>NW_024037063.1:14729924-15339255 GCF_015706575.1 Patiria miniata
GTGTTGAACATGCCTGCAAACCTGCTCTGGCCACGAGAGAGAGTTTGTTTGCTATGCACCTGACTAAGGGACTCATTCATAGTGTCAGCACACAATCTATCAATAGGAAAAGAGGGCTGCGAAGGCTTAAATTTACGTGTACCAGAATCTCTGCGAAATGAAGGACGAGTAGATTCGTCTGGGGAAGGGGGTGGGAACTGAAGGATCTTACCCACTTCCGTCATCGTAAGATTAGCCCGCTGGGCATTGGAGAGACTATCTTCATCCACTGTCCGGCCCGAGGAAAAAGAAGACCTTGAAGGAGATCTAGAACGTGAGTGTCGGCTTCGATGACCAGAATCCGACCGTGAGTAATCACGATCATGACGAGAAGAACGATGTCGGCGCCAATGTCGATCGTCGGAGTCCGAGCGGGACCGCGCACGAGACCGGGAACGGCGCCGTGAATCGCGGCGTTCTCTCCCCGCCCGGCTGGTGTGTTCACCGAAGCGTTGCGGAGAACGGAGTCTTTGTCCTGTGAAAGGTACGCCATGATCTCGCGGAGAATGTGAAGAATTACCCTGATAAGGTGGGTAATGGTGTGAAAATCCCATCGGAAAAGTCTGGGGATAACCCCGCGGGTCGTAGGATGGTGCACTGAGTGGATACGGAGTGCGAGTATTGTGGTCGAATTGACGAGGATCGTTCGGGAAAAAGGACCACGTGTGAGGCTCCGAATGATGAGGAAAATCTCGCCGAGATTCGCTTGTAAAACTAGGTTGTGAATACGAACCCGTAGTACGGCTGAATGAAGATGATGGTGGTGGTGGTGCCCCAAGCCTCTGTGACCTGGCGGGGCTGGTCGAATTACCGAGGGACCGCTGGGTTTCGAACGCCAAGTCCCGCCGTCCCGCCTGCACATGCGAGTCGACCTGTTGTTCCGAAGCCATGTGCTCCTGTAGGCTGCCGTAAGAATGCGGGATTTGTCGGGGAGTGGCCGTAACTCTCGTTGGAGAAGTATTCGTCCCCGGAGAAATTCCAACTGTCGAACCCGGGAGATTGGACCCGGTCGTAGCAGAGGAATTATCACGCTTGGATTGACTAGTAGAGGGTGACTTTCCGGTAGAACGGCTTGAGACAGTTTTCTTCTTGGTTTTGGCGGAGTCCGCCATTTTGTAATCACAGCGAGAACAGCTAAAAAATGTACGTCTTTACACTACGCGTCGCTGAAAAACTAGGACGAGCTATTACGTTACAGGGTCCTTTGTGGGCGTGGGGCATGCAGTGGACAATGAGGGTGTGGCTTGGGCGCTATTCTTTTCAGCGAATGTTTGTGCGCATGCGCGCTGATATGCAAATGTAGGTAAACAGAGGTGAGGTATTTTCTGTAATGGAATTCGCTTTCGCTTTCGCGTGAAGAATGAACCAGGCTTAATGGATCAACGTCAAGCCTTAGCCATAGCAATAAACTCAAACTTAGTCCCGGTTCAATGTACCTGAGACCAAGCCGAATACTCCCAGTGAGCCGCTTCGCATTCACTGCCACACTCCACCACCTCGGCCGGTCTGGCTTGATCGTTGCAGTTGGCGTCAGCTACCACCATGCTGATCCGTCGCCGTCCGCCTGACTTCTTGCACTGGACGCGCCGTGTACGTCGACCGCGCCCGCAGGTCGCTGAGCAGTCACTCTCGGCAGTAATCACCCAGCTGTAGTAGTAACATACCAGTCAATTCAAAAATAAGAAATCTACAACATTTTACCAGACCAGGGCCCAATTTCATAGAGCTGCTTAAGCAGAAAATTTGCTTAAGCACGAAAAAACATTGCTTAGTAAAATTAGGTTACCGGCCAAAACTCCATGTGATGTACATTGCTTGTGACTGGTATTTAGCTGTTGTTTACTTAGCATAACAATCGCATGGAGTTTTGGCCGGTAACCTGATTTTATTAAGCAAGACGTTTTTGTGCTTAAGCAAATTTTGTGCTTAAGCAGCTCTATGAAATTGGCCCCAGGTTTTAAACTAGATCAGTGCTAAAAATAAGGGGAACGAATCTTGCCAGTTAAATTGAGCAATGGTTATTAAAGGGAATGTACATCATTGGCTTTTGCTTTAATTTTCAGAAATGAACTATTTGAGGGGTTAGTATAATAGATCAAATATTGTTACACTGACATGATTGAGGTTTTGTGTTCGAAAATACTGGAAAAACCAAGAAAAACAAAAATGTTGAAGTAGTCTGGTTCCCTGACTCCACTAAAGATGAAATGGATCAATTTATAGATGCCGGAAAATTGTAAGGTAAGGGAACCTGTCTAGCAGGCCTGCACCCGTTTATGAACATGTAACCAATAGCAAACAAAATTTGGACTGAAAAAAAAAATGGTAAATTTGGAGCAGCGGTTGAAAATAGTTAGGTTTTTTTAACGGTGGTCGGCCGACCACCGTTGGAAATTTATACAAAAATACCACTTTTCTTGAAAATGACAGCACATCAGGTGCCATGATTTTACAGGATGCTTTAGACTGTCATTCACTAACAGTCCCGTAAGGTATTTCATAATAATTTGCTAGTTTTGTTTCTTGATGTTTGCAAATGTTGTATATACCCTTTAAAATCAAATTATTTGCAAGAACACACGCAAGGTTTGTTAAAAACTCATAAATGGGACACAAACATTCTTAGCAAGGTGGACATTTGTTCTTAGACGTGTTTGAGCACCTTTAGGATGCACAGTTAACGCATTATAACCCATGTACCGCCCCAAACCTGAGTGACTGAGTGATGTTCTTCAAAGACAATGAAGCCTTGCATTCAAAATACAAAAAAGAAATTAAAAATGTCAACAACATACCGCAATTCGCATCCTGTATTGCATTTTGACGTGAACGGATCAGGGCGCCCTCCACGGCAATGACTGTCCTTGACTTGTAGGCGATCGCTCTGTCTCAAACAACGTAGGCCCTGTTCTTTCTCACCTAGAAGTTAAACAAATCAAGAGAAAAAATAAATAAATGCTTCTAGTTGACAAGTGTGGAAGTGTGGCCTAGCGGTAAGGGTTCGTGACTCATGATCAGAGGGTCAGGGGTTCGAATCCAGCTGCCGGCCATACGTTGTGTCCTTGGGCAAGGCACTTAATCCCCACTTGCCTCTCTCCACCCAGGAGTATAAATGGGTACCAGCATTAGCTGGGGAGTAACCTGCGATGGACTGGCATCCTGTCCAAGGGAAATAGAAATATTCTCAGTCGTTTCATGCCAAAGAAACCAGAGATAAACGCTGGCCTGATGGGCCATAATAGGCTCGGGACAGACTTTTCTTTCTGGTTGACAAAAGCCACAAATAGATACAGCAACAGACAAATTGTACACAGCAATATTTCAAACAGGGATCAAGCACATTTTGAAAATTGAAAAGCTTATAATTTTAATCACTTTGCTACACAGGGGGAGTAAAAAAAAAAGGGAACCCAAATGCTGCCCCCTATTTTTTAATGCATGCAGCACTTTTTAGATCTAGGATGTGAAAGCCCAATAAATAAGCTTTCTTTTAGTAAAAAAAAAATTCATATCGCTTAC
This sequence comes from Patiria miniata, assembly GCF_015706575.1. Lineage (NCBI taxonomy): Eukaryota > Metazoa > Echinodermata > Asteroidea > Valvatida > Asterinidae > Patiria > Patiria miniata. The sequence goes on from NW_024037063.1 coordinate 14,733,483, forward strand.
ATGCTTTTCTAGTTATGGACTTTTAAACACAAATACAGTTTTAAAATTTTGTCCACCGATCACAATAAAGGTAAAGTGATATTTCAGCACAAGGAAAATAATTCACATATCAAAAAATGGCATCAGAACACTCTCATAACCATGATGACTGGCTCTCATCATAACCTTTATTTAAACACCTTCTGCTTCCAATGTTAAAACAACGTGCTTTATAATGTCAAAGAGTTTATTGTCCTGCCCGGCCTACTTGGCAATCCAGGAGACTTATGGGATTATTCTGAAATCTTTTTCATGATACGACTTGCTTCCATATAACTGAAATATCAAGTACCTTAAATTTGATGCGGTGGACAAAATTTTAAAACGTTGTTTGTGCTCAAGATTCCTGGAAAAGTACACAAGTGATTAGAATGATTCTTTTACTAAAAGAAAGCTTATTAATTGGGCTTTCACATCCTAGATCTGAGAAGTGCGCCTCGCAGAACTTCTTAAAAAAATAGGGGCCGCCATTTGGGTTTCCTTTCTTTGGACTGACTCCCCCTGTACTACAAGTTTAGTCTGACAGCAACTTTGTTGCCCAGTTTTGGTGTTTTACCTTGATTGATTCGACCAAACAATTTCAAAACTAATATGACAAGACGACGGAAAATAACAAGAGAGAGGAATTTACTCACAGGAAAACGCTTAATACAAGGTAATCCCTCCAGCTTGCCAGTACGCAAAAAAAAAACGGGGTGAGATTTAATACTAGTCTGAACATTGAGGGCTTTAAGTATGAGATAAAAAAACAAAGTCTGCAGCACATCAAAAAGGCAAAAAAAGTAATAAGCAGTGATTGATAGAGATTGATGGGCAAGCAGAACTGTTGTTTTCCGTTCATTAAAATGATTAAAAAGCGACTTCACACTCTAAACTGAAAACTGTAGAAACAGAACCAGGTGTCCATCATTTTGGGTTAATTTGTAGATGTAAAAAAATACACGAAGGCGAAAAATACATAAAGGTGACAGGTGTGAGAGAAATAGTCAAACATGTTGACAAGACAAGGGAAACACAACCAAAAAAGAAGTGGACAAACAATGAGATCTTATGCTGATAAGAAGAGCAGGGTTGATGATTAGGAAATAAAAGGATTAATCACAGCATTACAGACCTGAGTCCAATAACTGATGGTCTAGTATACAATTAATGAATGTTTCAGAGTGCAATGGTAAGAATAATTTCATGAGGTGGCAGATGGAATGTTCCATTCCAGGATGTGAAGCCAAGTGAAATGGAACATGCCATTTGTCACCGAATGAAATGATTCTTTCCAATGTGAAACATTCGTTACATTTTTTTTGCAACGCCTGAATAAATTCTCGTCATTTGATTGGTCAGAGCCACCGATAGTGTGACCCTGCAATTGAACTTCTATTTTTGCAGTGCGACTAGCCCGTGGGTTAGGATGAATAATTCAACGACATGTGATCAACAACTGACCAATCAGATGACAAGGATTTATTCAGGCATTGTAAAATGCCTTCTATGATAGAACTAGACCATCATATTTTCGCAAGTAATCATTATTCAACATCGAACATTCCTGGGTCAAATGATCCAAAAAGATTGACCCCGACTGCAATTTTAATGTCCACTTCAAAAGCGAAGGTTTTGTGTATATTAAAAAAAAATCTTTAAAATTTAAAATTGACAGATGTTAATGTTTTTTCGTTGCTTTTTAACAGGGGTGCGAGTGACCACTGATAAAAATAGCTGAAAACAGCTGAAAATGGTGTAAAAAGGCTGAACTTTGGAAATCTCCTATACTTTTGTACACAGCAAGTGAGGGAAAAAGCTGAAAACAAGCTGAAATCCAAAACAAAAAAAGCTGTGATCAGGGGTGCGTTTTGGCGGTCATAACCAAGAATTGGTTCGGTGGTTTCTTGTCGGTGAATTTCTTCGGCAATTTTAATTGGATTAGAATTACGCATGATCATGTAGTACTCAAATCCCCAAAACAATTAACCAAAGAGAAACCACCGAACCAATTCTTGGTTATGACCGCCAAAACGCACCCCAGCTTTAAAGCTGAGATTTCACACCCCTGTTTTAACATCTGCCCAGTAAATACTCTTTCAGTCTAGTAAAAGTTTTGGGATGGATTTCCACTTGAAATTCAGAGCGCTGGCATTCGGCGATACAACCTCCTCTGTCAGTTGTTCGCTGACAGTGACGAGGATTTTGCAAAGATGTCCGACGCCATAGTTACTGTCTAGTGTGAATATAACATTGGACCTCATGCGTCCTCTTTCCCAGGAGCCTCTCAACCTCTGACAAAATGACGACAGGTGAACCACGTAAGCTGTTGTTTGCTGCACAGTGTCAAACACCCCAATCTGTGGTTAGTGTCTCTGATGGGGAACACAAGTGTGCGTGACACCAACACCACACAAATTAAAGTTGGCGCCGGTCTGTGTTTTCAGCCAGTTTGGTTTTCCAACAAACATTTCACGTCTTCCTTCCACAGTTGGGGTATTTAAAAATAGGGCAATCAAAATTTACTGTGACCAGCTTGCACTAAAACGGGGTTGGATGGATGATTGACTTTTTAAATTCATGAACCGTTTAGTCACTGTTAGCGCCTGAAACCGCCCTATCTTTACTCACTGTAACACCCGAAGCCCCAGTACTTACATACTGAAATTTGTATCCTTGTGGAGACATTTCTTTGTTCTGGTGTACTTAAGTTTTCCAGTTTGAAAGTACAGTTTCAAAATGCTGTTATTTTAACCAGAATTAATTTCCTTAGCTGAAATTCGGACTTAATATCCCTTTTCTAGAACTCTACCATTTGCGACAGATCAACACACCTTGGAAATTCCTAGTTTTTGAGTAAAATCCATATATCTATTTCGTGAAAACCTTGCGGAGATGTATTCATCTATAGAAATTGCCCTGTGGAGACATATACAATCTTTTGTTCCCTATTGTGTGCATGTCTCCAGAGGGCACAGTGTATCAGATCTCTATGGTTGTATTGATTTTTCAGTGAATAAACACATTGTGATACAATGTAGTTCAGGTGCTAATGGGTAAAAAATCTAACAAGCCTGCTTATTTAACCTACCGCGGTAGAATCGCGTCAACGCAGCTTGTGGAATATTGTCCAATTACATGATATACGAATGGACGCGGATCGCGCAAAATCTGAGACAACCAAAACTGAACGAACAAAATTCCATAGGGTTGCCTAAGGGGCGTGGCTAACTCGCAAACGGCCATAGGTCAATTCTATCGCAAACTTAAAAGTATTTGGAGGTATAAGAAAACACACTGCAAACAACTTCATTTGTTTTTTGCAAATTGTAATATTTTTCAATGTTCGCTTTCACCTTTTATGGCAAAATTTTAAAAACCAAGACCCCCCCTTTTTGAGAACGTTCAAGTTGGACAATATTAGCACCACAAACAAAAACAAAATCGTTGCAAAAAGAAGCATCCTCCACAAGAAGCAAAATAAAATAGATAAAAAGTTGCACTCCATCTGTCCCAGAGAGACTTGGTTTCAAATATCACAAACATTACCCAAACTCGGATGTGATTGTGTTTGGTGTGACTTTTCCAATCAACAGGAAGTGTAGCTAATGAGTTGATCTCGCTAGAATCTCGCAATGCCAAACAGAATTAACCGCAGTTGCGGTTGATTGTCACGATTCGGTGGCTTTTAATTCTATCGATCAATGGGCTATTTCTGAAAAAGGTTTGCGGTTTGTGTGTTACAGAGCGATAACGAATAATAAGAAACCACATTTACGTGTTGTTCCAGGCGTATTTTTGACCGCAGACCGTTGCAGCCAGACCAAAATATCCGGATATTTTTACGAAAGTTTGAAGTAGAGTGAGTAAACATGTAGGCAAAACAAGGAAGGAGATATTTGTTCACGGATTACAGACAGTGAGACCACAGCATCAATTACAGTTCTTTCAATTGTGTATTGAAAATTAAGTCCAGGGACCGATTTCATCAACCTTGTTCCCATGGGTAGGATCTAGTGATGCCACATTGATTCCCGCCATTCCTTGCTCGATCTTAACCCCTGGTATTTTGTTATTTAAATATCTATTTATTTAGGAGATTTAAATTAGGATTTTAGTTGATACATTTAATACCCAACACACTGTGCTTTCAATTTTTTTTAATTTTTTTTTTAGAAACAGTTCATATGAATTTTTATTTTTCACCGGACTTGAGATTGGATGACTGGTTTAACTTGTGATTGACTTGCGACTGACTTGAGACGGGCTTGTGATGACTTGTGATTGATCTGTGATGGGCTTATGATTGGCTAGTGATTGACTTGTGATGGCCTTGTGATTGGACTTGTGATGACTTGTGATGGATCTGTGATTGGCTTATGATTGACTTGTGACAAATTGTGATGGACTTGTGTGACAACTTGTGAGTGACCTGTGATGGGCTTGTGATTGACTTGTGATGGCCTTGTGATAATTTGCGATAGTCCTGTGATAAGCTTGTGATTTGTTTGTGATTCCCATGTGACTTTGATTCAACTCCTGACGTTCCTCACCTTTACACATCTTATTGCAGGATCCCCATGGTCCGTACATATCCCAGACATAGATATCCTTGCCAGGAATAGGAATGTTGTAGGAGTACAAGATGTCTGGTGGTACGACGTTACCGACGGAAAGGACCTGGAAAACAGAAACATACAACAACATGATTACATATCACGATGAAATTAAGCAATTACTCACAACAATAAATATGAAGCATTGAAGCTTTCGTCTGACATCCACCATGGCTTCCACAGCAATGGTCGACTGGGTCATGTGACTTGGCGGAGATCGCAGGATTTACATTATTAACCTAAAGTGACAACATTATTACTGGCAGGACAACATTATAACAGCAGCAAATATGTCAGTAGGTCAGTGTGGTTATTCAAATGAAATGCGACCAAGCAATTCTTTGCCATCTTTCATAAATCTAAATAAATTGTAATTTCTATATTATCACTTTCCATCTCATCAACAATTTCAAAGTGCTTTACAATTATTTCCTTGTTCATCAGACCCTGAGACCACGCGGCAGCCGATAACAGCTCTCAATCGGTCCTCTACCCTCACAGGAACCCAGTTATACCTCTGGGTGGAGAGAGGCAATTGTGGTTAAGTGTCTTGCCCAAGGGCACAAGCACCTAATTCCTGCCAAGGTTTGAAACCCAGGCACCATCGTCAATGAGTCCGACACCATAACCACTGGACCATGGCTTTATCGCCTTAGGGGAGCAAGATTTGATCAAAACTTCTGATAGTAACCCAAATGGTTTGACTCACATAGATGGTGATGCTGGAGGTAATCTTCTCATAGCACGTGATCTTCTCTGTGGAGTTATTGGAGCCGCTGTATTTCATCACAACGTTGCCGATCTTGATCTCTCGCTGGAACATGCTGACCACGAAGTGACCGTTGAGTAGAAACTCTCCGTTGGTGTTCTTTATGGCTGCGATCAAAACATCAAATCATAAGTTATTTATATTGAAATTTCTCAAATACAAGGCCCTAGAAGGACAACACAGAAAGGGAAGAGGGAAAGAAAGCTCGTAAGAAAAAGAGGAATTTATGAAGTAAAAATGTAGCTGCTTGCACAAGGGTTATTCGGTAAATTTGGACGTACTTGTCAGACACTTTAATGAGCTGCAGTTGGAAAAGTGAATGTGATACATCACTAATAATGCAACATTTAATGAGTAGATAGCAACTACAGACCAAACTAAAGTACCATGCACCACCTTAATGAAATTGTAAAGTCATGTGGTCGGACGTACGCAGAGAATCAGCCTTTGTTTTGGAATCAATGGTGCTGTGTCCTCCGTGGCTGAAGAGATGCAAATGGTAGATACCAAGTTTCAACCCAATCAGACCTGTAGTTCTGTAGATATGGGCCTTCAAAATATGCTCTTTTAATATGACGTCATATGTCACGTGATGGAGCCATTTTGGCAGTGTCCAAGTTCACAACTTTTACATGTTAACCCATGACTTCTGGATTACCTTTATTTTGATACACCTTGTACAGGGCGAGTAAAAAAAAATGAAACCCAAATGTCGGGCCATTCTTTTAGTGAAGTTCTGCATGTAGCACTTTAAAAATCTAGGATATAAAAGCCCAATGCATAAGCTTTCTTTTAGTAAAAGAATCATTCAATTTACTTCTGTACTTTTCAAGTTACAGAGTTTTAAACACAAACACCGTTTTAAGGTTCTGTCCACGGATCACAAAAAAAGTTCAGTGTTCTTTCAGCAAAACGAAAACAAATCACACAGTGATGTGTGTGAATTGTTTTCGTTTTGCTGAAAGAACACACACCTTTTTTTGTAGACAGAACTTTAAAACGGTGGTTGTGTTTAAAAAATCTGTAACTTGAGAAGTACATGAGTGATTTGACTGATTCTTGTACTAAAAGAAAGCTTATGAATTGGGCTTTCATATCCTAGATTTTGAAAGTGCTACATGAAGACCTTCCCTAAAACAATGATCCCGACATTTGGGTTTCGTTTTTTTTTTTTACTCACCCCGTATATTGTTTGTGAGTGGTTCTCCGCTGGTATTTGATGAGCATGCTTACCTGCCAAGCAGTGATTTTCAGCTCAACGACAATGGGCCCAGATCTTAATAAATGCACATAGATTAAGGCAATCTCAAATGGAATGCTTAACATGTTAGAATGGGTTGCCAATTTTGTTTTCTTCCAGCACTAACCAAGGTAGTTGTCATCTTCTGGTGCACCCGGAGGGCTGCGCTGCTGGATGTCCAACTTGGTGGAGCCTGCAGGAATCTCTACCACTTTGTTGTAACCTAGACATGAAAAAGAAACGTGATTTTCTTTAACATAAATTACTGAACCAAATTTGACTGCAGTGACTGGATTAAACTATGTTAGAAAGGAATTCACTATATTTAAAAACAGAGTGCAAACATTGATAAAATCCTTCCAACTGTAAGCAACCTTTTTAAGGGCTAATACATTGGGCACAATAGAATGCACAGATTGAGATTTCTCCATCTAGAATTGGCATTCTTCTGGGGACTAAACACCACCCATCACCCCGAGAAACAGTGAAAAATAACAAAACGTGAGCTAAAATGATTCATTTATAATCTCTCAATTCCCTAAGCTATATCCCAGATTGCAGTAGAAAGCATTAACTTGTCAAAGTTTTCAACGAAAGCTGCCCAACCCCCTTAGCTCAAAAGCTTGAGTTTGTGTTTGGAATGTAAGGCTGCCTCTACTCCTGTTAAAGGCAAAAAAATAAGAAGAAGAAGATTATCTTAAAACAAATTCACCCCAATGTCTGACTTTTGAAATTACCATAAAAAAACCACAGTTCTAAAAAAACCACAGATCTAAAAAAAAGTATCCTAATAAGAAAATTATGCTCCAAAACCCTAAATATCCAACACACTTATCCTCAAAATCCTTTCAAAAAGTTGCAGCCTTCCTATCCCATGAACCTCATCTAACCCCCTAGGTCAACTCAGGCCAGGGCCCTGGATATGGTAACAATTATAAACCACCTTCAACCACATATGATCTAGATCTAGCAGGCTCTAGAAATAAACCTTCTACTGACAGGTTGGCACTCCACCTGTTGTCGGTAGTCAGTGCTTATCCTGACAAAGAGCATGGGACAGTGGGAGAATTTGTGGTGGAAGCTGCAATCAGGGGCTGTTTCCTTGTGTTATGTGGGGAAAGACTCTGGTGGGAAGTTTGGCAAATGGAGTGTGGACGATTTAAGGGAAGAAAATGAGAAAGTTCCTGACGAGATGTGTTAGCTTTCACGGCAGCTGCAGTAAAATTGAAAGAAGTTTCCAACATTTGTAGTTGAAACTGTTAAAAACAGGATAAGAAATTCTCGATCTAGAGATGCACAAATTTATCGTCCACATTGTTTTCAAGTCTGAATGAAGAGAAATAAAAAAACGAAGAGTTCTGTGTTTTTCAACCTTTTTTTTCCATTCTTTTTTTATAGAACTGTTCACTCTCCAAGACAGCAAAAGAACATTGGTAGACTATTAATTACAACAGTGGATACTTATTTATTGTTTTAAACTCTTATTTATTATGAATTGCTCTACCCCTGCTCTACAGCACAATCAATTTTCGTTTTCTCCTATTTTGGACTTTTCAAACCCCTGAAATACAAGTTATTTTGCTTTTGTGCCAACATGGCACAAAAGATATGCCTGAATTATTGTCTGGCCAACATGGCACACAAGATATGCCTGAATTATTGTCTGGCCGCAAATAACTTGAAATTAGTGAACCAATCGTTCCAAAATTTTAGGGAGTCAGGTTGGCTTGGGGAGTCAGGTTGGCGTAGCGGTACTTTCCTCGCCTTCCACCGCTGTGACCCGGGTTTGAATCCCGCCTGGGCCAATATGTGGATTGGGTTTTCAGTCCCTACCTGATTCCGTGGGTTTCCCAAGAATATTCTTCTAGGCTTTTCCTCCCACCTCTAAAACTGTAACTTCTTCTCATTGTCTTCTCTCCACAGGTTTCTTCAGGCTTGCGAGCTACAGTGCCTAGGGCACTTTTGAGGAATCCTTGGTTTCATTACCAGAAATGATTAATAATAATAATAATAATAAATAATCTTTTTGTGTGATGCCTCATTCAAAAGTGAATAAAGTTTGTACAGCTAAAAAAACCAATTTTTTTTTTTGGGGGGGGGACTCGAAAAGAGCATGGGGAGAAACAAACTGTAAGACCCACGAGATATTGAGTGATTTGTCTCACCATAGTGTGCCTCATTGTAGGTGTCGGTGATGGTCGTGCATGCCTGGTGGTCTCCTCCACAGACCCCACAGTCATCTCTCGTCGTCTTGGAACCCAAGATATGGTCACAGCCAGCTTGCTGAATCAATGAAGGGCAACAAACAATCTTGAAAAAAACTTGATTCCTAAAATAATCCACTAGCAGTCTGAAGAACTCGGTGCAATTTTCATGGAAATGGTAAGCAGAACATTTTTGATTAGCAATTTTTTTTTGTCACTTCGCAAACATTAGCTGGGAACAGTCATTGACATAACAGGACATTTTGGCTGGTGACCTGTTTCTGCTAAGCTAATATATTTTGCGCTTACCAGGTATCTGTGCTTAACAGCTCCATGTTACTGGATCCTGATTCTTTTTATTTTATTGTTTATGTGGAGGGGTCCTGTCATTCTGATTTGGATCATCAAATTCAAAATGTGTTATTTATTCTGCAGACTGTGGTTTTGAGTCTGGCCAGGGAGTTTTGCAGTTACTGAAGCGTCTCCAGTTACAGAGTGCTTTTGTTTCATGTTTCAACATGTAATATACTTGTGAGGACTTGTGATGGCTTTGTGAGGACATGTGTGGACTCATGAGGACTTTTGAGGAATTGTGGGGACTTGTGATGGCTTGTAAGGAATTTTGAGGACTTGTGATGACATGTGATAGATTGGTGACCACCTGTGAGGACTTGTAAGGACTTGTGAGGACATGTGAGGACTTGTGGTGACTTGTGAGGACTTGTATGGAATTGTGAGGACTTGTGAGGAATTGTGGGGGATATGTGATGGCTTGTGAGGAATTTTGAGGACTTGTGATGACTTGTGTGGACTCGTGAGGACTTGTGAGGAATTGTGGGGATATGTGATGGCTTGTGAGGAATTTTGAGGACTTGTCATGACTTTTCATGACTTATGAGGACTTGTGAGGACTTGTGATGAATTGTGAGAGCTTGTGATGTCTCGGACAACAACACTGCTCCCTAGTCTTTGGTAAGACGTTTTGATTATCCAATGAGGAGACGGTACTTGACACCCACCCAGCATTGACCTTGCACACATATGTCACTGGTGTCCGGTCCGCAAGGCGTGCCATCCACCACTTTCTTGGCCAGTTTGTAGAAGGCGATGCTCCCCTCCACGCGGCAGAAGAGACTGCACTGATCCTTTATCTGGACTGCAGAGGGAGAGAGTGAAACTTGGTGAATACAAAGACCCTTACACACTAGCTAAAATCTCCATGTTGAAACTGGGTCAAACCCAGAGATTCTGGCAACCTTTTTCAAACTAGCAAGAACCCAACATGACTTCTACATGCGTCCAGGGTTCTTCAAGGGTCTTCAGCTGCATTCCGCCGTGTTTTTTTATTGAATAAAAAATCAATATTTTATGATTGAAAATTGGGGTGGGTGGGTCAAAACAATTTGGAAAAAAAAAATTCAATTTAAAAACATCGAAAAATTTTGAATGGCCCCTTACCCTGGATAAAACAAAAAATTCCTAGCTCTGCTAAATTACTGGTATGCTCACATGTGTATTTGATATCATGGTCATTTGTACAACCCACAATTTTATCCTGTTTTTTTATGACAAAATTTCACCCAGAATATGTGGACATATCTTCACCTCATTCTCTTAAAAGGATTCACAGCGACGAACAACCCCCCCCCCCACAAAAACTTTAAATTCCATGATTCGTTACCAGAAATTAACAATATAATTTTTACCACAATCCACATATAATATGGGAGATAAGTGAGATGACATTTGATGAATGTGGGTCAGAAAGTCTAGCAATTCGGCATGACCAGCGACAGCTGATGATGACAACTCAATCCCTAAAACCCTGCACATCAAATCATTCTAAGACAAGTATTTTAGCATCTTTTACCCCACCCCCCCCCCCCCCTTTTCCAAAAGTGGGTCAGTCAATGGATGATGACAAAACATTCTGTCACCGTTATGGCTGCCAATGTATGTGGAATTTGGTGCCAGACTTTCAAGTCATTAGTCTGGTTCTGTCAGGCGGGTTGGCTCCAGCGCTGCACCCCATTGTGGGCTGGGTGAATGGGAGATCAACCCTCAATTCCACAGACAGATTTTATCTAATGTCAATTTTTTTTCTATAATTTTGTCATTTTTTTCTGTATTGTGGTTTTGCCTAGCACACATGCCTAGCACACTAACACTACTATTTATCTCCATTTTTTTTATTAATTGCTGTTTTTGAATTGATATTTTCTTCTTTCTTTTTTGTTCTTGTTTGTGAATTTGTGCCTTGTACCCCAAAAAAGGTACAACAGCTTTTCTCTGTAAATTAATTCTCCTTCCTTCTCTGAATATAACAGAGGACATCACTGAGAAAATAATGTCTAGTTGAATTAAATTCAAATATTTGTATTCCTGCATTCCAACACCCCCCCCCCCAGAAATAAATAATTAATTTATCCTTATCAACAAAAGTTTTAGAGCGTTGTTTTGGTTGGGAGGGGGATAAATAATTATTGATTCAATATTTGATTTTGCCCTTCACTGACGTATACACACTGTATACTCAGTGTGTTACCCCGAGTGAAAGCGAGAAAAAAATTACTCGGGTGGGCCTCGAACCTACGACTTCCTGCTTTCTTGTGCAGATGTCTTACCACTCGACCACAGAGCTAACGAGATCAGCTGGCTGGTTCGAATGTGATGTAGCAGCGGGTAACGCAATGAAACTTCAATTTTTGGGTAAACCAACTTTTGGGGAAACAGGGGCATACTTTGGGGGAGGACAAGATGAGTGGATATCTGAAGGAGGCCACTTATGGGTATCTTGTCGTCATTTGTAGTAGATGCATGCAGATGTGTACTATAATAAAATATGTTTCAACGAGTTAGCACTCACCACCGGTATACTTGGCAACCCATCGGACGTCCCGGGGCACACCCTGGATGTTGAAGTTGTTGCCGTTGTAAGCGGCGCACTGCTCTTCCCTGAATGGTATACTGCCATCTGGACACGGCTACCAGTGAAAAGGTGAAAGAATGGTGTGATCTTTTACAATATGAAGATACAAAGTGAAAGAGAAGTTATTCCACATTAAAAATATTAATAATAATAAAAAATAATTCGTATTTTGGCATTTTGTTTTCAAGAACACTATGAACCATTAGAAAGCTCTTATTCTGCAGAATAACAAATATATACATATCTCAATTCTTTAAAGGGAAAATACAACATTTGCAAACATCAAAAAATAAAACTACCAAATCATTTTGAAATACCTTGCTGGACTGTTAGTGAATGACAGTGTAAAGCATCCTGTAAAATCATGGCACCTGGTTTACTGTCATTTTCAAGAAAAATTGGTATTTTTGTATCAATTTCCAACGCTGATCGGCCGATCAGCGTTGGAAAAAACTGGCTTTTTTCAAATACTGGCCCCAGTTGACCATCGCACTTGTTTGCAATCGATTACACACCTATGAAAGGGTACAAGCCAGCTAGACTGGTTCCCTGACCTTACAATTCCCCAATATATGTTAAGTGCTCTGTTTCTTCATAAATGGAGTCAGGGAACCAGACTACAGGAAAAAGATTGTTTTTCTTGGTTTTTATAGCATTTTCGAACCCAAAACCTCAAAAAAGTCAGTGTAACTATATTTGCTATATATTTCCAACCCCCCAATTCCATCCATTTCTGAAAATTACAGCCAAAGCAAATGATGTATATTCCCTTTAACCAGTACGCGTCAAATGAGATGATAACACAATCTGGCCGTTTTTATACACAGGCACTTGCCTCGACTCGCCTCCGGTTGACGTCTATACATGCTAATCCCTCATTTGTTTTGTACACACACACAAAGTCCGAGAAGTCTGAGGAGGCAGACTATTGTTCTACAATTTGCGCTCCGTGAGCACACCCAGGAGTGTTGAAAAATATGAGGTTTTGGCAAGAAACATCGTACAAACACTGTTGAAATGACTCTTGCAAACCAGTATTGTGGCATTTGGCTGTATAACAGAAATTGGCTGCCTTTTCCGAAAATCAAAATTTTCGGCAAAAATAATCCCATCCTAAAGTGGTTAAAAGTCCAAATTTAAGCTCATTTTTAGGTGACAGGTGACAGGTGACATAACATGTCAGTCATCATTTAATGTCAAGAACGATAATCATTTTGACGACCTTGGATTGTGTCAAAATATTCCGGGGTGGAACACACACACACACAACTGTTCCAATCTCTCACACAGCCAACCCCATCACCATATGTTTCGCATACATATTTCCTGATCAATTTTCAAAACCCCCCAAAATAGGAAAGGGTTGCTCACAATGTTTTAATCAGTTAGTGAAGTTGTTTGTGGACATAGGGGTGGTGAGATAGGCGTGCCGCTCGGCCAGGGAATAGTGGTTAGTAATGAGGGATTTCCAGGCGTTAAGTTGGGGCTATCAGGGTAGGTTGGGCTGGTAATGTTTAGCGTACGTCGCCTTTCCAGAAATGTTTGACCAAAAAAAAAAATGTTGGCAGACTAGACAAGTTGTGCTAATAAATCTAAGTTCTGACATGAAGGACAGTAAATTAGGCTTTGCTTGGTGGAGTGCCAGTATCGTTTCGGTTTGCGGTAACACCATGTGGTAGTAACTACTGCTCAGTAGATATTTAGTTCTAAAAGAACTTGTCCTTGAGACAAGTTCTTTTAGAACTTAAAGCAGGACTGTTCTTATTGGAACTAAAACTATTTAACGAAAGTGGATAATAAGCAGGACAAGTTCTTTTCAGAACTAAATACTGGTATCTACTGCGCAGTAGTTATTACCACGTGGTGTAACCGCAAACTGAAACGATAAGAATTGTACCTTTTTGGTCACACGCAATTTTAGTTAAAAAACTTCTTGTGAAAAACATCAAAGGCTACAGAATGTATTTACAGTGAAGGACAGCTGAAAAGTGCAGGATAATATTTGCAAGATGTTGACCATGAAAGTTGAAAGTGGTTTCGCCATGACAAATATTTTGTGGGGTATAGAATTGGTCTAACACTAGATTTGGGATTTGAATTCCTTAATCCCCGGAAAGTACGATGAAGCCGTCATAGCTGTATAGGGGGTATCTAAACATGGATGAATCAAAAGCAGTCTTGGGAACTTTGGCACTGAAACCCTCCGAGCATAAACCATTAGAGAAACTCAGCTTTCTGCCTGTTCTCATCCATATACCCACATCTACAGAAGGATATTCCAATAGCTTTTCCCTCACGTGCTGCATCTCTTTGGAATTCCTTGCCTGGTGCTTGTTTCCCTCCAACCTATGATCTGTCCTGTTTCAAGAGGAATGCTAATTCCTACCTTCAGTTTTCCTGAGTACCTACTCTTCTTATTTCTCTTGTAGTCCTGTACCTTAAGTGGCTTTTAGCCTTGTTCAGGGTGAATATGCATTTTTTTTAAAAGAACTTGTGTAGGCATGCTTGGTATTTTTTTGGTCAATGTGCCAACGTTCCCAAGACTGGGTTGTCCTGTTTCAAGAGGAATGTTAATTCCTACCTTCAGTTTTCCTGGGTACCTACTCATCTTTTTTTCTCTTGTAGTCCTGTACTTTTAGTAGCTTTTAGCCTTGCTTAGGATGAATATGCATTTTTAAAAAAGACCTTGTGTAGGCATGCTTGGTATTTCTTGGGTCAATGTGCCAACGTTCTTAAGACTGGGTTGGGCACTGTAATGTGGATTGCTCATACTCCTTACCCTTGAATTACAGGATCCAAAGCGTGCTCTCCTGCCTATACAGTACTTGCCGCCATTCTGGGGGACAGGCTGGGTGCACTGACGGATGGCTTGCCTGACCCCTCCTCCACAAGTCCTGGAACACTGCCCGTAAGGCTCCCACTTACCCCAGCCGCCATCAACGGAGGCTAGGCTGTGATGGCGACGGGAGATGCACTTGCCTCGATCACACCACTGCCGAGAGGAAAAGAAAAGGGGGGACAACAATCAAGAAAAAAAATAATTATGGTACAAATATGGAAAACAGCCTTACAAAACCACTGAAGAAAATTCAAACATGAATTTCAAAACTAAATCCAGCTGTGAGGCCAATGTAATGAATGTTTTTATTAATATTTTGCATCAAATTGTTTACTTTTAAGTGTTAAGCGGCTAGTTAAACTGCAGTTAAAACATGTAATGTCACCCTCCCTTCACAAAATCAAATATCTGTGTGTGATTTGAAAGGCGCACTGTGTGATTGATTTTAGCTGCTTTGTCGAAATGGTAGCATCGAGCCAATACTCCTCAGGGAGCTGAGATGTCTTTGGAATGTTTTATTGGCCCAATGAGCAGGGTAATAATGTAAAGCACCTTGATAGGTTTGCGGGTGCACGTGCAATATCTCTTCTCTGAAGAGGTGTGTGTCATTCTAATGAAGAGTGACTGTGGGAGAACACAGTTGGAGGCATCAAGACCTATTCTCATCAAATATCTATTTTCAGAATCAACTCTTATTTTGTAATGGTGAATAAATGGTTTCTGTGAGAGATAACAAGCCTCAATGCTGTCCACATAATCAAAGGGTATGCCAGTGTACAATTCATCCTTTCATTCATTCTTTGCATCACTTCATGACGCAAAGTCAATAGAGTGTGTGCACACGATAAGTCACTTTGTGGCGAGACCCACAAATTATTAAGACACTGTTCACTTTTCTTGCTCCAATCAGAGCACTGAAGCATTCTAGGCCCACCCCCCCCCCCCCCAATGCAGTGCTTTTTCAAGTTTCTAAAACTGTTCAAAGTTTACCTTGACAAAAAAATCTCCTTAAATGCACCCTTACTCCAAGATTTACTTGGGAGACAAGTAGGCTGTTTATAGTCAGGACCGGACAGCTACTTTAACCCTGTTCCCTCACGATACCTCAATTTACTGGGGAAGCCTAGACCGAGATCCAACGGTATTGAGTTTCCGGTAATGGGCTCAAACATTCATGTCTTCAGGTCCGGGCAATTGGCGAGAAATCCGATCGAGTTTGTGTCACACAACATAGTCTCCACGGAGTCATTTGTACAGGAACGAGAGCCAAGTACATTATATCCGGACATTTTTGTGGGGAGGCGCACGGCTGGGGAGGTGCACCGCTAACGAGGCCACGGCATTCTGGTTATTTTGTCTAGGACTAAATTTGGTGTTTTGACTGAGTCCAAGTTGCAGTCCACTACAACTTGGTTCCCAATCAATCTTGATTGTTTCTGCCTCTCCAATTTACTGCAGTTACTTGTACATTTCTTCTTTTTGTTGTAAAGGAATTTTAAAGAGGAATAAATGGTCAAACTGAATTAAGTATGGACACTTTATTTTGAGGAAATGGCAGAGATATTACCGTACAATACAAAGTTAAAAGAAAAAGAGAAAACTCAGTGTTTTCTTTTTTTTAACTGAACTATAACAGTGATGACATTTTAGTGAAACTATCTGATGACGAACATTAGCTAATAATCACAGCAGAAATTTCACATTATCTTCAGGATCCTGACATGGTAGAACTGAAGAAATATTACTGCCAAAAATGAATACAAACCAGAATACACCTATACACCATGAAATATTCCACAAAAAAAGCTAGAAATGTACAAAAACAAAGGAACTAAGAATTACCCATCTCGCTGCAAAATGACTTTATCATTTCTAGAATGTTAAACCAAACACATTAGTTTTATCATAACAACATGACACAGATTGCCAGCTGATTTAGTGTTCGCCGAAAAACTCTTAGAGCAAATTTAATTTTTTTTTAAACAATCAAGTACTTAACCATCAAGCTATCCAAGAATAAATAAAGATGAATTTTCAAGCAGGTTCTGAATTACCTTGTTGTGACCGCAGGGTGTGCCGTCTGCCCAGGGCATGTGCTGGGTTCGACACCCACGTCGTGAGCCTTGCGACGAACCGGTGCACCATAACCTATTGCAAGTTTTCTGTAACAGATCAAAAAATTGACAAAATGAAAAGGCAAAGTTTTGATACTGCATGTCGGGACATTTAATTTTTAACTTTTAAAGTTGAATAAACATCAAGAGGAGCTGAGTTTGAACCTGCGTCCTCCGGATTGCCGTTCCGGTGCTCTACCAACTGAGCTATCAAGCCCTATGTTGGTGGTTCCCCATTTAGTCAATGTCTTTGTTCAAGGGGGGCTAGTCAGAAGCCGTGAACCCATATATGTCATGTAGCCATGGATCACGCCCAAAGTCACGATGCTAGCATTATCAGCAAGCTACAAACCTGGGAAATAGCAAACGGGGATCACTCAGAGATGAAAAATACTACTTATTTTCATTTTTCCTTAGTGGTTTGTTTGGAATTCTTTTTTTTATTTCTTAAAACATTAAATCAGTTAATCAAGTAAGGAAGTGACCACTGTTGAATTGTTTCAACTCTTACAAAACATCCATGTCAGCAAAGTATATCCAAGAAAAATAGGATATTGGACCCAGGAACCCCTGCTGAAAAGCTCACCAAAGCAAACCCCATTGCTGACTAGGTTACTAGTCAATCAAATCCCAATTTCTATCCAAGATTATGCCCAGTTAACGTTCATCAAATGGCAATTTGGCCAGCCCCCTCGAGGCAGGAATAATGACTAGTATTCCAGATGTGATTTTTGTATTTCTAGGATTGTAAACGCTCTGCGAAAAAGGAACACAATTTCAGGCCATATAGTTCTTAAATTGGTAAGTAAATTGGCATGTAAATAGTACAAATTGGGAAGAAAAAGGATGCCTTACTATTTTTATTTTAATCTATTAAACCTGCATTCAACTGAAATATGTTGGTTATGAGTACAAGTAATATGTACAAGTATAAAAATGCAAGTTTAAAAAAGGAGGGGGAAGACCCTATAACCCAATTGCCGGCTAGTATTTCTAGAATGACGTTTACTGACAGAATATCAAACATTCTTAATACTTCAAACATTCCCACTAAATAACATTAAAGCATTCTGGCCTAATTTAATTAGTATGGACACACACAACTAAGATGTCCTCACAGAAACTACAATATAGCTACACCTTTTTTCTCGTCTTTTTTCAGTATAGTTTGTTAGTTTTACTGTAGTTTGTTTTGTTTTCCTTTGTTTACTGAAAATTTTACTTGAGATGCAATTGGCCTTAATCAGGTTTGATACTGAATCATCTGTATTATATTTCGTTGTGCCCCGTGCAACAAGGTCGTATCTCCTAAAATGGGCCGTACGTGAAACGCGAGTTTCAGAATGTCAAAAGGTCGTATCTCACTTAACATAACCCGGATGTACACACGAAGTCAATGGACGTCGAGATACGACCTTGTTGCACGGAGCGTATTCGCGCGAGATACGACTTCGTTGCAGAACGGAGTTACGACCTTGTTGCACTGACACAACGATTTACAAGTTATAGATTCTATTTTCTTGTGATATTATGAAAACAACTGATCCCAATGACTGAATCTGAAAAAAATATTATCAATTCTGTGCACAATTTTTGGCATCCCTATTTTATAACTGTACTTTTTTTGTTAGATTTTAAGTCGTGCAAGATTCCAGGGTAATAGCCATGGAATTAAATACTCCATTTTGACCCCAAAACTGACCTGAGAAGTGACAAAAAACTTAGAAGGTTCGTAAAACGCCAATTTGTACATAGACCTGGTTTTCTCTGTTTCTTTTGACCAGGAAAAGCATGGCAATGCTCTCAACTAGATCAGCGCTAAAAGGCAGAAAATCAAATTACCCCCGTATTGCTCCCCAAGGCAATGTATCATTACTGCTTCCCTGGTGCTCCAGACTTGTCAGAAATTTTCCGACAGGAAGGAAAATTAACCCAGGAAAAAAAAGCCACATTCATGCCAACAGGTGCCAAGGTGGGGCGTGAGCATTGATTTATTGGCTCTTTTTGGACAGAATATTAATGATACTTTTCCTCGCAAATTAGTGATTTGTTCCAAAAGTTATTCACGATTCAGATTGGCCCGTTTGTACGGAAATCATGATTTTTTTTGCTGGCTGTTTTTGACTCGGAAATGACTAATAGCAAACAAAACAAGATGTGTACTATGTACTTGTTTTTTAAAAGTGTCATTTCGAATATGCCAGGAAAAGATTTTGTAACACATTTATTCGGAAAGTGATCACAAACTATGCTTGTAGCAAGTTAGAATAAGAATCTCAGTTAAAAATCCTTGCACTTGTAGATTTTTATATTTATGAAAAAAAAAACTTTAAAAAAGGCTTTGAGTTTTAATGTGCATAAATAAATCCTCCCTGCAAGTAGACTGGTTCCTGGTCCCTACATTATCAATCCCTATAGGGGGCAGGAGAGGAACCAGTCTATCCTGCGCAAACTTAATTATTGTTAGGACACAAATAATTTAAAAAATTTCATAACTTAACATGGGTCGGATTTTTAAAAGTGAAGTACTTTCGGATTGCTAAAACAATGGTAAATTAAAAAATTAATATTTAGGAGTGAAACTTGAAGATAGCTCGTCTTCAATGCACATTCGTAAATACCTGAGACAATTTACCAATTCTTAGTGGTGGAGAGCCTGTCACTTGGGTTGTTTTTAACCACCGGTAAAACACAGCTGCGTTCTGCGCCACATCGTGCTGTACGCACCGCGCATGGGCCACTTTCCACATAAGGGGATTTTTAGCACTGCGTACAAGAGGCACATACTACAGAGATGGCCAGAGGGGTTTTTCACAAAACATGAAGTAAAATTGTTGTACAAAATCATTGGAAAGTTGTGAATTTTTTACTCGTATTGTTTTGACTTTATGTCCGAAAGGTATTTATGAATGGGAATAAATATGTGCTTGGCTGGTATAAAACAAGTATGTTAAAAACTGGCTAAGGGCCTGGGCCCAATTTCATAGAGCTGCTTAAGCAGAAAATTTGCTTAAGCACGAAAAAACATTGCTTAGTAAAATTAGGTTACCGGCCAAAACTCCATGTGATGTACATTGCTTGTGACTGGTATTTAGCTGTTGTTTACTTAGCATAACAATCGCATGGAGTTTTGGCCGGTAACCTGATTATATTAAGCAAGACGTTTTTGTGCTTAAGCAAATCTTGTGCTTAAGCAGCTCTATGAAATTGGCCCCAGCTGGACGCAGATAATGACCCTCGCCATTGGCTCGGGCCATTATCCGAGTCAAACTCTTCTAAAATCAATTTGAAGTACATGTTTACAATCTTAAATGAAAATCTGCTGCTAGCAATGACAGCTACAGACAGTGCTGTGAGAGTACTCTGTCTCCTTGGTTGATCCCTGGCCAATCCTGACAGATGACCGACCCACTGAATGATCCAAGAGATAACGGTGGGGGGTCAACGTGTTGGGATTTCCTGCCAGACACCCTGGGGACACCCCAGGGTGTCAGAGAAGGGGGGGGGGGTTTCAATGACGACCAGGTCAGGGGTCACATGGGTAAGATGCACTTTGATAACGACCAAAAACGGAGCAATGAATCAACACATTTGGAATGAACTGTATGCAGTGCTGTAGTCGATTCAATCGCAAGTCCTCACAATTCCGTTACAAGTTCTTCACAAGTCACCTCGAGTCCCAAGCTATTCAGATGAACTGTGACAAAAAAATTCCTTTGTTAGTGTTCATCCTCTGTTACTTGTGACCAGACTTGTGAACGACTTGTGATTTTCTTATGACTTAAATACATTTCCAACAGCACCTGCTACTCATTTTAATGGTGCTACAGGTTAGTGTGCAATAAGAGTACAAGTAGTCACACATTGCGCTGTATGCGAAAAAAAAGTTAACACAAGCGCTGCCTTCCACTGGAGCTCTCATAAATAGTTACAGAGCGCCATCTACTGTTCATATATGTGTAGGGAGCTGTTTTGCCTGCAAGTAACCGACGGTAACGTCCCGGGTCGCATAGATGATATATTTCCATGATTCTGCTTACCATGATTGGACAGACCGTTGATCCCTCGCCGAATACCAGCTCACACTGCTTGGTGACGTTGTAGACTTCGCCGGGTTGGTAACTGGGCAAGATCTGGGCGTCTGTTGGGGAGTCTAGTAAACACTGTCCGTATCCCATGCTGATGGCATCAGGGGGAGAAATCAGGGAAAACAAGGGAAGAGGAAAATATGTTAGTGGATTAACAAAAAAGTGAAAAGTTTGATATTTAGGTTTTGAGGCTTTCTGAAATGTGGTTTGCTTGTGTGAATGTGTGGCATATGTAGAACTTAGGTTATTATTGGATGGAGAATACTTCAACTTGCTCATACAATCTTTATCTTATTTGCCAGATGTGACTTGTTTGGACCATGATGTAAATTTTAAAAATTCTATTTTGATTTGAGCGTTTCTGAAAAGCAGCCTTTTTACACCAGTGTTGGTAATCAAAATTAGAAATTAGAATCAACTAATACAAGCCCGTTATTCAAAACTGGTGTGGTTTGTTAATTTCCAAATAACCAATAATTGTTTCAAGTATTAACAACTATTAGACAAATTACAAGGGGGAGGTATGTACTGTTACTGGGAAGACAAAAACTGAGTTCAAATCCTTAATCAATACCAATATTATTAGCACTTAGTACAATTTTATGTTTAATCCACACAGAAAATTCTCTTCCAAAAGAGAAACAAAATCGGGTCAGGTTTTAGAAAGGGTTTTTATGAGTAGACACACCCATTGCGACCAAAGGGAGATATTAAATAAGTTAAGAAAAGGGTCAGCAGTCAATTCAAAAACAAAGGTTTATTTCTGTGCTCCGGTATTAAAAGGAAAAGTTTAGTGGTCAAGAAATTTGACTAGATGTCTTGATGACCTCGGTACAGGTAGACTGGTCTTTTAGCGTCTGAAAAACCATCATATTTCCGTCTCACCTGTTGGACGTGTTAACAGCTTGTGTTCTTTATTGCCACTGTAAGTAAGGAGTTGCTGGGTCATTTTTACCCATATCTTTTATCCCCTCCGGCCAATTCTGTCTGGGTTGTTGAGGTTATCTCACCGGATATGTTGTTGCGCTTACAAGTTACACAGAATATATTATAAATTTTCTTGCCGTTGAGGTATTTTTTTAACAGTAGTTTTAGTGGTCAACTTTTGGCCAATTCTGTCTGGGTTCTTAAGGTTATCTCACCCGATATGTTGTTGTGCTTACACAGAATAAGTTATACATTTTCTTGCCATTGAGGTATTTTTTATCAGTAGTTTTTGGTCAACTTTTGGCCAATTCTGTCTGGGTTCTTAAGGATATCTCACTGGATATGTCGTTGCGCTTACACAGAATAAGTTATAAATTTTCCTGCTGTTGAGGTATTTTTTCCCAGTAGTTTTTGGACAAAAACTACTGGGGAAAAAATGGTGACCGACTTCATCAATAATTAAGTCTTGTTAACATTTCCAATTAAAACATCTGGTTCAGTTTCCGTATAATGAAACTAGATTGGGTCTAAGGTGAAGATGAAAATGATACAGAACAGGTGATATTGAGGAAATTTGTACATTTTCTTTCCGTTAAGTTTTTTTACTTGACTCAACTACTTCAGTAAAACATTGGTATTTCTCTTCAAATTTCTCTACTAAGTTGTTCTAAAAACTCAAGATTTAAAAAAAAAAAAAAAAAATCCTCTTTTAAAGAAAATCTCAGGAAAATCAGATCAACCCAAAAAAAACTAGGGCTTTTTTCAAATATTTTTAAAGCCGCTTCAAAAGTTGCTTCAGAACTATGCCTGGGTGATTGCATCTATAGTATAAGGGGACTTTCCAAGCATTTTACCACAAAACGCAAATGGACAAATTTAAATTCTTATGTTCTACAAGCCATGAACACTGCCATCCTGAACATCTTGATCATAATTCTATAATAAGCCCACAGCTTACGGGCAGAGACTCATGTAGGCTGGCACATGTTATCTTAATTGATGAATCAGCACCATGCCAAGATTTAAGCCTTCAGGAAACCAGACCAAGATGGCGCGTCAGGATTCCTGAGGACTGCTTTTCAAACTTTTCTCACTTTTTTGCTGTTTTATGTACCATGTGTAAAAACTTGATGCGTAAAATTTTAAATATTTTAAAATTGAAAAATTATAACAAATTAGAGACGAAGTAAAAAATTGAATTTGAATGAGAGTTCAATGAATTCCACATCTCATTGCTACATATTTGAGCGTGCATTTACGGGCAGTACAGGAACCGGATACCCGATTGCAAAAAAAAAACACGGGTAACCGGGTACCCATTAAAGAAACAAAAGTTGCTGTTCAGATTGTTCATAAAGGTCTGCATGATAATACTACCACATCGGTGCGTCTATACAGCAGGATACAAGTGTGTACAGGGAGCATAGTTTGATGGTGTAAACTTGAAACGTGAAATAACGCGTCGCAAACAGGAAATTTGTTTTGTTTTCCCATGTTGCCTGGTTTTTTTTGTCTGCATGAGAAGTCAGTAAGTAATTTGTAAAGCTGGTTATGGGTACTCGATTCAATAATCTGGAACCGGTTCCTGACATCAACGGTCGGTACTCGGATACCCAGTTCCGATGCACGGCCGTACTCATTGCAACGCATAAAGGAACCTTGGTGATAACCCGAAAACAGGCCTACTGATCTAATGAAAATAACCGTGTTCAATGTGATGAAAGGACTGCCCCAGTCACACATTCATGGTTGGAGCTACGAATATCCACGGTTTACCAAGAATCAATCGATCACGATGAACTGTCGCGGTTCCTGGAGAAATGCACTACGGTTTCAGGACGGATAGCCACGACTGTCACACGGTTTCTCTACGAATACACCACGGTCTGTCCAAAAAAATGGACGGATTGGTGAAGAATATCAACGGTATTACTAAGAGTAATGACGTTAATGCCACGGTTGTCTGCGATTGGGTCACGGATGACCAAGGTTCTCCTACGAATAAAGCATGGCTATTCGTAGTACAACCTTAGCAGAACCCTAGCACATCCGGGCATATCAGTAGAACATTCGTAGCAATTTTGTAGAGATTTCTACCACAAAATGAGCTACGAATCTCCAAGAATATGCACGAATAGCCATGAATAACACTACCAATAAATACGGTTATCCTACGGATGTCCCACGGTTGCACTACGGATTAATTTTCATGACGGTTCACCACGGAAGTTATGAACAGTTTCAAAACTTCCGTAGCCCCTCCACGAATACCCAAGGAAGATGACGGATAACCACGGATGTACTAAGGATGAATACGGTACTCCCATGGTTTACCACGAATTTCAAACCGTGGAGATCCGTAGCTCCAAACCGTGAATGTGTGACTGGGGCTTTAACCAAAATACCATGTGAAATAATTCCCCCTGAAATTGAATCTTTCGGAAGAAATCAATCAATGAAGGTGGGTTTTAAAAAAGTGTGCACGGAGTGAATAATGAGTAACATTTTACTATTTCACACAACATCATCACAGTTTTGATTACAAGTAATTAGTTTACCATCATCTTAAGAAGGTGCTGATTTTACTCAACGTCAGTGTACTGTGAGTCAAGGGTCAAGTTGTCAGAGAAAAAACAAATCAAAGATAAAAGACCTCCTCATGATTCCTTTGACATTTGGGTCAAAAACGTCGACTCGAATTTCTCTGTTGAATAAGAAAGGATTTCCAAAGTCAAGAAACTTTAGAGTGCTTGTTGACATTGAAAACTTTTTGTTTAGGTTATAAAACACATTTTTTGAATTATAAATTCTGATCCAGACTAATGAAACTATCAAGGATGGATGAATGTTCAGTTTCGGAAAGGAAATTGGTTGATTTTTTTTTTTGGTGCCCTTTATTTTTTTTCATTTGGTGGTAATTGCGATTCTCCACTGAACGCTGGCACACATTTCTGAGTAGTCAAGAGAAATGAGTCACGTTTTGATTTCAACTCAATGGGAGATTTTGAAGAAAGGACATTCAGGCATATTTGTCCTGAAAACTGATGTCAAAACGATGCTTTGTGAAGACAAAATGTAAATTTTCACTGCACTTTAAGTGGCACTTTATGTAAAAACACCTTAAAAGTGTATCTTGCATGCTTACATCTCCTTGCACCAAAACACAGCAGTGACTAAAATTGATTCACAATGGTCAACTATCACAGTGGCATAACTGGGGTCAAATTTGCAAGGGGCAATGGTGCCTCATTTTCTTGAGTGGGGTATTCTATGGGATTCGTAACCAAAAAAGCACATTTTATCTTCCCTAAATTTGGAGGGGGCCAGGCTTTCAGCAGGGACCCATGCACCCTTCAGTTATGCCAATGACAATAATTTGGGAGGCTAATCATCCTTACTCGCAGCTGGGATGCTGAATTGCGAAGGACGCGGCAACAACGTGGTCGGGCCGCTGGCACATGAAGGCGCCTATGGCTGCCGGCCACATCGACCCATATATGACCACGGAGCACAGCCTGAGATCGAAAGTGTTTGATTTCTCCAGAGGGAGAAAAAAAAACGGAGGGCCCGGAGAAAAATCCTCGTGGCACAGGAGAGAACCAATGATTCAGTAGGTGTTAGCAGTTTGAGCTTACTCGAGGTAGTCTGTGATCTTGTTCTTGCTACAGAGGGACCAGGTCCAGGGGTTGATCTGGTAGTTGAGCGTCGGGGCCATCACGCCGTACTTGCCCGACAAGTTCTCGGAAAACTCCTGGCATCTGGTGTTGTCGTCATGAGGTAGATTGAAACTGCAGGCAAAAACGAGAGAAATATATGAGTATTACAGAAATTAGAACATTTAGTATGGGTTAACCTTATTTGTGCTGAAAAATGAGGGTGGAATATAGGAAAGTTGATCTCTCAAGAATGGTTGGGAGTAGTTTAATGTGGTGTTTTACACTTATATGTTATGATTAGTGTGTGTTCAGTGCTGTCTGTTGTGTCCTGCTAGGGACAACATATACAACTGTACCCCCCCCCCATACCTTACAATTCAGATAATCACTGGTTCGTATCATTCCACGTTAAGTTTTGCAAAGTGGGAACAAGGCATGCGTTTCATAAACAGTCACTGAGGCATGTCCCACTAATATCATATTTGTAAACAAAAACAAAAAATTCAACAGAAACTCCAAACATGATAGCTCTATCAACAAGTCGAAGCTTTTGTTTATATTTCACCACCAATAAAAAAGACTCCAATTTGTATGGGTCGGGATAAGGTCAAACTCATTCCATATCCAGTAATAAACTACATGTATATGGAGACCTGTTTGCTGATAGACTTGCGCTAGTTGCTTTCAATGATGCAGTTTTGCCTGAATCAGAATTCACAAATGTTTGGTTTATGCAGTGGGTTTGGCCTACATGAGAGTTAGTGAGGGAATGAGGGAAGTTTAGGTCTATGCACTTTTAAAACAACAGTGGAAATTGTTTGTTCCGATGTGAACATTTTATGCATCTCACCTTCAGCATTTGTCATGTTTTTTTTATGAGACAGTTTCTGGGTGGCCCTCAAGTCAATATTCAAGCAGGGATTTAACACAGATTTGAATAAATTATTGGTTTAATCATATCCCTTGTAAAATGAAGGGAAAATGAGTGTACATGTACATGACTGCGAATGTGCCTGATGTAAGTCAAATTAGACAATGTGTGGTTGTAGTTTCAAAATCAACTTGTTGTGAGTTGACATCAGTGCCCAATGCATTCACTTGCACCGATGAAGATAGTTCTAAACAAATGAATGTTCGAAGCTAAAAAACAGCATAGAGCCAGCAACTTACAATAACATATTTTGCCCAACCATTCAGTCATTCAAGAGGGTCATATTACAGCTAAAAATCAGAAATTTTGTAACTGTTTTACAACCTTTGTCTGCAAATTTTTTTTTTAAATTACGGATGTGCAGTCAATTTCATTTACTGTTGTCTGCACCATAAGGAAATCGACACTGTATGTATGCTCGGAATGAAAAGTGCTGGTTCATTTTGTTCAAGCATCTTTTGTGTCTAATTTTCACCCCTTCCCATTATAGGCTATCAGCTTCGGTCCAAAACTTGGGCCATCGGTATCAAACAATCGAAAGGAGCAATGCTCATAGCGATTTTTGGCAAGGTATGCACATCTAGAGTTGGAAAATGTGTGATAGCTTTGCAGTGTGAGCGGTGGCAGTTTTTTGGGTGTTATCGCTTTTAATTTTTTTTTCTCCAAATGGCCGCCAATATGCTTGTTACTGGATTAATAATATGTGGCAACAAGCATGTTTTGGTCGCCATTTAAAAAAAAGTGATCGCACTCCAAAAGCTGCCACCGCTGCAATGCTATCACATATTTTCCAACTACAGGGGTGAATACCTTGCCAAAAAACACAATGAGCATTATTCCCCTCATTTGATACCGACCAAACCCCCAGGCTGATGGCTCTTCATAAATCATTTATCACACAATCTGTTTCCCCTAAAATTATATTGCCATTTTAAACTAATTTCCAAAAACCATTTTATCTTGTTCCTTGCTCAGAGTTGCTTCTACATGTATAGTCGTGTTCCCTAACGTGGCGCACTTCGAAGCTTACCCAACTTTCCTCGTGTAGTGTTGCCAAATCTCTTTGTTGATAAACCTCAAAATCATGCAGTGAAATACTGGTACTTTTACCTTTTTAGTGCTTGCTATTTAACCTCTCTGAACAATTTCGGTTTCATAAAATTTAATCCGAAATGCAAAAACGGTCGCGTCCGGAAATTGGGCACAAATTGGCGGAGTGTTCCCTAACGTGGCGCACTTGAATAAATCTCGGAAAATTCCAAATTAACATTTAAGAATTTCTGTAAACTTTATAAATTCTGATAAATCATTATTATCTTTACTTACAAACCCAGCCAGATGTTTGTCAGAAAATTATTTTCTTATTTTTCGGGGCATTTTCAAAGGGTTCACTTTGCACTTGAAAATAAAATCGGAAAATCACGCCAAAATAAACTCGCGATTTATGAACGGGAGTGTTTAGAACTTGATGAAATTTCACTTTCTGTGAAATTTCAGTTAAAACTTTTGCTCTAGCTAGGCGCTACAGGCGAAAAATCAAAGTGCGCCACGTTAGGGGCTGCGCCACGTTAGGGTACATCAACAACATCTGAATTGACTGCTGATAATACAGCACTTGGGTTAATGGCTATTCGCTGCAGAGCACTAACAACCTATGCTGTCACTCGGCCCAATTTCTGGAATTTAAGGCAAGTGACTCGACTCATAATTGGCAAATTGGCTGGACAAGGTTGTGGAATGTAAAACCAATCCAGGCAAATTATTGAATTACCAAGTGGGAAAGATCAGGGACCTAGGGGGCATGGGTATTGACTGAGTATAAGACTGGAACACAGGTGTGGTTGGGTTGGGTTTATCCTGCATGGATTCTAGGGTCTGTGGTTCCAATCCCACCCTGCAGGCATGGTTATACAGATGGAGGGGCTTTCAAATGACTGTCAACCATTTTCCTTTCCCCCCACTGAAGTTATTTGTCCCCGTAATTATACAAGCTTATCTTTCGTTTAAATGCCAAAAATACATACAAACATTTTTAATATGATGTCTTCAACTAGTCATTTTTTTTATTTGGCTCTCCCATTTCCTATCTACAACTTCAAAAGCCAGTATACTGTGAGTAACTCACAAAGCTGAGATTAAAATGTTTTGTGCATCTGGAATGGTTCTTTCAAAGAACATAAACTATAGATAGGGCCTTACAATGTACTCCAACATGGCTCTGCTTAATACCAAAAGGATTCTGCTGCATACGCTTGTTTACTATTCATATTGTAAGCAATTTTTTTTTTCAGTTTAGCAAGGAACTTTGGCAAAGAATGGAAAAGACAAGGACAGAATTCAATGCTAGAGCCAATAGTAGAGCCATGAAATAAGACCCATTTGCTGATCGCGGCCCAATTGAAATCACACACAGTTGTCCTACTATAATACTGAAATTTGTATCCTTGTGGAGACATTTCTTTGTTCTCGTGTACTAAAGTTTTCGAGTTTGAAAGTACAGTTTCAAAATGCTCTTATTTTAACCAGAATTAATTTCCTTGGCTGAAATTCGGACTTAATATCCCTTTTCAGAACTTCATGGGAAGACTGTCACTTTGAAACTCACATCAGTTGGCAAGGGCAAAGCAATTACCTGAAGAAAAATTAATGAAGTGCAAATTGATGAGGGGCACTTAACAGATCGTTGAAATGTCAAATATCGAAGATTTTTCTTTAAATTATGCTACTGTGAATAAATCAAAGCTCACAAGAAGCTAGTTTTTTTAGTTGGGGGAGGGGGCTTTTTTTTTTTTTACTATATTTTCTTGCTTGTATGAAAGTCCACTGTTAAAGGGAATATACAACATTTGCAAACATCGAAAAATAAAACTACCAAGTTTTTGCGAAATACCTTAATAGGATGTTGGTAAATGACAGTCTAAAGCATCCTGTAAAATTATGGCACCTGGTATACTGTCATTTTCAAGAAAAGTGTTATTTTTGTATCAATTTCCAACGCTGATCGGCCGATCAGCGTTGGAAACAACTGGCTTTTTTTTCAAATACTGGCCCCAATTGACCATCGCACTTGTTTACAATCGATTACAAACCTATGAACGGGTACGAGCCAGCTAGACTGGTTCCCTAACCTTACAATTCCCCAATGTATGTAAACTGCTCTGTTTCTTCTAATATGGAGTCAGGGAACCAGACTACAGGAAAATGATCGTTTTTCTTGGTTTTTATAGCATTTTCGAACCCAAAACCTCCAAAAAGTCAGTGTAACTATATTTGCTTTATATTTCCAACCCCCCAATTCCAACCATTTCTGAAAATTACAGCAAAAGCAAATGATGTATATTCCCTTTAAAGGGAATGTACAACATTTGCTTTTGTTGCAATTTTCAAAAATAAATGGATTTGGAGGATTAGTATGTTATAGCAAATATTGTTGACTTGTTTCACATTTTGGGCTTGTAGATGCTGGGGAAAAAACAAGAAAACCAATCATGTTCTTGTAGTCTGGTTCCCTGACCCCACTTAAGATGAAACGGAGCAATTTATATACTTTGGGGAATTGTAAGGTCAGAGAATCAGTCTAGAGGCTTGTGCCCCTTCACAGGTGTGTGATCAATTGCAAAGAAAATGCGGAATAACTAAATATGAAAAAAATAGGAGCAGTTTTTGACAATAAGCCAGTTTTCTCCAAATTAAACGCTGGCCGTCCGACCAGCATTGGCAAATACAAAGTTTCTTGAAAATGTCAGCACACCAGGAGCCACGATTTTACAGGATGCTTTAGACTGTCATTCCCTAACAATCTGGTAATGTATTTCGAGATAATTTGATCATTTCGTTTTTTGATGTTTGCAAATATTGTATCTTCCCTTTAAGAAAAAAAAATCCTCAAATCGTGCTACTGTGAACAGACTACAGCTCACAACAAGATTCTATTTTGAGAGAGTGGGTTCTTCAAGCATAGAGCAAGGAACCTTGCTATATGCTTCAAGTAATGTTGTGGAGCTGCAATTTTCGTCACTTGTTAGGAAGTGAGCTCCCCTGAAGGGCAGGCTTCCCAGCTGTTTGACCATCAATCCTCACCCTGCAGGTGATTGGTAGGGGAGGATTAACCACTTGGCCACTAGCTTCATGCTTAATTAGCAATAGGATTGCAGAAAGGATGCAAGTAATGTTTGATTGAGTATAAATGTTAGGCCTGAAGTGTTGGGATCAACTGTTGGGATGGCTTGGTTGCTACTGCAGGGATCCATTAATTGGACTTGTTGAAAGTGGGTCAAGCTGGGGTCCACTTTTTACTCGCCCTTGTTCCATCTGACATGGGTTTGGAAATTCTGGATGTACATGTACTCTGTACTGCATTCTTTCTCCCGTCCAAGAGAGATTTTTTTAAAGCTAAATTAATTTCAAGTCATTTTGATTAAATTTGAATGACAAATGTGAACGTTCGTAGATAAAATTTGGACAAAAAGTGGGTCAATCTGGAGTCCACTTTTTACTCGCCCTCGTTCCATCTGACATGGGTTTGGAAATTCTGGATGTACATGTACTTGTACTCTGTAATGCATTCTTTCTCCAGTCCAAGAGAGATTTTTTTAAAGCAAAATTAATTTCAAGTCATTTTGATTATATTTGAATGACAAATGTGAACGTTCGTAGATAAAATTTGGACAAAAAGTGGGTCAAGCTGGAGTCCACTTTTTACTCGCCCTTGTTCCATCCCACATGGGTTTGGAAATTCTGGATGTACATGTACTCTGTAATGCATTCTTTCTCCAGTCCAAGAAAGATTTTTTAAAGCAAAATTAATTTCAAGTCATTTTGATTATATTTGAATGACAAATGTGAACGTTCGTAGATAAAATTTGGACAAAAAGTGGGTCGATCTGGAGTCCACTTTTTACTCGTCCTTGTTCCATCCGACATGGGTATGGAAATTCTGGATGTACTTGTACTCTGTAATGCATTCTTTTTCCAGTCCAAGAGAGATTTTTTTAAGCAAAATTAATTTCAAGTCAGTTTGATTATATTTGAATGACAAATGTGAACGTTCGTAGATAAAATTTAGACAAAAACGTCACATTTTTCAGAGTCACATTTTTCAGAGGATCCAGAGGGGGCGCAGCCAGCCGCCCCCCCTTTTTTTTTAGGTATGTCTTGTCTCCCCCCCCCCACCCCCCCCCCACCCCCGTTTCTTATACTGTCAACTGGTTATTTAATCACTTCAAGGACAGAAATTGTCACCCACATGAGCAAATATGTGATGCGATCAAGCTACATGAGTCGTTTGTCGGGAATTTTCATTTGGAGATACAGGTCAAAATAGGGCCACTTCTTCACATCACTTCATCACATCTCTTGGTGTTCTGACTTCCATAATTTTTAAACTAAAGATGGTATCAGCATGCAGTTTTCACAGCAGTAATGCTGAGATTGTGCTCTTTTCAAATCTGTAATAAAAAATTTTGACCGGGGTTGACAAACGACTCATTTAGCTTGATCGCATCACATTTTATGCCCTTCTTGTATGTTCCGGTTTCGCCTCAATTTTTCAGTGCCTCCCCTTCCGTAAATGCTAACAGCAGGTTTTGACTCTAAATTAATTTTTTAAAAATAGGGGGGGGGGGGGGGAGGAGGAGTTTACAACTTTCTGTGGAACCTGCCCCCTCCCCATTTTTTCCCCCAGCAATTCTGGGTCGGTGCTTGATTGCCATGGGATCTAGCTCAATGAATGAGTTGTGTAAGAACTTCCGACAGTTCCAAGCCATGCCCCTTGCAACATTCATTCATGTATCTTAAACGAAAGACCATGCTCCAAATGTGACATTAAATGCTAGAATCACTGCAATTTGATTCCTGTCGGCAAGAGTAGGGGAAATCAAATAGGGATATACGGAGATTGGAAATGTCAGCGTGATGTTGGAGTACCAGATGCAAAGGAAAACAGTATTACGGAAACATTCAGAGTGCACTGGAAGTCAGGCAGCTGACTCCCAGTGGATTTTTCTATAGAGTTGTTAGCTCTATATACTTTTTTCTTGGGGGGGGGCACATTTTTTTTTGTGGAATCCACATCTTAAAGAGAGAGAGAGAGAGAATGCCTTCTTCTGTTTTAAAGCTTGTCCTCCTAAAATGTCTCAATTTTAATCAAGGCAAGGCAGGGTCGATCAATGGGGGGGGGGGATAGCTGTCAAAAGGGAGGTTTAGCAGGCCCGGGGGGGGGGGGGGGGGGGAGGGAGGTGTTAACCCCTTATCCCCTAGATCCACCACTGCAAAGTAAAACCAAAAAAAAGGCTCTGCTGTTAATAACTAACAAAGATTCAAGGGTGTGAGTGACCACTGATAAAAATAGCTGAAAACAGCTTAAAAAGGTGTAAAAAAGCTGAACTTTGGAAATCTCCCATACTTTTCTACACAGCAAGTGAGGGAAAAAGCTGGAAAAAAAATCTGAAATCCAACACCAAAAAAAGCTGAAATCAGCTTTAAAGCTTTAAAGAGATTTCACACCCCTGAAAGATATTCTAAAGAATATTCTTCAAGTTTATGCAAATTCAAACTTCTTTCAATGTACTGAACCACAGAAAAATCTAAAAAATAATTTACATCAGAAGTGGAAAAGCTGACCAATTCCCATACTTATTAAAAGTTTTTTTTTTTGTCAAAGAGGATTCCCAATTTTTCTGAATTCCTTTTTTTTTCAACACATACCCCCCCCCCCCTAAAAGTAACCTCTCCCCAAAAAAATGAAATTGTGTGCACCCTTCTGAATGATTATGATGGATCAAGATGATTCACATGACAACATCCTAAATGCAGCCCGTTTTCCTAAATTTAGGGGAGAAACATGTTGTGGAGGTGGATTGATAAGACAGCAATGAAAGTCAAGGACAAACATTGGCACAAGGGAACCATCGTGTCTCAATGATTCATGACAAGATCTGTCTTGAAGGAAGGAGGATTAGTATTAAACTGGCTGGGAATTGAAGATTAAAGTCGGAAACAGGAAAGAGCATGAAACTTATACATAGATGATGTCATCCAATAACAAGGGGTCAAGTTCAAGGAGCTACTACATGTACGTGTAAGCACAGAAATGTACTAAGCACGGAAAATGTTTGCTTAACCTAAACAAATAACTGGTCTAAATGTCACCTGATGTACGTATCATCACCGACATCACAAACTGAGACTTGTGCACAAGTGGGTGTCAGTTCGTGAAAACCACGTAATCAACCATTTGTTGTGTTTGTGTGGATTTGTATATGGGAGTTTGTTTCTGCATTCTAGGGGATGTTGAGCAATAGAGGACAATAGAGTCCCCAATTCCTGAGAGGTTCCCTATTTGGATCCGTGTACAGACATATGGGAGGTCTTCTTAAAAAGTTAGTAGTACAAACAAAAGAGGGACAATAGGGGGTCCCCGATTGCAGGCAAAAACACACTTGTGTGTGTGCATGTATGCACAATAGTATTTTCGTAGGACCCTGAATTATTCGTAGGCCCTCAAATTATTCGTAGGCCCTATAGGCACAGTGCCGACTGTGCCTATTGGATAATCTAGCCCTGGATGGCGCCTGAAGCTATCGCAAAGATGTTTTGTATTTTTGCAGATTCAGAATTAGTTGTGCATTCTTCACGCCAAATGAGCATGAACTAGTACATTCACATGGTATGTCCCTCCACTGGCGGCTCTCGAAAGTAGTCACGTGCAGGGTTGTAGCCGAGTACTTTCCGAGAACTTTGTTTATTACCAAGTATTGAGCTGTTTCTTGCAAACAACGCAAGAGAAACATTGACAGTAGACAGCAAAATGAAGTCATTGTTAGAGAACAAATTAATTTGAGACTTTGGTTACATAAAACCTTTTTTTAATTAACCTTTTGGGTCAGAAGTACCCAAAAAGTACTTGAAAAGTACTCGGTGAGTACTTTCTGAGTATTTTGTCTTAAAAGCTGAGTTCGTACAAGATTCTGATTGTCTAAAGTGTTTAATTTCTTTTGGTGGGGATTTACTGTTCAGTGTCTGCTTTATGCAGCTTTCTCCATACCAAACTATCATAAGCTCTGGTAGCTAAGCTGGTACTCGGAAAGTACTTGACTACAACTCTGGTCACATGACCACCATCTACTGTTCACGCACGGAGTCTATATCCTAATCAGGGCGAAAAAATCACATACAGTTCGTGTAAATGTCTGTCTACTTACACATGCCCCACTTCATGGGCCATGGTGAATGCAGCACTTAGTCCGTTATCTTGCACTATGGAACAGCTACGGAATGGATCGCACATTGTACCCAGCTCAGCCAAACCTGCAAAGAAAGTCAATCAAAACAGAAAACTATCAGACAAAATAACTCGTGAAGAGAGTTCACTGATAGAGCTTGAGTTCCCCAGAAGTTGTCTTTTGTTTGAGTGATAATGGTACTACCCAAGTGTTTGACTTATATACAAGCAACCGAGTTGTTGTTTTGCTTCACCATATCTCTGTTCAGCATCGTCAAGTTCATGAAAATGTCCTCCACATTGAGATGGCATATTCTAGGTTTTGTTCCGTTTGGGCTGGGGGCCATTATGGGCTCCAATATAAGGGGATGTCAGTTTAAACCCATGTGGTTGTAGATATGTGTTCTTGACTACTGGGGGAGGGGCAATAACACGGTGCAGTGGGGCGGGGGGGGGGGGGGGGGGCGGTACCATGTACCTTGTAGATGGGGGAGGGGGGGTGGTTTGAATGTCTTCTCACTCCCTACAGAACTAGAGACTAATCTCCAAACAAGTGTTAATGCCAAGTGTTCAATTTACAATGGTTTATAGGAATCGACCCCTGAATCATTTGAATACAAAACTCTCTCAGTCACAAGTGAGATCAAAATCAGATTGCGAACTATGCCTCTTGGATACTGTTTCTATCCCGATTTGTTTCCTCGAAGATCAGATAATGGATCTTTTGTTTAAAATGCCATGGCCCATTACCACCTCTTACTCTACCAAACTGCTCGGTTTGACTTCTAGGTGGTTGACCCCGCTAATCTTTTACCACACAGAAGTATCCAGCCTCTAACCTCTAAAATTATCAGCAAGAAATCCATACATCACACTCGGTCCCCAACCACAAATTTTTTCAAACCACTCCAGCCAAAATCCAGGTCACAATAACCATGAAAACAATACATCTCCATAGAGGTCCTAGATTTGAGCAAAGACAGATCTTGTTCCCCGGTTGAAACAAGACAGATCCAGTTGAGGCCAGTTTTGACAGGTTCAGGACCACAGATTTCACTGTGGCCCAACAGCAGCCTGCCTTGTTTGATCACAGCTTGAGTGTGTTGTGGTGTAAATTTTAGCCAAACATTGTGACCAACATTTTTGTTTAAGGAGGAAACTCCCCAGGGCTTAGTATACAACCCCACTGGGACGGCAAGAGCCATTTTAAATTTTATTAACACTCTTTTTTGATCCCACATCAACCTTGAGCCTAATTGAGGTGGGCTGGCTTATGTATGTACATATGACCCTGGGACGGAGTAAGGGCCCATTACACATTTCTGATGTGTATTACAAGTATAAACTGGACTTGAGACAAACAGGTTTTTGAGAACCAAAATGGGTTGAGAAATGGACTTATCCCTTTGCAGGCCAAGTTAAGGTTCATATGCCAGACCACCTTAATATGAAGGTCACTGTGTCAAATGGTCATAAAGGGAAACAGATGAAAATGTCAGGATTTCAGGATGAAGAAAAGGGTACTTATATTATGAGAGCACGCAAACAAAGAATCAAAAGATATTGGGGTGATTTTTTTTTTCAGGAGACTTTACAGGCCAAGTAAAAAATAAAACAATGTTTTCGTCCCCGCCAGCTTATTTTTTTGGCCACCAGCCTCCTTCCAAACCCCCCTTTTTTTAACCATACATTTGCAATATATTTTGTATTTTTATGTGTTTCCAGATAAATTGTACCTACATGTATGCGAGTTCAAAATCTGGTAAAAGAAAGGGGAAGCAGCTCCCTTGGACACAAACATATCAGCAAATTAAAAGAGTCAAGAAAATTGGAAGAATCCATCTTTGAAAATCTCCCATCTTAAAGAATACAAGGGCCAGCCTCCTCCCTTTTTTTGAAAAAAGCCTAGAAGAGAAACTCTACTTTTTTAAATTTGGCATTAGAGTGTTCTACCCCACAATAGCCTGTTCAGATTTGTGAATACATGTACTGTATGTTAAGATGGTGTGAGTCAATTATTTCTTCCAATGTCCATAATGAACTTCTAAAAACTAGTGTCCTCAAATTATTAGAATAATGGTGTAATTCATGGAAACATAATTTTCAGCTAGATTGGGGCTAGAACAGGAGTGGTGGAATGGACAGGCAGTTGTTAACTATAACTTCACTCCCAATCCACTGTCACTACTTCACTACTAAAAACGTGTTTTCCGAAAATATTAAAAAAAAAAAAAAAACCAAAAAAGAATTATTCTTGTCTCATTCTAAAGAAAAATGTTTCAAGAGCACGAGAAAAGAACCTAATTCTATACTGATTTTTAGCAGTGAATCCCGAGGATAAAATTGAAATGAAGATTTCAAAGCATTTTTTTAAAACTTGCATGAAGCAAAATTTAATTCAATCATTTCAAGGATATCATTGAAGTTTTAGTTTTCTGGTCTCTGGATAGCCCTAACAGTCCTGAATCCTCCAATTTCAAAATGATTTTGCACACCCCCTTGGGAGTTAAGGTTAAACCACGAAACAATCAACAAACTACAGGTAATGTCGAAGGTTAAGTCTTACCTAGAGTGTCACAATCAAAGGCAGACCTGCAAATGTCCTCCCTGCAACAAAAAAAAGCAAAAACAAAACCAAGTAGTTATTATCACCCACCCGATGACATGACCAATTTGAAGAAAATAAGGCCCCAAAGGCAAGTTTATTTTCCAGAAGACCAACTTGGAAGCAGGGTTTCTGTTCTATCCACAGGGCATTGTTTTGACATTGACTGCGGTTCTAATTGGAAGATAATTGCTAGGACAGGTTGTGTATGTAAGGCAGCAGGCCTGCCGTAGGCTGTGGATAAAACAACACCGATTAAGGGTTTGGTTAGAATTGAGACTGATGAAGCAGCAGCTGTGATAGCCACATGGACATGGGTGTGTCATGACAAGAGAAATAAGTTGAATGACAGAAAGGCATTGTTAGGAAATGAAGCTAGGACTTGCTTTATTCCAAAGATAAAATGGGGGTACGAATCCAGGGTGGGGGTGGGATTACATATCAGGCATGAAAAGAATTGCATATTATTTTGTCAAATTCATCATGCCTTCCTTGAAAAAGTTTATGAATTTTCTTTCACCTCGTACGGCCTTTTCGCACTAATGTCTCCCCTACCCGAGTTGAAATTAACACAAGTCAACTGTAAGGTCATGTCTGGAGGGTTGTTTTCATTTCAAGGTGTCTGGATAATTGGTTCTAATTGCTTCATTGTCTCCTCCCTCAGGGTAACGAACGAACGGCTGAAGAGGGTGGCAAGGTCAGTACGGGAACCTCAGCACTGACACTGCAGAGGAAGCAACTCTCTCAGGTTGCAGACTACTGGCTAGGCCGAAAACTGCCTGTGCCAACCAAATCACCATTTGAATGCCCTCAGTTTTTTTCTTTTAACCCTAACGAGTAACGTGCCTGAATCCATCAAAATCCACACCCCTGCTTCGGGGGATTTCGGCAGGTTCAGGATACCTAAATATTACACAAACTGGGGGATTTTGATGGATTTAGGATTGTAAGCCTGGCGGAACTGCAGGATTTTGATGGATTCAGGAAACTTCTATATTGAGCTGTTGGGGGACTTTGGCGGATTCAGGATCTCAACAGATTTACTTCCCCCTAACTGGTGGATTCTGATGGACTCACTGGCCACCACAACATGCATGACAAAATTGATGGATTTTGGTGGATTCAGGATACTTTCTAGTAAAAGAGCCCAAGGGGTTAGGGTTAATAGGGAGTTTTGTACTCCCCCCCCCCCCCCCCCCCCACTTAAAAGTTGCAGTGAGTACAGGTCCCGGCTCTGAACTAGACTTTTAGCTCATATTTCGCAGAAAACGTGGATGACAGTGGACCTAAAAGTTGCTCTATTTTGAAATGGAAGGAGAGATAATTTCTCAAAATGGCAACAGGCTTCAGGGCTATGACAGGTATATCCAATGACGTCACAGACAGTTGGGGAAGGAAAAAGGGTTCATGGTGCTTCATGCCAGGCCACTAATATCAAAGGTCATGAGACTGGAACTCTTTCAAGTACAATCCAAATTCACAAGGGGAGCCGTGAAGGTTTTCCAAGGGTCCTTCAAACACAAAGCTATCAGGAGATGACAGCATGTCTGTAAACCTATGAACTCTGGTTTGGAAAGTTACCTTGGATTATAACAAATTAAGTAAACAACAACCAAGTTTCTTCAGGTTTAGTGCCAAACTAGGAGGCACTAAATTAAAATATGACACCTTTTTGTTTAGAGTTTCACTTCGAAAACTGTTAGAACAAAATTGGTTCAACATAACTTTGGAGGCAAATCTTTATCAATGCAACTTGTACAATGTACTTGTTATTAATTTTCACGAACTTGTCTACCTACAAATACGGTTTGAAACCATTTAACAGAAAAGCCTGCTTTTTAAAAAGTTACCTTTTTGTTACATTTATACCACACAAGGTTTCACGTTAAAGGTCTCACGTTTTTGTAAACTTTGTTGAAAACACAAACTTAACGTTGCTCTACCCGTGCTCTTTAGAAATTTTACTTTTAATGACTATAATTGTCAATTTGTATATTAATTAAATAGAAAAACTCTTTTTCTTGTTAGTCATTTTCAACTCTCCGAGAGAAATGTGCTTTTATTTTTGGTTATTGTGTGCCCACACAAAACGATACACGTGAATTATTGTTGTGCCTCAAATAATTTGAAATGCTTCAAGTAATTATTCGATTACTAAACATGGGTGCTTTTTTGTATTCAATCTCGCATTTCAAAGTGAAACAATACTGGATTGCTAAAAAAAACATCAATTTAAAAACAAATCTCTTTCTGTAAAACCACTGCAACCACTAAATGCAATGATAACATCTTGACCAAGAATGTGAAGGAAAAAAATGCCAGTGTTTCTCCCTGGGACTCCAGATGAAACTAGTATTCCCAAGGTAGTCATTCACACAATTATTATCATATGTATGTATTTAGCTGACGAACCCTGGGGTTTCTTACAGGGACCTCGTAAATTTCTCCTATCTTGTGGGAAGGAACCTCAGAACAGAGTAAACATACTTTGCAGTAGCACAAATTCACCAGTGGTGAAACTGTAAATCACAAATCCTTTCTTTTTATTTCTTCTCATAGTTCTGTGAGATTTCTGACAATGTGTCTTTTACATCTCCAGACGTTGTTTACATTATACACAGATGTGTAATGCCTAAAATAAACCTGTGTGTTAAGAAGAAGATGGGGTGAACTTTGTGCATCGTTAAACTGCCGGATGAGAAATGTTTGGTGTAGTATAACTCTTAGGGTTGTGGGATGGAAGGAGCAAAATATCCCCAACGGATAAGAAGAATGCATTGACAGGTGCATGTACTTGAACAGTGCTTCCTCAAACTCAAAGAAACTGCATTATTTAGTGTACAGTTTCATAGCAATGTTGTACTGTAGTCAAGTCTACTGCAAGATCTCGCAAGTTCTCACAAATCCACCAAGTTCTCATGTGTCCTTACAAGTTGATCACAAGTCAAGTTGTACTTGGGCCGGGGTGGTGATTGGGCTTGTGATTGCGCTTGTGATTGGGATTGTGATTGGGCTTGCGATTGGGCTTGTGATTGGACTTATGATCGACTTGTGATTGGACTTGTGATTGACTTGTGATTGGGCTTGTGATTGGGCTTGTGATTGGGCTTGCGATTGGGCTTGCGATTGGGCTTGTGATTGAACTTGTGATTGGTCTTGTGATCGACCTTGTGATTGACTTGTGATTGACTTGTGACCGACCTTGTGATTAGACGCATGATTGGATTTGAGGTTGACTTGTGATTGGACTTATGATTGGGCTTATGATTGGCCTTGGGATTGACTTGTGATTGGGCTTGTGGTTGACTTGTGGTTGACTTGTGATCGACTTTGTGATCGACTTGTGGTTGAATTGTGACGACCTTGTGATTAGAAGCGTGATTGGATTAGAGGTTGTCTTGTGATTGGACTTATGATTGGCCTTGTGATTGACTTGTGATTGGACTTGTGACAGACTTGTAATGGGACTTGCAATGACAACGACTACAGTTTCAGACAGGTGCTAAGCATGGAAATGTGCTCATCCCAAAATTGGCTTGCTGAGCAAAATCGGTTGTCATCCCAACTGTGTATGACTTAACATTGCATTGGCTTGATTCCCTAAGTTTTCTTAGCAAGTAAAGCTGCTAAGAAATTTATATTCTGCTAAACAGCTCCACTAATTCATTGTTAAATTGAGCCCATGCCCAGGGCCCCATTTTATGACACTGCTAAGCAATCTATTTAACAGTGACCAGGCTAAGCAGTAAGCAAGGTGAAAACCATGCAAACCTCAATGAAGATAAAACTTGCTCAAACTAGTGATGGAACAATAGAAATCTTCACGCTAACATGTTTGTAACGTTTAACATCTTCAGGATGTGAAACATTGCTTAAAGCAATGTACCACTTTTAGTACGTTTTTTTTTTGCTTACTGTTTAACAAACTTTTCTGCTTAATGTTAAGGACCCAGATTCTTTTGAGGTAAAGATTTTCAAACAGAGTTTCTTAAGATCCGCCCGATTGCCTCAAAAAGCCAGTGTTGCCACTGATCTGTTAACACTCATGGCTCAGAGTTGTAAACCTTGAGCTGAGACCAGCCCACCACATAACATTTATCTAGCACCTTGTCAGGATACTACACTTGGGATAAATGGAAATATTTGGAGAATGAAGAGGGCGGATAATCACTGATGATAAT
Source organism: Patiria miniata (assembly GCF_015706575.1). Lineage (NCBI taxonomy): Eukaryota > Metazoa > Echinodermata > Asteroidea > Valvatida > Asterinidae > Patiria > Patiria miniata. The sequence continues at coordinate 14,774,821 of NW_024037063.1, forward strand.
CATTTATAATCATGTCTTAAATGAAACAGGTTTTCCAAAACACTATATTTCCTAGCAAAAGTACCCCCTCAACAGTTGTATAAGAGGCTAAAACTCTTAAATGCCATAGTTGCCAGCTCCGGGCATTCGGAGGGGCCAAAGTACCGGCTAGGGGGGCACACCACAATACCAAAAAAAAATTTAAAAAAAAAAAAAATTATATCTTATTTTAACGCTTATTTTTTTGCTGATGGATGGCCAGTTGCTGGGGGGGGGGGGTAGAATTGTGTCCCCCTCCCCCTAGGGACGGGCCTGCTGATGCTTATGTAAAGACACTACAGGTTTTTGTTTGGCTTCTACATTTAGAGTAAAGTCAGTATAAAGTCAGTGGCTTTTGCCCTGTATGCAGGTGAATCTGCATAGAAGCTCCCATTACTGTTCATGCATGAACAGGGACCAACCAAAGCAGTATTTTGTGGGAAGCCATTCCTTGCAAATGCTGTTCCCGTAAAAAGTATTCAACCCACTTTTCTGCTATAGCATTTTAACCTAGTCCACTTGAAAAAAAAATATATTTCAGGACTGTCATACTTTTTTTTACTAAAAAGTTAGGGATAGTTTTGAAAACAGTCTGAAGAAATCTGAAAAAAAAACTCATAAAAACTGAAGAAATTCGCAAAATGGAACTAACATGTATACATGAATATCAGCCAATCTCTGTTATAAAAACCCTAATTTGGTAAACTTTCCCTGACAAAAAACATCTTATTGACTCTCCTGACCACAGCTTCGTGAGGATTTTTATTTTTACACTCTCCCTGGCAGTGTGCAGCCCCTGCCTTTAAATCAAACCTGGACAGCGAAGTGATTCCCAGGTTGCTCTGAAAGTCAATGTGAATGAACTCCTTAAGTGGGTCATTGCTACCCTAGAGAAACCATTTCTGTAAGCAAACTTCCCTTTGTATATGACCTGACTCGACAGTGTGGGTGCTTCAAAAGGGGTTTTTGTTTCAAATGCCTCTATTGGGATTGTTCCATAGACATAAATATTTCCACTATGGGATTAAGAAAAATGCAATTTAGGCCTTATTTTGAAGGCAAAAACTGAGCAATACTATGTTACTGTCAAGCGCAGACTAAAGTCACTAAACAGTTTTGACCCAAAACTAAGATGTCTCTCATCTATAATATTCCTCCAGGATATTACATCGAGGATTTCAAATGATCACTTATTCTTTTCATTTGTAAGAAACCTCTCCACACACATACAACATTCAAATGGAATGCAAAAAGATGTACCATAATGCAATTATGGTGTATGATTCACGTGCAACAGTATGTGGTTCAGAAACTGATAGGATCAGGGTGATAGTGTTCTTGGGCAAGACACTTTACTGTAATTAACTCTCTCAACCCAGAGTATACCTGGGTGAATAGAGCCCTGATCACAAACTATTGCATAAAACAGATCTCAAAGTCTAAAGAGGGGATATAACTATGAAGTGCTTTGAAACAAACTGATAATATTAAGAAAATGAGAGTTTTGTAGTCTTTTGTAGTAAGACTGTTTCTAAGAACCTTCCACAATTTTAAGAACTCATCAAGAGAGAGTTTATGTCAAAATTCCACTTTCTTCACAAGTGATCTGTAACTGTGAACCTCAACCAACGAAGTGGGTCATTCTGTTTCCACGGTGATGATTACATGGTTTCGGTCAGTTACTTGGCCTGAGGCTGCCCTCCCTCCCGTGGTGTGACACACCAGACCCGATATTGACCTTTTCTTTCCAGGACATTAATTTCTTGCTTTGAACCGCAAGGTACCGCAAAGGTGTATTTGGAGAAAGCAAAATATTTAGACAATATTTTCTAAAACCAACATGATTACAGGGACTTTTTTTTTGAATATCAAGAAACGCTATTCTACAGTCTACAAATGTAGCATAAAATATGGTGACAGGCAGAATTTAAACCTGCTCAAAAACCGGAGAAAAATTAATATTCATACTATCCACAAATCTTACCATGCAGACAATTAACTTTGTAATACTAGTGAACCTCAACTGATGACATTATGATACCCCAAACTCAATTACGTAATGTCCTGTCCTACTATTAGTTCTTAGGTGGGTAATTTTCTTCACGGACACATTCACAAAATGACACTTGCAAAAAAATTGTTCTTCTACTGTATCCTGAACATTCCTGGTATAAGTCTGGGATTTAGTTTCCTTTGGGGACAAGATTTTAACATTTTAGAGTGAAAGAACAGTTTATACAATGTTGCTGAGGGAAAATCTTCTCCTTCATCGGTCTACCTGTTTGACTTCTCATCAACATAGCTGCTGAGCAGGCTTTTGATGAAAAACTACTTTGAAGTAGAACTAGAAGCAGTAAAAGTAAAAAGTCATCAAGTCTGGGGCTGACCCTCAAGTCAACTGGTGAACTCGGTGACCTCAGCGATGTGTCTACATCCAGCGATCTGAGGGGAATCAGTCAGCGGACTGTCGCTCTGCGTCAAGTCACATTCAGTTGAGTCTTAAAGGAACACTTTTGACCAAAATCCATCTTTTGGGACTCCAAAACATGTTTCAAATTTTGATAGTTGGTAAAATCATTAAACTGCAGAATATACACATGCAAACAACTACATGTACTGTAAAAATGTACAGTTTTCTTGTGATTATTGGGTCCTGGAATTTTTGGGGGTACACAATTTTGGTCCTCGAAACTCAAAGCCGTTAGAGTGTTAGTTTTCATTCAGGTTAGAAATGTTTTTTTATTGAAAACATTGATTCCAACACAAGTGCTTTCAATATTTTGGAACCAGATTCCCCACAGCGAATCATCACTTGCTTTAAATAGTTCTTGTCTCATGGAATCCTTTGGCTCATGCATAATTTGATGGTCTTTTTCGCTGTTTGAAATACATATTCATAACAGGCAAGGCAAAACATAGCTGCTGCATCAGATGTACACAAACAGGGTATTTAGACATTTCCTCCGTAAAATAAAGACACTATTTGGATTTCTTGTGAACAAGTTAGGCTGAATAAAAAAAACAACATGTTTCTCGTCCGGGTTTTCGAAAAAAAAAGGAGGAAGCGGGGCTTTTTATTTTTTATTTGTTTCAAGATGGCCGCCATTTAAAAATTTCCTGTAATTGTTGGTGTTTCCACTGTTCAAAGACACTTTTAAAATGAAAGATAAGTTGGACAAGAGAACTGAACATATTTACAGTGTCATTTAGACTTGTATTGGTCTACAATTTATTTTCCGATGAATTTGTGGACTTTTTTGGTGTTTTTTTCACTGCATTTTTCAAAAATAAAAAATAATTAAAAAAATCCAGGCGGCCTCCAAAAAGGAAGCGGGCGGGGACGAGAAACATGTTTTTTTTTTTTACTTCGCCTTATTTGAAATATGGTTAGTAAGCAATCAAAAGGACTGAAGTTGGACAATTCTTGAGGAATGTGTACCTTTAGCATTTACTAATCCTACATCTTTATCTATGAACCAATGAAACAACCAAGGGAAAAGCCAGGAAGAGATGTGAATGGCTGTAGTAAATGATACGGACACTCCTTCTGTCGAAAACCAACTACCCTGGACCCGTTCTGCCAATCTGGCTTTCTAGCTTACACATGAAATATGAATCACGACAGTGCTTATCTGCGAGGGTGATCTTTCGGAGGGCATGTAGTTCAAGGGTTGATGTGTTCGGTCAATTGGTTTAATTGGTCGGGAATTACTCACCAAAAGGATAAAATGACAAACATGGGCCTGGAGAAACAGCCCCTCTGATGGATAAAACATGAGTCAGATTTCAAAATAACTTTCAAAATAAGCCTTTTTTAATGGGGGTGGGGGTGGGAGGTGGGGTGTGGGGTTGCTTTAAGGGGTTAGGTGGGATGAAAGGGATGTGAACTCTTCAGGATTGAGTGTTAAAGTCCAAAATTCTCTCTTACATATAACGCATTCGTTCAAAATTGTTGTACGAGGTGAGGCATTATTAGTGATACTCACAATTGAATAAAAAAAACACGAGGCAAACCTAGTAATTGCCCCTGGTACATTTTATTCAATTGATTCAGAATATTCGCTGGAAGACTTTTCATGTATCTGTATAAACAATGAGTCAGATTTGCATGTAACCCATTTGTTGATGTTACAGGGCAATCCTATAAGATAGCACTGCCCGGCTCAAAAATGACAGAGTGTCAATGAATCAGTCAGTCAGTCAGTCAGTCAATCAGATAGAAGATGTTACGAAGAGGACACTCGGCTCGCCCTCTTGGTACTCCAACAATTCAGAATGAAACATATATTTTAAACAGTTGTCGGGTGAGGTTGCTACTAGAGTTTTGTAAGTTTTTGTAATACAAATTTTACAGACAAGTTGTTCAATATTCATCCTTAAAAAACCTCACAGTACTGACTGTGCCACATGTTGGTGGTATAACATGGATAACGACCAACGATCGACAAAGGTGAAATAATATTCTGTCACAGAACATGAACATCTTAGCAGGAGAAATTTAATCATTTGCGAGAAAGATTTGTCAGTCACTCAAGCCAAAACCCTCCGTATCATATGCGTTTCTTGACAGCTACATGTAGCATACTACCTATATGCACGGCCAGCCAGATATGCCTAGTTTGCTGCACATAACACCACACCGCACCTGTAATGGGCCCGCCCGGATGAAATATGGACAACATCTGGCCAAATCGGTGGGAATTAGAAAAATCTGGTTTTACAATGGAGTGTGGGTTAGGCTGAGGAAGCCGGGCTGTCAGCTTGCCATCTGGGTGCAGATGTGGCAATTCTGTCACATGATGAAAAGCAGGTATTGCTGGAGAGCAAGGAAGATTGACTTTGGATTTGATTTTGATTTAAGTTTCTAAACATCAAAAGATAATTTCTAGGTACCGACATGTTTTGGTTATATTTACAAATTCCATGAAAGAAAAGGTACATTTCAAAACTCTGGGGTTTTTTTCTTCAAGGCTTTATTTAAAATGTGTATGCCATCAATTGAACAGCCAATTTAGCTAGATAACTGATCAAACAACGAAATGTGTATTTGAACGGCACAATGAATAATCAGACTTCATGGAATGGGCATTCAATGTATCTTCAGAGTTACATAGGCCATCAGCCTCGGTCCAAAATGTGGCCACCGGTATCAAATGAGGGGAATAATCGTCATAGCGATTTTTGGCAAGGTATACACCTCCAGAGTTGGAAAATATGTGATAGCATTGCAGCGGTGGCAGCTTTTTGGGTGTTATCACCCTTTTTTTCAAAATCCAAATGCTTGTTACCACTCTAGGGGCAGTATATACCATGTGCATGCGAACTATAACCATTTATGCCCCAATTTGATACTGACCAAACACCAGGCTGATGGCCTAACACAAACTAGAACGAAAGATACATGTACTTTTTGGGGGTCTTGAGTTGAAAGTCTGGAAATCAATCATTTATTGCAGCAACATCCGCTCTGCAACTGCACATTGTAATTTTACTTGCTCACTTTCAATATCGTTTTTTTTCACGGACTGAATTTGTAAGCAGTGTATACACAGTCGATTGTCTGAAGGATTCTCAATAGCTCAGATAAATAGCTCAAACCAAATACTTATCTCCTGATGCAAAATCCATCAGAAGTAACCTGTGATTTATTTCACAAATCATAAAAATATCCAACATTTATAAGCGTTACATCATCCAGATGTTGAAGTGTTCTATTCCTTTTATTTCAGTTCCAGCTGTTTAAATAACTGCCCCACATAACTAGATGACGATTTTCCAATTGATAAAGCCAGTCTCATTCCATGTCGCTCTAGTGAGTAGGGTCACTCGGCAGTCAAACGGAAGTAATTCTGGTCCGCAGAAATTCCTCAAATGCATACTGTCTTGATGACATGAGAAGGTGGATATGTGTTTATTTGAACTCTAAGACGTTGGAGTTGTCAGCTGATGGGCAAGTCCTTTTCAGATCTTGTATAATTTTTTTACAAGGAAAGGCAAGCCTTATAACACACAAAATTCTGTTGAAGGGTACATGAGATTGAATTTTTCTTAGGAACACACTTTGTGCAGCTTTCACCTCTTACTGTATGTAAACTATTTGACATCCCGTTTTGGTTATTTTTATTGAAAAGCGCACTTCTTTAAACATTCAAAAAATGTCCATGCTTTTCTGGAAAACTGAGGGCGCTGTTGCTGTGATGTCATTTCAGGAAGACACTGTTCAGTTTGGGGGTTTTCTGTCCAAATTGTGAACCCAAAAGTTTGCTCATTAAAAACATTTGTAAGAAAAGTTTGCTGATTGTCTTACAGGCATGTACTGATGCAACAAAAAAATCACCAAAGAAAAGACGATTCACGACAGCAAAATAAACAAAATTGTGGAATCTTTTTCCGCTGAAATAGCTGTAACATTGAGGTTTCTGCCTGAAAGGACATCACATGTTTGCTCGTGAATATGGAAATTCGCTTTAGCAGAAAAACCAAAAAGGCACCAAAATACCCTAAAATAGGGTAAAATGAAAATTGAAAAAAAAAAACAGGTGTATTTTCAAGGATTGCATTAACAAAATACATTGCATGGGCCCTTTTAATTGATTCCGAATAGCTATTCCCTGAAAGTCTTCATGCATTTGGTCTACACAATGGGCCTGATTTAGCCTATTATTCATTGGCATTATGAGGTAATCCTATATGATAGCACTGCCAGGCTTACAAGTCACATTGAGTCAGTGAGAGAGGTCCAAAGAGCACCAAGACACAGGGCTGGCCCTCTGGGACCAGCACAAATGCAATTAAAGTTATATATTCAATATCAAGCAACTTCTTTCTCTGCAGCTGACTTATGGTACTGTTGCACAAGAATATAACTTACATTTTTAATCAGAATTTCTTGAGAAAACTTTTGAGAACCTGTAATGTTCTGCAGATTTTTCCACAACCAATTTGGAAAACTTTCTCATTTTCATTATTGGACGGCATTAGTTGTTTACAGGCCTGGCATTGGTTTTCTACAAGTCAATATATTTAAGTCATAAACATATTAGTGGCACTCTCTTTGCATTTACAAAGTACTGTCCTTGTCCATTTTACAGCTTTCTTGGTTTTTAATCACCAGAACATTTGTTGGGGTAAGTCAGAACCTGGCCCACTGATGACAGCCATTCTGCCAGCTATATAATTTGAGCTGCAAATTTGCAAAAATTACAGCCAGTTTTCATTTCTTCTGGGGGGAAAAAAACCCCAAAACAGTCTCTGACCTTTCCCTGAAAACTACAACCTTGATGTCAATAATCTCAAATTCAGTGTTGAATAAGGAGTTGAAGGTTTGCATGGTGAAGATAGCATAGACTGTCATCCGTCTCCTGACGACAGGCAGGGCATACTGTCCAAAACATTGAGTTTCCCCGGTTCTTTTCAGAACCCCACAAACTCACCAAAGAGATTTGTCACGTGGTGCAACCGTAAACCTTTATCTTGTCCAATGTTCAAGCTTTTTCACTTTTGCAGCAAAAAAGTTTTTGGGTATGTAATCACAAAAACAAGGTTATTTTCACTTTTACAAAAATTGTTGTTCAAATTATTTAACTCATATTTTTATACAAAAAAAAACGCAAAAGACAAATGTTATCTGATGGCTGAATTATAGTTTCAATTCGACGACATGTATTCAAGAGATGGTATAATAATTATAATCTATACAGCACTCAAACAACAAAGAAAAAAGAAAACATCTTTGTTGACCACGTCACCACACTGAGAGTGGTCAGGTAGCCTAGTTCCACTGAGACTCTCATAACCAGTCCAAAATTTATCACAGGAAAACCAATAAAAGCAGTTTTATTAGCACAAAAGCTCCACAATTTTCCCACAAAAAAACTGCAATCTGTGTTTATTTCTGTGCCAATCCCCAGGAGAGACTCAATGGTACCAGATGACAGATTCAGGGTCCCAACCCCCAGAGATATACGGTAAAGGGATAGGCTTCTAGGGTATCAGTTTATAGGCCCAGAGATGTAAATATTGGAAAGACCTAGCTCAAGGGATCAGAAAATAGGAGTAAAGTTTGCAGAGACTTTTTGCATGCTTTTTCCTCATTTTGCATTTTCTGGAGGTTGGCACTGTATTTTACTTAAAAATAGTGCACAAGCATAGCAGTGCATAGTGCATACATGTAGCACCAATGTTCAATTCGGGCGATTCGTAATGCAGTGCGCCACCAAGAGTTTGCCATGGAAAGTTAATTTTTCCCAGTGCATTGTGGGAGATGGTCAACAAATTCGCAGCGCGGGACATTTGAAGATGTTCGTTTTTCCGGTCAGTACTTTCGAAGGCGTATGATTTGAATATATGTTTGCCCGTTTGTTTTCTTTTGATCAATATGGTGAATTTTTGTAAGGCGGCAAAACGTTATGCCCCAATCTATAACAAATTAGCTCAAGTTGTATACTGATACTCATTCAAATGGGCCATGTTTTGTCGACCGTAAACTTGAAAAGTTGACTCTCCATGGCAAACTCTTGGTGGCACACTGCATTGTGAATTGCCCGAATTGAATCTGCAAAACCCTCACATCTTTACATGAATTATAAAGGGTCCTCTATAATGTTTGATATTACACTGCTAAGCGTAGGTAGCTGAAGTGGGTCCCCCCACCCCCCACTTCAACTATGAGGAACTTTTGGCCAAATAAGAATCGATCCTGTACACTAAATATTTCTGATTTGACCAGGTTGAGTTTTTAGGGCCTGGTCCTTTACTGCCACAGCTCAGGTCAAGGGGGTTATGATAGGGTCAATGTGACTGTGGCATGGTGGTAATTAGACTTAGCCCCATGAGAGGGGTAGCAATTGGTACAATTTCAGGAGACTTGCTCTTGGGGGAAAAGTAGTGTATCACTGGGGCAAAAAGATTTTAAGAAATTCATGTCATGCCATATTTGGGGTTTAAAAGTATCAAATAGGTAAACAAACAATCAAGAATGTAGAGAAACAAATTGAATAGGAAATGAGCTTGGTTATCATCATAACTGAATTACGTGTAAGGAATTATATTTCTTGTTACTGAAAACTTTCAATTCATAATGCAATTTGTGTAAGTTTGTCGGTCTAATTCTGAAACTTCAATATTATCTCCATGTGGATGGACAGCTAGAAAGCCTCATCAAATGATCTTTTACTGACTTCAGACTGGTCTACACTCCGTATGCAAAACTAAAGCAACTTTGACGTCACAAAACATTCCCAACAAAAATTGTCAGAGATGACATTTGTTCAACCTCTACTGATTCGTAGCTCAAAAACTTGTCGTAATGCCACAAATTCACATTCTCTATTGCATTCATCCCAAGTACATGTATGATGCAGCATCTATGATCAGTACATGTAGGCCCTTTCACCAAAATTGTGCTACGTAACGTGACAAATTATACCGCCATGATATGGCATAATGAACTAAACATACATGTACATGTGTATATCCCTAACAGCTTAAATATCTCAGTGATATATGTATAGATGCTTATCAAACTAAAGTGGATAATATGACGGAAATAAAGTGCATGAAGTTCTCAATCAAGGTTCAAATAGTGCATTGTTTGTAACGCATGACTGATCATCTCGACTATGTATTATGACTGACAGGTCTGTTCATCTGGATATTATGAACTCAAATTGTATGGTCTTATTACCGATGCCTTAACGCTCCATATGCCGGAACACAGTTGTTGGCCGAAACTTGACCTCATATAAGTGCTCCTCACTGTACATGTACTCCCAAAACCAAACCAAACATTTTCAACCCAGGAGAGCAAAACTCCAAACTGCCCTCTAATGAAGCGAGGTCTTGAATGCTGCTTTGAAAATTACACTTCATTTATGATTTGAACAGCGGAAAGAAATGGCAGCAATTGGATTTGAATTTCAACCACAGGTATTTCCAGGTGTTCCCAAAAAAACTTCCACTTGACCTCGGAAACAATTTAATTGGAGTCGTTGTTTTCTTCCGGGAACAAAATTGAATTGGAAATGGTTGAACTGAAGTGTAATTGAGGAATGCTAAATTCCTTTCCCGACCTTCACCATGCATTTATGTACTTGTTCTTTCCTTTGAAAAGGTAGGAAAACTACACACTCAATTGTGTTTTCTGTATAAATCACCGTGAAAAAAAAAAGAGTGAGGTACAATTTTGCCAATTTAGGTATTGGGTTTCAGAGGAACAAATACCGTAAGTCTGACATCATTCATGAGAAATATCTTTCATGTTACTCATTCGATTTCATTCATTTTCACACATGTTCACAGCAATCCAGATATTTTTTTTTTGCTGTGGCACAGAAAACCAGAGGTTTTCTAGCCGACACGATGGCTCCAGTGAAATAGGATGACAAAATACAGAGCAAGAAATGATGACATGCTCTATCAACTAGAGCTTGCCTCCAAAGCAATGCCCCTTCAATGACATTTCAAGCAAACATATTGTCTCGGTTCGAACCTTGATTTGGATTTTGGTCCGATGGCTGATAAGCGCAGTAAATAGGGCTGTGCATCGGAACCGGGTATCGGAGTGCCCGACTATTGATGTCAGGAACCGGTTCCAGATTATGGAATCCAGTACCATTAACCAACATTACATATTATTTTAATTTCTCGGACAATGAAGAAGAAAGGTTCTGAATGTCATTTGTGCATGGGGAATTTTCAAAATGAAAACCAGGCCACATGGGAAAACAAAACGTATTTATTCACTTTTATGACGCATGTGAAAGTTGCGCTTACACTATAAAGCTATAAAGCTCTCTGTACTTTTATCTTGCTGTGTTGACAAACCGATTAATATTATTTTATGAACAACCTGAACAGCAACTTCCAAGATTTGAATTTTGGGGTTAGGTTTCTTAACGGGTACCTGGGTACCTGTTTTTTTTAATCGGGTACCCCGTTCCCGTACTAGCCGTAAATGCACACCCCTAGCAGTCAAGCCATCACTGCAGTAGAGGGCGCTTTCAGCAAGATAATTCAAATTCAGTTTTGGGAACTTTGGCACTTGGGCCAGGGAAACTCTGGGCAAACCTACAGTGCACTTTAGCTTGAATATAGCATGTGTGAGGCATGCTTCCACTTTATCGGGTACAAGCACCAACGTTCCCAAGATTGGAACCGATTCGTTCAAGTCTCTGGAATAATCTCGTTAACCCCCTCTACTGTCACGTCAGCTCAAGGGTGTTTGTCATAGCTAAGATCAAGTTGCGGTGAGGACTATTAGTTGAGTAGTGGTTGAATCCTGACATGACTTACGCCTTGGCACTAAAACACCGTAGCAACATGCGAAAGCCTCGAGTCAAACAATGGTCAAAAAGTCATCACAAAACTTCATGGTCCTGACTCCATAGTGTGCTTTATGATGCATGTGGCTATCGGTAACCAGTAATGGAACTTGCCCCGTGGTCCGGTTCCAAATAGCCATTTAGAGTAGTTCAACCATCCTTCATTTGAGCAAAGTCAGTCAAACTACAGTTCACGCCCCAAACTTGCTCTAGCATCGCATAAAGGACCAAATTAAAATGCAGTCTTGAACCTAGACAAACCACATGTACTCGTACTACACTTTCCAAGACCCCAGCATCTTATTCCCTTGTGAGTAGATGAACTATCTATTTGATCCATTCATATGTAGCCGACCCCACTGTTCATTTGCACCAGTGCTAATCCCATTTTTTTGACCCTGCAGAGTGCAGAGACAGGAAATGATCTCAGCTACTGACACTGACATTCCCTCGACAATACACATGTAAGCAATTTGTTTTCATTTACCGCCCATTCAACTTTATTAATACTTCCTTCCTCAATTACATTGTTGTAGTTTTGTCTTTTCACTCATTCGTATACATACACCCATTTGTCTCAACTGACCTTTTTTCTGTTTCTGTTCAGATTTATGTGTGACCATTGACAGTAACTTGGGTTTTTCTAAGTTTTCTCATTTCGGGATAGGTTTGTTTTCACCCCCCCCCCCCCCGCCCATTTTTCCTCAAGTTCGATAATTTCGTTTAACAATTCACAAAGGTGTTAAAGCAGGATAAAGGTGGAATGGCTGGACTTGGGAAATTTGGAAAAGCAAAGCTTCCCTCTTTTTTACCATTTACCATTAAATTTTACATTTTGAGGTCTTGTGCCACGTCACTGGAACTCATTGGTTTTGTCTATTTGATAATCCAACCAGTACATCAACCACTCTACAACTTGTTTTCAAACTTTGATTTTTCCAGGTCACCACGGATTCCTTAGTATTGGGGCAAAACGTTGCTGTAGAAATGCAATAACCCACTGCTGCAAGAGGGAGTTATCGCAACAAACAGCCATCACCCACGAACCGTCAGCAACATCATCTTGGTAATCTTGTAAAATCTCCCCCCGCAATATGGGGGAAATCCGGCTCGGGTAATTATCAGCACCCAGACTCTAAGTGGTCTTAAACAGAGTGATAAACTAGTGCGCATGCGCTACTTCGGCAGGCATCTTGTTTGCTACTGGAACAAATTTAAGAGTTTAGTTCGGAACTAATACAAAAGGTTTTGAATGCGCGCTGCATATATTAGGCAAAACAGGTGCACGCACATGGCACAACTACTACAAGATTCCAAAGACGTTGTTGCTGGCGGTTCGTGGGTGATAGCCGTTCATTGCGATAACGCCCTCTCATGGCGACGGGTTATCGTGGCGGCAGGTTATCGCTTATGTACAGCAACAACGTCTGGGCCAAAGACTATGGATTCCTGCATTTATGAACTTACGTTGCTATTATAATGTCAACACTAGGGGAGCAGTTTCTTGGAGCTGCTAAGCGCAAAAAAATTATTGCTTAACATAAACAGGTCATCAGCATTAATGACATCCTGAGTAGCTGGTACCCAGCTGATTTGTGCTAAGCAGTGAAATTAGCTTAGCGGATTAGCAGCTCCAGGGACCTGGACCCAGACCTCCGATGATTTATGACTGGAGCAGTCTTGGGATAGCTCTCTGGATCTGGACTGGGCATTATCAATCCACATCCCTGGTTTAGAGGTTTAGAGGTTTAGCGTCTCCTGTCTGGGTCTTGAGTTGACTCTCTGGATGCTACCATGGGTGGCAGAGCAATCAAGTTGGATTTCAGGCATCATTTGGTTGGAGGGATGAAATTTCTGGCAAGACTGAGATTTCTGTAGAGTTCGTGCTCTTATTTAACAGACTGTTTCTTCATTTTCAGTATATCTGTCTTAAGAAAAATGCCTTCAAAGTATATGAAACCACTGAAAGCACTCTGGTTTGTATTCCCTGTGTAAGAATTATCATTTAGCAAATATGATTTTTCCTAAAAGAATTCTTATTTTCTTAAGTTGTTTTTTCTACAGCAAACGCAGAGTAACATGTTTTTGTAACATGGGTTTCTAGGCTCAATCTTGCTTCCATATACATACATGTACATGTATATTATGAAATTGACATGTTAATTGTTTCTCACACTTTGAAAATTTAGAATGAAAACGTAAAAATTCAATGTAAACACATGTGTCACTATTGTAACCATTTTGGAACATCATCAGATATTGATACCTTAATTTGTATACAGTTTCACAAAATTGCCTCTTATTAAGATATAACTGGGTGCATACCTATGTTCCCCATTACCTATGTTCCCTAACCCTCACCCTAACCCTAACCCTAACCCTAACCCTAAGGATTTGGGGAACATAGGTATTGGGGAACATCAGGGACCCCGGCATTACTTGGGTTCAAACCCAGCTTTTTCATGGCAGTGGATAACCAGCCATGCCTTTTTGACAGCAGTATATAAATGCTGGAATGTGTGATATGCTAACTTGCTTGGAATGTTGGATACATCTGTATTTATGACTGTACCATCCATCATTCTACCTGTCCCATTCACTGACCAGGGGCCCGTTTCAGTCAGACACTACCCAGGAATTGGAGAATGTGATATTTTTATGCGTAAAGGTCAAGATGCTTAATTCGAAATTGGCAAGTCAGGACATTTCATTTATAACAGGCATGCAACTAGAAAGTCACAAAAAAGAGGAAATTCAAATCTTTCCAAGACTTTGTACAGTGTTTTTCTATTTTCAATGACACACATTGGGGGTCAAAAAAGAGGAAATCGGCTGATCAGAGGAAAAGTTGCATGCCTGTTATAAGGTTGTTCGTTGGCATATCAACTTAAAACTTGAAATGTGTTTGTGGACATACGCCAGCTGTTTCGAATGCCCCTTGAATGTGACGGTGTCGCATGAAGTGTGATGATGTCACAATGAAGTCACTTGAATTTTCATCTATAACACATCCTGGTATTGGTACATATCAAGTTACAACCATATGGCACCTATAGTTCTTGAGACATAGTCCTTAGAAAAGTGCCCCTTTACTGTGACGTCATATGACTTGTGATGACGTAATCATGAGGTCACTTCAATTTTCATCTATAACAAGTCCATGTCTTATGTACCTACAAATGTTGGACCCAATCTGACTTGTACTTCAGAAGCTATAAGGCTTTAAAAAAATGCACCTTTAATGGCAAGTCTGGCGAAGCTTCTCCGAAAGCAGTCTAGGCCAGAGTGCATAACATTCTATTCAACTGATTGAGAGTGCCTATTCAATAGCGGTCTTTTTATGCATCTGGTCTTCACATTCAGCCGATTCATTGGCGTTACAGGGTAAACCTATACAATAGCACTGCCCCGCTTTCTTCTCAAGCCTACAACCAGTCTAAGTCACAGTCTACATCACACTCAGTCACAGGTACAACGAGAACATTAGGCTGCACTCTGGGACCAGCAAAAAAAACCTGTTCACCCTGAAATTACGAAATATGACACTAAGGAATTCATCCAATATTACAACTGATTGATGTTTAACATAAACGTCAACTATCAAATGATGATCAACAATGTCAACATGAATGCCGAGCTGTCAATTACCTGAGATTTATTCCAGACAGCAACTTCAATGACTCACCCCTGGATGTCAAAAATGTTACCCCCAGCTCACATGATCGTAAATTAGGCTGCTAATTTTCTCCCCTGGGAGTACAAAACATACTGCCAAGGAAACCTGGGTTTACACATTTCCCTAACAAGTCATGTTATGGAATCTACGGAGAATTTCCTAGCGTGGGGTGCTTATTCTTCATGCATATCTCTGATCGAAAAATCACTGTAGACACCCATGTAGAGTGCAGGATCCGTGTAGATTCTTATGAGTGGGGAAAGGGTTCTGGAGGTATTTGTGTTGGACCCAGGTCCTACACAAGGATTTTTTGGACAGTGTGAAAGACTGTCATGTCCGACAAGTATACGATCCTCAAGAGTATAACCAGTTCTGCCCAAAGTGAACCCAAGGTGTTTGTAATTATTCAGCAAATGGCCGGGAAAACCCATAGAAATCTTTCGACTTATTTTCAGTGGGTCCCTTAGTAGAAGGTGTGGAAGGAAATTACAGTTTTAGTGGTGGGAGGAAAACCCCAGAATGATATTCTAAGGAAAAACACAAGGAATCAGGCAGGGACTGAAAATCAACCCACATATTGGCCCACGCGGGATTTGAACCCGGGTCACACAATGGAAGGCAAGGAAAGTACCGCTACGCCAACCTGACACCCCTGCGTAGGCGAGACTAAAGTGTGAAAAGGCCTAAAGGGAGATGGAACCGAAGAAACCACTTTTTTTCAAAACTTTGTTTTCTAAGAGGAGAAGGGTCTATGTATACTAGTATTGAAGACAAGAAAGAGTGTGTTCTCTTACTTTGTGATGAGCACAGCGGTGTCGTAGTGATGAGGATGACTTTCCTCCTTCTGGTTTTGGTCCTGCTGCCAGGCACAGAAATTACGCAGCGTCTGGGGAGCGTCTGAGGTGATGGACAAATTCTCCTGCAAGAATCAGAATGGAATTGTGGTCAAGTCTATCACAAGTCAAACGTGTGTCAATTCACAAGTCAAGTTGTAAGTCGGGCCACAAGTAACAGGATGAATGACAAGGGAATGCCTTGAATAACTTGTCATTCAACTTGTGATTGACGTATGATTGACTAGGAAGTTGTGGGGACTTCTGAAGACTACAAGGGGTTTTACAAGTTCTTGGCTATGTCTTCGTCTTCAGCTTCACGCTCAAGCTTCATGATTTTTGGTCCCCTGACTTGGAGGACAGGCTCCAGTGCACTTTTTCTCCACTACCTGCGACAGAGACACCAAATCCTGCCACACAAGACCAATGCTTCATGGGTTTGAATACAGCAGGAAGCTTGGCCGAGAGATGAAAATAAAGCTGGAGACAAAACTAGTGTTTCGTAAACGCCTGTCTTAGTGGTCAACAGAACTCAGTTTGTGCATTTAGGGTTTTTAAAACCCTTTGTTTTTAAATCTGAGTATGGGCTACTGTTCTAAGGCAAGATGCATATCTATGGTTAATGCGTAATTGAATAAGAAATGTTTTCATTTTGGGGATAAGATGATAACACAGACGAAGTATCTTCTTACCTCCTCTCTACGTAGAACCAGCAGCTTAACTAGCACTATGTTGATGTCGTTTCCTATACTGGGATCTTTGAATATTTTATTTACCTGCAAGAGAAGATGATACATTTTATTTTTCCATTAACCAATGGGTTTGATATTGATGGCATTTATTTAATCTTCGGTGATTTCAAACAAACTGTGGCTCCATACCTGAAGTTATGACCAACACAAAAACACAAGTATGACCATCAATGAAAAACACCCTTAGGCCAAAAAAAAAAAAAGGCTCCGGTTTCTGGTTTGCGCGTGCGTCGCCGTAGCCTTGCGCGTCGGCAAAATTAAGAAGTTTTTTTTTCAATGTAAGATGATGTCTAGAAACCGCCAAACTCACTGGTTTGACTGGATATCTGCTGCGCAATTTTAACGTGTTTTTAGATGGGCTTACGATTGAGTATAAGCTTTATGTAGCCTCTCTGGGATCCAATACATTTTGCATTAAATTTAGTTGGGCACCATTTGCAGTCATCAGCCGACATTTGAAGGGAAAAAAAGGAAAAGGAAAAAAAAAGCCACATCGCCGGCTCACCGCACCACTTTTGGGCCAAGCTCCATACCAGAAACCAGAGACTTTTTTTTGGCCTGAAAACCAAAACTCTGATAAT
Organism: Patiria miniata; assembly: GCF_015706575.1. Lineage (NCBI taxonomy): Eukaryota > Metazoa > Echinodermata > Asteroidea > Valvatida > Asterinidae > Patiria > Patiria miniata. The sequence continues at coordinate 14,792,002 of NW_024037063.1, forward strand.
ATATTTCCATCAGAATATCATCAACAGCTCTTTGGATCTTATTTTTTATAGGGGACTGAAGAGGACAAGACGAGGACAAGACGAGGACGAGGATGAGGACGAGACCTGATTTTTAAAAATAATTAAAGAAGATTTTTGAGAGCCTCTATGATGGCAAATTCGGAAATTTCAAAAAGTGGAAGAATGAGGCGTTACATTTAAGCAATGAAGGGCCCCTCTGTAGAACTGTACTGTGTACATGTTTATGAAAAATGGATAGCTCTTCACCTCAAACTTATAAATCTACGCCTGAAATCACATCCATGACAAGGAAAAATAACCTTTCATTATCACCAATACAGTTACTGCAGAGATACCTAATCTAATGCTGAGACAGGTGCCAATCAATCAATCACCAGACCCACTAAAGTATCAAGTTCCCTGTCAAGTGCCAATGGGGCAAAACCTCAAGTACCAGAGGGGCAAAAAAAACAATTGTAACACACTGTCAATCAAGCAAGCTGCCAGTCAGGAGACAGACACTGTCCATTCTCACCCTTGATACAATGAAGCCACTAAGCCAGAAAAGTACCAACTGTCAATGTTTGTCTTTTCTTCCAGGAAAACTCTGGGGTGTTAAAACCTGAATGGTTGTGTCAAATCCACAGGGATCCTTTTGTGGGAATAAACAAACAACAGAGTTGCCATTGGTGAAATTCTTTGTGATTTTTCTTACCGAAAGCATTGATTTTGTGAATGCAAACATTTAGATTAACCATAACCACCTGACTTTGGTCCATGTAGGTCTAGCTTGAGGTCAAATAACAGCAAAGAAAATGTGTTGTTTTTCCACAGAGCAAATCTGTCTCAAGCTTGTGATCCTTTTACAAATTTGTGATCCTGAATGGAAGGCTCTCAATGACCTATGTGCCGGAAAGTCAGTGTCGCCATTGTAGTAGGCAAAGATCATATAGCACCATACGCAGTACATGTAGGTAGTAGGCAAACCTTCAAAGCTGTGAGGGATGGCAAAAACTGTGAGACAAACACAGAGCTAACACCCACTGGGTCAGCATGATTATGACAACCCTACACAGCACAGGTAGTGACCATTTGCTCTTTGCACGCTCTGCCATAAGCATGCAGAGCCTCGATCTGGCAACTTTACACAATGAATATAGCCGGTTCAGTGATTCCCAGGTTTACCCGGGTATCACTGAACCCCGACACGGGAATCACTGAACTGGCTATATCTATTGTGTAAAGTTGCCTCATCGAGGCTCTGCATGCTTATGGCGGAAGCGGGAAAAGAGCGAATTATGCCATTTGCTACTACATTGTAACTGCTTGCTTTCTGCAACAGTGGCTGGTCATGGGGAAACCAGTTGGTTTATATTATTATTCTGATCACCCCAATCAACAGAGACAATTGTCAAGATGTCAGATTTTAATAGTTATGGCCAAAACAAATCCAAAATCATATAAGAAACATGTCTTTTTTGTTGCAACGTAAATTTTAAATCCCTGTAGAAATTGCAAAGTATTATAGGCCTATACGACATGCTAACTATAATTTTGAAGACAGAGGGAGACCAACAAAGGTCACCGTGCGGTCATATTTTCGACTTCTGCAGGACTGGAAGCATCTGTCTGCATTTGTATTCAGTAATTAGCTGTAAAAAGCTTCTTTTAAAAAAAAAACATTTGCCTGATATACCGGTGAAGCATTCACTTTCCACATTTTCGGCTGCTGGTTAAAGTTTGTGCATCAAAGGATACCATCTGAGTGAAAACGTCATTTTTTAAGACGCACGCGTTGCAAAATTTAAATAAAAGGATAGTGCGTAGAAATAGGAGCGCGTAGCTTTAGAGGGTCTGACGATATATAGTTAAACCTGAAGATATGAAGTAAAGTAACGGAAAGTGTGAGATGTGAAAACCTCTTGGTTGGTTTCAGAAACGGAAACCAGGTAACCGAAGCCAACTTCTTTTCAACAGAACCTTTTTTCCTGAGCGATATCCTGGGGCATTCTAGTGTCAGTCACCCATCCCCAGACTTCCAAATCTTTGGGCAACTTATACAAGGAATTCATTGTTGGCTGGAGCTAAGAGTAGCCACATTCAGGAAGCTGCAGCCCCAAATCTGTGTTTGTACACATGGGCCGCAATGTTTGTTTTGCCATGGTCAGGGTCCCTGTTTATTTTACAGGTATTGGATGTTGGATAGCCTGAGGGGTTGATACTGGGAGTCTGGGTTTCAGACTCTTGCTCTTGAAACTCTTTTCTTTTGCCGGAGCAAAGGTAATTTTGAGGACACCTGGGGAGGGGATTCCAGCATAGAAGAATGTCATTTTTAAAAAATTCCAGTTTTCCATTTTTTCAACTACTGCAGGATAGGGAAGGAGATCGAACGGACTACCAAAACAAGTAAAACTTCAATTTATTTCTACCAACAGCGAGAGTATTTTAGGAAACCCCTTTGTTACCCCATACACCTTCCTCTTTACAGTAAAAGAATTTCAACTTTCTAAATTGCCTTTCTACCATACAACAGGCCCATAACCCAAAATTACGAAAGGTCCACATTTTTATAAGTATATTTTTGCAACTTAAACCTGTTACTTTCACCACCGTGCCCCCCCCCCATTTTTTTCTGACAGAAGACGCCACTGCATTTGTGTATTGTATCCCAAGTTCAAATGCCAAATGTCATATTATTTCAAACGTCTTAAGCCCTGACTCACCAAGGCAACTAGTGTGAGTAAATAATGCTCCATGTTGGTTGGCACCAAGGTGGTTCAGCATCGCACTATCAGCCACTAATCTATGCATATTCACATGTGATTACACTTATGCATATTCATGAAGGTCATATAATAAATGTTGAAAGTTCAAATGTCTTAAGCCCTGACTCACCAAGGCAACTATACATGTAGTGTGAGTAAATAATGCTCCAGGTTGGCACCATGGTGGTTCAGCATCTCATTATCAGCCACAAATCTATGCAAATTCACAAGTGACTACACTTATGCATATTCACGAAGGTCATATATTAAATGTTGAAAGTTCAAATGTATTGAGCCCTGACTCACCAAGGCAACTAGCGTGAGTAGATAATGCTCCAGGTTGGCGCCATGGTGGTTCAGCATCTTACTATCAGCCACCACCATCAACTCTACGTGGCGTGTGAGGGATACAAACCGCTTCTCTCTTCTGTGCGATGATTCTGTCTGCGTCGATGATGCGGTCTTGCTACTGTTACTATCTTGTTTAATGCTGAATGAAAAAAGAAAAATAGCAGTATGTTATTGTTGTCAACTTGTTATGTTTTTATCTACTTCTAGTCCAACTGCCAACAATATTTTTACTTCGATAATTTCTTGAATAAATGAAGAGTTGAGCTTTGTCTGATGAAAACAAATTATTTGTGTGATTGTTTGCAATTATTCTTTAATCTAACTCCCCAGAAAGAAACCTTCTGAATTCTCAACAATCCACCAGAGTCAGGTTGGCGCAGCAGTCCTTTCCTTGCTTTCCACCGATGTGGCCCGATTTGATTCCCGCCCTGATCCTCATGTGGATTGGGTTTTCAGTCCCTACCTGATTCCGTGGGTTTTCCCCAGAATATTTTACTGGGGATTTGCTCCCACCTCTATTTCTTCATTGTCTTCTCTCTTCAGATATGTGAGCTACAGTGTCGTTTGAGGAATCCATACGCCTAGTTTAATTACCAGAAATAATAATAATAATAATCACACTGCATGACCCAAATGACACATCTTTTGTACTTAAATCTTAAAGGTAGGGTAGATCATTTGTCATTTGTGGGTTTTTCTCCATAATTTGAAGCAACAAAAGTGCTCAAAATCTAAAGAAGGGTGCTTAACAACTAACCTGATGAAGCTTTAGCTCAGTTAATGCTGTATGTTCCGAGAAAACAATATTCTAGGATCTCAATTTCAATTCAAAAGTTGCCGAGTCATGTTTTGAATTGCGCCTGAAATCAGCATCTGGGACACGTTCTCATTCAGCCGATTGCAGCTCAACCGTTTCACGCACTGAACAGACGAATAATAGCAACCGGGCGCGCGTGTGCATCATGTCAATGTTGTCCGTATCAAATTCACGGATTCTTCGAATTACAAACCAACTACTAACAGAAATTTCCAAAAATGCGTCACTTGACGCATCTTTGGAAATGGCCTTCTTTTATTGTTTTCTTCAAAATAAGCATGCCAGAAAGAATAATTTCACAAGGAGTTTAGTGTCATTACTATCTTTAAACTTTACTTTCATCAATTATTTTTTGGATAGCTGCAAATACAGCATGCCAGAAAAAATAATTTCACAGGAAGTTTAGTGTCATTACTATCTTTAAACTTTACTTTCATCAATTATTTTTTGGACAGCTGCAAATGCTCTACTCTACCTTAAAGGGACATGAAGCCCCATGGGAATTAGTAGTGGCTGGGTACTACCTTTCTCATTCCCACAAATTCCTCCATAAACCTAAAGTATATGATTTTGAAGGCTGTAAGGATGATAGGGGTGGATGTTTTTTGGCAAAACTTTCTTTTCATGATCGTGTCTCTTACCTTTTGCTAATTCGTTGGTGCATCTGATAGAGTTGTGCAGCTAAAGTGTTTGCGGTGCTGGTGTCCTGTGAATGAAACTGTCTCCTGTTGCCATGGTGATGCTTCCGAGGATGAGAACCATGAGGCCCCGGCACATCATTTGTGGAATCTACGGTAAGAGCAGAGGGGAAATGTGTCTTGTTTAGGTACAATGAATAGGTTAAGCACACCCTTGAGTAGCTCTTCAATTTGAGTACTGTGACAAATAGGATTACATATAATTGCCTTGCAAGGTTCATGCTTGCAATTGATTTTCTATATCACTTTCACTTTTTCAGTGAGAATATTGTCCTCTATGCTCCAAACTGTGTGAAAAAGAGGGGAAAAAAGACTTGGCATGCCCAGGGAAGCTGGCTTGCACCCGTTCATGAATGTGTAACCGATTGCAAACAAAATGTGGACTAACTAAATTTGATAACGTGGGGCAGTATTTGAAAAAAAAAAATTTTTTCCCAACAATTTTTCCCCATCATTGGAAATTGATACAAACTTCCACTTTGCCATGATTATACAGGATGTTTGAGACTATTAGTATTATTCACTTACAGTCAAGCAAGGTACATGTATTTCATAATAATTTGGTAGTTTTCGTTTTTTGATGTTTGCAAATGTTGTATATTATCTTTAAGATGCCAGTAAACCACTATAAAATGGCCTATCATGCACCATTGAATGAAGGCAAGGTGTGCTGTCTTCAGTACAGGCAATGGCATTGGGTATTTATATGTTATTCAAGTCTTCAATAAAAAAAAGGCACACAGGCCTAAGCATGTATATTTCTATTCCAACTTCTTCATATAATCCTCATATCACACACATTTATAAAAACTTGTGTTACCCAATAAAATTCCCACGTAAGTAATTTTTGTTGTTTTTGACAACCAACCACTCAAGCTTTTGTCTGATTTTTAAAATTTACCATAAAATCTCAGTCAGGCAATCAGCCTCTATGTTACCCAAAAGCCTCAAAAAGGCAAATCTAGAAAATAATCTCAATTTTGCACTCAATTGTAATTGATTTGAATCGTAACTTGTTTTGACATTTCTATTGGGCAATAAAACTCCTGAGCCTTTCAAAACATTTCTATTGGGCAATAAAAACTGCTGAACCCTACTAGCGTTTCAACAGTTGCAATTTCCACAATACAAACCCTGCAATAACTTCATACAATATCAAAATAATATTCCTTTGCCCCATGGATGGGTTTAAAGCACCTAAACGATCCATAAAATTGCAATAATGGGAGCATAACTTAAGCTGGCACCTTCAACAATACCCTATTTCATTCTGTGACCCATATTTTGCTCAACCTCAATCATTTACCCCAGATTTTCTGGGTTATTGGAGAGAACCTTTAAGACTTATTGTGAGTAATCGTGCAATGGTGTGTAGTTGATGCTTTCGCTGATACTTTTGGTGTTGGATTTAACTGTGACATGCACAGTAAGCTGTGGAGACTTTCAAGGTATTGCTACGCTTCCACGCTAAAAAAACTCTTCACACCCACTTCATGCCTATTGGACAATTTAATTAATGAACCAAATCAATTTAGTTTGCTATAACTTGTTTGCATCAGCTATCTACTGTAGTCCATTGCTAGTGAGTATAGTTCACATTAATCAAAACCCTCCTATACTTATAACTATCACAAACTGTCCAAAACTCTAACCCCCACTGCTCTTGACAGTTTTTGTACGGGCTGCTCTCCAACTGCCACAAATCCCTATGGATTCAACTGAACAGCTGTCAGAGCCTATGGGTGCATACCTGCAAATAAACTCCCATAGACACTAGTGCTAAATGCCCGTACTTCAAAATTCTTTTAAAAATACTCAAAACTCTCACAGGTATTCAAGCTGCACAGAAAAATGATGATCAATGTGTCATCTTTCATTTTCTTTTCAATTTATGGTGGGTTGACCATTGACTTTTCGAGATATTTTCACGCAAAGAAGACGACCCCTATTTTCCCCAAAGCGGAAAAGTAGCCATCTTGAAAAACGATCCCTCCACAACATGGCAAAATAGCGCCACTTTCGAGCCCAATAGCATCCAAAATGCTCAGAATTGGAAGCCCCAAGTCCGGGCTAGAGGTTCACTACCATATCTCTTCAATTCCCCAATTTTACGGCGCTCAGAACTCTCTAATATAGAATATTTTGAGGGTATAACTTTTATTCATGAGCTTGGCGGATCGATTTACAGGTGTGTACCCTATAATAGCAGGCAACTTTTAAATTTTAACACAAAATCACATTCAGGACAAGCAGAATATCTCCAAAGTCAATATTTTGAAAAAAAAAATGAAAGAAAAATATTATCCGAGGTAGATATTAAGCCCGAAAATAGTGATTGTTTTGCCCCTGCTAAGCTGTAGAGCGCCCCCAGCGACAATAAATTGAGTTCCAGCTACTTTTAAGCTCAAAATGCCCCCCCCCCCTTTTCAAGTATCAATTGTTGTAATCGGGTGATAGCCTACTGCTCCCTTATGATTTGGAAGCATCCGTTACGGCAAAAAACCCTTGTTGATACCTTTAAAACACTTTTTCCCCCTCCCCGTAGGTTCCGCCCACTGAAAAGACCACTGCCGCGGCACAGCGCATGCGCGAAACGGCCATCTTTGTGATTCTTTATAGGGTGCATACCTGCAAATAAACTCCCATAGACACTAGTGCTAAATGCCCGTACTTCAAAATTCTTTTAAAAATACTCAAAACTCTCACAGGTATTCAAGCTGCACAGAAAAATGATGATCAATGTGTCATCTTTCATTTTCTTTTCAATTTATGGTGGGTTGACCATTGACTTTTCGAGATATTTTCACGCAAAGAAGACGACCCCTATTTTCCCCAAAGCGGAAAAGTAGCCATCTTGAAAAACGATCCCTCCACAACATGGCAAAATAGCGCCACTTTCGAGCCCAATAGCATCCAAAATGCTCAGAATTGGAAGCCCCAAGTCCGGGCTAGAGGTTCACTACCATATCTCTTCAATTCCCCAATTTTACGGCGCTCAGAACTCTCTAATATAGAATATTTTGAGGGTATAACTTTTATTCATGAGCTTGGCGGATCGATTTACAGGTGTGTACCCCTATGACCACTAATAAAGGTACAGCTTGTATAGCAGCCATTTTGAAATGGCTAATTGTACCAATATGAGGGCAGTTTGCAGATTTGGTCAAATCTGTCACCTGATAGTTTTTGACATGTAGGGTAACGCTCTACAGATTGTCACTGAGCACAGAAGGAATTAAACAGTGAGAAAAAAAAATGCATGAAAGTAAGTCTGTCTTGGTGAGATGGAAGCCTCATGCTCAACTTCTTAACAATAATACTAGAGTCTTATATACCGCACGTATCTACCAACAATTAGGTACTCAAGAGTAAGACACTGGAAATTATGTCATGTAGATGACAGAAATCATAAATAAGGTATAACCAAAAACCTTACCCCAAGCTCCTCCACCCCCCCCAAAAAAAAAAGTGACGCAAGTTATTACCTTGTCAATATCTACAAGGTTAAAAAACAATCCTGACAAACATAAGTAAAATTTGATCCAGGAATATAAGAGTGCTTAACCTTCCAATTTATGAGCTATTCTTTGCTCTTGACGAAAGATCAATAAATCATTTCGGAAACTAAAGTAGGCTAAACATGCACTGTATGCAACTGTTCTCAATCCCCACAGTCAAAACCATCCACACATACTGAAATTTGTATCCTTGTGGAGACATTTCTTTGTTCTCGTGTACTAAAGTTTTCGAGTTTGAAAGTACTGTTTCAAAATGCTCTTATTTTAACCAGAATTAATTTCCTTGGCTGAAATTCGGACCTAATATCCCTTTTCTAAAACTCTCCCATTTGCGACAGATCAACATACCTTGGAAATTCCTAGCTTTTTTGTAAAATCCATATATCTATTTCGTGATAACCTTGTGGAGATGTATTCATCTATAGAAATTGCCCTGGGGAGACGTATACAATCTTTTGTTCCCTATTGTGTGCATGTCTCTAGAGGGCACGGTGTATCAGATCAACTAAACACACGAATATCAATCATTGGATACAAATGAGGACTTCAATCCATTTTCAATCTTTCACCTTCGTATATGATCAAGTAACAGCTGCGGATAATGACAAAAAATGTCAAAAACCTGCCAGGAAAAGTCATCATCTTAAAATTACATGTAATATCACCTTAATTCAGTATACAGAAGTCAGCAAAAGTTGTTGATCGTCTGACCTTGACCCAAACTCTGACTGAATTTTGGATTTATCTCCTCTGAGCCATATAAATGACAGGAGCACAAGTGCATGTAATCTGTTTTATTAGTGTGACAAGTTAATAACATCAAGATGTCAACATGTCAAGGATGACATCACGGAGGAAAAACGCACTTCAGTTCCGATTCTTTGATTCTTTCCAAAAGTTGCAAAACTTTTATTAATCAAACTTGATTAAAAGTGTCTTTAAGAGGGGATCCTATTTTCCTGAAATCTTTAATTTGAAGGTTAAAGATGCCAATACAATGAGGGATGGTTTTGCAAAGAACCACAATTTGACAGTAGGCTTTGCAGTACAAGGGTAAGGATTTACTGTTGAATTTGAAGAGCAGATTGAAACTGTCGCTTAAATCTATTAATCTTCAAAAGTTTATCCTTATCACATTTCTTCAATTATACACTGAAAACCACCAAGGTTTGAGCCAGTAAACAGGTTGACCACAAATTGGATTTTTTTTTATTCAATATGCTCAATTAAAGAAAGACCATCAATCATAGACACATTTCATCAATCAATCACAAGTCAATGGATATGCCAACTTCTGGATTACTTTGTGGAATTCATTTCCAGGAAGAATTAGACCGAGGAAAAACAAACCCACAACAACTTTCAAGTGACTTCCAATAATGTAACGATAAATGGTGGACGAAGAGGTTTCAGAATTGCAACAAAGCAGCCGACACTTTTTCTCTGTAAAATCAGGGAAAATGGAGGGAAAAAAGTATCGAACTCCTCCATCTCTCAGTGAAAAACAACTCTTTCTCTTGAAATGTATTGTAATCAGTATTGTAGTTTAGTCCATCTCAGAGTAATTCAAAAGCCCTTTTACAAGTCAAATCACCAGCACCACGAGATGAATGCTTTTGTCATTTATAATTCATTTGAATGTGTCCCCGCCAGTGGTCTCCCCAAACTTTCCTTTTAGTAACTGCATATTGAGGGGTACTTGTGCACTTGTCCTCACTATGTATTTCATTGGATAGATATATATACATTTGTACGCCCTGGCGAATGGGCTCATACCCACTGCACTAAAACAGGGCGCTGTGAAGGGCAGATTTCTTTGGGATGCATGTCGTAAATTCTGCGATCCCTATTGGATAGAGTTTGTTTGAACAAAGTCAACACTTCCGCCTGCGCATGACACGTGCGTACATACATCCACTGGATGAGGCAGTAGGCTGCCCACGATGCTTTGCGTGTCTATGCTTCCTTCACAAAAGTTTGTGCTAGATAGCCCTTCCCAGCGCCCTGTTTGAGGGCGGTGGGTACAAGCAAACCTGAACAAATAGTTCTGTCAGTTTTACTGGTCAAGTTTTCAAGTATGTGAATTTAGAAAACATGATCCACAAGTATGTCTTGCAAGTTTGTAAATGAAATGAAGTTGTTGTAAATAAACTAAAGTTTATCCTAAATATTTCAAAATAGGCCAAAACAAGAACATTATTGGCACTTCTCCGAGTATATTGAGGTGGTGTCAGTAGGACAACAAACTCAATGCCAAACCATGTAAGTTCCCTCCCTAATACTGACCTGACAAATGGCCACATCTCTAATGACCGTGCTATCGCTCCTCCCTATCTGGTCATTTATGAGCCCCAATCTGCTAGTAATTCCATTTATCACATCTGACAGGGGATTTATCAATGTCATTAATCAGCATCAAAAGAGATATCGCACACCTGTCAATCTAACTGCAAAGAAATGGATGCTGGAAAGAAATGTCATATGGTCTGTGGTACAATTCTTGACCTTTCACCTTTGAAATATTCCTGTTCCCTCCCCCAAACAAAATAGACAACACACCCGTTAACTTTTTTTCTTGGGGGGGGGTAGCTTTCTGAATACCCCTTAGCAATCATTAAAAAAGTCAAGTCCATAATACAAATTCATATGTTCACACCAAGATTTCATTACTTCTCATCCAAATGAACACTCTTCAAAATCATGACAGGGAGAGAACAAAACTGATGCAATTTTTTTTTTATCTGAAGGAAGTACGAAATTTCAAAATCTTTGGACCGCACCATGATACCTTTGATTTTGATTTTTCATGCTCCAATTTATGAGCAAACTATATAATACTTCAATCTTTTAGATTGCATAACAGATTGCAGATACCACTGCCCCCATAGACTTGTGTAAATGTTTGTGCTGTGTCGATCATTATGTAAAAATTGACAAAACGTGACAGGCACATCATTGGAATACCGAACTCACTCTTAGAACTAGAAGTCAAGTTTGTAGTACCTCCAAAATGAAAACGGTCAGTGGCATCTTTTCTGCGTAGCCATCAGACCAGAGGGCCCAATTTCATAGAGCTGCTTAAGCAGAAAATTTGCTTAAGCACGAAAAAACATTGCTTAGTAAAATTAGGTTACCGGCCAAAACTCCATGCGATTGTTATGCTAAGTAAACAACAGCTAAATACCAGTCACAAGCAATGTACTTGTACATCACATGGAGTTTTGGCCGGTAACCTCATTTTACTAAGCAATGTTTTTTCGTGCTTAAGCAAATTTTCTGCTTAAGCAGCTCTATGAAATTGGGCCCAGGTTACCAGTCAAAACTCCATGCGATTGTTATGCTAAGTAAACAACAGCTAAACACCAGTCACAAGCAATGTACATCACATGGAGTTTTGGCCGGTAACCTAATTTTACTAAGCAATGTTTTTTCGTGCTTAAGCAAATTTTCTGCTTAAGCAGCTCTATGAAATTTGGCCCAGTTCTAGCCTGAATGGTTAATGATTTGTGCAAACATGAACCAAGATAACCTTTACACCTTTTTCTCATGTAAGCAAATTAAAAACTCATCATTAAACACCTGTGTAAATTCAAGCGTGTTTAATCTTCACAGCTGAGATTTAGGGGGAGTGAAGTCTGTGGACAGTACATGCCTAAATCTCTTGTTGGAAGTATATGACATCCCTACAATGCTTCATACTCAGCAGGAACAAAAACCTGATTGCAAATTTGTAATATATCAAGTATTCATGTTGTGAAATCACAAAAGCTCTGGAAAGTATCTGGTATAAAAAAGGTTCTCTAAAAACACATTCTGAACTTGTTTACTTCAAGTTCCAACATTATAGAAAAACCAGCTTCAATTTTTGATACACCACACAACATTTTATAATCTATGCCGTTGGTAACACTAGCAGACTGCATGTAAAAGACACAGTTCTACGCTGGTTATGTGTAAGTGTAATACTTTCACACAATGGTATCTACATCTGGACCTCAGGGTATTAAGATTATCACACAAATAAAATCAGCTCCATTCCACACAATCTTTGATGTCACAACTTTTTTTTTTCCTTTGGGTTCAAAATCCAGACTTTGGAATAACAAACCGGACAAAAGGCATCCAGTTCCCTTTTGTCCCCCCAAGTAACATCAGTTAAATAACGTCCGTGTTTCAAAACAACTTGAGGAAAGAGTTTAACAACAACTGTGATCAGAATCTGGATAGGGGTAAGCCCTAACAGTAACAACCAGAAGAATTGAGACAGGAAATAATCTTTCAAACTTGGAAAATAGGAGATTTTTGAAGACATTTGAGACTTCTGACAGCACCGGATTGTGCTCCAGGCTCTGGGTCTCTATAGCGCCGACAGCTAGTCCATGATCTATGGCCAGGACCTACTTTCAAATTTCTTAGTTCGGGACATGACAGGGATGGAGCTTTTCAAGACTGGATAGGGGTGGGGGTGGGGGGATCGGGGTGGGGGTGGTGGTGAAAAGGGGGGTGCAGAGGGGGATGGGTAGCCATGTTAGACCTACATGTACTTGAATGGTTCGGGACTTGACAGGGATGAAGCTTTTGAAGACTGGGTAGGGGTGGGGTGGGGGTTGGGTGGGGGGCCTAGGAGGCAGGGGTGGGTGGTGAAAAGGGGGGTGCAGAGGGCATGGGTAGCCATGTTAGACCTACTTCCATGGTTCGGGACTCGACAGGGATGGAGCTTTTCAAGACTGGATAGGGGTGGGGTGGGGGTGGGGTGGAGGTGGAGGTGGGTGGTGAAAGGGGGGTGCAGAAGGGGATGGGTAGTCGTGTTAGACCACCTTAACTTAGAAATCCTGAACTACAAAACCTCAGCCAACTCACCCCTCCCCCTCCTTTCCCCTTGAAAACCCTGGATCTGCCGCTCTTATGTACCGGTCACTGGTATTTGGTTGAGTCCATGTTGTTGGAATGAAAGTGGGCAAGGATGGGGGGGGGGTCATTAATTAAGTGAATACTTTACAGAAGAAGCATACGATGAAAGCATCCTTCCTATCCTGTATATCGTGTATGTTTTCAATTATTGCAGATTCCATTAAAATACTGCATAGTACGTCTGGACTAAATGGTGACTGCTCTATGTTCCGACACCCCTATGTTCCGACAACCTAGATTGTGTTACTCCCGGTTAGGGTTAGGGTTAGGGTTAGGAATAGGAATATGTGCAGTCGGAACATAGGGGTGTCGGAACATAGAGGTGTAACCGACTAAATAACACTGAATAGTATTTGGCAAATTCAAATGGAGTAACCTACCATTAATCAGAAACCAATTACCTCATCATAAAAAATGCTATTCAGATTCATTATCATTAATTGCATGCTGTCAAAATCCTTTTTCTCTGACAAAATCAAACAGTTCACTTATAATAGTCTAAAAAGATAAGTTGTCTAATAGTCTAGCACTGGTATCCTTGACAGGTGTTTTAAGGACAGAGATCCTGCACTGGAAGTTTTTTTAACAGTTGTCCTTTTCAGGTAGATTCCCAAAAGCCTTTTCCCTTTTTGTAAAAAAAGGTCTCAAAGCAAAAGCCTTGTGACCTTCTGTGACTGATAGTCAGTCTGTCTGTCCTTTTCAGGTATATTCCCAAAAGCCTTTTCCCTTTTTGTAAAAAAAGGTCTCAAAGCAAAAGCCTCATGACCTTCTGTGACTGATAGTCAGTCTATCTGTCTATCTCTCTTTTTTTTGTGCAAAAGAAAGGTAAAAGCGTGCGGCAATTCCAAAGGATGTCAAACCACAGGGGGCTAGTGCTGATATAGACAAAACCTGTTTTGTCAAAGGGTAAAGGAGTTATCTTTGGGGTCAATACAGGTCATTTGTTGAGGACAAAATGAAAAAGGTGGTTTCGATTGTTGCTGAGGCAGGAAGAATTCTTAAATCCAGGGTAGCTCTGATACTGTGATAGCTTGGATTCTTTTTTTAGTCCAAAGCAATGTAAATAGAGATGTCAGCCTGTTTTGCTTGTTGATGTGAAACTATAAGTAGGGGAAAGGAATCGTCTGGGGGCTTGTTAACAGTTCCTGCCTAATGGGTAGAAAGTGGATGTGTTTGGATTTTGGGGAGCAGATCGCTAAGTGATCGGAGACAGGGAAGGGGTAATGAAAAGGAAAGGATTTGGGGAAACCAGAGGTCGGAAAGCCAGATAAAAATGGTGCTGGATAAAGGCTGGGCAACAGATTTGTCAATGTCTCTCTTCTTGATTTGTCTGTGGATGCCTTGCTTTGTCAAAGTTAAAGTGAATCATCCCTACATGCAACTTGAAGTTTTGATGCAACAAGGAACTTTTGGTGACCCTTTGTGACCTTCCAACAGTAATTTGTAGGAGTTGGAATAGGAGTACAAATACAGGATTTTTTTTCTTGCGAGTACGAATACATTCTCATGAGTACGAGTACAAAACACTGCCAGACACTGAGAAAGACTGTAGTTGTAGACTGGCTGATGTAGTTTATACAGGGAAAAAAAATGGGTTTTATACAAATATTCTCAAGTGTTACTGTTTGTTAGCATTCCAGACATGGTCAGTGGCATAAAAAAGGTATTCTTCTTAAGTTGGAAGCATCAACAGTGGATGCCTATATAAAGGTACATGAAGTTTATATATTTAATAGAGCTAATTTCTGCCCTGACTAGTTGGACAATAAAAGGTATGAACAAAAGTAATGAAAACACTGCCTGGGCCCAATTTCATAGCGCTGCTTAACAGCCGACTTTGTACTTACTGGGCCTCCATCTATTTCGTAGGGACTGTTAAGCAGTAAGTACAGCAAAAGCACACTTAACCCCAGAAGAAAACTTTGCTTAAATCGGTGACGTAACAATAGGAATCTCCATGCACGCGCAACCGTTAGCATGAAATAGTGCCTAAGCAGCAGCATGATTTTCTGCTATAGTAAGCACAACTTTTCTGCTTACTGTTAAGCAGTGCTATGAAATTGGGCCCTGGTTAGTGATCAGCCAGTATTAACAGGGCAGACTCGTGCATTGATTAGTCCAGCCTGTACATGCTTCATCTGTATGTGCTTACCTGAGTCTGATAATAGAATATGATTCGAGGCATCCAGGGAAGGGGAAACAAATCCACCCTGACACAATCTGTGAAATCTCAGTCCATTGTCATTCCTCAGTCAATTGGGTCAGGTCTCCCATGTGATATCAAAGACGGATGCATGGACTTACCCAAGATAAAGCAGCCTACCGTACATGTTACAATTGGATTGATCTCATGGGGAGATCTGGCAGTGCTCAAAATTTCCATGCACGAGAAAATGATTACTTGACTTAAAGAATAATCAACTCAGAACAGGACTGTGGACTTGCAAAGAAAAGATTATCTTGAGTAAAATTTGGGAACTTTTAATATCTCAAAACTGGGACAGGAACAAGTGAACTACAGTCAATCAATCACATTCCAATTATCATTTCTGGCAGTTACGTCAAACATACAAAAATGTGTTCGAATCAGCTGCACAGATTAGCCTGGATTACAAATGCCTCAACAAAACTATCGACGCCTAAAATCTTTCTGGCTAAGTATAATGCTTCCCACATCCTAAAACCCAGGTGCTGCCAAGGCGTTGCTGAACAAAGTTCCAATAATCAAAACGCCTCAATCTAATTTCAATTAAAACTAGGGAAGTAAACACATTGATCACTGTCAAAAAGTATAAACAATCTTATCTGGTATTTGGTGGCAAGACGGTTCCAAATTAATTATTGGTAGTCTTGGTACCGAAACAAACCAAATATTGAGACCTCAAATGTCCTGGACCCCTGACAAATTGGTTCCGAGACTGAGACTGAGACTGAGACCAGCGAAAATTGGTGTGGAGACCAACACCGGTCTCGAAACCACAACAGGGGTAAAATTCTATTCCATAACCCCCTCCAACAGAGCTCCAAGCTTATCCTGACAGAAAATGTATGACAAAACAAGTGAACCACAACTTTCCCAACCAATAATCAATCTTTTTTTGACATTTTTTTAGGGGAGGTATTTGCAAAATCTGTCACACTTTCACAAAGGCTTCTTTTGACAGCGTAGTCAAAAAAGTGTCTGAACAACTGTGGGTTTATTTGAGTTTATTTCTTTGGGGGTTTTTTTTGGGAGGGGGGGGTTATCTGCCCATACAAACCTGGATGCCCATTTTCTTATGATGTCTGGCCTTGCTGGTTTGTTGACATTCTTCTAACCTGAGTCATCTTTTACTTTCACCTCGAAATATGTGTCAGGGTGAAAGTGTCAGATGCCTTTTTCAGGTCTTTTGTCCGAAGGTAGACTCAACATGATTGTATTTTGCAACTTTTTTTTCTACGTTCAGCAGCTTGTTCTTTACAAATACTGTAGGATATGCACAACCTGTCCCGACTTTTTGAAACGAAAAATCTTGCAGCTTTCGCAAGTATCAAATACAAAATTAGGTTTTGCTCTTCATCGACTTAATTTCCTAACCACTGTTTTCTAATTCCTGTCCGAGGTCTTGCAAGAAAAAATATTACAGGCCAACTCAGGTAGGACTAGAACCACCACCGTTTGCTAAGAGTGCAGATGTCTCAACACTCAACCACCGAGCTGCCAGAGTTGGCTGGCTCTTTCAAATCTCATAAAGCAGCAGGCACTGCAATCAATCTCATTTTTGATTGATTGCAGTATTGCCAGTTGGCCCAGTCAACATATGGACTTGATTTACGTGTAACACAATGTATTTGTAGAATCGTTTTCCGAAAGTAAAATATTCTGTCCCAGCTACAGACTTACAAAGTTTTACTGTTCCAAAAGTCCCTTTTACTAGTGGAAGAAGAGAAACATGTCAAGAATTTTCCATTTCCACCTAAAACCTATTATGCAGTTATTATATCTGAGCATTACAATCTTCAGTAGCACATGAACATGACATCCACTTCATTAATATTCACGTAAGTGTGTGCCTAGATCAACAGGTTTGCTTTAATTTCTGAACAATTTATAAATGGGGGATTTTCGGGTGGAAATCAATATTTAATTTACCTGGGGTTTTTTCGGGGGGGGGGGGGGGGTAGGGGGTGTTTTGTTGTTTGTTATTCCAGAATATCTGGAGGATTTCTAAATAACAGTTTGTACACAATTTAAAGAAATTGAAAACAAATATAAATTACCCCCCCCAAAAAAAAAATAATAATATAATAATAATAATATAATTTAATGGCAACTTGTCCCCTGAAAAGTCCCCTTGGCTCTGCCTTCCTAACGATCCACTAAAATAAAAAATCTAAAATAAATACTGTAAGGTAGAGTTACAAAAGTTTGCATTGCTACTGATGCCAAGAACGGTCAAAGCATTTAGAAGGGTAGAAGTCAATGATGGACCAAGCTTGCTGGTTACTTCTCTCATCTCAACAGACAAATCCAATCAGCGGAAACAGGCAGGTTTTTTTTTTTTAAGAAGACACAACTTCCGCAATTAAACAATCAACGGCACCAAAGCCCAGCATGTCCCAAATGATGAGCGTTTGGTCAAGATGCCATCAGGCCGACTCATCCCCTATCTGTGGTCAGACAGTCCAAGCTCTATCACAACATCACCCAGACCATAGAGCCAGAAAACAGACCACCAGCGGTCCAGCTCAAAAGACAACACAAATCCCAGCCCTTCCTCAAATACCACAGACAAGCACCAGGTAGGTGGTGGGCTATTGTTGGTGGACCGCTACATTCTGTTACACGGTGGCATAAACAGTCTGAAAATCATTTGTGCAAATAAGCTGTTCCGGTGCTAGGAGGGAGAGCGTTTGTGTTGCGCTGCAAGCACTGTCATAACTGCCCAAGGAAATTTTTGTTTTTGTTTTTCAAGACGGTTCTAATTTAGAATTTATTTGGTTACACTGAAAAAGTTTGTTGTAACACTGTGAGTGATACCTTGAGTCCAATTAGGCCAGATTCGAATATCTTATCCACAGCCATTGTCTAGGTCTTGACCCATTACGGCTACGTGGGAACAAGCTGACAATAGATCTAGCCATAGCCCTAGAAGCCCATTTCTGACACGGCCTATATAACCAATACAACGCGAAAGTTGGAGCCTCAATTTGTGTCTTCCTTTGTTCTTGCCATTGTTCACGTTGGAAGTTGCATCTTGAGATCATTTGATCCTTAATTCTTTCCTTCCCTTCATCTTCTACCCTCTTTGAGAACTGTAAGAGTTGTGGAACAATACCCGTCCTGTGTTTTCACGCACACAGGATCCTCTTCATTTCAGTATTGCTTGTTTTCCCTCCAAACCACCACAAGCACTAATATTTCCACCTCAAAAACCAATGTTGTGATTATAAAATGACTCACCCTGCTGAGCTGCAGGCTAAATGGCTGATGCAAATAAGACAGACCCAAAGTAAAGGACTTCGGAGCAGTCAGAGGCTTGTTTGAATGTACATACTAGCGGTACCTTGATTCCAAGCTTGACCTCATTCCTTCTTTTAAGGTATTATACAACATTTGTGATGCGATCAAGCTAAATGAGTCGTTTGTCGACCCTGGTCAATTGGTTTTATTTTTACATATTTTAAAAGAGCACAATCTCAGCATTACTGCTGTGAAAACTGCATGCTGATACCATCCTTAATTCAAAAATTATGGAAGTCGGAACACCAAGAGATGTGATGAAGTGATGAAGTGGTCCTATTTTGGCCTGAATCTCCGAATGAAAGTTCCCGACAAACGACTCACTTAGCTTGATCGCATCACATTTGCTTTTGCTGTGATTTTCAGAAATGGATGGATTTGGGAGTTAGTATTTTGTAGCAAATATTGTTACACTGACCTGTTTGGTCGATGGTCGGCCGACCATCTTTGGAAAATGAACTAAAAATTCCACTTTTCTTAAGAATGACAGCACACCAGGTGCCATGATTTCACAGGATGCTTGAGACTATTAAAGTATTATTCACTTGCACTAGGTTGCAGTCAAGTAACGTTTTTCATAATAATCTGGTAGTTTTGTTTTTAGAAGTTTGCAAATGTATTACCTTTTAAACAAACATTTCTTTACAAACTATTCTTATGAACTTTTTGCACCCTTTCTACATTGTACATCTTAGCATCAAACTTATTCACCATAGGGGATCCGACATATATTCCTCCATGGCTGACCTAAAAATGTTGAAAATCACAAATGGAAATCCCTGAAGGAGAAGTATACTTTCTGGTCTCGAAACTTCATTGAGACCAATCAAAACAATTAAGAGGGCCAGACGTTTCGATCCTGGCAGGACTGTCTCTAAGGTAAAACGATTTTGCCTCCAAGAAGGGCTTCTGGGATTGGAACATCAGGCCTGTAACTTCTTCGATCTGAACATTTCAGATCAATCCAGTCAGTAAACAACTTATTTTTTTTAATTTTAACGGGACGGGGCATTTACTTTTTGTGGGCGCCAAACCAGGTTGACAAGTGGAATAATAAGCAGGGCCCTCCCTTTACACATACTTTGAGTTTGTTTTCAAATTTCCGGTTCAATTTCCAGCTTGATTGTCAAATGAAAACTGTACATGGCAAGATTAGTGTCTGTGGTCAAATTCTGCTGAATGTGATACTAGTGAGCACCTAAGCTCTCATTCTGTTTGATTAAGCGTCAAAACATGTGGTTGTAATGTTGATGAGTATATATATGCCTTCCTCCATGGTATATGTATAGGAGCCACAAACCACAAAATCCATGAGTCACTAATCTGCACATGCATGCATCACCTCGGTATCCAGTTCGCCAACAACCTGCCAAACTTCAACTGTCAATCCTTTGAAAAGTTATACCATGGAGCTATACAAGATAGCTCCTATTTTGGTTATACTGTCCCCATGACAGGCTGTTCCAGTCATTGAATTTTCACCACTTCTTTTCAGAACCACACAAAATAAGGAAAGTTCTGCTTCCGATTACATGGCATTTGAAAATAGGTTAGGAAGGTAGGGATTTTATTTTGAGGGGGGGGGGGCATTTTTGTTTGTACGATCATAATGGAGGCGTCTGCGTGTAGTCAAGGGTAAAAAGGTGGTTTTGGGTGTTTTTTTTCTCATTTTTCGTATAAAAAAATTAGGGTAGGGGCTGTCAGAATAGGGTAGGTAGGGAAGCAGAAGTATTTTTTTTTTTTTGGCGTCAGGTATGCAACTGGGAAGTATTAAACAAAAACAGAGGATATTCCAAGCTTACTCACTGCAGTGTTTATCAATATTTCAAAATAGCTGATCTGTGGGAAAGTTGAATGTCTGATACATCCAGACATACACTGTAAGGACAAAGGCAACTTGTTGGATATACAAACTGGTAATACCAAGCATTCAATTGGTCGAAAATGAACAAGTGCTTATTTCATGGTATAACTTGACGTCAGTATTTATCCTTGTTGATTTTGAAATCCAAAGCAGAAAAAAATCCCACAAGATTGTCAAGTTGGCAAACAAGCAGCAAGTCCTCAGAATAAACAATGGGTGTCCTAATTGACACCACAAGATGACAGATGGATTATCCAATCACAGCTGACAAACAAAGGATAGGGGGTCTCTGAAACTTTGACTCACTCCTCAGGAATTTAGAGGGGGACCTCCAAATGTTGATGACAAACAGGTTGTAAAACAAGAACTTCTTTTAACCATAGGTCCTTGCTCTATGTTTTAACCAAAACAATCTCTAGGGTTTATCTAGGTTGTGACTCCTAGGTTTTATCATGAAGCTATAAAAAGGATAGCTGCATGGTTTTATCGATTCTTGTTTTTTCCAAAGCAATCTAAAAAAAAGGTGAATGATTGACTATTTTCACAACAAAACAAGGATTTTTAAAAATGTTTCACCCATTACTTGGACAAGAAGACAGGGTTGATGCTGTGGTTTTCTTTTTAAAAATAAACAAGATCAAGGCTGGTTCATTTGAGATGAAATGAATTTTATGGCATAACAAAATTGTATTTTCCTGTTGACATTTGGAATTGCCCTCCCCCTCCCCCCCCCCCAAAAAATTTTCCCTCCCAAATTTATGGAAGTACATGCAGAGAGTTTTACGATAAAAATACCTAAAGTAGGACTAAACAAAATCTGAAAGATTGAAGGACTGTACAAAATCTTTGAAAAAATTGAATGGCGGTGAAAAGAATCTTTCAGGCTTGAAGGGGATTATAAGACAAAAATTCTCACTGGAGTGAGAGATCCAGATTAAGGGGGATTACAGTAATCCCTTACAGATGAGCTAGCCAGTGAGAACCCAATCCAGATTAAAAATCAGAACAAACAAAATATATCCTCTGAAACTTATGCCAGACAGTTTAGCCAGGACAGGTAGGAAGTCCACACTTAAAATCAGAGCTGTGTCAGTAGTGCGGTTATTTTAAATCTCCACAGTTTACCTCCATTTGGACAGCAGGAATGGACCGGAAGTTCCTTTTTTTCCCCATCCCTCACTTCCAAAACCAAACAATAATAAAACTTACAAAAGGATGAGTATAATTAGTGAAGTTGTTGCATCTACCCTTGTTTGTCCAGTGTTGTCTGATGTTTGCTTACTCTTGACAATTCTAATTGTGAATATTTTTTTTGGGGGGGGGGAGGAGGGCATTGACCGTCCCCTAAGAAGAAATTCAATTGTCCAATTTTGCAGCAAATTTTGGTAACAATCCAATTTTGAGTCGAGGTACATGACATTAAAATCAAGCAATTAAGGACTTGGGCCTATGGGCTCCGTGCGCCGACGAAAGAAGGCGCCCTTTTACCTAGCAACGATGTCCCATGGGCGGGACATTTCGCTGGTTGACGCACACCGTTCCCTGTGTGTGACGCACGTACACCAGGGGATTTGTACTATGTACACGCAGTAGCCGCGCTTCGCGGCAATGAATTGCAGTCAGGCAAGATGGCATCGGTTGGTCAACCCCAACTGTGCTTGCTTTGCCGGTGAGGGGGTACTTGTGAACGGAGTGGATATTGGTACGATCTAATGTTTTTAATCAATTAAAAATAACCTGGTAAGCCAATTCTTTTAAAGGGAATATACATCATTTGCTTTTGCTGTAATTTTCAGAAATGGATGGAATTGGGGGGTTGGAAATATATAGCAAATATAGTTACACTGACTTTTTGAGGTTTTGGGTTCGAAAAATGCTATAAAAACCAAGAAAAACAATCATTTTCCTGTAGTCTGGTTCCCTGACTCCATTTAAGAAGAAACAGAGCAGTTTACATATATTGGGGAATTGTAAGGTCAGGGAACCAGTCTAGCTGGCTTGTACCCGTTCATAGGTGTGTAATCGATTGCAAACAAGTGCGATGGTCAACGGGGGCCAGTATTTGAAAAAAAAGCCAGTTTTTTCCAACGCTGATCAGCCGAAATTGATACAAAAATACCACTTTTCTTGAAAATGACAGTATACCAGGTGCCATGATTTTACAGGATGCTTTACACTGTCATTCACTAACAGTCCAGCAAGGTATTTCAAAATGATTTGGTAGTTTTATTTTTTGATGTTTGCAAATGTTGTATTTTCCCTTTAAGTATTATAACATTTGAGGACAAAAATAAAGAAAACAGATGCACTATTGTTCTTAGAAAAAGTTGCAGCAAAACCAATAAAAGCTGATAGTAACTTGTGGTTGAGTTTTTAAGAAATTTAGTACAGTGAAATCTTGATAAGTCAATCCTCCAGGAAACAGGTTCAAAATTTGACTTAGGCAGAGTTTTGAGTTAAGCAGGGTTGTATATCATTGTTATACAACTGAAGGCAATTGATTCTTTGTTTAACTTCACAGTTGTTTTGAGTTATCAGAGTTTGACTTATCGAGATTTCACTGTAACTGCACAATGTAAATGTTTGGAAAACGAAGAACATTACGTTAAAAATAGTTGATACAAATTAGAAGTTGATTAATCTAGAGACATGGTTGTTTCAACAGGTAGGCCTACCTAAATCACATCACTTCTACCCAACAACTTGACCTTCAATGATGTTCTAGACTTTGGACGTGACTGTTCACGGCTAAGAAACAAATTGCATCCCTCCAATAACCCTTAAGCCGTGTCCGCACTGGACTTTTTTTTTGGAAGGTTTTACCGAGACGATGGTAAAATGAAAAATGGTCAAATGTGACCACTGTCCGCACTTGGACTTTCGACACGGGAAATTTTACCCCGACCGCGTGGGAGAAGTAACCGAGCTGTCACAGTGTCAGTATAACGACTCACCGTACGCAGAAAACAAATTGCCGATCACATTTTCAGCCACCGATACGCTCAGTAATATTACACACGCCATTTGCATGCATAACATAATCGTTTACACGATATTATTTCATCTTGACCACTAAATCTTGACGAAAGGGCCTATAATTCTGACGCATTTGTGATGCACGTCGTCGAAGCCATGCCGCTGTACGATGTTCCGTGCGGCAGCAGTGCCATCAGTATTCGTTGGTTCCCATCGCATGCTTACAGAATCGAAGCTATGATGTGGGCCAGGAACCAGTGACTACGGCCTACGTACGGTACCGGACCATGATGTTCCGTGCATGACTACAGTAGCGTATCAGGACGAATTTGGATCGTAGAAAATAACATACATCGGTGGAGAAAGAGAATTTCCGCAAATTAATTCTCAGAATGTGATCTCTCTTCTCTGTGTATGTATTTGTCCGTTGAAATATATATTTTAACGAGATTTTACCGCTCGGACTTGATAATACACCGCAGCGTGTTTCTACAAAATGTTCGGCCACTGCACGTGCAGGTTCGTGCGGTCTCTGTATGCATAACAGGGCGCTCGGGCCGGATGTACGCTTTCCTGAGCCGCTTTTACCGACTCGCACTGTCCGCACTGGACTAATCGTCTCGGGAAAAGCGACTCGGTCAGTTTTCCTGGGCGCGTGGGAAGTTTTCCTGGGCAGCAGTTGGCCAGTAAAAGTAACCGCTGGACTCAGGAAAAGTAACTGAGAGGAAAACGCCCTAGGCTGTCCGCACTGGACTTAAAATGGGAAAAGTACCAATAGTCTCGGTTAGTTTGACCAAAAAAAGTCCAGTGCGGACAGGGCTTTAATCTTATTTTGAGTGCATCTGTCAGAGTTTTTGACAACTTTCCAGCAACATGTAAATTTATTTGAAGTTCATTTCCTTGACTTGGCAACCTCGAACTTCTAGATTCTGTGACGTTCCAATCACATCTTACTCATCAATGGTGCAGCAACCTTTCTCCCAAACATTTGGAATTGTTCCAAAATTGTCAAACACCTGCACTCTGGGTGTCAATTGTCACAGACTGTAATTCATCATGGTTTACATTTCAACCTCAAGTCTGTCACGCCAATACAGGAAGGAAATGACAATTGACAAACATTACGTGTGAATTGCTGGACATCTGGAAATCCTAGCTTCTAATTGCAGGGGAAATTCAAGTAACCGTTTGCTTTTCTTCTCAACTTGACAATGACACTGGGCAGTAATCTTTTGTGGGATAAAAAAAAGTGACTGACACACGAAGAGGAATCCCTTTCTCTTTGCCAAGAGTGTTGAAGTGCTTAAAGGGGCACTCCGGTAGTAGAGATGGATGTCAGGGAATTTGTAGTCTGGATTTGTATTATCTTAACACTTGCTTCAAAAGTTGCAACAAACAAGAGATTGCAAGGGCCCAGGAAAAATGTGCTCTTTAATTTCCAAAGAGTGAAAATTCGCTGTACTTGAGTAAAAAGACACACCATCCAACTAAAACCAGGGACAAGACATTTAACAGTAATATTCTTCCAATTGACAAGATCAAGTTTTCACTTGATTTTCGACGGAGTGATTCTTCTTCAAGTATTTCAATCTAAACTTAGGGTGATTCTCCTTCGAAATTGGCAATTCCAGTGTTTAAAAAGAGTAATATCAGTGACAGAGCCAAGTAACCATGATATCTAATTAATGCTTCAGAGAAATTATTCAAAACTCCTGGTCTGTAATCTCCTTGACCATTACTAGATGATGGAAGTGTAAGATTTGAAAAATACAATTTCAGGTTTATTCACTGATTTCTTGAAAGCTCTGGCATGGATATTACTTAACGCTGGATTTGTCCAAATCCTCCAGTCCCTATACATATTTAGTTTCATTTTTGTGAAATAAGAGTGTTTTCTAAATAGATGTACAAAAACTAGACGTACATGTACATGAACAATCCTTCCTTAATTTTGTTTAAAAAGAAAACTGCTCTGAATATTTTCAGAGCTCTATATATTTTATATTTAAATCCATGTTGTACTTGCATGTGAAGTGACAAACAGGTGTGTACGTTTTTCTAATTGTTGTTTTGCAGATATTCAGGTAAATTCAGAGAATGACTCTGTATACAATTCATGTACAAAACCACAACTGGTGAACGCCTGCCAGGTTCCGATACCCAATTCTGAAAATTGGCAAACGATCAGACAATGTCTGTGCGATTATCAGTCAATGGTTTGCGGTTTTCGGGGACCACAGATTACCACAGCCTGTTGTATCAACTAGTTTATCACCGATAGGAAGTACCGTTATTAGATTGGCGTGGAATTTGGACCTGGTTCAAAATAAACCCTGGCGTTCCAAATACGCTGGGGGATAGAGGTAAGCGTGGGGTTAACTTAATATTTCCGACTGTGAATTGAAAGATGGAGTAGGTACATTTGACACATTAGTGGGTTCCTGATGTGTGACAATGTTGGCAGCCCTGGCATAAGGGGGGGGGGGGGGTTAAGGCAACAATGGCTTTCTTCAGGGGAAATATGAAACAATCTTGGCTTATTGAGGGAATGTTATAACTAAACAGAATGATATAACTGAACAGATACAATGTTTTCTTAAATTTGGTATAAAACAACCATTGTACAGTGGGGTTGGTAAATGGTTCATTCTCCAAATTTGGGGTCCGCTTTTTTCCTGTCCCTGTTACATCTATGAGTTTTTAATTCTGATGCACTCCCTAATGCAGTCATCCTCCATGAATTATGAATAGCAAACTACAAATTATTATTTTAAGTCTTTCTCAATAATACTTGAATGGCAAATTACAAAGAACCAAGGAAACAGAGACAGGAAAAATTTTGGATCCTAAATTCATAAAATGACCCACTGGGTTTCGTGGTTTGAAATATAATAAAGAGCTGATTGAAAAGAGTTTAAAGCTCGAAACAGTGTCTAAAAAAACTCAAACTTCTACTTAGAACGCCACGGTCCAGTGGTTACGGTGTTTGACTCATGTACGAAGGTGCGTGAGTTCGAACTCTGCCAGGAACATGGTGTTTGTGCCCTTGGGCAAGACACTTAACTACAATTGCCTCTCTCCACCCAGGAGTATAAATGGGTACCTGTGAGGGTCGAGGACCGATTGAGTGCTGATATCGGCTGCCGCGTGGTCCCATTGCCTGATGAACGGGGTAGTAAATGTTAAGCGCTTTGAGATTGTTGATACGATGGAAAGCGCTATATAAGCGCAATTATCATTATTACTATTATTAAAGTCAAAATTATAGATATTCTCAAATTTACAACTTTCTGAACTTCAACATTCTTGCCCCTTGGAAGCATATTTGAATTCTGTGTCTATAAATGGAGGTGGTGTGGGTGGATACTTTTATCATTTTAATTCTATCATTATCAACAAGGGCGGTTTCAGATGTCATATTGACAGAATGGTCCAAAAGCTTGCCTTTAAAGAATTAATTCTCATTTCCCATGATCTTAACGGCACAGCCCTATCGCACCTCAACAGACGAACTGCATGGATTACAGAAGTTATCAAAACCAGACTTTTTTCTCTTCAAAATTTAGTACGATTTTAAAAATAGCTTCTGGTGTTGGGCCCACTTGTCTGGAGAGGAAAAGCAGGCTCAATCCAATGGGGGCTATTTTTAAGACAATTTACTCCTCCGGCAAAACAAGTTACCAGGGGACCTGTTATGGAAAAGACCAGGAGTTGGGGCTTGTTTACCAGATAGGTCGTGGGGATAAGGTCTTGGGAGGACGGATAGGGTAAATTGGGAGGATGTCCTCCTTGGTTATCAGCATCAAATCAGGCCTGAAAATGATCAATCCGTCAAAGAGAATTGGGTCGAAAATCAGCCCGGGGAGGTCAACACCGGCAAATAATAGCCAGGGCCCTGAAAAAAAACAAAAGTTCTGATCTGGGTCCTGAATTGTGGCCTGAATTTGGTCGGAGTCTTTATTAAAGCAACTTGTCTTAATGTTTTTAAATTTGGTTTTCAGCAAAATATATTAATACTCTTTTTGTGCATCTTCTAAAGTTGTACTTGGTACTTGGTTGGTGGTCCTCCGAAATATTCCATCTAGGGAATTTAAACTGGAGGTGTGGTGTAGTGAGAGTGGTCAAGATTAGGTTTTGTCACAAAGAGCATTCTTAAAGGAGTCTGGGTTGGTGAGCGCCACTGTTGAGTCCGGGAGGTCATTCCAATGTTTAAGTGTTCTTAGAAAACATGAAGAAACATATGTGACGGTCCTGGCCTGGTGGAGTTGGTAATCTGGTTTTCTACTTCTAAGAGCTGGGTCTAGCTCTATGTTCTAACAGGCAGAACCTTTTCCCTCTTTTTATTTGGGAGGGGGGGGGTGATCATAACCACTGTCCCCAATGCCATTTCTCAACAAAAGAGTTGGTGTTAAACCAGAGATTAAGATGGGCGCTCGAAAAAGTGTTAAGTCAACATGCAGAAGTAAGGTTTCCAGTAGAATAAGCTGCCGGATGTATCGTCTTATCAAAAAGTGTCTTTTGAAGGAAACCTTGGAACTCTTGACAGTCCGACAAATCTTAGGGATTTGAGGCAAATCCTCTAAAGCACTGCCAGGACACTAGGCCTTCATAACCATATAATCTGGGATTGTTGGTGGTTCAAATAATATGTGGTGCGATCAGGCTAAATGCGTCGTTTGCCGAGAATTTTCTTTTGGAGATTCAGGCCCAAATAGGGCCACTTCATCACATCACTTCATCACATTTCTTGGTGTTCCGACTTCCATAACTTTTTAACTAAAGATAGAACCCACATGCGGTTTTCACAGCAGTAATGTTAAGATTGTGCTCTTATCAAATTTGTAAAAGAAAAATAAATTTGTAAAAGAAAAAAAATTGACCAGGGTCGACAAACGACTCATTTAGCTTGATCGCATCACATATACATGTACATGTATACAAACTATACCTTCCACATGGCATAAATAACTTTTGAAACTTTACATGGTTCATCGGGAAAGTTCTCTTATTTCGGTGATAAAACTATAGGCCTACTGTGTTATGAGTCTTTGTCTACTATGTGTTATGAGTCTTTATGCACTATAAAGGCTTCTCATTCATGGCAGATTCTCTGGGATTGGGCCAAGATGGTTCATCTCTAGTCTCTCTGAGTCCGATTAGCTAACATGTTGCTCGGAAGAAAGCTCAGACACTAAATGCAGAATCTCGGTATGACCATGTGAATATTGAAATTACATTTGTCTCAGCAACTGCCATTAAACTAAGTACATGTATAACTTCTATTACACTTTGATGAAATCCAGCACAGTACGTGCCAGCACAGTATCAGTGCAAGCTTTGATATCTTGCCTCTGTAAGGGTTATGACTTGTTGGGTGAGGCTGCTAAGGGTCGGCCTGTAGGCTTGGCCTACTCACACCTGTATAAGCCAAGAACATCTGTCAGGGGTAGTGGTCCTTTGGAAAGGTCGATTAAAGGGACATGGTCAATGTTCTAGCTGATGTCTATGCAATCTACAGAAGTTGCATACAGTTCAGAACACAGGGCTAGCTACTATGGATATAACGGAGTGTCATGGCCTAGCGGTTAAGAGCACCGGACTCATGTTCTGGTGTTTCAGAGGCAACAGTGACGTGGGTTCGAGCCCGGGCCCGGACACTTGTGCCTTAGGCACTTAACCATTATTGCTTCGTCCTTCGGATGGGACGTTAAGCTGGAGGTCCCATGTGTTGTATAAGGCCTAACGCACGTAAAAGAACCCAGTAACAATTACCGCTAAAGGGGCTTTCACACTAGACGATTTCCCCGGCAATTCCCCGGGAAATTGCCGGGGAATTTCGGTCGGTCTGTTCACACTACAAAATAAACCCCGGGGAATTCCCGGGGAAAAGCTTTTCCCCGGGAATTTTTTACCCCTGCTCGGGAGTAGGGTTAAAGGAGAAATCCCTGGGGTTTTACGTATTTCCCGGGAAAAAGCAACTAGTGTGAACGTCGGCGGGTTTGAACTTACCCCACCTTTTTTTCCCCTGTATCGATCGCATTTTGCGACACAATATTCAAGTGCTCCGAACTTTTGGAAATAAATCGCAATGCAAACGGTGTTCAGTTTGTCGATCGGGCCGTCGCATGACCGAAATACTCACAACTTCAGTTCGCAGCGCCTGGAAATGTAACTTTTATCCTCAAAAACGTAACCATTTTCCAGCAACGTTTGAACGAACATGTAGACATTATCCATGATAATTTTCCAACTGAAAGACTCACAACTTTGCGTACGCTGCGCCTGGAAAATCTCACCCACTTTTATCCTCCAAAACAGATAACTGTCATCCAACAACGCATGTGCATTTTCCATGAAAATTTCTTCGATGCACGTGCTGAGCTGCAGTACTGCGTCACCAATGTGGATCACACCATTTACTGTAGGGGTGTACCATATTCTTCTTTTTTAAAAGAATATTTACCAGCATTTCCAAAATTATACAAAATTCTCTTTATGAAGTTCGAAAAATGTCAATGTTAGAAAAGAAGCTCCTCAACATCACAATATAATTTTTGTTAAGAATTTATTCGAGAAACGATGTAAAACTTTAAAAAGGGTATTAAAAGCACCCCTTTAGTTACGGTATCATTGGATGATCCGTCCATATGATGCAAGGCGAATTGCCGTATGTTTTCCGAAGAAAATTGCGATGGAAAAGTTGATTTTTTGACATTGCAAAGTCGTTGCTACAAATAAAAATTTGATAAGATTGGTAGTAAAAAGAGGCCTGTTTGTTTTTATGACATGCTCCCGACAATGCATGCGGGAACATTTCATCGTACTTCGCCGGTGCGGACGGCTCGGAAGAGCGGGTTAATTGGCCGGGCGCCGCGCCGGCTCCGTGTCCGTCGGGGGATAGGTAGGTAGCAATTCTCGATGCGTATTTCTCAACGTCATTATCAACGAGAAACTGAAAGTTTTCTCGAAATTAATAGCCGACTGTCCGCCTAAAAACTTTTGCACAATTCCCGGGGTTTGATTGCGAGTGTGAAACGATCGTGCATATTCCCGGGAAATAGTGTCCCCGGGAGTTATCAAATGTGTCTAGTGTGAATGGTTGCTGGGGTGTTGGTGGGGTAAAAAATCCCCGGGAATTTCCCGGGGATTTATTTCCCGGGGATTGGCTGTGCAGTGTGAAAAGGCCTTAAGAGAAGGGGGTTTGCCCCGGTGTTTCTGGCCTCCTAGTTATGCTCCCTTGTGGAAGTCCTTAGGAGAAGGACCAACCAATTACCAAGTATACATATATCTATGTACTCACTGTAACAATTTTTAAAATACGTAAATGTGTATGTACATCAAAAACTCTTCCTATTTTAGTTCACAAGAGCCACACAACAGCACTAAAAAAATTATTTAACATTTTCTCGAAGAAACTCTTTCTTGCGTCTTTACAGACATGCTCTTCCCACTTTTCTCTTTCAAATTTCACCACAACATGCACGCAGTTACATGCAACCAGAATTAAAAACTGGACAAAATTTGTCAATTTCATTGGAAATAAATTTACTGGGAATTGCGTATTCAATTCTCCAACTTACAATTACAAATTTTGAACATAATTTTCCATGAGTCGTGATAAAATAAAAGTTGGCAAGAATTTCTCTACATGTACCACACCCCTTCATTGCTGAAAAGTTATAGTGTTCAGTAATACAAATACTATCTTCAACCCTCAACAAAAACCTGAATTTTAACTTCGGGGGATAACTAGGCTTCTGTGGCTTTACTGTAGCCCTGATTGTTACCTGCAGTCTACAGATAAAACAATATAGATTCAGTTTTAGATTGATACATGTATTATACACCTGAACCTGGACGTGATAGCATGTATCTGATTCTATTCACGGGTGTCAGCGTTTGGTTCCATGTGGCAAACCTATAGCAAAGCATGACCATAGTTTGAGATATTCATTTGTGTATTTGTTCAAGGGGCTGTTGTACAACCAGGTATGCACCCCGGCATACTTCACAGAGTGGTGCAATGAGTGAGAGCAGGGGATATGACAGAGAGCAATGGAGGCCCTGCCTGATATACATGCAGGCATTTCTGGTGTCCTCTTTGTACATGTGTACCAATGACTAACACACTAACTGACTGACTGCCACTTGTGAACTGGGCAGTGCTATTGTATATGATTACCTCATAATGAATGGGAGCAATGACAGAGAGCAAGGGAAGCCGCGCCTGATATACATGCAGGCATTTCTGGTGTCCTCTTTGTGTGCGTGTACCAATGACCAACTCACTAACTGACTGACTGCCACTTGTGAACTGGGCAGTGCTATCATATAGGATTACCTCATAATGAATGGGAGCAATGACAGAGAGCAATGGAAGCCACGCCTGATATACATGCAGGCATTTCTGGTGTCCTCTTTGTACATGTGGACCAATGACTAACTCACTAACTGACTGACTGTCACTTGTGAACTGGGCAGTGCTATCATATAGGATTACCTCATAATGAATAGGCTAAATCCGGCCCATTGTGTAGACCCAATGAATGCAAAGACTTCCAATGAATAGCCATTCTGAGTCAACTAAATATAATTGTGTGCACTCTTGAACCAGCTTTACAAGGCTTGTCTAAAAGTGTCTTGGTATGGCTAATCCTTGTAGTGTGTCAATAGCACAAACCAAATAAGCCATGGCCAAACAATCTTGATTGGATCACAGCCAACTGAAAATGACTAACATTTTGACCCTATACACCAAAATAACTGTGACCAATGTAAACTGCCCCTCCCCCCTCAAAATTTTAGTTTTAGCACCCCACCCCATCCACCCTCTCCCCTGATGACCCCAATCCGTCCCCCACCCTTGGGTTGGGGACAGGACTAAGTTAATAGAAAAAGCAGGGATTGTACCAGTAGATTGCAGATAGCACACTCATGTATACATGTACAAACCCACCAAATTATCACCTTTTTCAAACTCTCTTAACATTGCTAGCATTCCAAGACTGCATGTGATTGACATTAAATACTTGGATGAATGTGATTGCAACCCCCCAGGTACAAAATATGACCATCTCAGAAACTTGTACCAACTGTCCATCCGATGACAAGTACATTGCACCAAAGGTTCAAACAAGTTACATTAAGTTTAAAGTTACTTTGAAGATTTTTCTCATTCCTGAAATGACCAGTTTCCTGATGTGTCAAGGATCTGAAGAGAATTTGACTTTCTGGCATGCTGTCATTTTGAAGAAAACAATAAACGAAGGTCATTTCCGTCTGAAGACGCTTTTTTTGGAAATTTCCGTTAGTAGTTCGTTTTAATTCGGCCAAGCCGTGAATGGGTGCGCACAAGCGTTGACACGATGCACACACGCGCGCGGTTGCTATTATTCATTGGTTCTGTGCGTGACATCGCGTAGCTGCAATCAGCTGAATGAGAATGTATCCCGGGCGTTGATTTCAGGCCCAACTCAAAACATGACTCGGCAACTTTTGAGTTGAAATCGAGATCCTAGAATATTGTTTTCTCGGAATATACAGCATGCACTGAGCTAAAACGTCATCAGGTTAGTTGTTTTTAGCACCCTTCTTCAGATTTTGAGCATTTTTTTTGCTTCAAACAAAAAAATGCACAAATGACAAATGATATACGCTTTTAACCCAAGATGTCCATCTGTACCAGAATAACAATTTAATCGTCATCCTGAGGCATCAGTATAACCCTGTCTACATCGCTATTCCAGAAAATGTCTTTGACTTTATACTGAGGTCGGTAGCTTCAGATTTGAGAGGCAAATTCACCCAATCCCATCCCACTAAACCATGTGGTTAAGAGAGCCAGTACTATATAAAATTGAGCATCTCAAAAGTAAAGTTATGAAGACAGAATATAAGTTCACATTTGAAGAATGAGATTTTGGTATTCGGTTTCATTAGTCAGTGTATGGGAACGAAGCTACCCCTGAACACCCACTGAGATCAGGTGTAGAAGCGGCCATAAATTTGTAGCATAATCAATTCATCTTTTTTTCCCCCTTTTCCGTTTCACACCAAGAAGTGACACGCCGCCCATACAGAAGTCACCGATTTGTTTGACCTGAGCAGGTATGACTGTCAACATAAAATGCATGGGGTCCCGGCCTCGGAAGTGTGTGTGATAGTCTGGCCAAAGGAAGTACTTGACACACCCCTGTGTTTCTCCCCTATGCCGTTTCTTCAGGTGTGCAGCCTTTGACTGATAAGGATTTATGTGGGAAACGGATAGGGATCGAGGTGAATTGGTCAACAAAGAAGCAAACTTTTCTTAAAAGAGTATTAAAGGGAAGATGCAACATTTGCAAACATCAAGAAATGAAATGATCAAATTATCATGATTACTGGATTGTTAGGGAATGACAGTCTAAAGCATCCTGTAAAATCTTGGCTCCTAATGTGCTGACATACGCTGGTTGGCCGACCATCGTTTGAAACGTTGCGCAGCCATGCCAAGTTTCGTGAAATCAATCGTAAGTGAATTGCCCAGCTGCGCAATAAATTT
Organism: Patiria miniata; assembly: GCF_015706575.1. Lineage (NCBI taxonomy): Eukaryota > Metazoa > Echinodermata > Asteroidea > Valvatida > Asterinidae > Patiria > Patiria miniata. Next base: position 14,825,945 of record NW_024037063.1, read on the forward strand.
GTCGCTTAAGTCCTACACATGGCGCAAGTTACACACTGGGTTTTTTTTTTCTTCATTAAAAAGTAAACAGGAGCAATTTACTGAACCATCCTGAAAGTTATTCTAAGTCAACCTATAAACTTATTAGCAACTTCCACAAATTCACTGTCAGAGATGGTTACCAAATATAACCCCTGGGTGATAGGCCAGCTCTGATCATTGAGGACGGCAACAGATAATCTGCCTGGATATAAGCAAGGCCAACTGAACTGTGAGGTGAAAATTGCCAGTAACCCCTGGAAGATGATAGATTGGCCTGGATACCATGAGCTGGAAGTGGGGAAGGTCAGGACAGGTACTGGTATTCTTGGCAAACTGCTAGGACTCCTCTTTTTTTGGTTTAAACTTGTCCTTTTCTGTTATTCATTGGAGGTGAGCACATGACAGGTATATATATATTTTTTAATTCAACATACTCAAGTTAAAATCAGAAACCTCTGTCAGCCATGTCAAAATCCAAATTTTGGGGATTTTTTTTTTTAAGGCTAAATTTTTGAAGTCCAAATAAAAGACGACATTTCAGAAAAGGTTGGTCATCTAAAACACAGGCATGCAACTGGGAATTTTTTTAAAAAACGAGGAAACTCCAAACCCAACAAGACTTTGTACAGTTTTTTGTTCAATTTGTAATGGCATTCACAAGAACTAAAAACGAGGAAATCAGCGGATCCGAGGAAAAGTTGCATGCCTGAAAACATAAGGATTTGTTTTTTTCTTTTGTGGTGGTGGTGTAAGGGGGGGGGGAGGGGGCTATAGTTTCCATGCACTGTCGCACCCTGTTACAACCGTGGCCCGTTCAAGAGAGCCAATTGTGATAGTCACAGTGCATGCACACACTGATTTTAACATGAAAGATGTACATTGTGCACACACAGTGGCAATGGTAATACTCAGGCATTCAGGTGTCTGCCATACACTGTATCACCATCTACATACACGAATCTGGTTGGACAACCTGCTATCATCAGCAGAAGAAACAAAACAGAGCTACATGAGGATTCCTGGAATGATGTGTAAAAAGTCCCTGGTTGAACCCCAAGATTTCAGGCACACCTTTCTCACTAGCAAGGATCCAACCTCTCTCTGTGCACCTTTTTTCAGGCTGCACATCATGTCTGGTTGGTCAACCTGCTATCATCAGCAGAAGGAAAAAACAGGAGCTGAATGAGGATTCCTGGAATGATGAGTAAATGGTCCATAGTTGAACCCCAAGATTTCAGGAACACCTTCCACACTAGCAAAGATCCAACCTTCTGTGTGCACCATTTCTCAGGCTGCACATCATTTCTGTTCTTCCTACCGGTAGAGACCCATCAACTGTGTAGGGGCAAGCTACAGGGGCCTATATTCGCTCCTGCACCTGTCACTATGCTCCACTTATCACTGTCACCGATCACTCATTCTCACTTTGAATGTTTGGTAGCCTCTAGGCAACATTTCTTTGCCACAATGAAAACAAAATACCACATATATTTCCCTTGGTGCAACATCCATCAGAAGCTTTTGTGAATAGTTCTGTCCCTTTCTGGTTTCAGCAAGCTACTACTAGATCTTTCTCACAACATGAACCAAATGCCAAAAGATTATTTTTTTCTACTTTATCTTCGTTTTCCAGAGAGAATACCCTGAAGACGGAGAGTACATAGTGATTTAAGGGGATAAACTGTAATGTATGTACGGTAACAACTGAATAAGAACTACCAAAAATGTCCTTTAATGTGTTATCATGGGATACACATTGTAGCCTTCTACGCAGAAGTGAAAAGTCTTTTATCACCCATACTGACGCCATCTTCTGCCCTCAATCATGCGAGCATTCACTACACCACCTGGTTTCATATTACTGCAGACTTATTTGTGCTTCATGCAAAAGCCAAATGAGTTTCACAATTAACAACTGTATTTCATTGCGACACAGTCATAGTTACCGGAAGAAATATGCTTTTGACCAGCTTTAAGGAATACGTTTGCATGTGGGGCTTAACTCGTCAAATATGGTTTCCGAATGTAACAGCTTTATTTTATTTCTTCCTGGTAATGAAACCAAGGATTCCTCAAACGAGCCTTAGGCACTGCAGCTCAAAAGCCCGAAGAAACCTGTAGAGAGGAGACAATGAGAAGAACTTCCAGTTTTAGAGGTGGGAGGAAAAGCCCAGAGGAATATTCTGAGGAAAACCCACGGAATCAGGTAGGGACTGAAAACCCAATCCACATATTGGCCCAGGTGGGATTTGAACCCAGGTCACAGCGGTGGAAGGCGAGGAAAGTACCGCTACGCCAACCTGACTCCCAGTTCTGTTGCTACTCCTTTTAATCTTCTTCACCCCAATGCACTCAACAGTTGTCACATAGACACCCTGTCCCCCCCCCAAAAAAAAAAATTTTTCTCCAACTGCTTCCCTCAATCAGACGCAGGAGGAATAAGACAGATGCAGGAGGAATAAGACAGATGCAGGAAATCATTTTCTAAGTCTTCAAGAGGTTCTCTCTCTCTCTCTTTGAGACAATCCACAGTCGAGGCAGAAGGGTTTCAGATACCCCCAAGGACCAGACCATCCCCAGAGCATACCATTCCAGCATCCTGTATGGAGCACACACAGGTTAATGGCAGGAAGCAGTTCGCTTCCAGACATCCAGGATGCAGGCTCTTAAGACCTTACAGATGCACTGGGAATGGGAAGAGATTTGCCAGTTACGCAGGAACTGGCTGGATCTTTACCTGTTATAAATTTGGTGCGTAGAGCTCTCTCCAAAGTGTGTCAATTGATGCAGTCGCAATAATTAAGGACTAACCATACTGACCTCGTATCTTTATAACCGTTCAAGTTTTGCCTACTCACTTTTACCAAGAGGGGTTCTTTTTGAAAACTGCTTCAGAAGACATCTTTGGAAGTGCCGTCTTTGGGCCTTTTTTTTAACTGATGCCCAAAATTTGTTACCCTGCTCGCTCAGTGGTTGAATGAGATTTGATTAAGTTTTCTGCGAGTGGTCTGTTTAAACCAAGGCAGAGGACCATGGAGTTCAGGGTATGTCCCTCAGCAATGCACTTTATCACAACTTTTATCAGACAAGAGCAAACAGGACGCAGATAATTTGTGGGGCTTGTAACAGAGAAGAAGGATAGGTTTAAAAATCACAAAACGTGGGCATGTTACAAGTAAAAATTGTATGTTGTGGTGTAGTTAGTTTCCAATGCCTGCTTTGTTTCACTTTCACATAGCAACCTCTCTTTCTCTTTACCAGGCGGACAGATTTAATTTTGTCTTGCATAACGTACATGTAGGGCCGAGCTAATTAACTCTAGGATGTATTCCAATTAGTGAACTAATGTTGCGCTTGTCTAGTGTTCCTTCGTTCAAAGGGGCGTATACTTCGGACAGGGCAAAGGGTATGCAATTTGTCTTTCAAGCTCAATAAAAAAAAATGTCAAGGCAGCAGCCAAAATGTTCAGAGTTCCATAATGGATGGTATCCTGAGAGTGAAATATGACGGTCAAATATTTATGGGTTGATGATGACAGCCCAACATCTATGGCTCTTTTACAGTCGGTCTATGCTGGTGGTCTGTAAGCCCCGTTCCTTCATAAATGCCACTCCAAGCGTCGTTTGCTATCTAGAATATTTCAGACATCAAGAAGGAGGGGTAGCCCAACGGCTCGAATGGTTGATGGGGAAAACATGGGAGTGACGAGCGCCAATTCAGAAATCAGTAGTGTATGTCACAAGAAACAGTCTTATTTAATACATCTCGCAGACGCAGAAGTATGTTAAACATCACTGATTGTGGTATCAACTGCCAAAGTACATCTGCAACCCATGCAAAGATGCTTCATCTTTGTGCACATTCGGTACGAAGGAGATTAGAGTCAAAGAGATTGGCACATATATTTTAAAAATGGAATGTATTTTGAAAGTCCATTGTGTTATTTTTCAACATCTAACGTAAGTTTTGCTAAATGGCATGCATTTTTCAAAAGCAAAAGCATTTTTAAAAATTGAACATACTTCTATATTTTGAAGAATGGAATGCATTTTCGAAAGTTGAATGTGCATTTTTGAAGCCCTAATATAGCGTAAGTTCTGATAAACAGAATGCATTTTTCAAACGCAATGCATTTTAAAAAAATCAAACGTACATCTTTAAATCAAAATTTAAAACAGAATTTTAAATTTTAAAACAGAGTGTATTTCAAAACATCGAACATGAATTTTTACCGCCTGAACGCATTTTCCAAAACCGAATGAAATTTTGCAAACCGAGAACATACAAGGTGTTTTAGTGTCATTCAATTAAGTAGTAGGCCTACCGGTGCGTAGATATCTCTATTAAAAATTACTCAATTACAACCACTGAGTAAGATTATTCCTTCAGAAAAATATGTCATATATAACATTACAAGAGGCCACTCACAAGCCTATACAACAAGTGCATGCAGAGGTTTGCATTCCCTACAATAGTACAAAGCATACATTGAGACACCAGTCATCCGTATTTGGTGACAAATGTTCGCGATGAAAATATGCGTCTCTCATCACAATGATTCCTGAATTACCAGCCATGGGTCTCCCCCTATCATGAACTCAGTCAGGTGTGGCCATTCCGCAGTGTATGTGATTGTATTCCATTGTGGCAGGAGGCAGTCAGTCACAAGTCCTGTATACAACAGGTGATCATGTACATTCATACATGTACACATGATGTATACATTGGACCTAGATCACATTCACACTGATGAGTGATGTCCCGAGCATCACATAGGTGAACAAATAACACCTGATTGTTTTGACAGGTGTTTTCTCATATCCTGTCACTGTGGGAGTTACATACATGCACTCTAAACGTTGGTAGTATCAATTCAAAAAAGAGAACACCATTACTTGTACTCAGGGACGTCAATCGCTTCTCAAAAGTGGGGGGGGGGGGGGGGGACATACCTTGATCAGAACTGATGCGAGCGCGAAGCCCTTACGGCGTGGGGTTCGCTTAAGGGCCCCGAAAAAAATATGGATTCTAGATGCTCTTTGGTATGATCTGAAGCAATTTCTATTTTAACTAATGTTTTTCTCAGCAAAAGATAATTATTTGAACATCGTTTTCGAGGTTGGAGTAATTGAATCAGCTACCAGAATTCTGGGCTACAGGCGTGGGGTTCGGGGCCCGCTTAAGGGCCCCGAACAATTTTGGATTCTAAATGCTCTGTGGTGTTATCTGAGGCAATTTCTGACCACTTTAACCAATATTTTCTAAGCAAAAGATACATTATAGTACATGTACATATGCATATAATAGGGCCCTGTAAATGAGACACGAGTTCAAAAATCTGGGGGGGGGGGACATTTGATATTGTGTCCCCCACCCTTCAAAAAGTGAGGGGGGGGGGACATGTCCCCCTGTCCCCCCCCCCCCCCCAGGATTGACGCCCATGCTTGTACTGTACAAGAGTGTTTAAGAAAACAATTATAAACAACAAATTACAATCCACCCTCAAATTCTCAGTTAAATTTTCCAACAAAATGCTCAACTCTGACCCGAAGCATCTAACACAGACTGATTAATAATGAGCCTCACATCTTAATAAATTCTATACCTTTTGACATTTCCAATGAAGGCCGGAGGCAAGGGGCACCTGGGTAGAGAAATTTATACTGTAAAATGTCACATACCCAATGAAAGGACTAGAACTTGGGGCACTGGAATGGATGTTCTAGGGAAATTCTGCGCAAGCCAAAACAAGTGTTGGTCTCATCTGTGAATGGATGTAACCAGCCCCTGAACGGTTATTAAGGGAGAGTTGGGGGAGACCACTGAAAGGAAGGTTCGAACCATCGTGCCTGATGATCAGGTGATGACGCTATCCGCTCCGTTCACAAGTACCCCCTCACCGGCAAAGAAAGTACAGTTGGGGGTGACCGACCGACGCCATCTTGCCTGACTTCAATTTTGCCGCGACGCACGGCTGTACCGCTGCGTGTACATAGTACAAATCCCCTAGTGTACGTGCGTCACACACAAGGAACGGTGCGTGTCAACCAGCTAAATGTCCCGCCCATAGGACGTTGTTGCTAGGTAAAAGGGCGCCCTCTTTCATTAGCGCACGGAGCCCATACAGAGTGGTGCACATTCAGAATGAACCTAGTCGTGTGTACTTTGCGCCAAATGCACGCAAACCAGTACGCGCAGGTAGTGTGTTCCCCAGCCGGGGCTCTCTAAGGGACCGTGACCATTCAGCCCTGGTATGAAAAGGGCCCCCCGGTACCTCGTCCGGTCCAGAGCCAGTCCGGTCTTCAGCCCAATCTCGTCCGGTACATGGTCCTGTCTGACCAGAAGTTTTGAAGTCAGTCAGGTGCATCAATTTATTGCCCTTCAGAGAACGTCCAGAGCAGAACAATAGCAGATTTACCGGATTAAAGATAAAATCCTTCCAAACGCCTTTTTAATTTACGGTCCCATTGTGCGGGAAACCGCATGGCAGGGGTTTTGATCTGTGCCGACGAAAGTGTTCTATTGTTTCGCGCTGAGAGATGAAAACCACAAGCAGCTTTCTTCTGGGATATATTACATGTGTCAATACTTGCAAACAATAGACCCCAGGATAGAGGAGTTCCTGATTAGCAACCGGACCAGCTCCTGGGCCGGTAGCTGGGACGGTACGAAAGGACTTCTTGGGAGGGGACGAGCTTACCGGGGGCCCCTTTTCATACCGGGGCTGAATGGTCACAGTCCCTAAATCGGCCCTCTACTGTACGCTTCTAGTCCGTTGAGAAATAAACCAATACCCGCCTTCTGTCAGCTGACAGGCTGGCTTAGTTACAATAAGTAAAAACAAGGCTTAGAAACTGTCTCACATCCTTCGAAGGAAACCTAAAGAATGTGATAATTGATTGACAGATTAAACTATGAATAAGACATCTCCCTATAGACAGGTGCACATTATGCCACTGGGATGACACAGTCCTTAAATCAAGACTAAAGTAAAGGGGCGACACAAAGGTCTGAGAATGGATCACTGTCATCATCCAAAGACCTTGGGGGATTCCAACAGTCAAATTTGGGGATTTGCTGGTCTGTTGATGCACGGACTGTTAGTCATCATTTCTTTATCTGGGTGACTCATATTGGACGTGATGTTGCACTGCAGAGGAGTGGCGTTCAGGGGACAGTCATTGGGGTGGCTAGACAAACACTGGAGATGTGTTTACTCTTGGGGGTAAGATAGGCACCCAAACAAAAGCCCCAGCATTCCTGGGAGGAAGTTCACTCCTGAACTGGATGACTAGTCTTAAAGTTAAAGTGGCACATTTTCAGAAGATCTATAGTGATAAAACTTGTATTACTGCTCAAGAAGATGCAACTACACATACAAATCACTGACGATGGAGAGCCTTTTACTCGTCCTATTTTTTCCAAATGAAATTAACAAGTCCCTGCATGTGCCTAAAAGTTTGTGTATATCACAGCTATCACCGCTATACTATAAAGCACAAAATGTGCGTGTGTGTTCAGCAGTTTCTCACTTGTAAGTTGATCAATTACAAGTTGATCACCTGCGAAACAGGTGATCATCTGCAAATTGGACATTCTGGGCAAAGCCGGTATTTGCCCGCAAAGCAGATATTTGCCTGGTACATGTATTTGCCCGCAAAGCGGATATTTGCCTGTATATTAAATAAGCGGGTATTTGCCTGCGAAGCGGGTCAGGCAGTGAAGCCGCTGATGACCCCACGGAGGTGAGGTGAAGCCTCGTTCGGAATACATTACTGCGCTTGAACCATAAAGTGCGTCCTGCACAAAAAGCTGCTGTTCATGAAAGGATCGAGTCCTTTCTAGAACTTTCTGGAACTTTGTGTCAGGAACTCCACCAGCTGAGAGTGAGAGCTAGTTCCAGACAGAACCGATCCATAATCCATACCAATCTAAAATCTCTTCCACAACCGCCCCAAACCAAAAAGGTCTGAAACATTTCAAACACAGTGACACTGATAAATTACTGTTCTGACAGAACCAATTCTCTGACAGCTGCACAGAAGAGAGCTCTGTGTACAGACTTGGGTATCAAGCCCACGTCATGAACATGAAAGATAACATACACACATCAGAAATCACATTCATGTTTCGTGTGAGTCCCCAACCAATCAACCCCTCTTCCATTGACCAAGCGACCCCTTAGCATGCCACCTAGGGCTGGGCTTAACCTATTCAGGTTCAGTCCATCATCGGGTGGACCCACAGTGACTTGCTGGTGGCCAGCAGGGTGGAACCAGGGCACTCCGTACCCACAGGTGATAATGGTAAGGTGAGCGCCAGCAACTGTGATTAATGGCAGAGGCTGGGGATTTTTTCTTTATACAGAAACAATCATCAAACCAATTTTCAAAAGGTTGAGGGCTGTGTGCAATGCACGTACACTTATCATCAGTTTCCTCAATCTTTACTTACAGAATTGCTTTCTTGAATTGTTTGTTAGGTACAGGTTTATTGTAGGGTCTTTCCTATATTGTTGATTGAACTCAGTACATGTAGCTCCTGTAATCAGGAGCGTCAATTGCTTCTCAAAAGTGGGGGGGGGGACATACCTTGATCAGAACTGATGCGAGCGCGAAGCCCTTACGGCCTGGGGTGTCGGGGCCCACTTAAGGGCCCCGAAAAAAAATGGATTCTAGATGCTCTGTGGTGTTATCTGAAGCAATTTCTTACCACTTTTCTCCATGCTTTAACTAATATTTTCATAGCAAAACATAATTATTTGAACATCATTTCCGAGGTTGGAGTCAAGATAATTGGCTACCAGAAAGTACAGGCATGGGGTTCGGGGCCCGCTTAAGGGCCCCGAAAAAATTTGGATTCTAAATGGTCTGTGGTGCTATCTGAGGCAATTTCTGACCACTTTAACCAATATTTTTTCAGCAAAAGATACATTGTAGTACATAATAGGGCCCTGTAAATGGGACACGAGTTCAAAAATCTGGGGGGGGGGGGGACATTTGATATTGTGTCCCCCACCCTTCAAAAAGTGGGGGGGGGGGGGACATGTCCCCCTGTCCCCCCAGGATTGACGCCCATGCCTGTAATGCCCAAAACTGCCCAACCTGTTACTCAGTACATTGCCCTAAACCACCCCAGCATGGTGTGGTTTTACTGATTGATTAACTAGTGAATGGGTTAACTTAAGCCCTTCGTCCACAATTATCCTGCTGAATCCATCAACATCCAACAGCAGGCAAGTTCCGCTGGATTTTGTTGACCTGAGCTCTGAACAACTGTCCATGTTGTACATGTTGTTGGACTCTGTTGGAATCAGCAGGCTAGTCAACTGAAAAAGTGTTTGCAGCAGGGTTAGGTATCATGTCAAAACACCTTATCATATCTAAATTACAGACAAACGATATCAATTATCATTTACATTTTTGGGTTTTTTTTAGGAGGATAAGAATGCAGTTATAGGTTGAGTAATAAAGTGAGAGTCACAGTTTGGAAAGAAAAAGCTTTAAAGTTTAAGCAAAAAGGCTTTTCTCAATGAATATACAAGTGCGTGCATTCAGCTACAGATCCCCCTCCCCAAAAAAAATTTAAAAAACACACCCGAATATTTCTGTCAATTTTTCATCAGAAAATCTCCAAACTTGTAGCATCATATATCACGTTTTTGTTCATTGTACAACTCTTCCTATTGTCAATTGTGAATTAGAAAAAACAACAATCAGCCTTTCGGCACGATCAAAATGCACACACAAAAAACCCTGAATATTTCTGACAATTAATCATCAAATAATCTCCAAACTTGTAGCATCATATATCACGTTTTTGTTCATTGTACAACTCTTCCTATTGCCAATTGTGAATTAGAAAAAACAACAATCAGCCTTTCGGCACCATCAAAAATGCACACAAAAAACCCTGAATATTTCTGTCAATTAATCATCAAATCGTCTCCAAACTTGTAGCATCATATATCATGTTTATGTCCATTGTACAACTCTTCCTATTGTCAATTGTGAAATAGAAAAACAACAATCAGCCTTTCGGTACCATCAAAATGCAGCAGAGATTTTAATGGCTCCTGACCCGGCCCACTTTTTTTTTCCCAGGAACTAAAATCAAACAAATCAGACACAACTCTCCGACATTTTTCAAGGTGCGGCCATCACTTTTTAAAACCAAAACTAAGCTGCATTTGTAGTAAAATAAAGAAGGATGCTGTACATGTACTACCAAAATGGCACTTCAATTGCATTTATGCACTACGGGTCATATGTACTTGTCAGCACCATACCTTATAGGTACAGTTTGCTTAAATTCAAGTATTTCTGAACTGAACTAGTGATATGTTTGTTTTGCTGACAAAGAAAGCTGTTTTATTAGTTCACGTAATAACTACATTCTATAACTTTCAAACACACAGGCTAGTCACCAACAGTCAGACCATATTTCATGCAAACACTGTGACTAGTTAAATTCTGCCAACCGACAAAAGCAGGCAAGTGGTAAGCACAGCTGGCTTATCAATCACCCACAGTCAAATAATCACTGTATCAAGTTACATTAACAGTCACAGCCAGTCAATCCTGCTCAATTATTAATTGTAAGAAACAGTCACTCGACTGATTTTGACTGAAAGGACTACTTGGCACAGAGTGTCTGTTTGCATAAGAGTTAAATTAATAGCAAACTTACTTTCTGAAGGACCCTTGGGGGAGAAGTCCTCATCTGTAAGACAACAGAAGAAAATTCGAATTAAATCACAGAAACTCAATAACCTTTTCAAAGTCACACAAAAAATGTAGTTTTCAAGACACTTTCCTCCAGATTAAGCAGTAAAAATGACCACAAACTTACATGTGGAAGTCATTTTGTTTCTGGAAAAAAAGGTAAAAACATTGAATTCACTTTAATATGACCAACTGTCAAAAAAGCCCGAAACACTGTCACATTTACAAAATAGTAGATATATGAGATTTGATATCAATGAACAAATTATTTGTTTTTGACAATATGCAACATTAACATTGTTCAATATAATTTAACTCAATCAAAATTTATTTCCATAATGCCACAATTTTTATATAACAATGTGACAAAGTGAAGTAATAAATAATATTATTAAGATTAGGCCCAAAAAAAAATTAGTTCTGCTTCCGATTACATGGCATTCAAAAATTGGGTAGGTAGGTAGGGAATTTTTATGGAGAATCATATGGAGGCGTCTGTGTGTAGTCAAGGGTTAAAAGTTAGATATTGATGGTTTTGAGTGGTTTTTTTTCTTCTCATTTTTCCCATAACAAAATTAGGGTAGGGGCTGTCAGAATAGGGTACATGTAGGTAGGGAAACCGGAAGCAGAACTCTTTTTTTTGGCCTAGCTTATAGATTACAGCGACTGAGACTAACTAACAATCGGACAAATTCAGGTCTTTCGAACTCTTCAAATTGTTGGAAAAGTTAACAAATTCAAGGATTAGTTTAGACATTCTAAAAATGATTCCTTGCCAATAGTCTTTTTTTTTGTAGGTCCAAAGTACCCAAAAAAACCCGACAACAAAAGCTCTATTTGAGGCACTGATTATCATAAATCTCTCCCTTGACAATCTTGAAGTGTGAAGCCCCTTTAAACCTCATTCACCATACAACCACAGCAAATAAAATAGGTGATACCAATCTTTCATAACTCCAGATTAGCCACATCATCACAACACACAAAAAAGCTTGTCATAATTGAACGGGGCGTCTGTCACCATTATCATTTAATTGGGTGTCTGTAACATCAGACCACGCCCCCTGGGGCCGGAACACCCTAGAGATGAAGTTACCCATGAAGGGCATTCAAACAGGCATTAAGGTCAAACTCCTCATCATTCAGAACATTGATAATCCAGAGGGGTATATATCCTTGGAATGGAACAGAAGTGTCATTGAAATCATTCTGAATAGGGGTCATTATAAAACTTAACAGTTTTCTTATCAGAAAAAAAGAAGCCAGAGCAATTTCTTTAGGCCTATCCACGCAGCTCACAATGTTCTAGCACATTTATACAAATCAATTGATCAACGTTTCTTTCATACTATCCTACCAGTGTACCACATCCATGAAGTATGAAGAGAAAGGTAACGATATAAGGTTGACAGAGTATCCTTTGAAGTGTACAGTTTCATTGGTTTGCCATAAAACAAGAAGTGCATCCCTTTTAAGCATGGTTCTTGGGAATGCAGATTTCAAAACAGCATGCATTGTTTTCAGTGGCAAAACTTGAGTCCCACTTACAAGGGGTTACTAAGGCTTAGGGGACCTTACATGTATGTTTTGGAGGGGTCACTAAACAGTTTTTTTTTTTTTGACAACAAAAAGTTCATTTTTGACTTCCCTCAAATTTTTAGTGGTGGTTTGAGGGGAGGGGCAGAAAGTGGAGGGGAGGGGCAGAAAGTGGGGGGGGGGGCACTCCCAAATGCCTCCCCCGCCCCAAGTTAATGTACACCCCTGATTGTTTATCATCACCAGATGATGTTAATCAAGAAACGTTTTCAGGCGCGGATCCAAGGGGGGGTGTTTAGGGGGTCAACCCCCCCCCAGCTCTGTCACACAAAAATTCCAATAGAAAGGATGAAATATTAGGCCACTCCATTTTTTTGTTGTATACATTTATGTATTTTAATAGGTCAATCCAGTCAGTGAGCAGTTTGTGGCAGTTTTTTATTCATTTTCAAGCAACATTTTAGTCGCCTTAGCGAGATGCTATACATTTGAACTACATGTATGTCATCATATAATTAAAGCCCAGGCTAGACAGATCTAAAAGACTGTTATCACCATACAATGATCCACAACAAGAGCTCAACCGAAGGGGAATTCAACGTCTATTCTAATGATACATCCTTTCCTATGAAGACAACACCAAATTAATATACAACATATATTACCATATATAGGGTACGGCTTGCCAAGGGGCAGTCAACCAGTTGGAGCTGGCTCTTTAATTGTTTAATTTTAAACAATAATTATACAGATATTCAATGTAATCGTACAAACTCCCGAATAAACCCACTGGATTAAAAACCAGAGATAAAACTCAATGAGCAAAAACTCTGGAAAACCTTGTGGTTGCCAGCAAGACAAAACGTTTCTAACGTTTACATAAAGCTATTTTTTAAAGCTGATCCATTCTCTGTTTGTTCTTAACTGACCTGAAGTCGCAAGCTAGAATGATCCCCCACGCCTTCGCCTCACACGTTCTACGTACATTCCATGCACGTCTTTCATATTCAAATTTGACACACCCTTTCCACCCTTATACGCACCACCGCCTCGCGGAATTCATTCCTCAACCGATTAGACAAATTTTGCCTGCTATACAACCGTAACGCAGGCAAAGATAAAACTTGAGGCCTCACAGCGTATGCAATTCAGCGACACCTAATGGATCAAATTCATACAGCAAAAGAAGTGGCTGCCACTTGCCAGGCTCAGGTAGCATACACAAACAGCAAGGAACTGGCTTAATACACCCATGCTCCATGATACACCCTATACACCAACAAACACTGAAGGAACTGGTTGTCCCTGGACCCTCCTCCCCACGACCCCAGGTTTACCAGCAGGGTGATACACAGGGTGGGAATTGACAAGAGGGATTAACCAATCGACCCCCTGGGAGGAGAAGGGGATTTACTGGCAATTATCTATCTTATGATCAGATTCCCCATGCCATATGCCTTGAGGCGGACTGGGCTGGGCTGACTGAGGGTGGGGATTATTATTAAGAAGTTGACCAGTCAGTATCATCAGCATGAAATTACTCATATGGGACTGCTTTTAAAGGGACACTCCAATTATAACCACCCATCTCCATTAATAACACAAGACCTTGTTAACAAAGATCCTTCAAGGTTTACACACCTTTAATTATTTAACTTTCTATTTTTGCGTCAAAAATTTTCAATGGTTTTACAAAAATACCAGAATGAAATTGTTCAGTTTAGTATACATGTACAAATATTGAGTGGCTCAGAGAGAAATTGGAGGAATATTATCGCAAGGTAAATCTGGACTTTTCCATTTCTCGAGGCGAAGCTGAGTGAACTGGAAAAGTCCAGATTTTACTGAGCGATAATATTCATCCCATTTCACAATTTAAAGCCACTCAATATTTGTTTTATATAACTGACATATAGATCCTTGTCATTTGATATATTTGAAATTCTATTTCACTACAAAATTGATGGGAAATGTATTTCTCTCTTCCAAACCCCCCCTTCACGAAAATGTTTGAACCCGACTCTGTAGCGCTGGCTCTTTGGAACAAAGCTAGCCTTAGTACATCTGCCTGATACATCTTATCTTTGGATTCCACTCAAACCAAAGAGTTTTTATGAAGACTTTAGCTAGTCTCGCAGAATGTTCCACCAGTGCCTGACAGTTTCAGGGAAGACATAAGCCCACACATAAGTGTGACTGCACTATTGCGGGATTGCGGTCTACTCCAACTGTGTATGGTTTTGTCAATCTGTCACTGTTATCCACAATTTGTTCTTAGGTCTTAGGCCGTGACTATGAGCACTTGTGAAGACCAGGTTGCACTTTCCATAACCAGTTATTAGTTTTTCAACACAGAATGTGAAAATGGGTCAGAAGAATGTAATATTTGCCTGAATGGTTGTATCTTTGCCACACAGCACTTTGTGTTTTCAATTGTTGCCAAACTATCTTTACGAGCACATCCATCTATGTACAGGTAAAGTTTGTATGTCTGAGTTTGTTTCTGCATTCAATAGGGGACGTTGAACAATAGAGGACAATTAGGTCCCAACTCCCGAGAGATCCCCTATTTGGACTTGTGTACAAAACATATGGGAGGTCTTCCTAAAAAGTTAGAGTACAAACAACAGAGGGACAATAGGGGGTCCCCGATTGCGGGCAAATACACACTTGTCTGCACATGTTTGTGGTTTCTTGTGTTTAAATACGTTCAAACGAAAAGGATTATCAAGCTCTTGCATTGAAATGTTGAGGATATCGAAGAGATACATTAAAATGAAATCAATGGTAAAAGGGTCATCAAAATGCCCAAAAAAAGCATATGCTTTATTTAGGTCTCAGCTAATGATCTGTTTGTTTATCAATGCCCTGATATCTGTCTGATTGTCAAAGTTTGTCACAAATTTTGTGTGTTTCTATAGTCTACTTTTGGGAAATTATCTGAAACGTTTGATTCCACAAGTTGGCATAAAGCTGAAAGAAGAAGTTACGTTATTTTCTGTGCATGGTGATTCATTTCCTTGACTATTTATCCATTTATTGATTGGCACTACAGTGATAGAGTGGCACATCAGGGAAGGGGGAGGCTGAAATTTCTCCTCCCCCCTCCCCTCCTTTTCGGCAATTTTTAAAATCCTTTTTTTTTGGGGGGGGGGGGCTTTTTTTTTTAAATGAAAGTGCCAGTACCTCACAACTGCACTTGTAGTAAAACCATTATTCTTAGAGTCTGTTACAACTGAAAAAAAAATGAAAAGCAAAAATTGGGGCCACTTTCCAGAATTTGTTTTTCTTTCAGGACTCAAAACCTAGTCTGTGGAATATCAACTAGAACACAACCATCTATGACAATCAAGGAGATTCTGCAATTAATTATGCAAAACAAGACTGTGTCTTGACCTCCAAATTCTTACCATTCAGTGGGCGCCTTCTATTGTGTCTTCCATAACCCGTTGTTGTATTACAAAAACATGGGAGCCGAATTGACCAATCAACAGCTGAGTCCACATTTCTGATCAAAATGACATCACAGTTTCTAAAAGTCGACTCCGATTGGCTGGTGGTGGGGTCACATAAAATTTGATTGGTAGGATATATCAGACACTCGTAGTGTGGCTCTGCACACCATGGATGTCTGAATCTGATCCACAAACTACCCAAATCCTGGATATGCCACTGATAAGATATGATGGACATGCAGCTACAGATATAAGATCTGAATTCTAGAAACTTTGCACTTGTGTTGGAGTCACAGCCACTCTGCATCCGATTACTATCAACTGTTTGTTTACAATGTGTCTGCAGAGACCCTGCAGTGCACTACAGTGTGGATGACGTCAATGCTGCAACAATTTAAAGATCATGAACATCAGTTTTGACATTTTCTCGATGCATTACTAGTTACCCTGTAGCTCTCTGGGTTTTCGTGTAAAACAAGTACAATTTTAAGCAGCACATTCTAAATAGTAAAATTTCATCTGCAAACAATTAAATATAATTTTATATGTACACCAATTCTTGAGTTGAATACTTCAACAAAATATTTGGGGTTTTTTTTTTAAAGGAAAATGAGGTGTTGTACATGTTCAGGTACTGTACTGTATTCACCTTGGCCTGTTGGTTGTGTGTGTGTGAGGATAGTAGGCTTTTGGGTATTGTTGATAGAATTCTTTCAAAATTTCAAATTTCTTTACAATCCAGCAAGCCTTATGGACCTTTATCATGCTGCCACCATTTCAGTCATGTTCCCTGTATCCAATAACAGTACTGAATGATAACATTTTTTGAGCAAAAAGGAACCAGACTATTTGTCCTTCCAGCCTCGCTTCGGTTGCGTTGATTTGAAATTGAATGGGGCAAAAAGTCAAATGGCTGCAACATGATAATAGTCTTTAGCTGTATCCCTTTAATGCACAGTCACTTGAGCAACTGACAGAGATTTAAGGTGAGCATGGGGAGCATGCTGGTTATGTCTGATTGGCAGGAATGTTACTATGATTTAGTTTAAAGGGGCATACAAAAGACCTTTGTAACAAAAACTTGGAAATGCAGAGTCTCATTTGACTTTGATTTGTTTGTACATGATGTATTGCCCTATACATGTACATATATGTATGTGTACATATAACAGTGTTTTAACCTTTCAAAGTATTTTTACGATGTGAATTTACATATTAAACTAATGAGCAACTGAGTCACTGACCAATTTCATATACAGTGAATTGTATTGATCATGAAATTCTGTTAACCACTGAAATGTAAATGCTCATGTGTTCAAAAGCAGCTGACTATAACTGCAACAAAAACAATTCTAAAAAGTCCTTCTGCAGTCTTGTATTGTGTTTCACTAAACTTTCAGCAGCTAGATGTTCTAAGGGGAAAAATATCTGGCTTTAGTAGATTAAGGAATACAAAGATACAATGTAATACAAGTTATCAGGTTAATCCAGAGACTATTATGATTATCTGTCTGAGAAAACAGCACCTCTGCCACATTGAGGCCATTCATCCGAGGATTGACGCCTTGGTCATGTGATCGATTCTCAGCCCGCCTGTCTCCGCGCATCAGCGTACCCCGATTGGACGAGCACCAATGGGCTCAGTTGGAGCACCGCTCTGTCTTGCTGCGTGAGAATTCACTCCCGCGTGTGTGAGGTACGAGCGCTCACAGTTCAACCTGGCGGCAAAAGGTTCCTTCCCCCAAAGTTTTGAATGGCAAGCATAGGCAGGGACTTATAATCTCATCACACGCTAGGCAGAGTCACAGCGGGAATGCAATATAATACGTCCTCAGGACTCTGTTGTGTCCTGATGTAGTAGACCTAAAGGCAAGGCCTCTTGTCTGCTGCTTCACCCACCCTACACTTGGTACACTTTCAAACATTTCAAGTACTTTTTTCACGCTTGCGGCTTGTGGGATTGCCGAAGGTCGCGCCCCGCTATTGTGGGTTTTTTAAGTACAGATTCATAAGCATTTAGCACAAAAGATTGAAATAATTCGGTGATAACTTTATAAGGATAAGCTTTCTTTACAGGGATAGGCCTGTAGGCCTAATACATTCAACATGTTAACATTGAACAGAATTAAACCTCCATAAATGTACACAATGTTCAGCCATGGTTTGGGTGGATATTGAAATTTTTAAAGCTGATGTTAGGTTTTTGTTGCAAACATTGATCTACATGTAGTAAGCAAACTGATTTTTTTTTTCTTTGACTCAACCATATCGCAATCCACAGCAACGCAAATAATGTGTTTTCATTCTGTGCTACACATGTACCAGTTCATGTACATCTGGTCCACATACATGTAGACCTGCTTCAGGGACAGTTTTGGAACCACACCCAATACCTACATGTATGATGGTTTAAAGTAAAACTAAGGGAACGTTCCTATCCACTGCCACAACACTTTCCACAGCCATTCAGGGCACAGACCTACATTGTACATGTCCATGTTCATGTGAAGGCAGGATTAACTGGTGTTATTGCTAGCTCTAAATGACCAAGAGAAATTTGTCTGAAACAAAGTCAAGCGATCTACAGCGCTCCTGCTAGTCGTAAATTGTCCGATCTGCTTAACATATTTTGCCTCAGCAATTTGATGAATTTCAGTGCAGCACTGTGATCTGTGCTGAAATTCTTGACCTATAATTCACGTGATTTATGTCGCGCAATTAATAAGTATTAAAGACGTGACAGCTCTCCGCGCCTGGGTTTTCTCACGCTCCGTAAACATGCATGTGTTCGCGTCAGTAACCAATGGAAGGGTGTCCATTTTAAGTAAGATTTGAGGCTTTGCATGGTGGAGATACTAAAATAATGAAAGGTTTGCGGAAACACCATGTGCGAATAATTTCTCAACAAAGAGAATGATTCTGAAAAGAACCAAAGGTATAAACTCGACGCTCCGGTCAGTATGCTCTGACCGTCTTCAGGAACACTCTCCTGAAGACGGTCAGAGCATACTGACCAGAACGTCAAGTTTATACCTCTGGTTCTTTTCAGAACCATTCTCTTAGTTGAGAAATTATTCGCACATGGTGTTTCCGCAAACCTTTCATTATTTGGTGTCCATTTTGAAACAAGGAGAATATATCACTTTTTATATTTTTTTTCTTTATACGTTTTATGACTGGATCTTACCTTTATGTAGTTGTAAAATGGTGTTATGTCATTTTTTGTTGTCTATTTATGATATATATATATTTATATTTGTTTAATTTTTGTATTTTATCTGTTGTCTGGAAATCCCTTTAAAGAAATTGTTTCGCTATTAGGAAATCCTCTGGCCTATTTGTTTTTAATGTTTATAAAACTTGTTTGCCTGATAATAGATAAATAAATAAATAGCAACTTTGTAGAATTTGAAACATTATCTGACCTTTAAATATTAAAAGTGTGACTTGATAGGAAGTCAAGGGAATTACTTTTATTTGACTTTTGCCAATAAAAATTACATTGACAGGGAGGGAGAATTATGAAATCTTTGATAAACGAAAGGAGCTCTGCCAAACATATTGGAATCATTTCACAAGAGTGGGTTGGTTTCCTTCTGAGGAAATTATCCGATTTTATCTTCAGCTCAGTATAGTTTCTCTGCTCTCCTGAAGGCATTCTCTCAAACTCATACACTTTACGAGCAAACAAGCCAACTAGTTTGAGAGTTTACGTCACTGGCAACCGAAACTAAACTCCACACAGGAAGCCTGTAGCCACGATATCAACACTGAGTGAACTGGAGCACCAGAGATGACCTCACCAGGCCGCTCCCAGGGCAACTTGACCTCTGTGCTAGTCTCTTCTCAAGACTCAATCAACTGGAGCACTTGGCTGCCGCCTACTGATAGTGGTAAATTTTATTCATCCACTTATGATAAGCTTGCTTGAAGTTGTGGTCTGCTGTATGGCTCCCTTGATCAAGTTGATGTCTGTGGTCCTCCTGGGTCTTTCTGGGTGGTCTAAGGATGGTCCAGGCCATCCCCAGACTTCCTGAAGCAAGTGGCCAGCTATCAGCAAACCCTGGACAGGATTTCTTCGGCCAGGTTAGCATCTACAGACTGCATTCCAGCCTGGCATGAAGGGAATGTGAGATGTAATCTCAAGGACACAGAGGTCCCAACACACTGGCAGATGGGCAGTCGGCAATCCAGAAAGTCAACTATAAATCCTTATAATCTGATCAATTGTAAATAGGCGCACAAGAGAGATTACAATTTGGATTGATTTATCACTCCCATGTTTCCAATCAATTAAAACAGCTCATTTTACTTTGGCAACTGAACATATAGCAATTGTATGAATGCTGGAAATTAATTTTCAATAACCAATCATGAGCTCATCTTTGCAGAACACCGGTCAGCAACCTCATTAGGCCTACATCCCCAATTTTCTTTTTTGGGGGAAGGGGGGTGTTTGGCTTCATAATTTTATGGCCTTTGCTCTCCCACCTTTATTATCAAAGACTGCAGAGTGAGTGCATAACTGCAGAGTGCAGGCGAAATCATACAATCTAAGGTTTTACTTTTAGACAATTTTGCGACATTGAGGAGGGAAAAGCCCATATCTCCAGCATTTTGCTAGTATCGCATTTCTTGAAGTGTTAAAGGATGCACAATGTGCCATTGACTTCCTGCAATGTATTTTGGATGATTTGGAAAAAAACTTATAGACCAATGTAAGGGAATCTCCATCTACTTAAAGATATAGTCCATCATTTGTAAATTGTGCATTTTGTTCGTTTGAAGCAACAAAAGTGCTCAAAATCTAAGAAGGATACTGAACAACTAACCTGATGAAGTTTCAGCTCAGCTTAGTTCAGCTGTATATTCCGAGAAAAACAGCATTATAGGATCTCAATTTCAAATCAAAAGTTGCTGAATCATGTTTTGAATTGGGCCTGAATTCAGCGTCCGAGACACGTTCTCACTGAGCCGATTGCAGCTACGTGATGTCGTGCACTGATCCGACGAATTATAAGCAACCGTGCTTGCGTGTGCGTCGTGCCAATGCTTGCGCGTGCTTCGCCGAATAACAAAACGAACTAATAATTTAAATTTCCTACGGTGCGTCTTAAGAAGCACCGTTGGAAAGGCCTTCTTTCGTTGATTACTTCAAAATGACAGCTTGCCAGAAAGAATAATTTCACAGGGAGTTTAGTCCCCTTTCTATCTTTCAACCAAGTATGTTTTTCAACAATAATTACGCCAGTTACTTTTCGGATAGCTGCAAATGATGGACTATAGCTTTAAGGTGAACTCCTGAATCGGTCACAAAGTTTTCTTACAAGCCCTCCAACCAAGCACCATACAAAAGCTACCATCCTGAAAACAATTACATTCAGATGAAACAACATGCCAAAGTACAAGACATTTCCAGACTTCAATGACACTAGACCTGCAGAAATCTGGTTTGAATACAACTGGAAGAACACCCAGTCCAAAATTGAAATTTGATTAGCCAGTAACAGCAGGATAAGGCCACTCTGGGTCATATTATCCAGCATTAGAGAGATAAGTTATCAGCAATCACTTGTAGGGAACAATAGCTGGACATTTTCATTGGGTATTTTCAACATGGCTTTACAGAGATAGTATCTCATTGAGAGGCCATGGGTTTACTTTATTGCATAAGGTTTCAATTACGGTGGAGGAGTGTTGCCAGAAATCTGAAACAATATGACAAGGTGAGTGGCAGCATTCTCTTACACCGGGCCCAGCTGTGGCTGAGTCGGCATCGCAGCTTGATACAGGTAGCTCAAACGATTTTGCCAACGATTGCTTGCTGAAATATCATTCACAGAATCTGTCAACGTTGCTTTTTGAATAACTGCGTATCCCAATTTATATATCAGGCATTCAACTGGGAAATCACAAAAAAAGAGGAAATTCACATTTTTCCCAGATTTTTTTCGGTGTTTTTCTACTGTCAATGGCACACATACAGTAAGAAGTAAAAAAGAGGAAATCAGCTGATCCGAGGAAAAGTTGCATGCCTGATATATGCAGTGAAACCTGTTCAAGGACCATATATAAATAGGCCTACACTACAGACACGTGTAACTGTTATTTGCATGACACCCATGTAAACCAAATAATATTTTGAAATATTTTGGTAAATTTGAGGTATTAAAACACTAACCCCCTCGAGTGATTTACTAGGGCCTTCCGCACTCTTGCAAAATCCAAAACCATTTGGTAGCGTCAACACCCAAACAGTTGGTTGTACGCCTAACCCCATGTAAAGCATAATCAGTTTACTAAAGTGCAGTCCTCACTCCAACAGATTCCAACAAAACATGTACATGTAGACTTTGGATTTTGATGGGTTGGGGGTGGTTAGGGTATTATATTATAAAAGTTTAAATTCTACAGCCATACCCTGCACTGCATGTAACCTTTGTGTCAGGGAGGGGGGAGGAGGGGGCGGAGGGGAGACAACAGAAAAATGACAGCAAGGGGTAGGGCTATTAATACCAGAACAATCATTTTCACAGAATTGTGGTCACCTTCAACAGCAACAGAGCTGAAAAAATTGTATTTTTAGAGTGTCTGCATGCCAATGCAGGAATTAAAAATAAAAGGATTTTTGTTCTTCCGCCACGGTCTGCCAAACAGTATTTTCACGGATGAATAATAGAGTCAGACTCAGAGGTCCATATACATTTACAATGTCCACCTCCGCATGGGCCTTGAAAGGGGTGAGATTGGGTGCATGGAAATGATAAAAATACAAAATAATCAGCAGAAGATTTGGGACATTCAGAATAGAATTAGTCATTGCTCTCAAGGTCCCAGAGGGGCTATGCTTTATGTGTATGGATGTGTACATTTATATATATGAACCCCTTAAAGGGAAAATACAACGTTTGCAAACATCCAAAAATAAAACTACCAAATCATTTTGAATACCTTGCTGGACTGTTAGTAAATGACAGTGTAAAGCATCCTGTAAAATCATGGCACCTGGTATACTGTCATTTTCAAGAAAAGTGGTATTTTTGTATCAATTTCCAACGCTGGTCGGCCGACCAGCGTTGGAAAAAAACTGGCTTTTTTTTCAAATACTGGCCCCAATTGATCATCGCACTTGTTTGCAATCGATTACACACCTATGAACGGGTACAAGCCAGCTAGACTGGTTCCCTGACCTTACAATTCCCCAATATATGTAAACTGCTCTGTTTCTTCTTAAATGGAGTCAGGGAACCAGACTACAGGAAAATGATTGTTTTTCTTGGTTTTTGTAGTATTTTCGAACCCAAAACCTCAAAAAAGTCAGTGTAACTATATTTGCTATATATTTCCAACACCCCAATTCCATCCATTTCTGAAAATTACAGCAAAAGCAAATGATGTATATTCCCTTTAAGACATCCATTTCCTTTTTTCTGTATAAAACCTTTATTTGGTACAGAGACCTTTAAGGCCGTCAAAAAATATACCGAATATTCTAATATTTGATCTTCAACCAAATATTCGAATAGCTTTTTGCCGGTTTGAATATACGAAGGAAAAAAAAACTACACATGACTGTGATGTTATTCTAATCATAAAGTTGTGGTGCAATATTGTCAGATAGTAGGTTTTTCTTGTCGAAGGTGATTCGTTGTCCCAATCCTTCTGGCAGGCTAAAACCCTTGACAATTGTAAAATACCTACAGTAAAACACTCCAACCGTCTATCATGTCGATCACGGAACACACTTTTAACCAGCTAGCTTTGCGTGCGACTTTTGACTGGCATGGCACAAAGTTAAGTTTCCAATAATTGAATAGAGAGTTTCGAATAATTGAATATCCGGTGAAACACAGTTCTGAATAATCAAATACTAAATTATTTGAAAATGGACAGCCCTAACACCTTTTCGGTAAAATCTCACAAATTCCAGATTTCAAAGGGATTTTTCTAAAAACTCCGGAAATCTGGGCAAATCCTGACAAATCTCAGCCCATGCCCTTAACAGTCAGTTAAATATGTCTGCTACAGCTGAAGACCTTCCTGGTCTAGTAACCCCTCCATGCACCCCATATCCCACCAGCTGTTCAACTGAAGTTCAACTATAACAAAGCCAAAACCAAGGGGGAATTGGCCTGTAATTTGTCCCATGATGTTTCGCATTTCACCAGCGATTTGTTATAACATAGCCGGCGGGCCTATATAGCTTGTTATGTGCCTCGCAATGCATGGGACCCGTTGCGCTGGCTGGGGACCGGCTGCACAAGCCAGCTGTGACTACAGTGGGATATATGTTCTGATCTTGGGCCCAGATACCAAGATCAGGGCAAGTTTCAACCTGCCAGCATAGTATTCATAGTTATGAGTGTGTATTTCCCATTGCTTAGCTGTGATGATTGATGCATCTACATGTATATATCGCCCTACCAAGGAATTGCCCCATTTCTTAAGGATTGAAACGTAACTAACGCTGAGTTTTCAACACCGTTGCAACAGTGATCTACAAGAGGATCTGCAGGTAAAGTCACGCCAACAGCTGACATAAAACCCAAACACCAGGATGAGACTGGCACTTGATTTTACCAAACTACTGATGGGATTGTCTTTTGGTACTAGTGGGAGAACCTTCATGAGGTTGATAATGATATAGTGGAGACTTGGTTTATTGCTAGAGACTTGCTTTCCAGGGAAACTGTGCTAAGAGTAAGAGTAAGATTATTTAATTGCAGCATAAGTTCTAATACTTGCTCTACTAGAGTCCTGTACTACAAGCTGTTTGATCCCCGTCCCTTAGTTGAAGGACCTTTCAGACTATCCAAAATCTCCACCCGGGTCCAACATGGAGATTTCAGGAACCCCGTTCACAGTTAGCAAAAATCCAACATGTGTCCCAGATGGGTCCAGCACTCTACACCGGTCAAATCCAACCCTGGTTTGGGACCTCAGTTAAGAGGCTCTCTACCTAGGTACATGTAGGCAGTCCAAACCTGTCTTAATTTGAACAAGGGTAGGCGAGATCATAGTGGGAAAAGACCTGTAAGTTGTCATAAATGAGCAGGGTTCAAATGATGTATTCCATAGGCTTTAGTCACAGATGCAGCCTAATACAGGATGCAACAGGGCACTCAACAATTCCCATATTCGCGATTTGTTTTCAGTTAGTGAAAAATAGCTTAAACACTGCATCATATGACAGCTTTTACTAAGGATAACTTTGCAAACAGGGAGAGCCATTAAGGCAAATAGGTATAACAGGCATAATCCCTTTAAACCTGCCATCCCAAAGGAGCGGATGTGAAATGTACATGTATGTGACCCAGTCTCTCAGGGAGCCTGGGCTTTTGTTCTGACAACTTTCATCCAGGCATCTTATACATTTCTAAATCCCTCAGCGATTAAGTCGACAGGAGACGTATGGGTGCTACATCATCTGGCTGGTTCACCTGGCAAGACACACCAAGACATGAATTCTCAAACTCTACCTGCAATTTTACTTTTTACAAAACAGTTGTAGAGTCTATAAAACCTTAAGTTGTGAGTAACTCCAGACAATGCCAGAGAGAGTACATGGAATTCTCATCCCTTGCAATAAGTTTTTCACTCTTATAACCTTTCAACTAAGGAGAAGAGGGATTTGTGGCATCCACTGATTTCATTTTTTTTTTCGAGGCAAAAGAAACTGAACAGGATAGATATTTGCCTCACGACCTCATGAGGTAGAAAACTCAGCAAAAAATCACTTTTCAAAATGTTCACGAGTTTGTGAGCTACAGCTGAGCAAATGGCCTCGAATGACTTTTTGCTCAACACGTAGCTCTCGTATGCAGCGGTGGGCTTAATGATCTTTCATGGTTTCAAACAAAAAGATGATTGCTGTCACTTGGAATTAATTGCCTTATCTGACAGTAAAACAATGCATAAGAGATGTTGAACTGAGTCTGATTTATTGGCTCGCCATTTCCAACAAGTGCAAACTTGGCCAGTATATGGCTGAGCCAATTATCTGCATTTCATCTGCAAGACTGAAGAGTATTGTGCCATGTCTTGAGATTAAGAAGCCTATCTGCATAAGTTCCGCATAATATGCATGTATCCACATTATGTTTTGCACTACAACTGTCAAGTAAAAGTTCAGACAGAATTATATAATCCCCGGTGCATAAGACATGGAGTGAGTAATACCGTGGGCCTGACCCCTGCCTTCAGCTATAGAAAAGTCAGGCAGGAAATTCAATCTTCTGGTACGTTTCTGGCCTCACTAAACTCAGCGTCTTATCACTGCATACAGACAGAAGGTTCAGCGGACAATCCCCCAAAGTTCATTCACAGTAGTAAAACTTTTTGTCTTGGCAAAAACCCAGAACTTAGGTCTAAATTTGGATGACAAATTAAGTCATGACATACATATATCTTTTTTCCCTCTTCATTCATGGTCACGATATGACAGTTAAAGGAACACTCTGGACTGGAGTGTGCCCTTTTATGTACAATAATAGCTTGAAAGATTGTCAAAAAGTTCACACAACTGTACTTTGAAGAAATTGCAATGTCTCTGTAATTATCGCGTGAGGAAATTTCAGTGTACACAATTTTTGGTCCTCAAAAATTGAGCCATTGGAGTGCTAGTTGGCATTCCAGCTACGTGTTTCTTTTCAAAAGTTGCTTCAAACACACATCCTCTGCTGTAACTACTGTGAAACACAATTTCCCGTTTGTTAACATTCTTAAATACCTAGGACAGTATGACCATTCCTATTGGTCAAAAGCCCATCACGTGGGTGGTTTTAAACCGCTGGTAAAATGCATAACATCCCCTACATTACCAGAGGGGTGTTTCACCCCAAAGAAAGTAAAACGTTTGAACAAAACGATTGCAAATTTGTCAATTCTTGACTTGTTTTGACTTTTGAGTTGACCGAAAAGGTATTTATGAATAGGGACAATAGTATGCTGGAACTGTTTTAAACGTGTTGCTCTGAGTCTGGACGCCGATAACAACCCTCTCCTTTCGCTCGGGCCATTACCAGTGACCAGACTCCTAGCCGGTTTGAAACCACACATTTAAAACTGTTCCCACACACTAATTCCTCTTAATCTCTGAACAAATGTGTTCCTTTAAGAGCAATGCAATATCCAACTGCAAGAGAACACTGGAAAAGAAGGGACAAATTAATGTCAATGATATTTCAGTGATTACATCATGAAGCAGGGCCCTCTGGGTGATAATGTTCAGATTCCCAACCAGCGTGATGTCGGCTGATACCCTGGATTCCGTGCCCTTTGACCTTTCTCAACATCTTAACTCACTCCTTAGCCTTCACTGGGTCAGGGGTCACCAGACAGTTGATAAGACATAGTTTCCAGAGACAGACAAAGTGTGTCAAATGTATGTGCTCATGTTGTCTGTGGGATAATACTCAAAAACGTTTGCAAATTTTGGGGTTTGTTTTACAGATTTGGGCTAACAAATTTGGATCAAGCGTTTCATGTAGTAAACTATTTTATTTTTTAACTGAAGTTACCTGAGCAATGACAACTCTGAAGATATTTTGAATGGCTCAAGGTTAATTAAAAAAACTGTAACAAAATACGAGAGAGGTCCATTTTTAATGCTAACAAATAAACAATTTTCAACCAATTATAATTTCAAATTGCATTTTAATGGATGTGTACATATGCACGTGGGCCATTATATAAATTTGGGGTGGCCACCTTTTTTTGTCCCTTTATTAAAGTGTTACATCTGACATCTATGATTTTATAATTTTTATGCACTCCTTCGTGAGGTCGTCCTCCGAGAGTAACTGACTATGAATAGCAATCTACCTACCCAAGATATACAAAATTGTTTTGAAGTCATTCTTAGTGATATTTGAATGGCAAATTACAAACTAACAAAGTACCAAGGTACAGGGACAGGAAAAAAGTTCACACTTTTGACCCTAAGCTAAATAATGACCCTTGTATATTTTCAATGCACCTTTGGTATAGAAACCTTAAGACACATTTAGCAATAAGTGTTTATACTGGAAAATGTGGAATTTTGGGTAAGTTTACTCTCCCTTCTGTGACATGTGTGCCTACATGCATGTATGTGTACATAATGCAATGGCTTGGACAGCAGACAACTGGCCCAATATTTACTGGGTCTATAGACACAGACAAGTTATGTTACACAGTAGCAGAAGTGGTGAAGTGAAATCCTGTACCAAGGTCACACCTACATGTACATTGTATGGTCACACTAAGGGCCTGGATGTATTCTTGATTTCAAGGAACCATTTCAGTAAGGGTTGCTGTCACTAAATAAATGAAAACAGGACTGAAGTACTGCAGTACTGGGAATTAGATGAACATATGGGTCAGGAAAGCGCTTTTTATCCAGGGTTTAAAGAGGTTGTGGAATGCTCGGAGACATCCACCATTTTTCGGGTATATGTAGCCTAAGGTGTGATGAAATAAAAACGACTATTGTGTCTGTCATGAAATGAGTACAAAAGGTACTTTTGAGAGCTGTTTTTCAGGTCCTGTTTCGACCCGAATGTGCAATTTGTGTAAAAGTCGTCGTTGGGGGCAGCAAACAAAACATAGTAAATCGCGACGTAATAAACAGGACTCCCGATGCAGAGTAGTATAGACCAGAGACTTGGGGGGGGGGAGGGGCTTACAGTGCCATAGGGCGCTTTGATGATTCCTTGGTTTCATTCATACTGGTCCATTTAATACAAAAGTATCATACGCACTGTGTCAGATCTAAGGTGTACTGATTATAAATCTTCACCAGTACATGCATGCCAGTCAACGGAGCCCCATTACATGCTTTATCATATCCGATTCACTGACTTTCCGGCAGACAATGAACCTACCTGTCTACCAATTGAAAGGAATTTTTAAGGTTGAGTTCATCTCACCTCCAAGGTTCTAACCTTAAAAGTTTCACATCAATACCTGCACTGTTTCTGTGATATTTTTGGTATCTCTAGCACATTAAAGATGCATACCCAGTTCTCTTCAAAACATGGATTTTTGTTTGATGTCTCATTCAAAAGTGAATAACATTTAAATTGCTTGGAAAATAGCAATTGAAAAAAACCAAATGATTTTTTTTTCGAGGTGAAATTCGAAAATAGCATTGGGATGCATCTTTAATTACATTGTGGTACACAAAATGCAAAATTGTCAGTCCTTGGGGATGTGAACATATTCTTGTAGGAATTGGGATATTTTCAACATTTTGGGAGAAAGTTTTGTTAATTTCAACAAATTGGGGAAGTCATCCTCAATCATAAAAACTGTTCATTCCAATAAACTTCTCCTAGTCCAAAGAATTATGCAAACTAACATAAATACCCTATTAAATTCAAAAATAAGTCAGAAAGACAATGCTTATCAAATCGAATTAGGTTTTGCCCTTCACCAACGTATAAACACTGTATACTCAGTGTGTTACCTCTCGAGTGAAAGTTGGAAAAAATGCGGTACCTGCTGCTATGTACAAAAATTAGATTCGGACCAGCCAACCGATCCCGTTAGCTCGGTGGTCGAGTGGTAAGACGTCTGCACTAGAAAGCAGGAGGTCGTGGGTTCGAATCCCACCCGAGTGAATTTTTTTCCAACTTTCACTCGGGAGGTAACACACTGAGTATACAGTGTTTATACGTCGGTGAAGGGCAAAACCTAATTTGATTTACATCACCCCGACGCAAAATTCCATCTTATTAATAATGTTTATCAAGGTACCAGTTCTGTACAATTTCAGGACTAAAACACCCTAGATCCTCGCAGAACAGTGCCTACCGGTACATGTACGGTACGAACTCTCAAAAGTGCAGAGTATCATTCACAGCATATGCCATCAATATTCCTTTTAAGATATCTAGGTAAGTATTCAAACTATGTACGCTCCCACTTGTCACTTGTAACACTGTGCTCACAAAAATACCACACATATTGGGCCAGCACTGTACCAAGACCATCCTACGCAACATTCAATATGGACTGGATATGATGAATGAAATGTCAAACGTCAATGCAGGAAATCTGCAAGGGCACTTGTGTTTGTCTTTTTTCAAAGGAAGATATTTCTCTGTGTGAGAGGAAAGGCAGGTTATAATGTCTATACTCGACTTTACCAAAGTCTAGCCAGTGAAAACAGTGAAGTACATACTGAAAAATTTGTATTCTTGTGGAGACATTTCTTTGTTCTTGTGTATAGTAAAATTTCGAGTTTGAAAGTGAAGTTTGAAAATGCTCTTATTTTAACCAGAATTAATTTCCTTGGCTGAAATTCGGACTTAATATCCCTTTTCTAAAACTCTTCCATTTGCGACACATCAACCCACCTTGGAAACTCCTAATTTTTGAGTAAAATCCATATTTCGTGAAAATCTTGTGGAGACGTATTCATCTATAGAAATTGCCCTGTGGAGACGTATACAATCTTTTGTTCCCTATTGTGTGCACGTCTCCAGAGGGCACAGTGTATCAGATCATGTGTTTACAACACAATCAGAGATGTGGGACCAATCTGCACTAAGGGAATAAATGTGTGCTTGCCCTTGGCTTCGCCTCGGGTAACTATCAGCATTCCAGACTCCAACCAGTCTTAAACATATTGTTTAATACCGACCGAGTCTATTCCCATTCATATACCTTTTCGGTCATAAAATCAAAACGTTGTGAATTTAGAACTATAAAATATTGACTCACTGGTAGTACTGCGCATGCCTATGTGAGGATTGTGAACATTCAACCAATAAAACGGTAAAAGGCACTGGATTTCACAGGAGTCCAAATTTCATGTGGAAAAGTGTTTAAGCCCAGCCAGCCATGTCTTTATCATCCGTTTAAGACCAGCCACGTGACGGTCTCTCGACCAATGGGAATGGGTAAACTGTCTTAGGTATTTATGAATATTATTTCAAATCAAACTGAACAAAATTCAAACAGCTCTCCAATTATTGACAGAAACACTTTTCTGTACTCTGCTAAAATGATCCACGCTTGACAGAGCTTTGCTTAGCCATTTCTGGTGCGCAGCTCTAGTGAGCAGCTGTGATAATTTTTAAGCAGCTTTGGTATAGCAAGCTCTGGTATAAGCAGCTGTGGTAAGCGGCTGTGGTTACAAGCGGCTGAGGTAACTAAGCAGCTGTGATAAGCAACTGTGGTAAGCAGCTGTGGAAAGTAGCTCTGGTAAGAAGCTCTGGTAAGCAGCTCTTCCAAGCAGATCTGGTAAGCAGCAATGTACTGGGCAGCTTTGGTTCTTTCTTCATCAGCAACACTGGCGCTCAGCAATTCTACTCAGCAGTCAACCGAAACCAAACCCTGTGGTTCTGAGCTCAATACAATGGACATTCTTTTTACAACAGTTGAACATTTGTCTGGAATACATTGCAGACCGTGAAACGATGTACATGTACGTGAAACCGAAGAAAGTGTGATTGGTTGTGTTCAATGTAATCAGAGGTCTGCAGAATTACACACTACAAGTATCACGCTCACTGCACACATGTGTGTACAAATAAATAACACAGACTGAATGGTTACAATAAAGCAGAACACACAATGCCCATCATACACGACTGTGTCCGCATTACAATTCAATTTGCTGGACTGCAACTGACACCCACCAGTGCAATCCAATGCTTCATTGTGTTTCTGAATTCCTTGCACGCACTGAGGGTTGTTCACTTAATTTTTTTTACAACATTGTAATTTCACAAACAAAAAACTGTACCCCTATTCATGCCCAGTGTGGTTTGAGCTTCATAATTCACCAAGGATTGTAGATACTGCCACTG
The DNA here is from genome assembly GCF_015706575.1 of Patiria miniata. Lineage (NCBI taxonomy): Eukaryota > Metazoa > Echinodermata > Asteroidea > Valvatida > Asterinidae > Patiria > Patiria miniata. The sequence goes on from NW_024037063.1 coordinate 14,857,478, forward strand.
ATGCTTGTAAAAAAAAAATCATTTTGTGAAAAAAAATATGTTTGGCCTAAAACAATATGCAACTGGCTATATATGGAGCTTCCCCCCACCTTACAATATATACACAGCAACCACTAATATCAATTTAATTGAAGACTGTCCACTGTATTTTACACACTTCATCCTGGAAAAAAAATTATATTAGCCATTTTTTCAACCAGTACAAAAGTATAAGACAACAAATGAACAAAAAAACAATTGGTCCACTTACAGTTAGGGACTAGGGAGTAATTACTTTAGAAAAATATTGATTAGTACTTCAGTTCTTCGTTGTTGTTGTTGTTGTTGTTGTTTTCTTGGTCACAACATCAACAAATCGAATCTTGTGTCTGGGAAGGTCTGCTTTTAAACAAAATGAGAGACAAGGACTGGAACTGAACAAGCAACCTTGCAAAACCAGCACTACATGTATGTTGTCTTGAAATAGTCTGGATTGACTGATGTTTTTTTTTTTTTGGCCATCATACAAAACTCTAGTTGATCCACACCTCAAAGCCAGACAAGAGAATCACCTTCATTGATACCTCATTATCCTTGAGTTTTTAATCCTTCACACTGTTCAGGAGAAGCCTTAGGACTGTTCAGTGTACACAGACCTGAAACCATTGGCTTATGCCCATCCACCTTGTGTGGTCTCTACATTCATGTAACCGATTGAAAAATAAGTGCAAACACTTGCATTATTTTGCTTTAATAAATTGCCAATTTCACTGCCTAGTCCTTCCTGTTTACCTGCTAGCCTCTTCATTTGTCTGTGGACGTCGGTGTGCCTTTTATCTTTCCTGACTTGTTTTTGGTGTCTTTTTGTTTTCTTCTCAGTGCAAATATTTTAAGACTGAAGACCGTCGGCACCTTAGCGGCTCCTTAGAAGTGGAACAAAAGGTTCCAACATTATTGTTTACCTGAACAGAGACATTTAGTAAACACTCCTCAGCTGTTGAAGCTCAGAAATGAGACTGATGTTTTTTTGTTTTTTCAAGCAGTTTGTTCCACAGTTAACTAAAAATGGAAAGGTCTGAAGTTGATAAGTGATGAAATCTGGATTTTCTAACGCACAATGAGTCGTTGAGTAAAATCCTCGGCTTCCTTAACAATTTTCTGTAGATTTTGTAAGTAATATGCTTTTCTTGAGATTTCACATAACCACAAAGCCTATCGTGAATGGTCTGGCATATTTTTTGGCTTGAAAACAATTAAGATACGTGACGTTGGCTATTCTTAGTAGCCATTCTACCAACCGAAGCCCCAAGTAAAAAGTTGCGATGTCGGCCCATTATTCCCATCATTCTGGTCTAACTTGATGTGAAAAAGGTAGTTTGAAAATGGAGGTTATTAAAGTGGGTTGGTGTTTGAGAAGAATGGAGCCCAAAATTTGTTTGTTTGTTTTTCTGATCTAAGAACAAGGCAAAATGTAGCACTAGCAGACTCATTAAAGGGGCACTAGGTCCTGAAATCCCCGAAAATGTCATGTTTTGGATTGTTTACTTATCCTTTTTCAAACATGTGGTTGAAAGGAAACCAAGTAATGTCTTACCGTTCCCGAGAAAAGAGGAAAAATCCCCGGTTGTTTACATCGTGTCGTTCTCATACAGTGTACGATATACACGGTGTGTGTCTCGGGAACAGCAGTGACCAATCACCAGTGCAGAAAATGTGGTTTCTTCAACGTCCGCAAACGGCGAACACTTTACGAACGAAATTACAACTAGCATCCAAACAGCTCGAATTTATGGGGTCGCAAAAGTGGACCCCAACATTCGTTCTCACACGCATAATACAGGAATACCACAAAAACGCCCAGTTTTTAAAGGATAGTTGTGTGGATGTTTATATCCTAGTTTTAAATGTTCTTTCCAGTTAACATAGTCTCGTTCAAAGCGCATTTTGTAGCCCAATTGGGCTGTTCCAGGACCTAGTGTCCCTTTAACATGTAACACTGGAGACATTTCTGAAACTCTAGCTTATATAATTTGCGATTGCAATCCCCACTCTTCACACTGATATAGAAGCAATTCAGAGCTATGTATCAAATCAATCCATACCAAACAAAGTGCGAGCAAGAGTTTAAAGTCTGTCCAGGGTCAGGATCCCACTCAACTACGCAGGGACCGGGCGCCAGGGGAGGGTCCGAGATAATACAGAATACTGAAGTGCGAAGATCTGATTGTTGAATATCTGAAGTGGGGTTGGGACCAGATAATATTAGGACAAGATAACATTGCTTGTGCACACGTGTATGCCTTATCAAATCCCGAACATATTACATTCATCTGCTTAACCAAATAAACTCAGACAACTTTACGACATTCTAACCAGGTCAGCTCAGATAATGATGGCATTGATTTATACTCGGGACAGGCTGTAATTTATGGGGTTCATTTAGGATAATTTATGGCATCAGGGAACAGTGTAATAGCAAAAAAATATCTTAATGATTTTATTATAGGAGTATTGTAGGTTTAAAAGAACAAATCTGCAATGAAAACTATAGGCCTAGTCTTCATATACCGGAAGGGCACAAAACATCCACCATGGGAGAGAAAGAAATAACTGTATGTATGCATTTATGTATAGTTACATTAATACGTGTAATGATACCTTTAAAGAGATTCGGCATCGTAATTTCTTCGCACGATGTTAGACATCGGTCATTAGAGTATTGTCACAACCCCTCATTAGTAAACATACCGAAATTCGTGGAAAAAGGACAAGGAAATATTGGGTTACGGCACATTGAAGTTTGAAAAAATTTGTGCACAAGTCTATGGGAATGTCTCCCAAATGACCCATTTCTCGTAATGTTATTAATAATAATAATAATCCTGAAGGATATTTTTGAGAGTTTTAAGGGAATCGAAGCATCATCATCTGCAACATCAGCCGACATTTGAAGAAAAAAAAGTGGGCAAAAAAGCCGCACCACTTTTGGGGCAAGCTCCATACCAGAAACCGAAGCCTTTTTTTTTGTTGGCCAAAGCGTGATTACATTGTATGTGCTTCACAGATCTTAGTCCTAGGTTTTTGAGGGATTTTAGCACTAGACTGCACACAAGCTAAACAGCAAAGCAGAGGACAGAAATCTGTAGTTGGCAAACAACAAAAGGCTACAGCTTTGCCCTAGTACAAAGATACAATATGCACAATTATTCTTCCAGCTAGGATTTGCTATCCACATCTAAAATCCTTGGAGGTCAGCCAACAGATTGGATTTAAAAACCTCGGGATTAAGACTTCAAACATTGGTTAAAGACGCAGGTGAGTTCTACACCTTTGCCCGTCTTGTCCTGATGTCAGGATGAGCTTTCAGGACCGTGACATCTTCAATGGTTTGGCGAATGAAAGGAGTTGGGAAAACCCTTCAGTCTAGGGTAAATTTTAATCTGGATTTGCACAAGGGATTAAAATCTGAACACAGGAGATTAAACTCTGGATAAGGGATTAAAAGTAGGATTAGCTAGCACAGGTTGCAGGATGACAGGCCAGCAACTGAACTTATTGAAGTGATTAAGGACCACCCTTTGAGAATGGAAAGCTAAGCGTTTTTCCACATTACAATGAAAAAATCTGTACTTTTGAAAATTTGACTAGATGTGTTGCACTAGATTGGACGCTTTTTGACGTAGAAATTATACATAATAATAATAATATCGGAGTCTTATATAACGCACGTATCTACCAACTATTAGGTACTCAAGGCGCTGGAGATATTATTAAAGAAAGGTAAATAAAGACCCATTATGTAGCTCCTTATAAGGGTTGACAAGGTGCTGCGGTGCATATTGCAGCCACTGCCACTGTGCCAGAAACACCGGGGCAAACCCCTTCTCTTAGCGATAAGTGTTACTGGGTTCTTTAACGTGCATTACACAACACACGGGACCTACGGCTTTACGTCCCATCCGAAGGACGAAGCAATAATGGTAAAGTGCCTTGCTCAAGAGCCAAGCACCATGTTCCCACGGTCAGGATTCGAACCCATGTACCACGGCACACGAGTCGAACACCGTAACCGCTGGACCACAGCACCCCACTACATGTAGACTGCAGGCCTACCTTGACAGGTGCAAATCTGTATACAGTACATTCCTTGATACTTTGGCCGCATTTTATTTTATCAAATCCCATCTATTTTATCAAATCCCGTCTACGTGTACATAGGCCTAAACTGCCATAGTGCAAACTTGTCCATGTTGCAAGTCATTTTGCATTTTCAAAGTATTTTCATGAAAAGGTTTTCAGCTTCTGTGTAACTCTAAATGGTCCACAGCCATTTCTGTCAACATTTGATTGAATCCTGTCAGAAATTTGCACAGCAAGCCATTCAATACCCCACAACCAAGGTTCTGCAGTTCTCACATTTAACCAAAGATCTTTACAAATTGCTGAAAGACCTTTTTAGGTCTATACTTTTTTTTTCAGCTGTCCTTGTGACCAGAATAGATCCTTTATTGAAAAAAAGAAGACAGCTTCACAATATGATAGGCTGGCTGAAGTGATAAATGTGGCAAAGCACAGAGTTTGGGATATAACACCTGATTTTTAAAGCTCAGTCATGCAACCAAAAATTCAACTGTATAATCTGTGGTAAAAAGCATACTGATTTCATTTCGAAGATGTACAAATGTAGGCTTGTTGCCAGCAGTAAGTTGTCAAACGTGAATTGTACCAGTACATGTACAGGGCCTACATGTACCAGGTGAGGATCTAGCTTTCAGGGAACACATGGAGACAAGGGGGGTTGATATTTGAGTTAAACCGTGCCCCAGCCCCTGCTATAGGGGGTCCGAGCATGCCCCCTCCCCATTCTAAGACAATTCAAGAATAAGTTTAGGAACTTGGACTCAAATTTTATTAGATTGGAGCCTTTTACTAGTATACACAAATTTCAGCAGCTGATCGGGGGGTTGCAACCCCTCCCCCTTTCCCCCAGCCCCCTCAAAAATCCGTTACTGTGTACAGGATGTGGCTGGTATTTTTGAAATTAGATATTTGAAATATACCACGGCAGTTGGTACACCGTCCAGAAATTTGTGCCGCAATTGCATTGATGAAGAAAGAGAATGGCAACGTGCATACAGTGCATGAGCTGAACAAAGCAATTCTTAAACGTCCCTTTCATCCTCCGGTTGACCCTCATCTCAACCAAAGTTCAGAACTGCGGGCCAGGTCCAAACTTTACGGTGCGTGACAAACTCATTATTATAATTCACTACAAATTTATATTTGACCGAGTTTTATTCTCAACCTGTTTCATCTAGACCGATTGTCCACCACACAGGCGAACAACTGTGGAACAAAATGGCATAAGAGACTTTGGACATCACCTTGGTACGTCGTTACAAACTCATATCAGAAACCAATTACACAAATCAAAACATCTTTCCCCAAGGTAGCGACCTACATGTACACCAAAACTTTCCAACTTCAACAAAATTAAATTACTTTATACAATCCATCATTCTATCGATAAATGCCAGTATCACAACAACCACTTGAGGCAGTTTATTCTATGAATCAATTTCCCCTCACTGCCTGGGTGGAATTTGTCTCGTTAACCGGCCTTAATTACTTTACCTCATTGATATCGACGGCACTAAAGAAATATTTGTGTTAGCAATATTCCCAGCTGTTTATCAGTATAAAGTAAGTGGCACTGTACTTCTAGGTTTGTGTCAAATACTACACTCACACAAAGTGTCCTTGCCTAAGGCTGTTTATGGTTGACAGATGGCAGACTTGTAAAAGAAAACAAGAAATAAACTTTGTTATTTCTCATTTTGTCTCGATATTTTCCGGACAATGCCAAACAATTTCTCAATCAAAGATGCATCAATCTATCAAAACCTGGCCAAAACCGTTTTCAATAATCGCAATTTCGGTAGGCCTTATCAATGGCAAAATATATATACCAACAATATTAAAATTAATAGTGAGTATTTTTATTTTTGGTTGGCATATCAACAAGTTTCATAACCACTCGGTGCTGTTCAAGAGAGCTTATAAAAATTCCCAAGCTTACTTGAATGGACTCGAACCCACAACCTCCTGCTTACTAGTGAAGATGCTGAAATCACTTGAAAAGTCAGAAAAGTCAGCAACTGACTTTTCAGGATCAAGCTGCACCTGAGCTACAACCGTCAGGAACATTTCAGTCGCAGATTTTTAGCGACCTGAGTGTAACTGCTACAATATTAATACGATCGGCATCATTGAAAAAAAAAATCTGCAGTCACAAGGGTAGGAAAAATTCAACTTCTGTGCCGTGACAGAACATTTTCATGGCAGGCAGGAATCAATCGCCGTCGACCTGTGTGAAGTTAAGATGTCGTGTGTGCATCCGTATCTTATCTTATTTCATTGTGTAGCTAATCAGCGTGCAGCAAAAATGGCTGAATGAATGGACGTGCCCCATGAAAGATCATTTGATTGAACATTATCAACACCCGCAAGAGTAGAAAAAATTCAACTTCAGTGCCGCAAGCCCGCGACAGAATATTTTCCTGACAGGCAGGAATCAATCGCAGCCAACCTGCGTGAAGTTAAGACGTCGTGCAAGCATCTGGATCATCTTTTTTCATTGTGTAGCCAAGCAGTGTGTGGCAGAGATGGTCCAATGAACAGACGTGGCCGTGGAAGATCATTTGATTGAACATTATCAACACACACACTGCCATTTGAAGACATTATCACATGATCAAGATTATGTCAAGAAATCCTCGTTATGCCGGGGTGACGCAAGCATGGTTGCGATTAGTTCGTGTCAAGATGCCGCTTGTTTCACAAAAATCACACGACTACTCAGATTTGTGACCCGAGCATTACTTTTCTGCTTGATACCGACGGTTACATTGCGGCGCAAGCAAATCGCAGGTCGACCTAGGCCGCCCTCAGCAAGAGGACGTGGATTCGCGTCTCACCCCAACAAGCTAGTGAATTCTTTTTTTTGGCAAATTCTGGTCATACAATGCCAATAACAAAAATTTCTGCGAAGGGAAAAACCGAATCCTGATATTTTGATCTCCCAACACGGAAACACTACTTTTGAATGTTTCTTCCGTTCACACATTAGAGCAAGTTCCCGAGATTGATAATTTAGCACAGCAGAAAAGTTCTGGGTATTTTTCCTGCGCCACAAACGCCCATTGTAAAAGTGAATGTACTTTTTTTAATCCCTGTTACAAAGGCGTCAGGGTTGGCATTGACTGTTCCTTCACGCAAGCCTGACTATGAAATGCTGGCTCAACCATGTAGAACAGTCTACATGGCAGAACAAGCCTTGGCGCAAAATACACTATTGTTTCCTTGCAGGTTCATGGCTGTTTTGGTTACTGTTGCTTTTTTAATAGGCAGCGTAGCACAGCCTCATCAGGTGCATTTACAACCTTTCCTTTACCTGATACACAATCATGCATTATTGAACCTGAGTATTTTTTCTATTCTTTTTTTTTGCCTTGTTAAATAAACAAAGGTCTAAAAACTTGTGCAACAGCAAGATTTCTGAAGTTTCTGAACCAGTATGGATCTATCATGAACTTCAACCGATAAAAGATGAATCAGTTTGGTATATGGGGAAACTAGGGCCAAGTTCGGGCAAGGACCATTAGTCGACTAGTGGTTGATTTGTGACGTACCTTACGCCTGCGCACTGATAGCAACATGCGAACGTCTCTAGTCAAATGCTGGTCAAAATGTCATCGCAAAACTTCTGGATCCTGGCTCTCTGCTAGCGTTATGAATGCGCGCGGCTATTGGTTACCAGCGAAGCAACCAACCCCAGTAGGCTGGTTCCAAATAGTCGACTAGACAGAGTTCGGGCAAACGTTAGTTAACCATTGGTCAACTATAGTCCTTGCGCGAACTTGGCCAAAGCTGCCGTATCTAACAACTTTTTTTCTCAAAGCCAACATGTACAATTTGTACATGATAATTTACACTTGAAAAATTAAAAAAGGTAAATTTTAATCCCAATCTATGTGTAAATCCAATGTTACTTACTTGCTTTTATGAGTAACCATATTTTTCAAGAAATTGCTATAGACCTTATAAAGTTATATAGACCCTATGCATTAAGGCAGAGTTAGTGTGTGTGGTTTTGAATATAGCTACATGTATTTGAGCATTCATTGTTACCAAAACAAACAAAACCCTCTGAGATATATGCAGTGCATAAGGTCTTCATTAATAAAATTTTAAAATAAAAACTACAACTTGGTGGTTGGGGTGGTTTTTTTTCAGGACAAAAATTGTCAAAATTTCCCCATATCAGGCCCCCCAAAAATTGAAAATGTCCACATATAGATCCATAGTTGTATGGGAACTAAAAGGTTCCTTTCCAGCATTTGTTTTTAGTTACCCTCCTCTAAATTTTGTAATTCCCGTCTGCAGAAGTAACTAGTGTTGACTGATTTTGTCTGCTTTACACCATTTTGTGGATGCTTAATATTAGGCTCCAACCCTAAATGGAGCCTTAGAAAGGTCCAAGTTCAGTGGTCTGGGCCCCCTCTGAGTCCCAACACCAGGTGCTCAACAATGAGGAGTGGCTGAGGGACCATGGCATTAGGAGCTCTGATCCCCTACTCTTGAGACCATGGCTGTAAGCTATCACTCAGTGTCCTTCTGGGCTGGGCCCCTGACCTCTTCTGATTGTGTACTTCCTCCTCCTAAGTGGCACCATACAGAATGAGTCCACATCTCATGCACAGCTTTTTTTAGAGGATTTTCCAAGTCCCTGGTTGGATTATGATCACGACAGAAGATGAAAAATAAAACAGGTGGAAACTGCCTCTCTCTTATTCAGCTCATGGGATTTGCAAAATCTGTTTCATAAGTTTCTCCCAAAACATGTAACTTTTTCTGTTATATTTTAAAGGTGCACCCAATTAAGAAGTTGTTCTTTTACATATGTCTCACTCTGGAGCGACTTGGCACAAAGGGCCTGTGTGGATGGCAGCTGACCAGCAGATGTGGTAAGGCTATTACTGGCCTGCAGATGTTGTCTGCAGCACACTGAAGACAATATTCTGCAGTCTGTCATGTTTGTTCTCTGCCATCTTTCTTCAACCCATGAAGAGGCAACTAGCCATCCCAGAATGCCAGCCTAGTGTCCCCTTTATATCTATAAATAATGACTAACTTACTGACTGGCTAACTACATGTAACTGACGGACTGTTGCTAGTGACTTAGTTCGGTTGCACACGAAGGTTTAGCATGCAATCCATGCGAAAACTTCTGCTTGCGGAAATTTTGTCGCAGGTCGGGACCTCCACCAAAATATCTCAATGTCTGAGAGAAATTCACAAGGAAAGCTGGTCACTCTCAAGCATTGGTTTCCCTTCACACGATGACCGGTTTGTAATATTTCTCAATCATTGGGAGAATCTCTCAATCATTGCGAGTTTTTTTTTGGACGGGATGTAGGCTGGTGAAAAGAACCGGGCAGTGCTATCATATAGGATGACCCAATAATGCAAATGAATGGGATAAATCCAGCCCGCCGTGTAGATCAGATGCATGAAAAGACTTTTCAGTGAATAGCTATTCTGAATCAATTGAATCAGACGATGTGCATACCGACTTAGACTGTGACCAGCTTAGGCTTGCCTAGTGTTGTTTGTAAATTGTTTGTTGAGTAAATGAATCACAGTCTGTAAACACTGTGGATGTGCTATAAATCTGCAGCATTAGAAAACAATGAGGAAACTGAGCGTAACGAGTACAATGTATATGAAACCAAGTAATGCAACAACTAGGCTACAACTTACAAGATGGTTTTCATTCCAACGACATCTCCACTGTTCCTTGCTCTACGGGTACATGCTTCAACCCCCTCTAACCCACTGGTCAAACCACCCCACCCCCCTTCCCCTTTCACCCACTGGTCAGCCTACATCAGCAGACCTCTTGTGTACAACAATAAACACACTCATCCCTGGAGCACCCTGTCCTGACATCATCCTGAGAGCCACAGGCTCTGGTCTGTGTAAACATCCAAACACAGTGGTATCACAGTGACGACAGGGGGTTTGGCCAAAATGGCAAGAGGCCACTCTGGCCAGGGCAGCTTGCACAAATATACAACACAGGAAGAGAAGTGAACTTTATGTAATATCTGTCACCAAACTTTCAAAATATTTATCAAATCATCGATATTGCTTCTGGCAAATTACGTTCTACTTAATAGTAAGTACATGTACTTTGTACAAGCAGGTACACATGTACACCCTATAGAGAACCTGACTGAGAACCTGACCACTATGCTATGGCTCAGGTGATTGAGAAACACTGCTGAAACAAATGAAGCCAGGCTTCGGATTTGTATTCATATTTCTTTGAAAGTACATAATACTTTGACTTTTTCAATGAATGCCTCACATAATATCGGTTTTCAACTTCAAGGAAAAACTAGTCCATGTGAATTCTGCTTCGCTTGAAAAAAAACCCACACAAAATCACAACTCTGTACATTCCACTACTTATCTCATGAACTTGGGGTTAATTTCCAACAAAGAAAGAACAGAAGACGCAACACGGCACGCATGGCACACACGCTTGCACACTCAGAGCGCCTCAAACCTCTTGACTAACAGTTCAATTTACCTCCCGCAGTGCAGGAAGTTGGCTACTGGGACCATGGACCCGGCATGGGGAAGATGGAGTACTATCAGGCCAGTCCTGACTCAGCAAATGGTAGTAGAGATCCCCCTACTACACTGTACACACACTTGTTTGGTTGGTCACAAAGCCCAGTTCTAAATGCTCACTGAAAATTCTACAAAAAAAGCTGAGGGGAAACAGATTTTTAAAGATATGGGTGTACAATTTTAACATGTTGCATACAAAAATTTGCTTTTCTCCCCCAAAATGGACTTTTGGACTGGTTTTAACCTCCTACATTTGGAATGAGTGCTACTATAACTCGAAGAGTGAAGGATCCAGATCAAACCAGTGTAATTGTAGACCCAGACTTATAACATTTCCCCCAGCTTGCCTGTAAATTATTTAATTGCCAGTGAGCAATATAAGACAGGGTTTCCCAAGCTAGGGTCAAATGGCTGTTAGTTGTTATTTTCTGGACACAAACCCTGCAAAGACTAAGGAGTTGCTTGCTACCACCCTACCACTTCACACACTGCCTTCAAAACTAACATAGAGCCATTTACTGCTTCCTCACAGGCCAAGTCACCAAGATATGACACACAACATCTAAGTTTCTAAAAGGGATTTGGGTCCTTTGTGCGCTCCGGACAATGATTTCTGGGCTGCTACCAAGAACTTGAATACACCCTTCTAATGCACAGGCCCATTTTATGACCAACAGGTTCTAAGCCTGTTTAACAACCTCCGAGACACTCAAGCATGTATGTTCCTTTTGTGAATAGCTATTATGACACAAGGAAAGCTTGAGTCAATGGGCCACACATCTGAAGAACCAACATCTTCCCCGACTGCTGACTTCACTATACTGCTCTAACCTAGAGCAAGGAACCTCACACCATACCCAACCCATACATCTGTATACATGGATTGGTACTCTACGTCGAAAGCACTGCAGAATACTAACTGAGATCTGAGCCAAATGTGATGCGCTCACTCGGCAGTAAATACCGCTTAGCAAATTAATGTACAATTCAAAATGAGAACCATGCAGTAACAACATGTACCTCCATGGCTTCTTGGCTGGCAACTGTTCTACTAAAAGCTATATTTTCTGTACTCGTTTGGCAAAAGTTAACCAATTCCGCAAGATTATTTTTAAAACCAATTCCTTGTCTTTATACGAATACTCTTGATAATATTGATTTACATCACCCCGACGCAAAAAAAATAATATCCATCTTATGAATAGCAAAAGTTTGGTACACTGACAAATAATACAGTGAAAATCAGTCAGGTTTATTTTTCTGAACGAAACTAACATTTGAATCCACACAACTGTCAAGGGATCAAGCACTCAACTCCATCAAATCCTCCTTAGAAAATCCTGACTCCTCAATTTTTGACACAGCTTATTCAAATTAATCTACTGTACACTGAGCTGAGTTGTTTCACATGGACGAATTATATGGAGCTCAGGAATCAGGAGTGGGCAAATCAATGGTTAATGGAAAAACATTTCTGAGAAAGAAAAAACAGCTTCAAACATGAGGCAGCTTCATGAAATCAGTGAGCTCTCTGGCTTTTCAACAGACAATAACAGGGCAAACCTTGATCCCCTAAGAGGATTGGGAATGGCTTAAAGAATTAGGGTAATCCCTCAATAATCCCTCAATACTTAACTTTTTGGAACAAATCTCCTGTTTAATCAACCAGACTACGCATCAGTAACCTTCCAACCAGTGTGTCGGATAACAATGTTGAGAAGATGGTTGTTACAATGATTGGTATCACACATCTAAAGCCCGGCGCACACCTTTCCGATATAATTAGTTCACCGAGCGTCCTACAGAAGCATGTGCCGAAAATTCAGAACATTCTGACTTTAAAGGGAATATACATCATTTGCTTTTGCTGTAATTTTCAGAAATGGATGGAATTGGGGGGTTGGAAATATATAGTAACACTGACTTTTTTGAGGTTTTGGGTTCGAAAATGCTATAAAAACCAAGAAAAACAATCATTTTCCTGTAGCCTGGTTCCCTGACTCCATTTAAGAAGAAACAGAGCAGTTTACATATATTGGAGAATTGTAAGGTCAGGGATCCAGTCTAGCTGGCTTGTACCCGTTCAAAGGTGTGTAATCGATTGCAAACAAGTGCGATGGCCAATGGGGGCCAGTATTTGAAAAAAAAGCCAGTTTTTTCCAACGCTGATCGGCCGATCAGCGTTGGAAATTGATACAAAAATACCACTTTTCTTGAAAATGACAGTATACCAGGTGCCATGATTTTACAGGATGCTTTACACTGTCATTCATTAACAGTCCAGCAAGGTATTTCAAAATGATTTGGTAGTTTTATTTTTTGATGTTTGCAAATGTTGTAATTTCCCTTTAAATCGGGCGACCGGATGAAATCAAACATGTTTGATTTTTTCACAGCCGCTTTCACCGGATCCAATGTCACCGAATCCAATGTCACCGGAAAGGTGTGCGAGCAGCACTCAGATTTCACTGGACGCGATATTTATGTTAACTATTACTAATCAGATTCACGAAGTAAGTCACATGAATTGAAATTGATGGCTGACATTTTGTCATCATGTGACTGGTCATCATGTGACTGATTCATCATGTGACCGATTATAAAAACGGAATCGGGCATGTAACGTTGCGGTCTAACCGCAATGGTGAAAAAATGGTACCGGTGATGGGGTGAACCAGTGAACCGGTAAAATCGGAAAGGTGTGCACCGGGCTTAACCAGTTCACGTTGGATGATGCATGCAAAGGTTTTGCGGTATTCGGAATGGATGATGGATAAACACGCAATGAGCGAGGCCCGAAACATCAGGCTGTGTTACCCGCAGATGACGGCCTATGAACCCATCTGGCATCGAGGTTCGTGAAAACAATCCCACGCCTAGCCTGGGTCCAGTCAATGTCAAAATATTCCTGGCACGAACTGGTTAAGATATGCAAGCAGCTATTTGGAAGCAGTCCTAGACCGATTAATTTGGGGCAAGGTAAACTATCCAGAAATACAGACATCTCGGAACATTTTACAAACCTATTTTCTTGACAACTTTATGAAATAAGTGTTTTAAAGATGGCTAAAAAGGCCACATCTTGGAGCTCTAATAACTGCAGTTATTTATTTGTCAGGATAGGTTTACCCGTCGAAAGCAATTTATGTAAAAACTGAATCACTTACCAGTCAATCCACAGCCTGAATTCTTGTTCAAATCCTGAAGAGCTGTGGTTGGATACACCACGTGAGGTCGCGTGCTTCCCTCCTCTGAAGAAGTGGAATCTTCCAGAGGCTCAACAAAATATTGCGTCCCTTCAGGGGTTTGGAATAGTCCATGCTGTAAGGGGGTGAAAGTAAACATTTAATTTATGTACTTTATTTATTATTACTTTTTGAAAAGTAAAATAAAAATGCTGTTTGGAATAGTCCATGCTGTAAGGGGGTGAAAGTAAGCAATTAAGTTTTACTTTTTTATTATTATTTTTTTGAAAATTAAAAAAACTTTGTTTTTTTAATCAAAACTGGTTTTTGTTTTTATATGTTATTTTAGCCTTGGTGCATTATAAATTCATTATTGGCAAATTATTGCCCTATTTTCTGCACTTAAACTTCCAGTTTTCAATATCCAGACTTGATTGATAACCCTTTTTCAAGAAAACTTTTCAACAAAACGCAACTACAGGTAACAGACTTTCAACCGAGGTAACAGGCTTTCAAAACCAAACAAGTAACTCCAGACTGAAAGAGGTCCTCTATTGCATTATCTCTGTTTTTCCCTATCCCACCTACCCTGAACTTGTGTTAACCACAGCATATAAAAGAAGTGACCATGCTAGATTTCTAAGGCCATAAGTAACACCACTCTTTCAACAAAATGAGGGGTTACAGGTTTATTATACCCTGAGTTTTCAAATTTCCGGTGGAATTTTGCTTACTTTTTCAACTACGTCTGGCTAATATCTAAACCTTCAAAGGCCAGCACTGTTAAGAAAACGTGCTTGATAATGGTAAACTCGGCAGGGACATAATGGTAAACTTTACCAATACCATATAATTCTTCCAGCACATTGACCTGAAGGAGGTTGGTAAATATTTACAATTACAAGCGGTGTTTATATATAAAGGGTTCTTGCCACTTCCCAGGGTGTATATAGGTCATAATGCTGCTGTATAAAACTTCATATCAAGGCAAATATAAAGGACTTGGGGCGGTGGTAATCTGTGTGTGACCAGTGCATTAGCATGGGCACTCTAAAAAGAACACATGCCTATCATAAGTTGTCTACCGCCAGTTGTTGCTGAACTTACGTGAACATTTGTTCCGAGTTTTATTAGTGAATGAGTCAGAGATTGAGTTTGTGACGATGCATTTTTCTGGTTGCAAGCATAGATTGACTTCAAATGAAACATTTGAAGTTTTAATCTGCATCACCATTGTTTACTTATCCACATTTTGTACCAGTTTTGAGAAAATTTACTATTTTAGATATACAACCAGAATAGTTTCTATATGGCTGCAAACAAATTGGAGATCAAATGAAAAGGTCAAGAAAGGACAGAAATACTTTATTTGAGAACAGTGACATGTGGTTACCACTTGTTTTCATAGGAAAAAGTTTAAGGAAATTTTTGTGTGTGCTGATTATGCTGCCTGGTTTCCATCGTCAAAATTAACCAGCTTATTTTGACCATAAAAACTGCTGTTAAACCAAAGTTACTCAGAATATTTATATTTTCTATTACACATGAAATCAGCAAGCGCTGCTTAAAACTGCACTTGTTAAAAAGTGTTTCGTAGCATGCATTATTCATAATCAAGTATCTATGATACGGGTGCATGTACTTTGATAGCGCGGCAAAATGATAACATATGGTAACCATTTGTGTGCAAAATTCACAGTAATTAACGCTGCTTAGGAAGAAATTGTAATTTGCAACAAGCGAGATTGCTATTCATATAAAACACTGTGGAGGTCTGCGGGGAGCAAATTCAAGGTTAAACCACAGTGGCAACGCAGAGGGTGCATATGAGAGACCAACCTTTCTTGAACAATAAATCTGCAATATTTACAGATGGGAGACCCCCGCCCCCTTTCTCATTCAACTTTCCCTAGCCAATTCAAATTCCCACTCGCCCTTGAACACAAAAAATCAGGTGGGTTTTTGGGTGACATTTCACTCATTTTTGTTCACTCTGGAACACATCACTTGACAATATTTCTTGATCCAAGCATGCCATTCCTCTTTTTATAACAAAAAAAAATTGCATTTCTATAAAATTTGCCTTTCAAATTTGCCTTTCAAAAGAAATTTGCCTCTCTATAAAATTCCTCAGACTCAGTGGTTTATGTGAATATTGTGTGAAGGTGGCAGAAATGAACTTTAACTCAAGGGCCAAGTCACCTATACTGGACTGGCACCTACAGTTATATGACAAGTGTTGTTAGTTCTTTTCAGTGTGCTCACCGGGGATGTAAATTCAGTGCCAAAATAGCCCAGGGGCTTGGAAGTTCCGCAAGGTCATGCCAAGTTCACCGACAATACTTGTAAAATACACCGCTAAGTCCTGTTTACTTCGCAAATGCCTTGGAAGTGTGAGGATTAATCTTTGTGAAATGTCTGTTATCAGGCATTTCTGCACAGGAAGGTTTTTTTTTTTTTACATTGCGAGACAAATACATACATGTAGGCCTACTTGCATATCTTCAGTTGAAACATCTAAAGAGAATGTTAGGTTGAGTGGAAAGTTCTACAAAATATGTGCAACAATTATGAAAATCACTTTTAATATTGGATCATAAGTTTGGTTGGACTTATTCTGGTAATGTGCAGAAGATATATACATTTGTACATGTAAGTTCTTGCTTTGCTGCCGCATACATGTGTACGCAAGGGCAGATCCAGAACCCAATTTTTTTTCAGGGGAGGTGGGGAAAGAGGGCTGGCTCAAGTACATATTTTTCAAAAAGGGGAAGTGGATTAAGTAATAGTATCGTGCACTATTTCCACATTGTAATATTAAAACTAAAAGGTATGTGTAGCTGATGGCTTGAGCGGGAGATACACAACATTTTAAATTTCCTGAAAATTAAAACAAAAATAAAATCAGTCAGTGTAGTTTTTTTGGGGGGGGGGGGGGCAATGGCCCCCATTGCCACCCCCCCCCCCCCCCCCCCCCGGATCCACCAATTTGTGTATGTCAAATCTTTTGCTGTCCAAATTGTGCATAGCACCCAGTAAAGTATCAATCAATGCGACCCTGCAGGATACTGTCTCACAATATGTGTACATGTACTGGTCAATATTCCTTCAATTACTCATGGCAAGCATAACACTGTGTAACCTTTTGGCTTATCACCTCAGTCGAGTCTTAAGGTTGACGTGATTCATGTCTTGAGGAAGTTGAATAAGTCCGGCAGATGTATCAAACTATCACTATTTAGGCTCAGAGGAAGTTTCGTCTTCGAGGAGGGAGAATATGTCTGCAACCACAGGGTTAAGGAAATGGCTACTATGCATAATAGCCCACTGCTTTCACTGAGGCACGGGTACACGTATGACAAAGCACTAACACATGTATTTGTTTTCGACAAATGCTGCATAAATTTACAGTAATCTGATCTTATTCAGAATTTGTCAAAGAAGTTGGGGACCTGGGCCTGAGAGAAGCCAAACAAATATCAACCCTTTTGAGACAGGTCTAACTGTGTTCTACAATACTGCATGGATGCTCCAAGACTTTCAAGTGTACTGGATACTGACCTCTATTCACTCAGTATGTTTTAGCTTAAGTTAAGTCCTGTTGAAACATATTCACCTATTTTAAAATAAATGATAATAATAAATTGGGGTAGTGTATATCATTTTTCATATAACAATCTGAATGGAACTTTAACATGTTTTTATGACTCATACAATCAAAAAAGAAGAACATGTAAACCTATTCCTAATTAGTGTATATGTTTACGATTTATGCCAAGAGCCACAGACTCTACTTGCCACAAAGATAACATTAGGGCCTATCATCAAAAATTACCGTGGAACGAAGTGAAAGACAGTGAGTTACCAATGAGCTGGGCCTGTGTGTACAGCTACAGGCCTATGCTAATGCAAGCTTTAATTAAAGCCTAACCCAAGCCTACAGCAGGGCTAAAATAACTAGCATGTGCTCGTCGGAGTCAAATTTTTCTTTTATTTCACAACCCAATCGTCCTCAAAACTCTCTACTCCGCAGCGATATCTTACCATGCCATCGCACAGGCTGAAGACTGCCGACGACGCCGGCTGGCCGTTCACGACGCCCCGGTAGAAGCAGTGCAGCGGCGCGCTCGTGTCTAAATCCTCCGTGTCCTCATCATCATCGTCCCCCAAAAATTCCACCACAAACGACGGCGAAAAGAAGGAATTATCCCTCGATAGGTTCAACTGGAACTGTTGGTGAAAGGCTCCCAGGAGGAAAGTCGCCTGAGGTCCGTCGTCAAAATCGTCTTCCTCGGAGTCCAACGGAATCGAGGCGCTCCGTTTCTGGAAATGTCGAGTCGCCCCGTCGGACGGCAACGGTAGCCCAGTGTGGCCGTCCAAACGAACCGGTGTCACGATTTCATACTCGGATAATTCCGCCAAACGCTCCGACCCTGGAAATAATAAAAACCACGATTCTTGATGACACTGACAGATATATTTACATAACTTCGTCACCGTCGTAACGGTTGAAAATGTTGAACAAAACCTTATTCCGCAAACTACGCACCAACCACACGATGTCATTTTACGACCCCCACCATATTAATGCACCGTCACGTGCCCAACTTTGTTCGCAAAAAAAATGGCGGGAAAACCTAAACTTGTTTAAACAAATAACAGTTCAAAGAAACTGATGATATAATATAGAACCAACTGCGCTGCAGCAAGGTCTCCGTGAGTTTATAATAATCGTCTTCGTGTTTCAAGCGGCTACACGTTTGATTATATTCCCGCACATGAACTAGACATGAACTTTGTGTTCACACATAGGTCATGCACATACATTGTAGTTACATTGCCCCAACAATCGCAGAAGACACGTGGGTGTACACGGACAATGTACACGCGCTTAGGTCTTCCGTTTTACATCCATACTAAATTACAGTCAGGGTAAACAAGAAAACAATGCAAGCATAAACAAAACATAAACATAGTGTACAACATATTGAAGCGATTCAAGGTTACAATTGCTCTTCTGAATCGTACCCCGCCGAGCAACAACACACAGTGAAAGATTTTTAAAAAGATAAAACTGTACAACCACAGATCGGAAGTACTCAACTCCCACCAACAAAATCTCGATTACGTTATGTAACGCTTGGTGTACATGTACATGTATGCTTGATCGTCAATGTATGATATACAGCCGTACAGGTGTATCTTACAACAGGTGTTTCGGTTGTGTATGTGTGTGGCCAAAAATCTCAACATCAAAATGCAACTGTTGCAATGATTTTCATGGTAGAATCATGGAGCTATAAAAAAAAAATTAAAAATGAACTATAGTAAAATTGAACTATAGTACATCTCATTTTTGGTGTTATTGTTAACACTTAAAATTAACACAACAAATTTTAACCAGCAGACATGATAACAAATGGGCAAAATCACTAAACAGTTAATTGGCTAAAAAAAAAGTTAACAAGACGACTTCGTTAATTTTAGACCAAGAATTCATAAAATTATTAAATAATTCAAATAAACTCAAAATTACATTAAAGATCATGATGTAATAAAAACTAATAAAACTTTTAATATTATATAAGTTTTTCAACCATGTAAATTGTATGGTCGTCATACTCAAAGTCAACATGGCATGCATGGTCGACATGTTATCAAACTTTAATTATTAATTTCTACGTTGGATGAGGATTAAAATTTCTAAGATAAAGGGACAAGGTTTACATTTTAATGCTAACAAAAATATTGTATAATCTACTTACCGTGAGTCGTCCAATGGACGGATTTAAAGTTGAAACCCTGCACCAAACGAACCGACACCAAATAAACCAAAACAAATGCAGCGAATAGAGTGGTATTTACATTGAAGGTACACATGGCTGAAGAATCATTGAAGTTTCTAAATAAAAACCAACATGAGAAATTCACTACATCGGCGACATGAGGTGGGTGGGTAGAAAAACAGGGGCCATATACAATCCAGGGTGAAGGGAGAAGTTATTCCTATCCAGAGTCGACTCGATCAGCTGGGTGGATGGGCCGAGAGCCAAACTTGGAAATTCCTGGGCACCGTTCCAAGTCGCCCGTTACCGATTGACTGAGTGCCTGACCGACGAATGACCGGCAATTCTGCTGGCTCGTCACCGGTGTACACTAGCAGTATACTCAGCGATATAATGTGTGTGAGCCTAGCTGAGCAGCATACACAAAACATACACCCTTCCAAATTCCGGTGCTGCATACGGTGACACACTACTGATCGCTGCCCCAGGCACATAAAAGAGTTGCACTAGACAGTGTATGGGAGATTTACACACACTGATTGTGTATCACACATCGTGCATTCAGCCAATGAGAGTACCGGAATACCGCGGTTAAAATGTATACACAAACTGTTACATCGAGTTTTACGAGTGCTAAACCCCCTGCTAAGGTCACCAAAGTATTCTTTCCGGTTTGCTTTTATTAGAGGGATACCACGGTGTATTGTCACTGTGTGAATTTGGTTGAAACTCTTTGGCCCCCTACCTAGGCTGCACTCAGTCCTTTTGTCTAGTTTTGTTGAAAACTAGGGAAAAAATTACAGATTGATATTTCCTGAACTATTTGTACGCCTATAATTATTATAAGACCCTGCTGTATACTTTGAAAGCCATCAGCTTATACGACAAAGAGTAAAATGTTCAAAATCAGCCTCAATTGATTGTAATCGAAGCATTTTAATTAATACTAGCACAATCCATAGAGCAAGGAACAGTAACATTTTTTTTAAAAATAATCAGCATATTTTCTTACCGAGGAATAAATACTTACAAAAGAATGAGTACAAAAAAAAAACGTTTTACTTTTACTGAGATACTATTACTACGTCCATGGCAACTTTAAAACCAACTGGAACACAATGTAATGTAGGGTTTTAATTAATTATACAATTCAAGTCACTTTTATTAAAACGACGTTTCACTGTCGAGATGTCAATCAGCAGCAATCGGCAGTCAACGAATTGACTCTATGTAATTGCCATAGTTCGCCGTCGTATATGTTCTTTTGGTTACACCTCTATGTTCCGACACTATGTTCCGACACCCCTATTTTCCGACTACACATATTTCTATTCCTTATTAACCCTAACCCTAGCCCTAACCCTAATATAAATAATCCTAATCGCGGGGAGTACTGAACACAATCTTATGTGCGGGTTATCGGAACATAGGGGTGTCGGAACATAGCCTGGGTGTCGAAACATAGAGCAACCATTCTTTTGGCATTTGGATTTTGGACATTAATGTCAGAATTTACATATTGACTGTAACGGAGCAATAAGTTTAACAAGATATTTCGGCACTTATGATTGTACAATGACATTCCCTATAGGAGGCAATATGAGTCAAAAGTAGGGTCCTTGAATAAAACACGAATCACATGTAAAACGAAAACAAAATGTATGTACCCTTAGAATTAATGAGAACCACTGTTCCTTGATGTTGACAAATGAGATCGATTGGGACAGACATTTGTTTTTCTCTTATTGAAAACCTAAAACCTGGGCAAGACGTTTAAAAAAAAAGGTGACAGGTATAATCATTGGTCACCCCCGCAGGACACGACACGCACATTGTATTTGAGCAACTTGGCATCCTTACAAATTCGATCTTAGTAAATGATCTTGGCCGCACGTACGTACCATTGAGGAAGGAACGTTTGTGTTCCTTCACTCCATGGCCGCACTGACGTGACGCAAGAGATCGAAAGGGCAAGGCCGCGCCCGAAGATTTTGACAGCCCCAGAAGACGACCGTTGAAGTTCACATCACCCACGTACCCAATACCTCGGCCATCCAGGGACTCATCACAATTTGCACTAAGCTTGGTGTCAACAGGTGGCGCTATACATATTACTCACGAACTTTCGATTCCAGAGTCACAAAATGCATTTGAGGTTTTCTTCCGACGATTGGCTTGGGGGCTGGGGGGGGGGGGGGGGGGGGGGGAGAAAGACGTACATATCCGGTCGCTATTAAGTCAATTCACAAGTTTGTTCACAAGTAACAAGGGATCAGTAATAATTATAGAGTACCTTTGTAACATATACCAATTTTATATGGCTTGTGACTTGACTTGGGATTGAATATAAATAACTTGTGATGAATTCGACAACATTAACACTGCATTGACTGCAATCGTACATACTGGTTGCTTCGAAATTTGAAAACAAAAACACCAGTAACATAGTATTTCATATGATCACATGTCCGTGCCTTCTGTGTGTACATTTTGTAATCGCAACATTTTCGAAAATAATCATTGCGCAGATTGAAACGGCACACGATAGGTAACATGTAATATACCCAGATGGTAAATTTTCCAAAAAAAAATTACGACAATTGTGTGTGGGGAAGAAAAACAATGCATACATGATTTGTTTTATTTTGCGTTATGTTTCTTCCTCTTTTGTGCGCACCATGATGCCCCGCCCCCCATGCACCTTTAACACATCGTCCGACTAGTTGGCCAGTTTAATTTCCGACTTCCTTTTGATCGCTGGTACTCTGTGTGGAGTCACTGTAGCTAGCTACGAATTTGGCTCGACTTGTAGATAATACCAGCGAAAAATAGTTTACTGTTGTCATTCGAATGCTGCACGATGAGGCATCGGTGATTTTCAGGTACCTTTGAGCTTGCGGTAAGAAATTAACTGTGTTTTAGCTCTTTTTCAAAAGTAATTTTATTGCTGAAGCTCAGAGATTGTGTGCATATGTTATTTAAATTTAACCGGTAGGTTATAGATAGATTTGCAGTAATTTGGGTGAGTAATTCTGACTTGGAAAGAATGAACCCGGACGCGCCGCGCCGCCACTTCAATCGTACATTCGTAGGCCTACCCGTGTTGTCAGTGGTTGTGTACAATGTCTATGACGAGTCTAGACCCGTGAACGTGGCGTTCGTTCACGGGTCTATGGCGAGTCAAGAACATTTTCTAAGTATTTCCATGGAGGAATAAAACGGTATTTCCTAACAAAATTGGAAATGGTTCTCAGTCCCAGATACATGTCTTTTTGGAAAGATTCCCATATCTGGCCATCGCTTTTCACCCTGTGCACAAACCCCATGGGACTAGCTGGAGTTACCCAGCCCTGAGTTTTATCATTGGGTTGTCTATTAGGGCTGGAGCTAGTTTTTCTCGTAACTTGTAGTATAGGCAAAAATTTTTGGAAAATGTTCAATTTTGTCCCCGTTACACACTAATTGCAACTGCAACTCACCCCAAACTTGCCTGGAATAACCATTACACAGGTCCTTGAAGTAAAAAACGATCCACGATGAAGATTCAGCCTACAATTGCAGTGAAAACAGGAGGAATAACGGCTAACCTGACAACCTTGCTGGCATGGCCAGGACCGCAATTGGTTTGTGCACAAAAAAAAATTGTGTACAATGAATGGCGGTCGATTACCATGCACGTACAGCTCGCTGGTACTCGGCGTTTTTGCGGTCGGTGCATGACGTGACACGGAAGCGTAATACCCGATGACTGTTTCATGCATTAAGCCTAACTCCCTAGGCCTTTTTGCTAGGATGTAGCCTCAATCCTGCAAAATCCTCCAATTGGCCTCATGGAAAAATAGCATATAGCCTCAATCCTGCAAATTCCACCGTTGTTTCTTGAATATGGTCCATGGAGGGGTGACCACTGCCTGAATCCTGCAAAATCCTCCGGCTATGACTGTCAATAGGCTGAGGCAGAGGCAGTGACATCCTGGAGCAGTACGGAGGTTGTCAAGTATAATCAAGGACTAAATTTATGCACGGCTGAGCATAAACAACACAAGGTCCGGCCCAAGACCTTGACACAGTGCGTACTCCGAAATCAGCAACGCACTTTGGCCATGTAACCTCAATCCTGCAAATTCCTCCAATTTGCAAAAAGGATTTTGGAGGATTCAGGGCGGTTAGGGTTAATAAGAGGTTCACTTGCATCACAGTGCGGTACTGGAACGGCAACCGTCGAGTAACACTGCACTATGAATGTACGATAGCTGGCCAACTCGACTATACTACAAGTTACGAGACTACAACAAGTTACTACAAGTTACGAGAAAAACTAGCTCCAGCCCTAATAGACAACCCAATGATAAAACTCAGGGCTGGGTAACTCCAGCTACCATGGGACTGGTCTGAAAATTTCTAAGTGCTTTCTCAGACTCAGAGTCAGACTCAGTCAAAATTCAAAATTTGTCAACCCCTGCTAATTTTGACTTTTTATTTTAGGACACAGCCTATCACTTTCTGATGGCTGATAGGTCATTTAAGGGAAAAATAAGATGATATTCGAAGAAAAAAGTAGCGTCAGGTTGCAACATTCTTTCCTCTGACTTTACTTTAGTAAACATGCATGCACAAGTTAACTGACATTGTGCACCTACCAAATGTTTGATTGAGCAACAATTTTTATGTTTTTGTAGTTAATTGTCTATACATGATGTGCATTAATTGTATTCCTTAAAATCCTGTGTTTTATCCAATTTCTCATGATGACAGGGGACCGACATTTTCACCATGGCGACACCGGGAACCAGCCTCTTCCCAACCATGACATCGGTGGGACTGGAGGAGGCGGGTTTATCGCAGACCTTACCCAAGCTGGCCAATGAGGGAGCCCTTCAGAAGATGCTGGCGGATGAGCGCATGCGCTGTGAGACGCACAAGACCAACTACCAGACCTTGAAGGCGGAACACACTAAGTGAGTGAAGATAATTCAGTGTTGTAGTACTCATGCTCCAATGCATTTTTTTGGTACTCGTACTCATGGAAAAATTGCTTTGTACTCAAAAGTCTCATCCTCGTACTTGTATTCTTGACGAAGTACTCATACTCATGGCAAAGTACTCATGAGAAAGTACTAGTACTCGTACTCATGGAACAACTCTAGTGAATTACAACACTCAGTCATTTGAAAAATTCAAAATGTTGTAGGTAGACATACAAAATTTTTGGGTAACCGACATACGGTTTATTATTCTTAAAGGACATTATGTCTTCAAATGTGCCCCATTTGGGCTACAGAATGCATTTTAAATGAAATTGTGTTCATTGGAAAGAGCATTTAAAAGTAAGCTGTAAACGTCCACACAACCATCCTTTAAAGGTATAGTCCATCATTTGTAAGTTGTGCATTTTGTTCGCTTGAAGCAACAAAAGTGATCAAAATGTAAAGAAGGGTGCTGAACAATTAACCTGATGAAGTTTCAGCTCAGCTTCAGCTGTATATTCCGAGAAAAACAACATTCTAGGATCTCGATTCAAATCAAAAGTTGCTGAATCATGTTTTGAATTGGGCCTGAATTCAGCATCCGAGACACGTTCTCACTGAGCCGATTGCAGTTACGCGATGTCGCGCACCAATCCGACGAATTATAGCAACTGCGCGTGCGCGCGTGCGTCGTGTCAACCCTTGCGCACGCTTCACCGAATAAAAAAACGAACTACTAACGGAAATTTCCAACGGTGCTTCTTAAGAAGCACCGTTGGAAAGGCCTTCTTTCGTTGATTTCTTCAAAATGACAGCTTGCCAGAAAGAATAATTTCACAGAGAGTTTAGTCCCCTCACTATCTTTCAACCAAGTATGTTTTTCAACAATAATTACGCCAGTTACTTTTTGGATAGCTGCAAATGATGGACTCTGGCTTTAAAACTGGGCGTTTTTGTGTTATTTTGTGAGAACCATGCGAGAACAAATTTTGGGGGTCAAAATTTGGACTCTAAAAAAAACAAGTTGTTAAGTGCTAGTTGTGATTCCTGCCGCACAGTGTATCGCATTCTGTGGACGTGCGAGAAACAACATTTTAAAACCTTGATTGGTCAAGAATTCTCTTTTTTTTTCTCCAAAGAGTGTAAATTCACTTCATCTGACAGAAAAGAGGTACAAGACGATTCAGAGTAAAATTTGTTTAATCAAAGAGAGTGACTTTTACTGAGTTTCTACTAAATGATTAATTTTCAAAGTATTATAATGTTATCAAACTTGTTAGTGATTTTAACCTAAATTGTCTGATGCCTAGTTTTAATATTTTTGAAACTAGAAAAATTCGCTCGACTTTCTTAAAACATAAAGGGGACAGACCATGAGTCGTAGTAGAGAAAGTAATCATATTGGATTATGAGTACTGCAGCAGTTGCATGCTGTTCAGTCCAAAATTTGTGTTAAAGTTCTGATTTTGTTTCCAGAATTCAGGATGATTATCGTCGGTTGCAGCGAGACCTTGAACAGACCAAGGAGGAAAGTGCAGCCATGGAGGGCCGCTTCCAATCGCTGATGGCCCGAGCTAGTAAGGAACTAGCAGAGAAGATCACAGAATTGGAAGAAGTCAAAACGCAGGTGAGCTATGTCTTTACCTCTGCTCTGTTTCAGTGTGCATTTGCAACGAACATTTACACACACACACAGTTGAGAAAAAAACAAAAGTTCATAAAGTTGGAAAGCTGGTTCCTCTCTTTTAACTCTAACTATCAAGGCATTTATTTTTGTCGGAACCTTTGTAAATCTTCCAAAATTCTCCGTTTTGCGGAAATCCAATGCTGCTCTTTTGTAAGTCAACTTTCAAGGACTATTAAGTTCAATCTAAAGAATAAGTCGCTGGCCTCCACCTTCGTAAGTCCCCTGCCCCCCTGTCCCCCCCCCCCCCCTGTCCTCCCCCCCCCCCAAAAAAAAACCTTCCCGATCCTCCTGATGAATGTGAAGGTTCAGGGAGGGTTAGAGTTTATCCGAAAATGTGGGACCAGTAATAATGTGATAATGATTGTGTTGAATCATGAGGATATTACAAATCAACTTTTGCATATTTTTCGATAGATAAGGTCCCATTCTTGGTTAGGGTTTATATTTTATTATTTAGGTTTTGGCCATTGTGTGTTTTGCAAGTAAAAGAAGGTGTTACTTAGCTTAAGATATGGAGCTATAGGATATGAAGGAATCAAATGAGATCGCAGGGACCAAAAAGTCACTTGCCGTTTGTCATTGATTATTCTAATTGCCTAGTATCTGATACCTCTTTCAGCCTGCAAGTACATATCATATCACACGCTATGTTAACTAAAGTTGTATAATATACAAAAAATGAATGTTTGTGAGTCCAATGGTAAGAATAATTTCATGAGGTGACAGATGGAATGGAACTTTTTCATCTGTCACCGAATGAAATTATTCTTTCCATTGCACGAACGTGAAACACTCAATATTTGTTTTATATAACATCTGAATAAATCCTTGTCATCTGATTGGTTGACTTTTATTAGCCAATTTATTCAGGTTAAAAACTGTTTAAAAGTTCGACAAGTTCATCATATTTATATTAATGCAAACTGTTCAACAGGTTGAGAAACATCATATTCAATTTACCTCGATTTAAAACAGCGCCACCACCAGCAGCAGTGACACCGTGCAATGGAAGTTATATTCACCGTGCATTAGAACTTCCATTGCACTGTGCGCTGCGCGCCACGCGCGGGCCGTGCATTGGTACGAATAATTCAGTGACATGTGATCAACGATCCACCAATTAGGTGACGGGGATTTATTCAGGTGTTGTATAAGGTTAACTATTTGAATGTGTTGATGTGGCAATCACCTTTGTAGGCAATTACGCCAGAGAAGCTTGAAGTGATGAAGGTTCATATAGCAGAGAGCCTGGAGGAACCCTTCAGGGAACGCTTCAACAAAGTGGAGGAAGAGTTGGAGCACTACCGCACTGAGTACAACAAGCTAAGATATGAACACTCCTTCCTGAAGTCTGAGTATGAGCACGAGACGACCGAGCACAAACGCGTCGTTGAGGAGATGAAACTACAGTATGAGACTGAGGTATGTAATGATATGTGGTGCTCATAAAACGCTTCATACCAAAGTCTCAAAGTGCTTCATAATTATTACCCCTGTTCATCAGGCCATGGGACTAGTTTTCTTTAGCAGGTCGAGATCAGCACAGTCTGGTCTCAGCTATTCAGAGCAGGCTATATCAACTGTACATACCTTTATTTGATTAATTGATAACGTGTTTCATCAAAATCTTTTTTCCCTATGTCGGTAAAGATTGAGAATCTGCACAAGGACAAGGAAGCCATAGTTGCCAAGTTCTCCCAGGATAACAGCCACGATGGCCAGCGAGTCCGCACTCTGCAACGCGATAACGCTCAGCTCCACTTGAAAGTCAAGGGTAAGCACCATTTAATTTTGACACCTTAAATATGTAGTTGTCTTCCTTCTCAACAAATTCAATTTTTTTTTCTCCATGCAAAGTTTCAACTATTTTTTATTTATCATAACAAAAGAAACCCAACAAATAAAAAAAAATGTTTTAAAAACTAAATTTTTGCTAATGGCAACACTCAGATCGTCACAGGGAGTTGGCTGGTTACCAGTCCCTACATTACTGTTTCTTTTTTTTTTTTTTGGGTGGGGGAACCGGTCTAACCTACAAGAACTGAAGTATTTTAGGGCCTCAATTTGAACATTTTAAATAATCATTCATTCCTAAACCTGGCTGATTTGTTTTCTTTCTCTGCCTTTTTTTCCCGTTCTAGTCTCATTAAAAAAATGAATCACTTTTGTATTACTAAAAAAAATAGCTGTCACTCAAAAAATAGCCTGGCCAGGACATCTTTGAAATAGCCAGTCACCTTTGATGACTCACGGCTTTGAAAGATATTCTTCCTTGGATGTGTTCCTGTTATGAGTAGTGTACTGTAAAGTTTAATTTTGTTTCAAAAGTGATATTTTTTGCTTTAATTTATGAAATCGTTGTAGGTCTTTTGACTGAATTGGAAGAGATCCGTGTCCAGCGAGAGCAGACAGGGTTGCAGTCCGACCACGTGTCGAGGTTACAGGCACGACAGCTGACAGAGCACGTAGCTACCATCAAGGCATTGGAGGTAGGTTACAAGGAAGGAAAGATATTAAAGCTGTAGATATCAGACCGTCAAATTTTGAAAAAGGTCTCAACCACCAACTGAGTTGAAAGATCTGAACAATTAGTCCTGAGCCAGTGGAGTGTATCTCCCTTGCAGTGATGTCAAAGGCAGGGGAATCAGAAGGCGGGTTAAGGGGGATGTTTTCTCTCCACCGTGAGGACTACGTCAGAGACGTACGGACTACGTCCCTCCGCTTTCAGAAACGTTTCACAACCATTACATGATGTCTTCCTGTGATGAACCACGTTTGCATCAGGAAGCTCAACATCATCTAAGTCTTCCTTCTCTTGTCTGCTCTTTTATACAACTTCCTTCCTGTCTCTTTATTTTTCAACATGCTTGAGATGTTTCAGACATTTGTCTGAAATCAAATTTGTTGAGTTTAAGAGAAAGACATTATCAGTAAGGCTGTGCATCGGAACCTGGTACCCGAGTACCCGACCGCTGATGTCAGGAACCGGTTCCAGATTATGGAATCGAGTACCAACTTTACAAATAACTTAGTAACTTCTCGGACAATCAAAAAAGAAAGGTTGGAATGCCATTTGTGGGGAGTTTTCAAAACGAAAACGGGGCTTCATGGAAAACCTAAAGATATTTCACGTTTATGTGCATTTTTAAGTTGCAAATCCTTTACCCTGCACCTATGGCTTCCCTCTTACTGTATGTTTTCTTCCCAGGCTGAGAAAGAATCTTTAAAACTCCACATCGATCAGCTTGAGAGTGACATGGCATCTGCCATGGACGGCCAGAGAGCCATGTCCACCAAGGCACACGATGCCGAGAAGCGCACCATGGAGCTGAGAGGTCAGCTGGAGGAGGCAGAGCACCGACGGAAGATGGAAGTAACTGAGCTGAAGATGGAGATGGTTAGGAGCAGAGGAGAGTTGGAGAGGGAGAGAGATGTGATGGCCAATGAGCTAGAAGGTAAGACAGAGATGTGGTAGCTAAAGACTGAAGTGGTTAGGAGTAGAGGGGAGCTGGATGGGGAGAGAGATGCAATGGCCAATGAGCTAGAAGGTAAGACAGAGATGTGGTAACTAAAGACTGAAGTGGTTAGGAGTAGAGGGGAGCTGGCTGGGGAGAGAGATGTGATGGCCAATGAGCTAGAAGGTAGGAAGATCAGGTAGGAAGTGGTAGAGGATTTGTGATGAAGAGGTTGCAGCCAAACATTCAGGATAGATGGGACAAAAAGAGAGCAGCATTGGCAAATAAGCTGGTTGATTTAGAAGAATCCGGGAGGGTCAAAACATTGATTATTAGTTTTAAATTCTGAGTATTTGTTTTTGACTTGAATGATCAGGTTGCCAATCCAATCTGGAGATCTTGAAGAAAGCCTCAGAGATGCAGGCTCAGGCTGTAGGTGAGAGAGAGAAGGAAGCAGGTCGCCGCATCCAAGCCGCCAGGGAGGAAGAATGGGAGAAGATCAACAGACTAGAACAACACAAGTAAGAGTGAAATAGTCATCACCATGTGGGCATTTTCATCAAAACAGACCATTCTGGGCAGCTGGGACGAAAAAAAGTTTTAATTATTGTTAGAATAATAATTACTGGGAATGGGTCATTAGGGAGACTTTCCCATAGACTTGTGCACACAATTTTTTCCAACTTAAATGTGCCCTAACCCAATCTTCCCTTGTCCTTTTTCCACGAATTTCGGTATGTTTACTAATTAGACCACGAGCAACAAATATAACCTAATTGTGTCAGTAAAATTTTGCCTTTAAAGGCGGGCTGTGCCATTAGGGAGACAGTTATGTGTCTCCCTAATGACCAGTGCCTCCCTAATTTTGAAGAAATTACGATAACATGTCTCCCTAATGGTATATTTAGTAATATACAGATCTTTTTGTGTACAATGTCGTTTTCATTTTTCAAAACAACTTTCTTTGGCAAAATTATGCCTGATCGGGTTGCATGACGAACCTTAACTAGAGACGCTCTACAGATTGTGGAGAAAAACCAACTGCCGAAACCCCTGCGAAAGAAAAGACATCAACCAATCCATAACCCTAAACTATTATCCAAACGTCACACTCTTATGAGTGACAGCCGAGAGAGAGAGAGAGAGAGAGAGAGAGAGAGAGTATAGATAATTTTCCCCATAATTTGCTATTTCAGAATTTTTCTTCCATCGACTACAAATATTGTTTTGTCTTTTTTATCGTTGTGATTTGCACAGCTTGGAGCTGGAGGCCAGACTCCATGAGTTTGACAAGCTCAAGATAGAAGAAGAATCACAGAGGCACGCGGAGAGGGAAAAGTGGGAGGAGCAAGTGAAATCAGCCAATCAGAGGAGAGATCAGACAGAGAAGGATATGCTTGCACTCAGGTGAGCCCACAGGGGGCAGCAGACACAGTGAAGCTTTTCATTGTTGTAGATCTTGGATTTCAAGCCTTGTCTACAGTTTTCAATAACGGAGACCTCATGCAGAGTGAACAGAAAAAGTTTGCTCTTATAGTGGCGAGATTCGCCGAAATGAACAAGGGAAATTGCTATTGGCTATGTGCGCCAACGAAAGAGGGCGCCCTTTTACCTAGCAATGACGTCCCATGGGTGGGACATTTAGCTGGTTGACGCGCACCGTTCCTTGTGTGTGATGCACGTACACCAGGGGATGTGTACTATGTTCACGCAGTGGCACATTATGGTACGGCCGTGCGTCGCGGCAAAATTGCAGTCAGGCAAGATGGCGTCGGTCGGTCACCCCCAACTGTGCTTTCTTTGCCGGTGAGGGGGTACTTGTGAACGGAGCGGATACATGCCCAAACATTTGCTAGCTTAACACTTTTGTTTGGAATTAAGTGACTGAATTTGACAGAATTGAAACAGTGTACTATAATGTTTGAGCATATTTATATATCAGCTCACAGTCTCCAACCAGCATCACTTTGAGCTGAACAATTAGTTAAACATACACGAAGAATTTAGCCAATTATACCCCTTGCATCTGGACAGCAAACTGTCTTTATAGACATTGGGTACTCTCATTGTCAGTGAATTTGAACAACGAAAACTGCGATCAGTGAAAGCCCATGTGCAAAGTGGTTGTGTTTTTTTAATTTTTTTTAATTTTTTTTTTATAGAAGTTGATCATTACAATACTGAAAACCAATCAAGGTAAAGTGCTATTAAGAAAAGCAATTGAAATGAAAAGCAAATGAGAGATGCACCGGTTTAAAAGAAAAGAAATGTTTCTCTTGAAAGGGAGCAATCGTTGGATGAACTATAGTTACCAGTTTCACAGGAATTTAAACCTGGTTTTTGATTCATCAAGTCTTTTGTAATTCCATGAACAATTCACTGATTCCTCTTCACGTGATCAGGGCCAGGATAGACCACCGCAACACCCTCGCCGAGGACCTAGAAAAGCAGCAGTCGCAGTGCAACGACCTGCAGCAGCAACTCCAGCAGACCACCATGGAGCTGCACAGCCTGCAAGCCGCAGAGCAAGAACTGAGCACCGAGAATGACCGCCTCAAGACCACCACCGGCATGATGAGGGACGAGGTGCGGGCAGCCCGGGCCGAGGCCGAGCGGACCGTGGAGGTCGCCCACGCCAAGCTAGAGCAACACAAGGTGGCCCTGGGAGACGAGAGACGACAGGCGGAGCGCAGGGTGGAGGAATTGGAGACGGAGATTAGGGCGGGGCACCAGAGGGCGGAGGAGGTGGCCAAGATGCACAGGAAGGTGACGGCAAAGTTGAGACTATCCCCAGATTCCCAAATATTGAACTCCCGGTTTTTCAGTGATGGACTCGGGACTCAATAGTCTAGCGCTTTGGTTGGGATACTTACATATTTAAACAACAAAAGAATTCAGAATCCATTCACAAATGATCCCAAATGTTTTAAATGGAACTATAAAAAGGACCTTTTTTTAAAAATCTGCCTTCCTTTTAAGAAAGATTTCTGTAATCCTGTTGAATGTACAAAGCATTACAAGAACCTTTGTACTACTCCGCATTCTGTTTTCCTTGTACAACTTTACTTTGAATCATCCTGCAAATTAGAAACATTTGCCATAAATAGAAGATTCATTTGAGTTTGAGATTCATGTTTTTTGTATCGATGTTTAATGCATTCTATTTACCTAAATAGTTTTTTTTTCACCACGCAGAAAAAGAGGAAGTACCAGAAGGTAGTCGACCGTCTGAATGAGAAAGTGCAATTACTAGAAGCTAAGAAAGAAGAACTCAAACTAGAGAAGCAGGCACTCAGGTGAGCACGCTAGGAATGGTTTAACCAGTTTAGGCCGGGTTTATTTTGACAGTGACCATACCCAGGCGCGGGATTATTTTATTTTTCAGCCCAAAATCTGGGGGAAACAAACCTGATATTTTCAGCCTCACTCAGAAATTGAAGAATATTTTTTTTTGTAATTCGAGGTTAAAGGTCATTTCTTGCACATTTTCTCTGCGCTTGGTGCTATGATTTTAGTTTGATTTTATGAAATGGAGGCCATTCAAACAGCTTTAATATGATGTACAACTTGGCTTTGTAGGCGCTATGGAGTACCGAAGTGTGACGTCATTTGGAACCAGAAAGTGTAGTGCAAACGAATGGAGAACACGCTCGTGTTGGTTCACGGGCTGAATCACGCGCTAACGTCTTTCACACACATTTGTGCGCGTGACGTATTCACTTCGGTACTCCATAGTTTTTGAGATACAAGTATTTAAAGTTCGGAGGCCATGGTAATTAGTCAAAAGTTTGTTGACCCATAATCTCAAAAACTAACAAGTCAAATTCCCAAAAAAAAAAAAAAAAAAATCAGTTTTGGGGTTTCTCATATAGGACCAATCATCACACCAAATATCGTTTCAATCTGTGAGGGTCGGGTCCAAAATTGTGTTGATTTGACACGGAATGACCCTATACTACAACCTACGATTTCTATGTCAAGTGTAGAATTATTTTGCTAGCTCTGTAATCGTTCAATAGACCATTATCATATTGCGGCCATTTGGATTTTTCTCATTTAAAAAAACTTAACCAAAGTGAGGCTAGAAGGAAAATAGTCTGGTTCCTTTTTGCACAAAAATACTTTATCATTCAGTGCTGTTATGGGATACAGGGAACATGACTGAAATGGTGGCAGCATGATGAAGGTCTATGGTGATCATTGTAGAGGAAATTCTGTGGCTAGAAGAGCATTAGCAAATTTGCCCTGTGAGTAACAAGTGAGACATATGGGCATATGTTTTAACAGGTTCCTAACCTGCAGTCTTTCTTGTCAAATTGCAATTAACAGGAATAAGATTCCCAAGGAGACTTACGCCAAGGCTGTCCAGCGTCTGAGGGACCTGCAACGTCGTCATACCGAGTTCAGGAGTCTCTTAGCGGGGGCCAACGCAACCTTGCCACTGATTGATGTGACGGGACCGGTAGATGCATCCACGCCGTTTGCCAGAGTGGCAGTGGAACAGGTATGGTGGTAGTCTAATGATAATGAAATATATGGCCAAAAAATAACCCAAATTCTCCATTCAGTATTAGTCAATTCAATACAATATTTATTTCTATTCAACCATAAGCTAAAGAAGAAGTACATGGAGATTAGAAGAAATTTTAGAGAATATAAAACAAAAGCAGCACACAATAACAAACATAAATACTAATTGTTCAGAGGGCTTAGATCTGTACTGAGCCCTTAGGAACCTTTCTGATTTTTGTCTACTTGGCTGAAAAGGGATTTGTTCAGAGCCAAATAGCTTTTACCTTAACGTAAAACTCTTTACTGAAAGGACAGGTCTATATTTGGTCAGCATATTAGCACCCCTTAAACAAAGACATTGACAAATTGGGGAACTACCAAAGTAGGGCTGGATAGCTCAGTTGGTAGAATGTCGGAACGGTCGCAGATTCAAACCCCGCTCCCAGTCAATTTCTTTGTTCAACTTTCAAAAAATTGTTAGGTTAGCATAGTGCACTGTTGAGCAAAGAACTTTGAAGCGTATGTACGAGCTGTAACTATTGATCCTTTGGGGTGGGGTGGGGAGGGGTGGGGGGACTGGTGGGGGTTGGTGCTGGGGAGGGGAGTTAACACAAAATTTCTTTGTTAACACTGAAAAGCACATTTAAACGTTGATCGTAAAGCGCAGACTTCCACGAAATTGGGTTTATAGCTTTTTTGTCAAAATGAAGAGTAAACAGTGTGGATGCATATGCATGAACAGAACGTGGCGCTTCAAGAACTCGAGAGCGCAGGGTTGGAGACACGTTGCTCGCACGCAGACATGAAGAACACACATTTATCTACTTCGTGTGAGCACCAGACATACGGGTGGCGGCTGTATCGAGTCCCTTCCAGTGGTCTCCCCCAACTCTCTCTCTGTAACCAAGTGAGGGGGTACTTGTGCAGGGATGATGTATATGTAAAATTTACTGCATGTCCGAATACTCATTTTGTGGCGAAGAGGGAAAACCAGAAAACATTGATTGTCTATCTATTAAAAGTTTTGCAGAGTTTTACATTTGTTGCTTTTCTTTTTCTGTTTCCAGGAGAGACTCCACCACGAAGACCTGACTCTGATCAGGCGTCGTCTGGACGACCTGAATGAAAACCAGAAACTCCAAATGGATGCATTGCTTGGTGAAGCACCCCTCAGTTCCAGGACTGACATCCTGTCTCCTCGTAGTGATGAGGACAAGGAGAACTAAGCAGGGTACCTGTCTGTGATCATGGATATCTTAAAAAAAAACTATTCAGGGATGTTAGCATTGATTATTCTGTTTGAAGATGGGACGAAATATTACAAAACAGAAACAAGAGTGTTACAGATCTCATTTTATGAGTCGTCTTAATTTCAAGATCAAATATAAGCCAGGCTCAGCTTAACACAAAATTCTCACGTATTATGAACTTCTAATCTGAGCTTATGCAGAGCTGTGATCTCGGATGAAATTTGAAAGACACTTGCTCTCAAGAAATCTCCTTTCCTGGTCAAGTTCACTAAGATGCAACACATATTTTTGTCAAATTTCAATAGATGTCTAAATATCTTCCACAAGATCACACAATTGAGTTTGGAGGTACTAAATGCAGTGCGACAGTCATGTTGTCAAGACTTTTCCTGAGCTTCAACAACTACTCATGTAATGGAACATCAGATTGAAGATCATGAGCGAGCAAGAAAAATACTCACAACAGTTACATCCAGGATTTCTTGGCAGTTTATGTGACTACTTCTCACTGTACATTTGTCTAGTCATTAAACCCTCCTAGTCTTCTGCACCTCACAACCCTTCAAGTTTTGCAAAAACACTTTTGCTGATAGAGTTAGCGCCCACACTTCAAATTCCTTTGAGGCAATCTTCTGTGGAGTATGGATACCACCTCAAATCCCTGCACAATTCTTTTGTGTGGTTAAGCTCAGGGCAAGCAGGCAGATTCAGTCACGCTTCACTGCTCTCCACAGTGCTGTTTTTGTGTGCAGTGACTCTCTGGCGACACAGTTACAACATTTGCAAACATCCAAAAATAAAACTACCAAATCATTTTGAAATATCTTGCTGGACTATTAGTGCATGACAGTGTAAAGCATCCTGTAAAATCATGGCACCTGGTATACTGTCATTTTCAAGAAAAGTGGTAGGTATTTTTGTATCAATTTCCAATGCTGATCGGCTGACCAGCGTTGGAAAAAAACTGGCTTTTTTTCTTCAAATACTGGCCCCAATTGACCATCGCACTTGTTTGCAATCGATTACCCACCTATGAACGGGTACAAGCCAGCTAGACTGGTTCCCTGACCTTACAATTCCCCAATGCATGTAAACTGCTCTGTTTCTTCTTAAATGGAGTCAGGGAACCAGACTACAGGAAAATGATTCTTTTTCTTGGTTTTTATAGCATTTTTGAACCCAAAACCTAAAAAAGTCAGTGTAACTATATTTGCTATATATTTCCAACCCCCCAATTCCATCCATTTCTGAAAATTACAGCAAAAGCAAATGATGTATATTCCCTTTAAACATTTCATATCCCTTCACCTGAAACTGAACTGCAGGGTTTTAAAGGGTTTTACATATTACTCTGAAAGTTGACTTTCCACTTAAAGGGTAGCTCAAAGGGTATGCAGGTCAAACACGTCCCAGCAATTTAGGCCAAACAAAATTTCTTAACACCATCTGATGCTTGTGCAAGTATGAATTTATTTCATCTGATTGCTACTAAAAAAAAAGGGTAACACATTGTGCCAGTTTTACCTTGTGTCATGCCTCCAACATTCCGTTAAAACTCCACATCTATGCAGACCGCAATCCCTACAAACATTCCAGAGACATTGAAGCTGAATGATAACCATTTGTATTCATGACTAAAATGCTGCACTCTTAAACATGGAACAGTCGTCCATCATTGAGGACGTGTGTATTAATACATGTATTATGCAGTTTGTGGTTCAGTTTTTATATTTTATATATTTTATGTTATCAAGATTTTTGCCGTGTGTGTTATTGTCGTATATTATTTATTCAAGTACAAGTTAGTAGACGTAACCAAGTTTAACAGTAAAATGCATTAGTATCGGACAGTTTTGGGCCAGTTTTAGGATTAGTCCTTAGAAAGCAAGCCGACAAAATCATGTTAGTTTGTAAAAAAAGTCTCTTTGTTTGGGAGGGGGGGGGGGAAGCCACCAATGGATGTTGACGAAAAACAACGGCAGGGTAAAAATGCAGAGAATGGTGATATGCTTGATAGCAGGAAAGGAGCTGGTAGTTTTATGTCGCAAAACCCTTACCAAATTTGTAAAAAAAATGTTCATGAATTTTTTTTTTGGCCCCACTTATATTACTCTACATGGGGCTTTGTGTTCCCCATACAGGAATTAGCCCAATGAAACTTAAAAGCCATTTCTGTGGTTGTGCCATGCCGCATGCCGCATGCACGCCTCATGCGCGTGCCACACGCGTTCATGCGCGTGCCACACGCGTTCATGCGCGTGCCACACTCGTTCATGTGCGTGCCACACGCGTTCATGCACGTGCCACACGCGTTCATGCACGTGCCACACGCGTTCATGCACGTGCCACACGCGTTCATGCATTCCCACATGCATTCCTATAAGATAAAAGACGAGGCGCGCTCATCTTGGTAACCCTATTGTGGACTTTGAAGAATCTTTGGAGGGTGAGGTTTAACTTTGACTCCCAGAAGTAGCTCTGACAGTAACTTTTGCCATATTTTCTATCACATATCAAAAGTATACACAAGATGAACTTGATGTTGCAAAAATGAAATGGAATAAAACAGTAATTCTCCAAAACATCAAAACGAGCGTGCAGTGTGCAAGTTTAATTTTATGCCTTCGTAAAGATTAGAATAAGGCCCCACAAATCCCTATGTCCAGAATGCATGTGACATATTAAAAACAAACATTTCCTACATTTTGTGCATTTCCTAAATTTTGTGCAGTGTTATTTGATGCCGAAATTAGTATGTTTTACTACACATTAGTCTGCACACATGAATTTTTTTACTTTTGGTAAAGTTATGTTAGGGAAATAATTTCAAATGTTGGTGAAGCTGATGCGAATGTGACACCCCCCTCCAAAAAAACCCCCCAAAAAACAAACAAACAAATAGGACCAAAAAGTCACAAAAAGCACATCATACAAATTAGAATTGGACCATACCAATTATTCAAATTCCAAAGGACGAATGTATTATTGTTGTTCAAGTTCTTCCATTTCTTAATTATGCAGTTTATTAAAGATATAGTCCATCATTTGTAATTTGTGCATTTTGTCCGTTTGAAGCAACAAAAGTGTTCAAAATCTAATGAAGGATACTGGACAACTAACCTGATGAAGTTTCAGCTCAGCTTCAGCTGTATATTTCGAGAAAAACAGCATTCTAGGATCTCAATTTCAAATCAAAAGTTGCTGAATCATGTTTTGAATTGTTTTAAATTGCAGCTAAACGCGATGTCGCGCACTGATCCGACGAATTACAGCAACCACGCGCGCGTGTGCTTCGTGCCAATGCTTGCGCGTGCTTCGCCGAATAACAAAACGAACTACTAATTTAAATTTTCCTAAGACGCACCATTGGAAAGGCCTTCTTTCGTTGATTACCTCAAAATGACAGCTTGCCAGAAAGAATAATTTCACAGGAAGTCTTGTCCCCTTACCATCTTTCAACCAAGTATGTTTTTCAACAATAATTACGCCAGTTACTTTTCGGATGGCTGCAAATGATGGACTATAGCTTTAACGCAAAACAGAATCAGTACTTACTGATGAAGCTCTACACGAAAGGTATTTTGATCTATCTGTTTCCACATTTGTAAGATAAATGAAAAAAGAATAGTCTTGAAAAAAAAAAAAAAAAAAAAAAAAAAATTCCTATACCATTCCTAAATTCTTTGCACTTTTATCACAGCATTTGTCTCATTTTCTAAGGAGGTAATACTTTTGTATTAAAATTCATTATATAAAATAGTTTTCAAAATTTGTCATTTTATCTATACACGATCCTGCACAAGTATACACTCAAATAGTGTCTTCAACAAAAAGCAACCAGCGTCAAATTTGATGCATCTGTGGCAGAATCGATGGATTGTTTGAGGTTGAATGTGGCCGCTGACCAGCAACTGACCCAACTCTAAATTAAACTGCCGAAACCACAGGGGAAGCGGAGGAACCATGCACTTGTTACAAAATACCCCGGCCCAGGCTTTTCATCTTTCCCCTTAAGCTTTCTGGCCACCCCGGCCCCTTTCCAAAACTGCATGGCTGCATTTATGGATGCTTTTCATTCTTTCAATTGTGTCTCCTGAGTGCCGAAACCCACGTGGGCACTCTTTGAGCATAAAACGCCCCAAGAGAAAGGGAAATAAAAGGAAATCAAATTGAAGTTTTCCTTTTGTACCGTAACCAGCGAAAAGAAAAACTCAAATTGTGCGTTCATTCACGCACGCATACTTTATTGGTAGGGGATATATATATTGTGTTCATGTACATGTACATGTAGGTCGAACCACTCGTGTGTGGGAGTAAACCAGGAAGTGTATGTTATTCTATGTCTCTTGCAGTTGTGCACTTTCTGCCTGTCCCAGTACTTACATTTTATTTTTTTAAAACATTGATTTCAGGGATTCTACTTGCATATACATATGCTTGCTTCAATAACAGTTTTCTTCAGCATAATAAATGAATTGGATAATTATTATGAAAGATAATCTCGAGTATTCTCGAGTATTTTCGCCAAAACGTATTATTGATGAGCTTATAATTAAGTTACTTATTTGCACATTTACTTTTATAAGAGTATATGGAAAATCATGTGAACAATGGTAACATCATGATATTAAGCCCAGAAAAGCCCGACGAGCGAGTCTTGACAAGTTCAACAATAGCCCCGCTTAATAGAGATTATGGTGGTTTTAAAATAATTATGTCTACGTCAAAATGTTTTTTTTTACGGATACAGTGGGGGATTTATGTTAAAATTTGAAGGTCAATGTTGTACGTGATATCATTATTCAAGACCTTCGCCCGTGGATACGGATGAAATGATTAGGGCCTAACTTTTTTAATAAAACAATAATTGATCGTTGTCAAATTCTCCCTGTTATAACTTCCGGTTCGATGACGTCACGATCCTGAAACCTTGCAAAGTCGTTTATAATATATCTGGGCAATTTAGTAACATTTTGACAAAATTGATACAATGGAGACATTTTGATTTCATTATTACTCAGTAACAACAAAAGTTTTATTTCAATTTTGATGAAGTCTGCTCTTACAAACTGCCATTGTGTTCTTTTAAATCCTCACATCCCACTATTTATTTTTACTTTCACCCTTAGTAAATACTGTGGCGAAACAGGGTGCCTGCAGACTAGTCTAATCTATGAATTATGTATGCGCGCATAGGTCATTAATATTAAAGGCGCGTAGACCAATCCGCAATGAAATATATGGCGTGACTTGAGCATCAATAATGCATGAACGCGCGTAAGCCAATCACCAGCACGCATTGCCCAAAATTGGGGCGCTTATAAAGAGGTGTTTGACATCGCCAAGCCTCTTCGTTCCAAGATGGCGACGGTGCTGTAAACCCGAGACCTCATTGTGACTCATTTCTGCGATTTCGTGCTAAATCCTGAGGGTTATTCAGATTTAGGGACAACGTCCGATCAACATAGTTACTTGGTGCGACCGGTGAGTTGGTGGAGTCTCTCAGGTTTTGTTATTGACTCAATTAACTGTCTATTATCTTGGAGAATTGGTGACAAAGATTTAGTCGGGAATTAAGACTGACTATTTTGTCTGGATTAATTAGTGCTAGAACATAAGGGGCTAGGAGTTGTGGAACTTGGTTTGAGAGGCTAGTGGGGCTGCGATTCGGTAGTAGATTGCTTGTCGTGGGTTGGACATCATTTGGTGGGGTTTTACGACTGAGGCGATCATTGCCGTAATAGCTTGCCTAACGAGTTACTCTTTGCCGTGTTCTGAGCACTTGTGGGGGTTACTGGTTTTGTGTGTGTGGGTTATTGCACATAATGATTATAATTATTGTGTAATCGTGTTGAGGGGTACCTTTCCTGGGTGAGGGTTATTGGAATTACACAGTTCAACCTGCTTCGACGCTGAGTCGGGTTGAGGGTTACCTTTATTGTGTAAGTTATAGGGACAGTTCAACCTGTGTGAGGGTTATTAGAACTGTGCTACTTCATTGTAATTGTATAAGTTAATACACACGGTGCAGTTGACCGCATAAAGTTCATCTTTCTGTTTATATTGTTAAGTGGTGCAGTTGACCACGTGTTACGTTAGACTAAGTTACTTCAAAAGGGTGCAGTTGACCCTGGAGGTAACGAGTGAGGGTTATTGAGATATTTACGTCCATAATATTTATCACCTCGTACATTGTATATTATTGTAAATTATTGTAGTGATTATTGAACAAATCCATTGGTGATTAAGATCTTTGAATAAATCAAATCTATAATCGTCTTTGGAATCACTTGTCTCTGTGAGGGTTACTCAGGTTCATCGTGAGGGTTACCAGGATCACTGCGAGGGTTACCAGGTTCGCTGAGGGTTACCTAGGTCTGCCGTGAGGGTCACCTGATGCACCTTGAGGCCTACTGTCGCTACTTGTGTTGCTCTAGTTCCATTCAATTAGTTACTCAGTCACAAAACGGTGGTATATTTCCACCAAACGAACAGCCCCTAGGCTTAGTCCACCGTTCGTTAATTGTCCCCCCTTTCGTTTGGGTAGCCGCTCACCCGTTCGTTAGGCTAATACATATTTTTTGTGGGATAATAGGTGTGGGTTGGAGTCCTGGGATAAACAAGATCAGTCCCCTGGGTTCCGCTAGCCCCCCGGTTCCGCCACAGTACCCTCTCATTTGTTATTTTCTTAACCACAGATAACACATCAATCACCATTTAACATTTCCACTTGACGAGGCATGCTTTACCACTTTGAGAAGTACAAAATACTTGAACAAAAACCACAAGGCTTATAGGCAAACCAACTGATACAGATGACAAT
The DNA here is from genome assembly GCF_015706575.1 of Patiria miniata. NCBI lineage: Eukaryota > Metazoa > Echinodermata > Asteroidea > Valvatida > Asterinidae > Patiria > Patiria miniata. The sequence continues at coordinate 14,899,823 of NW_024037063.1, forward strand.
TCAGCTGATGATAAAAACAATGTATCATTGGCTGTTTATCTAGTAGACTACTCATCAATTGAAACATATTATTTTTAGTAAAATCATCAACACATACATTTACTATTAAAACGTTAGGTAAAATTTAGGATAAGAAAATTGTGAAAAAAACACAATTTTTTTGACGTAAAGTTATTCCAGTGAATGCACATCATTAAAATAAATCTGGCTTTATGACACGTGTATCTAACAATTCCTCCATTAACTTGTTATTAATTTTGACCATTTAAAAGACAAATACATGTATATCATTATCGACCTCTGGTCGTTTGCGAATGCTTCCATTTCTACATTAGGAATTATTCAAAGTTTAACTCTCAACAGTTCAGTTTTTCATTAGTAAAAACATGTATATTTTTTGAAACTCTACGAATAAAAAGAAGCGAACACGTCTTAAATACCTTAACATTAATATTGTTCATGTAAACTATATTTCTGGTTTTTTTCTGTATTCCCCTAATGCTTTCTTTCCGCATCATTTCCTTGTCATTTCTTTCCATATATTTCTTTTGCTCTCAATGTATATTTGTTTATTAATATCAATCGTCGTCAACGTTCGCTGCATTTTTACGGCATAGTTTGATTAACGTCTTAACTTCAGATTGAAGTTAAAACATGGCTGATCCAAATTCACAATAAAACTATTCTCTTCTACGTATGTCTCAATCGTGTGCGATAAAATGGATAATCATGAAACTTCATACATATATGTTTTACTTCAACAGTTGATGAAAAAAGTTAAACCAATCTTAAAACCAGAAGCATCGTAAAGGGAAATGCTTAATGAAACTCGAACATGACTGATCAATCTTTATCTCAAATATAAATGCATATAATGAAATTCAAATCGAACGCAAGACATTTCCCTACGTTTATGACGTAAGGGTATAACGTCAATTATTTGGGGTATAATCCCGTTAATGCATATATTGAGGTCGAACTAATAGCTAAATTAATACCAAACACACCTTCCATTAACTCCAACGTACAACTGAACTACGATCTACATTATTTCTAAACATATTTCAAGTGTGTGGCAGCAAAGCACAGTATAATTTTATTTTCTTTTGAAGCTGCAGACTTTTCCTTTAGCCATATATCATAGTATAATACATATGCGAAAAAAGTATTGATACAAAACGACGCATCTGCCATATTTTGGCCAACACATAAACCTGACCATTTTATGCTTTATCACACGAATGATTAGTCCCGCTACAAAAAAAAACCCCACCCCCCAAAAATATCTTTTTTTTCTCAATGTCTTTCCCCCAACATTTCATATCAATTTATCAACATATATGTTTTACTACCATGACAGTTTGAGATAAAACAATTCTTACATCTAAAAACATCGTAACATATTTCATGTGTGTGGCGGCTAAGCATAGCATAACCTTTTGAAGCTGTACACTATTCCTCAAGCTATAAATCTCTCAATATCAGAGTATGATAAATATGGAAAAATGTAATGATTCAAAGCGACGCGTCTGTCATATTTTGACCAACACATCAACTTGAACATCATAATTATCACACCAATAATTGGAACCGCCACAATTTCAACACACAAAAAATATCGTAACAGTTGGCTATCACTCAAACTTAAGACACTAAAACAAACTCTTCTCGGTATCTAAACTAAGCTGGATACCTTTTCAAAACTAAATGTAATACAACGCTTCTGCTATCTCTCCAAAGCAATACGATTGCAAAACTAAATATTTTGCCTTCCACTAGAAACTCTTGTTGTAGCATGAGTTATTTTATCAAATGCACAACATTGTCTTTCAAGGGTGTGGAATCCACACAACAAATTGTATATCTTTGTACATGCATACATGTATGCAGTATATGGGTGGTATTTAAATTATTGTACAAGTATTTGATGACCTTGCTAATCATGAGAAATGTGTTTTTTTGGTAATTTTATACCAAGTACTTTGCGCTTAACAAATGTCCTACATATATTGTTACAAATACAAAGCACATATAAACCCTTGCGCTCGATTTTTTTCTATGTGAATTTCCAAATCGAGTACAGCTTATTTACAAACACCTTAATCCTACCTCTTGTCTATGTAACCGTAAACAAACAAAAAAGCATCTACAATTAACAAGCTCACGGGTGTCTCTTTCAACAATTTAACTGTTACTTGGCTATGAACAAGGAACAAGACAGAATCAGGCATAGGAGTCTTCGAGCAACTTCTGACAACGTCAAGATTTATTTTAAAGTAGCATCAGCTTCTTATACGTAATTGTATTATCTCAGTGCGTATAAAACAGATGAGAAAATAAGAAATTGACGTTTTTGACGTCAGTACATCAAGTGCAGCGCCCCAGTGTCTCCTGATGACTCGGTTATCTCCGACTAAGGCTTATCAATCGAAGGCACGTGAACATACTATAATAGAATTTATACAGAAATTCAGCATAGTCAAAATGAAGCGCACAAACTACACACGACATCTAGGCCCTTCGAGCCATTTATTCAGTTATTTTCTTAAACGAATGCAGCTTTTTGCCTATTTGCATCATGTCTAAAACAACCTGATACCGATTATCTCTTGGACAAGGTTCAGTAGTTCTTTACACTTCTCCAAAACGTCCGCTGTGCTGAAATGACTGTATTCCTGCCCACTTGTCTTTGAGTTCCTCTGTGGGTAGCGAGGTTTAGTGAAGTCGCAATTCCGACGAACGAGTTCAAGTGTTACTTCAAACACTCGAACAGAAATGACGTCCCTGTGCCGGCAAACTGTTCTTGCTAGAGATATTAGATCGTTACTGTTTATGTCTGGATGTCCGTCCAGACTGTACTGAGCAGCTTTAAGAGCAGTTTCTGCGGCCTGATGTAACTGGAAGGCTATCCACTGAGTCGGAACTGGTTCATGTTGGCTCGTCTGCTCTGCAACCTTAAGGTGTTCCTTGGCCTGACGGAACCATAGCCGTGCTTGTCGTAGATCTGGGGTCTCTCTGGTAAAGGACGGTGGAACAAAGTTGCCATATGATCTGTTTGATTTGGCGCCGGTAAAGGACGGCGGCACAAAGTAACCTTCTGATCTGTTTGATCTGGCGCCGGTAAAGGACGGCGGTACAAAGTTACCATATGATCTGTTTGATCTGGCGCCGGTGAAGGACGGCGGCACAAAGTTGCCTTCTGATCTGTACGATCTGGCGCTAGACTGACTTCGGTAATACTTCTCTTGATATTTTCTGGCTTCCTCCCTGTCCCTATCGACATCTGATTCCCAGTTGGAATACTGATCAGAGCACCGCTGGCTGGACTCATCATCCCTCTCATGCCTTTCTATTTCCTGTTTGAGGAATTGGAATGCCTGACTGGCACGTTCCTGCTGGCCTGGATTCTTATCGGGATGCCACTTGCGATAGAGACGGTACAAAACTTTTTTACGTTCCTCCAGCGGCATTCTAAATACTTCGTCAACCTCCTTCTTAATCTGCTCTTCGATTTCCTGCATGTCTTCTGGAAGAGCTTGTTCAACATCTGCCGCAGATGGAACATCAGATGTGGGTTCTCCGGTGAAAGGAACGACTGTCATGTCTGGTTGTTTCTTTGGTCGTAGGAATTTATAAAGTGTTGTCACTTTAACAATGATGGGATCCTTTTCTCCGATGTCAATTTTGAATCGTTTAGATAAGTTGACTGTCTCATCACTCTTGTCAATCTGCTCAAGGATTGTTGCATATATTTTCTCAGTAGCACCATCCGCCGGTGTTTCTGACGGTACCCTATCACCCGTGTCAAATGCAAGGTCGTCGTTGTCATCGTACTGTAACTGGTCTGCGTCGTCAATGTCTCTTTCATAACCTACTATGTCACCAACGAGGAAACGATTGTAGGGATCGTGATCAAGGAGGTGATAAATATCTCTAGGTATTAGAGTTCCCGGTCTGTGCTCGTCTGGTTCAACATCTGGTGTTGTGGTGTCGTACTCAGATATGTCAGACTTGGAAAGAATTGTATTCATCTCCGCAAGATTTTGACAGTCCAAAGCATCCGCACAGAGACTTTGATGTTCAGAATCTAGTAGACCTCCTAGGAGGACATTGCAACATTTTGCAATTTGCCCAAAAGTCAAACTCTTCTCCTGAGATAGTGAAGAGTGTTCCAGGTATATTATGCCCATCCGTTTTTCGAAATACGCGCTCCGCGAGTGCTGTTGCTCTGCAATCTTTTGTCCATCATTGTCGTATAAGCCAAGTTTCAATTCGGCTTTGCAGACGAACTTGTCAAATTGCTGGAGTTGCGTAATGCGCTCTTTAATGTCGGCACTCGGTGGATTGTTTTTTAGTTGGTGTTGTGTAAGTCTCAGCAAGACTCGAGTCATCTCCTCTGATTTCACCTTACGCTTGACGCCTTCCAGATAATCACAATGCTGTCCAGCGGGGCAGTCTTCATTGGTGTCTAACGGCTTCTCATTTATCTCATTCCCAAGATTCTTAGGTCGGAGAAACTCTGGCAGAAATTGAACGAGACGCATTTCCTCCTGAAGCCCAAATCCGCATTGCGTAAAGGGAAGGATGAATTCTCTGTCTGTGGATGCAAGATTAAAATGCTCCATTTGGTTTGGATCAGCATAGTACAGATCTGTTGACCTCCTCAAAAAGTATTCTGCATTAGGTAAATAAAGCTCGGACACAGAAAACTTTGATTGATCCCTCTCATTGCGTAACAGTCGGAAAATTGTCCGAACAGCACTCACGGCTTTATTTTTTTCGTTGGGATCTAGACGTTCACGACCACATTCCACTTTCATTGACGCCAATACTCCTGCCAGCTGGTCCAAGGAACATGACTCCTGGGCTCCAAGCAGTCTAAGGATAGTATCAAACTGTGCCAATTCTCGTGGTGCTTTGTACAAATACGGGCGCAAAGAGGGCTCAAGATCTTGGTCCATTTTAAACACCAGCTGATCCGCTCTCACCAATACACGCCCTTCTTCCACAAGACATACTGGAGTGCACTTCAACCGACGTTTAATGTCCCCACCATGCTCAGCCATGTTTAGATCTTTCAAGTATCCCAGAATCTTGCCCATGACTTCTTTCAACGTCTCTCTCTGTCCTGCTGGCAGCATGTCTTCCTTGTGAATCGCATTCCATTTCTCCATCTGTCCACAAATGTTTTGTGTATGCAAAATAACTTTGTCAGCAATTGGAGACGTTTCAATACCAAGACAGCTATGAACAGTTACACCGTTTCCTATGATGTAATTTGTCGGTACAGCCTCTCGCGGTAATACCATACACGCTGTCCAAGTTAGCTTTAAATTGGCATCAGACATCGATCCTTTGTATGCAATGAATGCAGGCGCTTGGTTGTTGTTATTGCCGGTTGAAGACAAGGAAGGGTGGATTTGTAGCAGTTCAGACTTAATTACGACGGATGGAACGAACTTGATTGTAGCGATGGTCTTTAGGAAGTCTGGATCACGGAGCTCACTGTTCATGTCAAGTTCATTTATCAGAATACGAGAGATGACACACAATTTCTCCCATTTTTCCTTGTCTTTAACTTTAACAGCCCTCTTTTCTACGTCGCGTGCAAACTGAAGGAAGTAGTCTTGGGTTACTCTTGAATGAAAACCAATCTTCTCCAGCAAATGTTTCAAGTTTCCCATGGATTCAGGCAACAACTTGATTGGGTCGATCATAGCGTTGAAGACACGATTGGCACCGTCGTAGAAGAAGCTTGCATGTCGCAGAATACCTGTTTCATCTGGAATGAACGGAATGTGAGAGAGCTGCTTCAGAATTTCCTTTCCCTTCTGTTCATGAGCCTCATGTATGACGTTGTTTATGATGAATTTGAAATGCTCCAATCTAGCATTTTGGCTAAGCACTTGGAAACTGGGAAGTATGTACGTGAGGTACATGTCAGCTTGTGTGATTGGAGTTATTCCAAGCTGTTTGTAGATCCAAACCAAGCTACGATTGGGCTCAAGAATAACACAGCTCATGTTGTCCATCCAGGTCTTGGCTTCAACCATCAACATTCCGTTGCCTTCTGCTGTGTGGTAATGATCGAAGTGGTGAAGGTCAGTGGTCTTCTCTTCTTCAAGAAGTCTGAAAACCGGGAGTCTTTTGACAGTTCTGATGCTGTCCCGTGATAGATTTTCATCCTCCTGAAAATACTGAAGAAGGGTGTTGCTCTCTGCGAGTGTTAGATCACCAATAACCCCACCTGTCTCAAACACATAATTGATAACACTTGTGACAGCCTGCCGTGATTTTGGCAAAGCCAAGTGTTTTTCCAGGAATTTGTCTAGTCCCGGTGGAGCGTGTGACACTAGTGCTAACTTACCAGTTTTATACGTTGGTTTGAGCTCGCACATGGCTAATGTTGCGATTTCTGGGAGACCAAGTTTACGCAAAGCACAGACTGTCTGCATCCCAAGTCCAACTGTACTGTTTTGCAGGAGTAACACTGTTTTAGATAAAGAAGGGGGCACCAGTTTACCGGACGTAGTTGGAAATATTGGCCAGTGGTTGATGGAATCCAGCGAGCCCCCCTTCAATGTCTCACTGCAGATAAATGCCCAGAGGTGTCCAAGCCACGTCTTGGAGGGATGGCCTTTTCTGTCTGGCGTCCATTCCACGTGTTGTGTGCAACCCTGCCACCTCTCGGGCAGATACTTCCCAAGATATTTAGCCAGCTCAGTGATGGTAAATTGTTTAAACACTCCACTGCTATAAGCTGCCATGGAATTCCCTTTCCTCTCGAACCAAGCAATGCAAGATGAAACAAGCCCGCTGTGAAGGAATATATCCTTCAGACATGGTAGCAGCCTAGAGTGGTCTGTCACATATGAACCATCACATGTTGAAAACTCACGCAGCATGCCATCAGATGTTAGACGGATGGGTAAGCCATTCAACTCAGCTGGATTTCTGATACCTTCAAGGCAGTACTCAAACACAGTACGTAGAGTCTTGATGTTCTTGAATTCGGTTGTCTCCAAAGGAGCAGGGAGGGCCTGTGCCACTTGGTGAGATCCAGATGAAACATGTTGAACTACTGACTTTGGATTAACAAACTTTGCTTCAACACCACAAGCTTGAAACGCCAAACATACGTCAGGGGAGCTGGCCAGTAGGTTAAAGTTGACCCTCAGTAAAAAAGAGCGTATTAACTCACGTGCTGTATCATCTCTCACTAAGTTCACACCTGCTTCGGGCGATGCGGCATTGAAGTTATCCGTGAAAGCAAGACTGCCATCACTGTTTGGATGATGCCAGGTGGTTGTGACAGCATCTTCGGTTTGATGTACAACAGGTAAAACCTTCAAGTTTTCCTTACCGATGTACTGGAGTGTCGCTTTTGCTAGGAGTTCCCACTCTCCATGGTACATCTTTAAATGCTTTGGAAAAAGGTCATCATACCGACAAAGGTGCTGTTTCAAAGACTTGACATCAGCTCCCCCAAGTACTATTGGTCCCGCTTGCTCGATTAATTTAGCATAGGCTGGCGTAAGTACATATTCCACTAGTATTCGGTTCCATCTATGGATGAGACCTCTTTCGTCAGAAGTACCTGATTTCGCATAATCATCGCATTTTGCAAGATTCTTTCTTGCCGAATCTAACTCAAACGTCCCATTCACATGCACTGGTAATCCGGTGTAAACCGGCAGTGGGAGAAAGCAGTAAGCTTTGCACGGCTGTTTGTGCATCTGACTTGGTGCCATCTTCATTCTGCTGTCCTTGAGGAGAGCCGCTACTCCAGCTCGTGGAAGAGGCCTCTTTAAACTAAAAGCTCTTGACACCGAATGAAATTCAGGGAGAGAACCTTTAAATCCGAGCCTCTGAGAAATGAGCCATGTTTGTTCAATGCCAAGCGAGTCACTTGTCACGAGGGTGTATACATGGGACATGGGCTCTACTTTCTCACTGGGGTTGTCTGTGAAACGCTTGAGGTGCTCCGTGAACCTTGCACGTCGTTCTTCGTTTTGTGACAATTTTGCACTGATGCAGTACTCTGTTGTCAGTTTGTTGGTGTGTTCATCAATGCACGAAACACTTATCGATTTGATGTTGTTAAGGAAAAGAAGAGCTTCCTGTGACACCTTCTTGAAGTCACCAAGCAATTCCTCTACTCTCATTGGAAAGTAAGTCTCTCGGGAAAGCACTGACGGCTGCTTTCTAAGTGGAAATCGAAAAACTGTTCCCCCCTTTCCATTAAAGAAAGGTATATCCTCCAGATATCCTTTCCACATGTCAGGGAATTTCTTTTTGAATCCATCGTGTGTCGGTAATTTTATCCCGGGTGACGTATTCCGCGTCGCTGGAGAGAACATCAAAAGCGGATCAAACACACAAAGGGTGTCACTGTTGCTAAGGAAACTGGGACAATCAGTCAGGTGGTAAACTGCATTGAAACCGATTCCAAATTTCCCAGTTGTTGCAATGTCGTCTCTCTTTCCTCCAACGCCTACCCTTTGAATGCCTTTGATGTCTGCTTCAGTGAATGGCTTGTCATTATACACACAGAGCGATGGAAGTTCTCCTACGGCAGCCCAGGAATCACATATGACCTTCTTTGCTTCATGATGACGTGGATCATAAACAAAGTGTATTTCTGTTGATCCTGCATCATCAGCATTTTGAAGAAGCTCTTTGAATACATCAGAAACATTGGGATACGACCTCAGTATGTTTTTCAGACGATCCGTTAGTTCTTCACTCTGGCCGAAATCTGTTGCAAATCCCTGCAATAGTGACCAGCTATCAATGCACTTCTCCCTTCGCGTGATTATACCCAAACCCTTAGCATCCTGGGATGGTATAGATGGATGTGTGTACTTTTCTTCAGCACGACTTTCCTCCCATTCCATGTCGTTATATGTCAGCTCGTCGGGTAAACGCAAAACCCCACATTTATCTGGGACATAGATTAAGCCTGTTTGTAAGCTGTTTTCTTGGCTACCTCCAGCGTGTTTTCCATGCTTTCCTGCCAACATGGATACAACCTCTGACAACATTGACGTCGCGTTTTTCAGGTCAGATTGATTCAGAGGTTTCTCGCCATATGTGTCCTTCAGAAGCTGGAGAGTTTGGCGGAAGTCATCCACCTGAAATTGATCTCTTACATCGCAAATCCGCAACAGGTTGCTGAACTGAATGAGGTCATGGGAAACTTTGTACAGATATGGTCCATTTTTGCCTTCGTAGAGAAAAGCAAGCTGCCTACACTCTCTGAATTGACCATCACAGAAGACGAATCTCATCGAAGAAAGCTGGTCAACAACATCACGATGCTCTTCATTGATAGTAACATCACCGTTTAGAGACTCCGTACAGAATGTGCTCTGGAGGTATGAATATATGCTGTGAACCATAGCAGATGTTTGATAGGCAATCTTGGGTGCTCTATCAATTAGAATACCAAGCTGTACAATGACATCACCGACTGCAACTTGTTTTCCCGTAAATCCAAGAAAGGTTTTGACCGTGTCACTCATTGCCTCTGACCCCAATCTGTTCTCGTCCAAGAGTGGTCGAGCTGAACCAAGAAGGTTCTTGTGTTCTCGTGTATGAAGCATGGCTGCTGGCATAAACTCGTCGTCAGACTGAAACCAATCAATAGGATAGCCTGGGGGCTTCTTCAGGACTGGAAGGAAAGCTGCTTGTCGGATTCGTCTAGTTTGATCGGCTGTTGGCTTGTCAGACCTTCTGAGCTTTTCATCTATCAGCTTTAGAAGAGTTATGCACCTCTGGTCAATATTGTCACTATGTGACAAAGATTGTGCTCTCTCACATATATCATCCCAAGATAAGTCAAGCGAAGCCATCCCTAGCTGGGATAAAGACAGAAGACGTTCTTGTTTACGATACAGCTCCCCATGTGGAAACCGGCAGTCAGTCTCGCTATACAGTGATCCAACTGGTGATTCAGGATTCACCAAATCCCGAGGTCTTGCCAAGTCTTCGCCTTCTGGGGAAGTCGGTATACACTCTGTAGCCTTCAGTAATTTATCATAATCTTCCAGTTTTCTTTCTCCAAGACGAAGATCCAACATATGAAGAACGATCTTGTTTCTGTGAATAGACTCGATGTCTTCAGGGTAATTCTCCAACATTGGAAAGAATACCTCAGACAAAAATCGCTGGATGTTGAAGGTGTTGTAGTCGAAAGCCTCTTGAGCGTCTGCTTGTCTTATGCTGTCAACTATATCTCTTTCCAGCTCCACATATCTTTTTGGGTCCTGATGCTTGTTTAGTACGGTTTTGATGCTTCTTCTCAGTTCGTCGGGATCTGTCAGTGTCCAATCAGTGAAGAAGCATTGATGCACTGATACCCACTTTCTTTGGTCAAAGAATACTTCAGGGGCATCGACACTGCTTCCTATGTTCCTGTAGAAGGCATTGACGAAAGGATGAAAGTCACTTTCAGACTCACTCCGTCTTGGCCACAAACACTGAAAATTGCGTGCATCAACAACATCTTGTTCTTGCAAAATCTGAAGATCTTTTAGTAGATTTGTAAAAGCACGCAACAAGACCGATTCCATGAAGCAAATATTCCAACGAGTCTCAAATTCTCCCGTATCGGAGGAGGGTTTGCTCCACAGCTGGCGGCGATTAGGTTGTAGTAAGAAGTTGCCATTGACATGAAATCGTAGACCGGTTGAGACATCAAGAGGGAGATAGCTAAAGGCCTTGCCCTGGGTGGTTTCAGGGGTCAACCCTCTTAGTAATTGAGCAGCAACCCCACCACATGGCATAACTCCAGATTTGATGCCCTCTTTGGTAAGGGCGAGATCTAGAGGCTTCCCCGTTGCCATGCAGGAGCTGAGGATGAAGTGGTATGCTTTCTCTTTGGGTTTCTTGTTAGTACCCACACCCAACACGCAAGTTTCCAGAGTAATTTTCACAAGCATAGTTGTCTCTGGCACTGGCACGCTGTGGCCTGGGACTTTCACACGTTTTGCTGTTGCTTTCAGGATTCCGCGTTGAGTTTTGAAGTCATCAGCTGGAACTGTAATTGAACGTGGCAGCTGTCTGACTTGTGAAACAGTGACAGATATCAAAGGTTTTCTATCGTCGATGTTTTCAGATTCAAATTCTTCCACAGTAACACAAGCCACGTTCTGAGTGAAGAGAAGGAGGGTAGAAACCGATTTCTGCAAAGCCTTTAAAAGCGGTTCAACACTTTGCCTGGAATCAAAGACAGAATCAGAAATTTGATTGGGCTGTTGGCCATCAGCTTCCGCTTTCGTCCGCAGTGGTAACCTAAAGAGTGTGTGCTCGTAGTGTGCAGCCTCAGGCAGCTTACAACCAAAGATGCCATTGTATGGTTGAAACTGGTTCGGATAACAATCAAGCGTCCATCTGTGGCTTTCATTTGTCAGATCAAGTTTGATGCCTGGCTGCCAAGGCTTGACACGGGATCCTAGATGGGTTGTTCTGGGATCACAAATAAGCACATACGGTCCGCTGACAACACTTGGAACATCGGTCAGGTGATAAACTGACGTGAATCCCAATCCAAACCTCCCAACTTTGTCAAGCTGATCTTTCTTGCTCTGGGCAGCTATATTGCAGATATTTGTAATATCATCTTTTGAGAAAATGCCATCATTGTGAGCCCAAAGAGCAGGTCCATGACATGACTTCATTCCTTCACCCAGTAGGTTGTGAGCTGTGTGCTTGTTTTCGCGCCAGTCTAGAAGGAATTTGACTTCAGTAGCTCCAGCATCGTCAGCGTTTTGAATCAATTCGTTAAAGATGCCAGGCCCTTCCTTATACATATCAAGATTACGCTTGATTGCATTCACTGTCGTTTCGTGTGGACCAGCAACATCGTATCCATACTGTACTGCTTCAACGGGAGCAATGACATGACTCAGTGGTTTTAATCCCAATTTCTGGGCAACCCAGTTCGGTATTAACTCATGACAGATTGGCCTGTCGAAGTCTTGAAAACCTTCTTCGAATATTTGTCTTGCAAGTCTCTCCTCATCAACATACAGGCACTGAGATGAACATGCCATGTGCAGCTTTCTTTCTTCTCTCTGCCTTCTACATGGAACGAGGATCCCCGACATGTTGTTGTCAAATCTTTCATGGTTTACGATGTGCCTTAAGATGTTGCAAACAAGATTTAAGTCTGTCTCGTAATCCTCTTGACTGGAAACTGAGCTGGCTTCATGCTTTTGACTGACAATTTTCAGCACTTCGCAAAGGGCGCTGTCTTGGAAGGTCTCCTGGACACCCATGCTGTTCAGGAAACTTCTGTACTGAAGATAATCCTGAGGAACAATGCGTAGATGAGGGGTCAAAGTAACACCAAGTGTGCCGTTGCTCAGGGCCATCTTGTCAGGAGTGGTGAAACCAAAACCATGCCACACCCATGGTTGTGGAGCACTCATGTGCTTATTAAAAAGGTGTCTCAATGGTAAATTTGCCACAGCAGTAAAGAAGGAATATATCGTAGACACAGTAAGAGCAACACTATACGCATTATCATGAACATTCTGGTAGTTGTTTGCAACATTCTTGAGGTGAAGAACTACCCGTTCGACGTGTTGGTAGTTGCTGGAATCAAGATTCTTTTGCCATCCAAAGACATTCAGTAGTTCACTTTTGACATCATGTAACCCGACAAGAGGGAGCACAGAGCCTTGAATCAGTGCAGAATCAATAAGTCCTACTTGCCTGGGTGAGTAGAGTTTATGGGAGTTTCCAATCCAACCAGCCTTTTTAGGGTAGTCTGCAGGTGGTGAAGCTTCACAAGGAACCCAGGACAGATCTTCAAGAAATTTAAACAGTGCTTTACATATCATGTTGCTCGTGACCTGCTCACTTAAGATAGCAGGATAGCAGTTGATATGTTGTAAAAGGACTGATCCCCTTTCAACATCAGCTCCGCCTGTGGTTTGGGAAACCTCTTTTGCACACCTTAAAACATCATCTGGTGTCACATTTGCCTCTGATTTGAGTCCGATCCGTTTCAGGTAGTTTAGGAGTCTTCCTTCGGAATACTGTCCCACTGGAAACTTGTTACTGCCGCCTCTAAACAACACCTGTAGAGTTTCAGAGGGCTCAAACAGCTCCTTTGGACTTGCTCTGCATCCAGAAATTGGAATGAACTTAAGACCTGTCACCAAATGGTCAAATCGTGGTTGCTCCAAGACCCACTTCATGATCTTCAGTGAACCGCCGTCACTGTAGAACCCTTTCTGTACTGCAGGAAGGACGTTTCCTTGTAGAAACTGATCAACAGATTGCTTTTGAACATCAAGTCGTAGCAGTAGGTTGTCCGACTCGTCAGATCCTAGAATAAGGCATCGACGTCTGAAAGCTCTAACCGGTAATCCAAAAAAGTCACCAGGAACTGCTTTTGGACATGTCTTCACTGAGACATATTTCTCATCACTTCCTAGAAAGAAAGGGAGAGACTTCAAGATGTCACTTTGTCGGGTCGTTAGGTGCTGGAGTTTTGCGAGGAGAGCACGTAGATCGTCTTTTATGCTTGAAGCCAGTCTTTGAACCTGTGCATCGAGGTTATTGTTGCTGCATGCCTCTAGAATGGTCATTACTCCTTCAGGTGTTGGAGCACTAACAAATCTGTTGACATGTGGGTGATCACTTACATAAGACGGGAGATCCCGTATAACAACGGCTCCGATAGACTCAAGAAACGAGCAGATGTTATCTGACAACCGTGCAGGATAACGCCCATAAGAGCCCCCCTCCCGCACTTGGCAAATTAGCCTATTCTGTTGTAGTCTGGCAATGCTATCGCGTGCAACTGGGATGAGGGGAATACCTCTGAACGCCTCAAGGTCTGTTTTCACCAACCATCTCCAAAACTCCGCAAACCACTCCCTTGTCGGTTGTTGGCCTCGTCCTGGGGTCCATGGCACGGTATCATCTGTTCCTCCTCTCCACGTGCTTGGAAGCATCTCTTTCAACAGAGGTGCAACATCATTAACGCCAAGAGGTTTTAGCTGTGTGTACGCCTCCGTTTTTGGATCGGTCAACAATGCTGATGGTAGATCGCTCGCAGCAAATCTTGACGCCCCATTTAGGATCAGAGAACTTGGATTCTCTGTGGTCGCAATGTATACTTTAGGCGCATTGTTACTAAACGCAACAAAATCGCCATTCTGCAAAGGAAGTAGAAACAGGTTGTTCAGATCACAAACTGTGTCGTTGGTCACATATGTAAGAAGCTTACACTTCTCGTTTCGTGACAGGAACTGCAATGGATCCCCTCTGATACAGATTCTCATGAGTGCAGGTGTAACCGTGTGGTAACACACACCTGCCCATCGAAGAGACTCCAGAACGTGGTTTGGAGGCTGTGTAACAGGACAACCTTTGTTTCTTAGCACTTTTGAAACCAATGCGCTTCCCTCAGGGTCAACATACAGGTCCGTTGGCTTCATCCAGTAGCCGCCATTATGTTCTGTGTAGAAGATGGGCTCGTTCGCTACCAGCTGCAAGAAGTTTTTGACTCCTGCTAACCAATTTGCCTTTATGTTCCCGATGGAAGGCCAGGCTCTATACACATCTAACGGCTGCGTTGGATCGGACGGATCATTACTCTTCTGAATAGCAGACAGGATAACCTTTGCGTATACTTCGGGAAAAACTTCCTTTGTGAGGAGCTCGTTCCAGAGTGCCTTGTTGTCATGCTGGGACTCTTGATCTGGCCACTTGATACTGCGACGGTTGTCGCCAAGACCAAAGTAGCCATGAACGTGGACTGGCAATCCGGTCTCCTCACTTTCTGGCAGTGGTAGGAAGCAAAACACACGACCACTTTGCTGCTCGTCATCTGAACCTCCCGTGGAGCTAACTCGGAAGGACATTCCCATCCATGGCAGCAACTTCAGTTCCTCATCTTTGCTCAGTTCCTGGAGATGTCTGGATGTGCTATTGTTTTTTAAGGTGTTCAAGGTGATGTATCGGCTGGTCGTTTGAGCTGTCTGTGATCCAGTTTGCTTCTGGATTCGTACACAGTTCATGGTTTGAATGTCCTGCTTCGAGAGGATCTGGCTCAGGAATGTTGTTCTGTTCAATCGAAGCTGATGGCGATCTTCTTGGTGGATCTGTACCTTACAGATAAGTTTAGGATTCACATAACAACAATCTCTTTCATAAACGGTTATTGATTCTACATGTTTGAGGAACAACAGAGAGATCTCCGCGTCTCTCTGGAATGACGCAAAAAGGTCACGCACACGCTCATCATTGGTAAAAACCGACTTACTGATCAGTGATTCGCTGGTTCGAAATGGAAATCGAAAAATAGTACCCTCTAAATGACCACTGTCAAAGTTTTTGTGATTACAGTGAAACAAGTCAATCAGGTAAGGTGAAAACTGGTTTGGAAATTTAGCCAGAAGATTGGCTGACATCTTCCACTTCTTACCACGTCTGCCTATGTATCTTGTGTTGGTGTGAGTGTCATGGATGAAGTGCTTCTCTAGTGGGTCCAAGAAACCGATTTTGCTTCCACTAATGATGCAGGGCATGTCTGTAAGGAGAAAGTATCAAAAGCCAGATAAATTCTTCTTCAATAACATTGGTATAGAAAGGCAGTGGTGACAAGGAAGTTTCATATAGGAGGGTAGACCTACACATGCATAGCTAACCTGTAAGATGGTAGACGGAAATGAACCCCAGGCCGAACCTCCCAACCTTGGAAAGATCTTCTAGCTTCCCACTCTGCTCAGGGTGCTGGATGTTGTACCAGTCTTGCTTCTGAAAGGTTGCATCATTGTAGGCATACAGAGCTGGTCCTTGGAAGTCCTTCAATGTCTCAGACCACAATTGATGGCTCGGATGTTGCGACTTGTCGTAAAGGAAAATCACATTCTTTGCTTCGGCATCATCTGCATTTTGTACAAGCTCCTGAAATTGACAGACATCTCTATTAACCAGGACAGCTTAAACATCATTTTTCCTGACATAAAGACCAAACTCGTGAATAAATAACACTTGTACAGACGAATATCCCTACCTTCAAGATCTGTCCACCTTCTGGGTATTTGTCAAGAACCCTCTTAAGGTAGATGTGTAGCGGTGGCAACTTCTGCCCAAAATCGCCGTCCTCTGCAACATGAAAAATTAGTCTGAAGTATAATTGACATAACCAACACGAAAGAGTTCAATTTGTGGAAATTTATAAAGGGAATTTATTTATTCTATTTCAGGATCCATATCTAATCATCATCATCACTCGAGTTAATTATTGGTGTGATCAAGATGCAGTTATTCCAATATCAAGGATACTAAGAAACCTCTTAAAAACAGTGGTTGAGGTTCATTGTTAGGTGTTGGGCCTAAGCCCAACACCTATTGTTTTTGCTAGAATTCACCATTATTAGGTGTTGGGCCTGAGCCCAACACCTATTGTTATTGTAAGAGTTTACTATTATTATTTTTTTTTATTCTTCAAGACACAATTCTTCTCCAGAACTGTTTGTCAACATGAACACATATATGAACTTCATTTGTCAATACATGAATGCACAATCTACTGAAGATGTGTTTTTTTGTAATTACGTCATTGTGACGATATCACGGGTCACGTGACATCACTTTAAAATTTAATAAATTTAATCTTTGAAATTCCATATAAAATCAACCGTGACAGACCGGAACTTGAATTTTGCGGGAATCGACATGTTTAATAATACATGCTTTTCATTTTATCTCGTGCGCGTAAAATCACGTGATCCTTCCTTTCGGTCGAAACCGGAAGTGCCTAATAATTTTAAAGTGGAAAAAGATATGAACTTGCTTTTAACGATTTAAGTGTCTGCCTGGATTCACCTTCAAAAAAAATAATTGGTGACGTCATGAAGAGGGGAGCGCCCTCTAGCGGCAGGTTAAAAAACGCGAAAAACGCATTTTCACTTGAGGTCTGTGGCGAAGTTTGCGGTAATCGCTTCAAAATTAATGTACATAATGACCATAATGCAGACAACACCTGTGCGCGAAAAAAAAATTGATTACGTCATCAGACCGGAAGTTACAATAAAAAGACCTTTAAACCTTCAAAAATTGCTAAATAAAAAACCGTGATAGATATAATCAAGATTTGGCTAACTACAGCACAGTTAAAATAGCTCTTGAACTTTCTGGTAATGACGTCACAATGACGTCATCAAGTATCATATTACAAGCAATCAAAGATTTCTAGATTTAATCTTTGAAAATCAATATAAAATCAACTGCTACAGATTTGATTTTGATTTTTATAGCAATCGATACAATATTGCACGGTCTTCATTTCTGGTATTAAGTGCAAAATCACTTGACCCTTCCTTCCGGTCGAAACCGGAAGTGCCTTATTATTTGAAATTGGCAGAAGATGCGAACTTGCTTTCAAAGATGTGAGTGTCTATCTAGGCAGTGCTGTACAAACATTTTACAGGTGACGTCATCGAATGTTAGAGCGCCCTCTGGCGGCATGTTGATAAATTAAAACATAGATTTAAACATGCATATTTTGAGTTGATGTGTGTTGCAAAGTCTGCGGTTATCCATGGCCCAACGCCGTGTGGTTGTTCATACAACCTCTAGTTCATGTTGCTGTTATATGAGAATATATATTATTTATGATGGAGTCTTTAATAAAAACAGGTCATTGAACAAAACCTTTCACCAATAGCACTTACCATCACTGGAATCTGACATTGTGTTTCAATTCTGCACTAGATGATCTCGTAGCAAACGTGCATACTTTAGTAGGATTTATTCCCTCTTTCTCCACGTCAAGTCTGTAAAAGTGACGTTTGTTACGAAAAGATTAATTAATAACACAAACTATAAGGGTGATTCCATAAATGTGGGGGCCAATGGATTTTTGTGTCCCTCTTTACACTGTGATATTTGTTTCCATAGTGTTACCAACAGTGAAATATATACAAACGATTTTAGTTGCCCAAAATATCTGGTATGAAACATCTAACTAATTTCCTGACAATGTGGGTCTCCTAATTACAGTTCATGGTTTGAAGTGTAAGGGACACAAAAGTTATGACATTTTAAAAACTGATTTGGAAATGTTCTTATCGTTCTTATTTGTTATCAAATACTACCACGTGCACATATGTGTATGAAAAAGTGCCCTTCATTATGTTAAAGCAACTAAATAGTGCTATAGAATGGCACTATGATTTCAATGATAACTACATGTAGTTCAGAGCGAGGTTCACAAGTGCTGAGCCCAAATGTTTGACCGTGTAAACAAGACCCAAACACCGTGTAAACAATGTTTCTGAGAAATAAAAAGATTATTGTGTTCACTGGCAAATCCAGATGTACATAGGGATACCAAATGGTTTCCTGCTACGCAATCATGCACTGGGTTATTATTTTTTAGTCTAAGCAAGTTATTTTCACAATTAACATTGATGTGTTATCCTGGGTTAGACAAAAATACATTTTAAAATAAACACTCCACATTGAGTTTGACGTTTTAACACAACAAATAGCAGAAAATGAATTTGGTGTCCCCTTTACACATGAAAACGTGAATGGGTTTGACAGGGTATTTTTTTTTCTGGAATGAATAATGTCTTATTTTGGCTGCAATTAATGAGGAATGCCAATAAGTTAGACTGAAAAATATAAATGAATCCCTCTCTATCAATTTTTCCATTTTGGGTCAAACAGTGACAAGTTTAAACCCAAATTTATCGAATAACTCATAAGTGTGTTCAAATTCATGGATAACAGGCTATTGGAACACAATATTTGTGGTTGCCATCATCTTGTGAGGACAGAGTTTTTTTCTGAAATTTCCTATTTGGTTGATATATCCAGAAAGTACGACATTTAATCAACGGCACGGGTTGCAAGTGTTACCTATTCTGTTTAAATCTAACACATTCTTATGACATTATTACATGACTTTGCTGTCTCTCATAATTCTTTCTCCCTTTGATCATATTAACATTTCATTGCAATCCGTCAACCGAAAAGCCAGGATGAAACGTTTAATACGTATCATCAAATAAACAACAAAGCTGAACAATGGGGGAAAAAACCATTATGAACACGGATAAAGTACGCAAACTTTCATAATTTCCTACTGGATTTTTTTTAAATTTAAACACATATACATTTTGTTTTTGCTATACGGCATATGATTTTCTTAGCGTGCTTTCTGCAGTCGATGTCTCAGCATGACATCACTAACAAACTCACCCTGGATACAGTCTTGCAATTTAATTCGCAAATGAAATACTGGATAAGGATTAAACGACTTTAAAAAACAAATGAAACACCAATTTCATGCTCAGCGTCTGTCCCTTAATACGCAAAAATGGCTGGTATCATGATTAATAATACCAGGAAACATATATATATATTCATACTACATGTATATGCATATTATAAAGCCAGCCGAACCTGGTATACAAATAATGAATGTGTTATGGAAGGAGTAGTTTCATGAGATGAAATATTGACTGTTCCATTCAACGAGGCGTTGTTTGTTATATAGATCCTTGCCTCGGGTGCTATGCGCCCCTCGAGTGTTAAATAGGTCATATCCCACAGGTGCACAGCATCAACGGTTGGTAAATGAAATGGGACAAATGATTCAATGTCGTATGACTAAATTCCGCCAATCAAATGACGAGGTTAGGTGTTATATAAAAGCCAATAATGTAAAGTCAAAACATTGTCTGCTCTTGGTTTTTTCCCTCGGCACGCAATACCACTCAAAGTCAGTAGCAATCACGCCCTGTGTTCGTGCACCACACGATCGGCTTGGTACTCTAACTGCGCATGTGCACATTAATATTTTAACGATGGATAACAGCGCAAGACATGGGGACATGCAATAATAACGGAATATGAAATCTGCCTATATTTTTCCTGCAGTCAAAAAGACAAAGATTATACACAATATGTATCGGACATAATAAGTTGAACTATCAAAAATACTGTAAAAAGAGTTGCACACAATGTACTCACAATAAGCTGTTAAAATATGGATCAGGATTGCATTAAAGTCGTTTGAGAAAAAATAACAGAATAAAGTGATATCATCAACAAGACTTTTTTGAATGATATCAGATTCGAAAGTGACTAAGCATGAATAAATTTGGGATCAAGATTATGGTGGGATTTACGTCAACATTCGAGTGTTTTCCCTTTTGCATATAGTTAAAGCATTTTCATCTCATGAGACTCGGAGTGGATTCTGTTTTTCTTTAAGGATTATACATGCGGGAATCTAGTACCTTCCTAAACTTGCCAAGTGCCTGACCAGTCAATTCTCGGCTCAGACGGCTCATGTCGAAAACACCAGAAAAAGTAATTCGTTATGCTTCCGCATCGGGAGGGCCGACCAAGCACACAAATTCATGTCCGGATCTCCGTTATTAACGTGATGTGGTTGAGGATATCCAGCGAATAGGGAAGTTCATTCCCGAATAATTCAACTTGTGATGAATGTTAAAAAAAACCCACAGAACATGCATATTCAACAAGTTATAATTAACAACTCACCATTAAAAAAAAATACTGTAAGGTACAAACTGTTTTTTATTAAACAAAAGGCGAAATAATGACGGTGTTTCGATGTAAGTAGAGCTTGAGCTTGAAAAGTAGAAACAGCCAATGACAATTACAGGAAACAAGGAAATAAAATCGAGGACCACTAAAGAAAATCAATACATAATGTATCAGACGATGGAGGGGAGTGACATTTCTTTCTGCTTTCAAGACATTGTAATACTCCCAAGAAGATGGTGCAAAATAATGAAGCTAACAATTGCACACTTAGCTCCACCCTACCACCTAGACCCTACGCAAGGACTAGCTTGAGTAATTCCTGATGAGCTTGTTAAGCTGGAGTTATTCAAGCTACAAGGACACCAGATGTGCATGTCAAGCTGCGTGTTTGCAAAGTATTGATGATGGAAATTGGAAGCATATATGACTTACCGATCATGCCAACATGCATAATTGTGAGTGCGTCGAAGACATATTAATGGAAGCTATATACATGTAGTACCACCGAACACGCTTCTTGGCTCAATCTCACACACGGGCCTGTGCAGTTTTCCAATCTGATGAATTTGGAAACGCAGCAGTGTGTCCACTGTTCCTAAACACAAATGATGGCGTGTTAAATTTTACACAAAGAGTATGACTCGCCTGTATGAGCTCCGTACGCTACCAAAAGAGGGCGCCCTTTTACCTAGCAACGACGTCCCATGGGCGGTACATTTCGCTAGTACGACGCGCACCGCTCCTTGTGTGTGACGCGCGTACACCAGGGGATTTGTTCTATGTACACGCAGTGGCCGCGCACCCCCAACTGTACTTCCTTTGCCGGTGAGGGGGCTCTTGTGAACGGAGCGGATACGCACACTCCACTTGTAACATTGGGCTAGCTAGCTATTGCCATTAATAATTACATTAATTTAATTGAGCTCTATGGCTATTGCTCAATCAGGTATAAATCGGGTTGAAAGATAGTAAGTAAAGTGGACTAAACCCCCTGTGAAATTAATCTTTCTGGCAAGCTACCATTTTGAAGTAATCAACGAAAGAAGGCCTTTCGCACCGTAGGAAAATTTAAATGAGTAGTTCGTTTTGTTATTCGGCGCAGCGCGCGCGCGCGGTTGCTATAATTCGTCGGATCAGTGCGCGACATTGCGTATAGCTGCAATTCAAAACAATTCAAAACATGATTCAGCAACTTTTGATTGGAATTGAGATCCTAGAATGCTGTTTTTCTCGGAATATACAGCTGAAGCTGAGCTGAAACTTCATCAGGTTAGTTGTTCAGTATCCTTCATTAGATTTTGAACACTTTTGTGTGAATAGTCAGAATCTTTTGGTCTGGGAACCGGACTACCACTGGGCCTGCGGCGTGCGTCCTGCACGCGTGATTGACAGGTGAACGATCTGCGCGAGGGCATTGTTCAGTTGGACCATGGAGATAGCTCCATGGTTGGACCAAGTTGCCAAGAAGGCTCCAGAAAATGTCGTAACTTACGCAGCAGCTGGGCAACTGACACTGGCAGCAGGTTCTAATTTTGTTATTAAGAGGGTAAGTGTATTTTTAAAGCATAAATGAACTGGGTGTGAAGTCGCAATGTGGAAATCACTTTCATTTGTTTCAAAATTTCGCCGAGTCAGTTTCCAAGATGGTGGCTGTGTGGCCTATGTTTACGGAGGCAGTCCAGTAAACTGGCCACATTTATGGGGCTAGGCTAGATCATGAATTTGTATGAGGTATAATCTTCTGGCATGGTGTTATGCATATGCAAAAACCATGCAAATGACCGTGGATGCGATCTTGCTTGTATTATAAGATTTAAAGAATACCTGGGAAAGAATCAAGTGTGCATGTAAGCAGAGAGTATGTTAGCAGATAAAGGCACATGACCTTTAATAACTGTAGTGAGACGTCTTTTACGAGGCACCGTACAATTGGCACAAGGCCCAGAAAAATGTATACAAACGCGCACTAAGTGCCGTGAACGCGCGAATATCAGCCCTTTTCTGCCTGCACACCGAAGTGTGAGTATCGTGTGCATTTGTGCTTGAAAACCAACATTTTTGTTTCAAATGAGCAAAATTTGTATTTTCTTTACATTCTCATGTCACAATGCATGTTCTCTGCTACCGCTGGGATAGGTGTTAGTTTATTTCATGTTGACAAAAGGATTGATTTTGGGGTGAATTAGTCTTCGTTATCTCAAAGCTTTAAATCGCCGTGTGTCACATGTTGATTTATTGCAATACGACTGTTTCATGTCAGGTGCAATTTGGAGGCCTAGTTCACTACACAGCCGTACACTGGCCAGGCGTTCGGGGAACCTGATTGAAATATTATAACCAATAATATTAGGAACCTGGGAATCTTAAGTACCGGGGCAACTTTAGAAATGCAAACGAGCTGGAAGTTGAATCCAAGTTCTATGATTTTCGTAACACTTGTTTTGTGAGTTAGATTGAGATTCAGATCCAGAACTATTGTAATTGTCTGTAACATGTTCATGAGACCAAACATAATTTGACTCCTCCTCGTGTTTTGATTTTGTCTTGGTTGTCCTTGGCGTTCTTAAATCTAATCATTTGAGCGGACCTCCTTAACGGCGTACCGCTACATAACCAAGATTAATAAAAGCGAATAAGCAATTTGCTTATTCCAAATAAATCGTACCAGAGTGTTCTAGGAAATTGTCCTTTATAGCATACCTACTCACCAAACTTCTTAGCACAAAAGATCCAGGTATTGCATTTCTCCAATGCTGCCATCTTGCTTGTAGTCAGGTGGTATATGGTCGGAATCGTGACCGACTGGTCCAAATGATCCAAAGCACCAAACTTGGCAGATAGATTCTTATAAGATATTAAGAATGGGGTTGACACCTGAAAATCTTTGGGAAGGGTGCCAATTGCCTTAGTCGTGAATAGTCTCCGTGTAATATATTTAATCACATATAGTGGTATGTTTTATTTGGTTTTTTTTGGTAAGAAAGTATATTTTGGGATTCTACTTAAATATCCTTGCTTCGATAACATTTTTCAAAAGCATAATAAGTGAATGGATAATTACAAGGATATGTAAAAGATAAAAAGTGGCTTTTTACCCGCCGTAAATTGCGCTCATTTACCCCTAGATGTCATCAACTATTGATGAGCTAAAAATTCACAAAGTTACTTATTGGCACAGTTTATACTTCTATAAAACTATGTGGAAAATCGTGTGAACAATGATAACTTCATGATATTTAGCCCAGAAAGGGAGGGGGGAGGGGGACGTGTCCGTAAATTGGGCAAACTTTAGGCCCCGGTTGCCTGACGAGCGGGTCTTGACTGAAACCTTGCAAAGTTGTTTACATTACTATCAGGGTAAGTTAGTAACATTTTGACAAAATATGATACAATGGAGACATTATGATTCAATTATTACTCAGTGACAAAACATGTTTTATTTCAATTTTGATGAAGTCTGCTTTTACTAACTGCCATCGTGTTCTTTTATAGCCTCACATGTCCCACTATTTTTATTTTCACCCTTAGTAAGTACCCTCTCATGTGCTATTTTCTTTACCACAGATAACACATCATCATTTAACATTTCCATTTGACGAGGCATGCTTTACCACTTTGAAAAGCACAAAATACTTAAAATAAAAAAACATAAGGCTTATAGGCAAACCAAAAAAACAGTGCAGATGACAATTCATCAGCTGATGCTAAAAGCAATGTATCCTTGGCTGTGAAATCTGCTCATCAACTATAAGTTATTGTGTAATTACCACAATCATCGACCCATGCATGTACCATTAAAACGTTAGATAATTTTTCGGATAAGAAAATCGTGAAAAACTTAAAACCTTTTACTGTAAAATTATTCTAGTATATGCATATCAGTGGAAATAAATCTGGATTTATGGCACATGTAAACAACAATTCCATCACAAAGGTGTTCTTTATCATTGACCATTTAAAAAGCCAAAGATATATTATTATCGACTCCTGGTCGTTGGTGGACGCTTCCATTTGTTCCGCAGGAATTATTTAAAGTTTAACTTAACAGTTCAGTGTTTTGTTTAATAATATCAATTGTCATCAACGTTCACTGCATTTTTACGGCATAGTTTTATTAATGTCTTAGATTCGGGTTGTAGTTAAGACATGGCTTATCCAAATTCCCAATAAACCTTTTCTATTCTACGTATGTCTCAATCGTGTGCGATAAAATGGATAATCATGAAACTACATACACATATGTGTTACTTCAACAGTTGATGAAAAAAGTTAAACCAATCTTAAAACCAGAAGCATCGTAACTGTAAATGCTAAATGATACTCAAACATGACTGATCAATCTTTATCGTAAATATAAATGCATATAAATGAAATTCAAATCAAACAAATGCAAGACATTTCCCTACGTTTATGACGTAAAAGGTATAACGTTAATTATTTGGGATATAATCCCATTAATGCATTTAATGTGGTCGAACTAATAGCTAAATTAATACCAAACACACTTTATTTCCATTAACTCCAACGTACAACTGAACTACGATATACACTATTTCCAAACATATTTCAAGTGTGTGGCAGCAGAACAAAGTATAATTTTATTTTTCTTTTGAAGCTGCAGACTTTTCCTTTAGCCATAAATCTCTCAATGATATCATAGTAAAATACATATGGGAAAAAAGTAAGGATACAAAACGACGCATCTGCCATATTTTGGCCAACACATAAACCTGACCATCATATGCTTTATCAACAATTTCAACACAAAAATATCGTTTTTCTCAATGTATCCATTTATCAACATATACGTTTTACTACCGTGACAGTTTAAGATAAAACAATTCTTACATCTAGAAACATTGTAACATATTTCATGTGTGTGGCAGCTAAGCGTAGCATAACTTTTTGGAGCTGTACACTATTCCTAAAGCTCAGTAGGATAAATGTGAGAAAAAAGGAATGATTAAAAATGACGCATCTGTCATATTCTGACCGACACATAAACTTGAACATCAGAATTACCACACCAATAATTGGTACCGCCACAATTTCAACACACAAAAATATCGTTTTTCTCAATGTATGTTTCCCCAACATTTCATATCAATTTATCGACATATATGTTTTACTACCGTGACAGTTTAAGATAAAACAATTCTTACATCTAGAAACATCGTAACATATTTCAAGTGTGTGGCAGCTAAGCATATAGCATAACCTTTTGAAGCTGTACACTATTCTTTAGGCCATAAATTTCTCAATATCAGAGTACATGTATGATACATGTGGAAAAAATAATATTCAAAATGACGCATATGTCATATTTAAGACCAACACATCAACTTGAACTTAATAATTATCACACCAATAATTGGTACCGCCACAATTTCAACACAAAAATATATCGTATCACTCGGCTATTACTTGAACTTTAGGTGTCTAAACTAATAAAGATAGATACTTTTTTTCAAAACTAAATGTAATACACCTCTTACTAAATATTGCCTTCCACTAGAAACTCTTGTTGTAGCATGAGTTTATCTTATCAAATGCATACAAAATACTTTCAAGGGTGCTTATCCACACAAGAAATTGTAAAGCTCTGTACATGTATGCAATATATGGATGGTATTTAAATAATTGTACAAGTATTTGATGACCTTGCTAAGCATGAGAAAATGAGTTGTTATTGTAATTTTACCCTAATTATTTGTACTTAACAAAATGTACTAAATAAATTGCTGTCAATACAAAACACTTTGCGCTCCAATTTTTTTAATTTGAATTTCTAAATCGAGCACAGTATATTTACCGACACCTTAATCCTGCCTCTTGTCTATGTATAACCATAAACAAAAACAAAAACGAAACCACAAACAACCATCTATAAGTTCACGGGCGACTCTTTCAACAACTCAACTGTTACTTGGCTACGAACAGGCACAAAACGGACTCAGGCATAGGAGTCTTCAAAAAACTTTTGACAATGTCAATATTTATTTCAAAACATTATCAACTTCCTACGTTAACCTACAAAATACGTATATTACAAAATGTAGACGGGAAAATATTAAATTAGTGTTTTCGACGTCAGTGCAGTGCTGCAGTGTCTCCTGATAACTCGATTACCTCCGACTTATTTATCGAATATACGCGTACATGCTATGTCAGATGAAAACAAAATTGTACATGTACAAAAATTCAACATACTAGAAATAAAGTGCACAAAATGCGCACGAATTAACATCAAGGCCCTTCGAGCCACTTGTTCATTTATTGTCGTAAACGAATGAAGCTTCTTGCTTCAGCTTTGTATCATGTCTAAAACAACCTGTTAACGATTATGTATTGGACAGGGTTCAGCACTTCTCCACACTTCTCCAAAACGTCTGCTGTGCTGAAATCACTGTATTCCTGTATCAGATGAAAACAAAATTGTCCACTTGTCTTTGTGGTCCTCTGTGGGTACCGTGTTTTTCTGAAGTCACAATTCAGATGAACTAGTTCATGTGTTACTTCAGACCAGAAATACTTCGTCAACCTCCTTCCTAATCTGCTCTTCGTCTTTCTGCATGTCTTCTGGAAGAGCTTATTCAAAATTTTGCCGCGCATTGAACATCAGAAAAGGAAAGACTGTCATGTCTGGTTGTTTCTTTGGTCGCAGGAATTTATAAAGTGTAGCCACTTTAACAATAATGGGATCCTTTCCTCCAACGTCAATGTTGTATCGTCTTGATTAGTTGACTGTCCCATCAAATAAACATAAACCTCCAGCCGTAAAGTAATTCCGGGCAAGTGGATGATATCAATAAAAAATTCGGATTTATGGCACGTGTGAACTTAATATTCTTTCATATTAAGTGTTCTTAATCTTCGACCTTTAAATAGTCAAATACAAAATAAAGAATCCTGACTGAAATAATATGGAACCAATGAAATGATTAAACAACACTTAAAACTCATTTTTTGTTGCTTTTACGTTGATACTTGAGTTAAAAAAAACCAGCATGTTTAAACTGAATTTTAATTAATTAAGTTCCATCCACACAAAGAAATTGAGTAAAGACAACATCATTTAAAATTGAGTTAATCATACATAAACTTTGGCTAATATTACTCAAAAACAGATTCATCTGCGCAAAAACGATTCACACAACAAATCTGTATATTCTTTAAGCATATGAAAACATTTAGAAAATCGTACAAGGGAATTGATGGCCCTGCTATAAGCAAAATATGTTTTCCTTCTTTTTACATCTTGTACTTTTAGTACTTTTATTACACGTATACAGACAATTTTTTAGTGCTCTTAATTAAGTCCTACATAAATTGCTACAACTACAGATAAATATACAAATCATTGCGCCCGATTGTTTTTGTCCATTTCTTTATCCAGTACAATGTTTAGCATTTCTTTATTCCTGCCTCTTGTATATGTACCCTTAAACAAATCCCCACTATATAAAGTTAACAAGCTCACGAGTATCTCTTTGAACAATTCAGCTGCTACTGGCTACGAACAGATAGACTCAAGATAGACTCAAGCATAGAAAACTTCGACACTTCAACATTTATTTAAAAATAGTGTCCGCTCCCTCTTCGTTGCTAACATAATTATCTCAGTGCCTATATATACACAGATCGGAAAAGACGACAATAGCTTTTTGGACGCCAGTACATCAAAAGCTGCAATGCCTCCTGGCTCAGGTATTTCTGACTAAGACTTACATCAAGGTACGCGTCCATAGTATGTCAGATGAAAGACAGATGGGTAAAAAAATATATCAAATTACTAAAAATGAAGCGAACAAGGTACGCACGAATTAACAGTTAGGCCCTTCCAGCTACTAATTGTTCGTTTATTGTCATAAAGAAAAAAAAACAGTTTCTTGCTTTAGCTTCGTATCATGTTGTCTTAAACAACCTGATACCGATTATTTCTTGTACAAGGTTCAGTAGTTCTCCACACTTCCTCAAAACGTCCGCTGTGCTGAAATCACTGTATTCCTGCCCACTTGTCTTTGAGTTCCTCTGAGGGTAGCGAGGTTTAGTGAAGTCGCAATTCAGATGAACTAGTTCAAGTGTTACTTCAAACACTCGGCCGGAAGTGACGTCCTTGTGTTGGCAAACTGCTCTTGCTAGAGATACTAGATCGTTACCGTCTATATCCGGACGTCCGTCCAGACTGTATTGAGCAGCTTTAAGAGCAGTTTCTGCGGCCTGATGTACCTGGAAGGCTATCCACTGAGTTAGGACTGGTTCATGTTGGCTCGTCTGCTTTGCAGCCTTTAGGTGTTCCTTGGCCTGACGGAACCACAGCCGTGCTTTTCGTGGTTCTGGGGTCTCTCTGGTAAAGGACGGTGGCACAAAGTTGCCATATGATCTGTTTGATCTGGCGCTGGACTGACTTCGGTAATACATCTCTTGATATCTTCTGGCTTCCTCTCTGTCCTTATTGACCTCTGATTCCCAGTTCGAATACTGATCAGAGCACCGCTGGTTGGACTCCTTACCCCTTTCATGCCTATCTATTTCCTGTTTGAGGAATTGGAATGCCTGACTGGCACGTTCCTGCTGGCCTGGATTCTTATCGGGATGCCACTTGCGATAGAGACGGTACAATACTCTCTTGCATTCCTCCGGCGGCATTTCAAATACTTCGTCAACCTCCTTCCTGATCTGCTCTTCGTCTTTCTGCATGTCTTCTGGAAGAGCTTGTTCAAAATGCGCTGCAGGTGGGACATCAGATGTAGTTTCCCCGGTGAAAGGAACGACTGTCATGTCTGGTTGTTTCTTTGGTCGCAGGAATTTATAAAGTCTGGTCACATTAACAACGATGGGATCCTTTCCTGCAATATCGATTTTGTATCGTCTCGATAAGTTGACTGTCTCATCACTCTTGTCAATCTGCTCAAGAATTTTTGCATAGATTTTCTCAGTAGCACCGTCCACCGGTGTTTCTGATGGTTCCCAATCACCAATTCCCAAAGCAAGGTTGTCGCTGTCATCATACGGCAACTGGTCTGCTTCGTCAATGTCTCTTTCATAACCTACTATTTCATCTACGAGGAAACGGTTGTAGGGATCTTGATCAAGGAGGTGATGAATATCTCTCGGTATTAGAGTACCTGGTCTGTGCTCGTCCGGTTGGATAGCTCTTGTTGTGATATCGTACTCGGGGATGTCAGACTGGGAAAGAATTAGATTCATCTCGTCCAGACTCTGACAGTCCAACACACGTGTGTAGATACCTAAATGAAAATCATCCAACAGATGTTCTAGGAGTGCATTGCAACTGTTTGCAATTTGTCTGGAAGTGAGACACTTTTGTTGAGATGGCGAAGAGTGCTCT
Source organism: Patiria miniata (assembly GCF_015706575.1). Lineage (NCBI taxonomy): Eukaryota > Metazoa > Echinodermata > Asteroidea > Valvatida > Asterinidae > Patiria > Patiria miniata. Next base: position 14,929,725 of record NW_024037063.1, read on the forward strand.
AGGTATATTGTACTTGTCGATTTGTCGAAGTGCGCTTTACGAGAGTACTTCTGTTCTGCAATCTTGTGTCCATTCTTGTCGTATAAGCCAAGTTTCAATTCTGCTTTGCAGACAAACTTGTCAAATTCCTGGAGTTGTGTTATGCGCTCTTTGATGTCAGCACTCAGTTGTTTGTTTTCGAGCTGGTGTTGTTTAAGTCTCAACAACACGTGAGTCATTTCTTCTGAATTCACCTTACGCTTGATGCCTTCCAGATACTCACAATGCTGTCCAGCGAAGCAGTCTATATTGGTGTCTAACGGCTTCTCATTCATCTCATCCCCAAGATTTTTAGGTCGGAGAGACTTTGGAAGAAGTTGAATGAGACGTACTTCGTCCTTGACCTCAAATCCGCACTGCTTTAAGGGAAAGATGAATTCTTTGTCTGTGGATGCAAGGTTGTAATGCCCCATTTGAATAGGGTCAGCATAATACAAATTAGTTGACATCCTCAAGAAGTACGCTGAATTAGGTAAATACAGCTCGGAAACAGAAAACGTGGATTGACCGCCCGCATTGTGCAACAGAAGGAGCATTTCTCTAACAACACCCTCGGCTGTCTTCTGTTCGTTTGGGCCTAGACGTTCATCACCACATTCCCCTTTCATTGACGCCAACACTCCTGCCAGCTGGTCCAAGGAACATGACTCCTGGGTTCCAAGCAGTATAAGGACAGTATCAAACTGTGCCAATTCTCGTGGTGCTTTGTACAAGTACGGGCGCAAAGAGGGCTCAAGATCTTTGTCCATTTCAAACACCAACTGATCCGCTCTCACCAATACACGTCCTTCTTCCACAAGACATACTGGAGTGCACTTCAACCGACGTTTAATGTCCTCACCATGCTCAGCCATGTTTAGATCTTTCAAGTATCCCAGAATCTTGCCCATGACTTCTTTCAACGTCTCTCTCTGTCCTGCTGGCAGAATGTCTTCCTTGTGAATCGCATTCCATTTCTCCATCTGTCCACAAATGTTTTGTGTATGCAAAATAACTTTGTCAGCAATTGGAGACGTTTCAATATCAAGACAGCTATGAACAGTTACACCGTTTCCTATGATGTAATTTGTCGGTACGGCCTCTCGTGGTAATACCATACACACTGTCCAAATAAGTATCAAATTGGTCTCAGGCATCGATCCTTTGTATGCAATGAATACAGGCGCTTGGTTGTTATTGCCTGTTGAAGAGCAGGCAGGGTGGATTTGAAGCAGTTCAGGCTTGATTACGACGGATGGAACGAACTTGATTGTAGCGATTGTCTTTAGGAAGTCTGGATCATGGAGTTGTCTGTTCACGTCAAGTTCCTTTATCAGAATACGACAGATGACACACAGTTTCTGTTTTTCCTTGTCTTTAACTTCTCCAGCCCTCTTTTCTACGTCGCGTGCAAACTGAAGGAAGTCGGCTTGAGTTACTCTTGAATGAAAACCAATCTTCTCCAGCAAATGTTTCAAGTTTCCCATGGATTCAGGCAACAACTTGATTGGGTCGATCACAGCGTTGAAGACACGATTGGCACCGTCGTAGAAGAAGCCTGCATGTCGCAGCATACCTGTTTCATCTGGAATGAACGGCATGTGAGAGAGCTGCTTCAGAATTTCCTTTCCTTTCTGTTCATGAGCCTCATGTATGACGTTGTTTATGATGAATTTGAAATGCTCCAATCTAGCATTTTGGCTAAGCACTTGGAAACTGGGAAGTATGTACGTGAGGTACATGTCAGCTTGTGTAATTGGAGTTATTCCAAGCTGTTTGTAGATCCGACCCAAGCTACGATTGGGCTCAAGAATAACACAGCTCATGTTGTCCATCCAGGTCTTGGCTTCAACCATCAACATTCCGTTGCCTTCTGCTGTGTGGTAATGATCGTGGTGAAGGTCAGTGTTCTTCTCTTCTTTAAGAAGTCTGAAAACCGGGAGTCTTTTGACAGTTCTGATGCTGTCCCGTGATAGATTTTCATCCTCCTGAAAATACTGAAGAAGGGTGGTGCTCTCTGCGAGTGTTAGATCACCAATAACCCCACCTGTCTCAAACACATAATTGATAACACTTGTGACAGCCTGCCGTGATTTTGGCAAAGCCAAGTGCTTTTCCAGGAATTTGTCTAGTCCTGGTGGAGCGTGTGACACTAGTGCTAACTTATCAGTTGTATACGTTGGTTTGAGCTCGCACATGGCTAATGTTGCGATTTCTGGGAGACCAAGTTTACGCAAAGCACAGACTGTCTGCATCCCAAGTCCACCTCCACTGTATTGCAGGAGTAACACTGTTTTGGACAAAGAAGGGGGCACCAAATTCCCGGACGTAGTTGGAAGTATTGGCCAGTGGTTGATGGATTCCAGCGAGCGCCCCTTCAATGTCTCACTGCAGATAAATGCCCAGAGGTGTCCAAGCCACGTCTTAGAGGGATGGCCTTTTCTGTCTGGCGTCCATTCCACGTGTTGTGTGCAACCCTGCCACTTCTCGGGCAGATACTTCCCAAGATATTTAGCCAGCTCAGTGATGGTAAATTGTTTAAACACTCCACTGCTATAAGCTGCCATGGAATTGCCTTTCCTCTCGAACCAAGCAATGCAAGATGAAACAAGCCCGCTGTGAAGGAATATATCCTTCAGACAGGGTAGCAGCCTAGAGTGGTCTGTCACATATGAACCATCACATGTTGAAAACTCACGCAGCATGCCATCAGATGTTAGACGGATGGGTAAGCCATTCAACTCAGCTGGATTTCTGATACCTTCAAGGCAGTACTCAAACACAGTACGTAGAGTCTTGATGTTCTTGAATTCGGTTGTCTCCAGAGGAGCAGGGAGGGCCTGTGCCACTTGGTGAGATCCAGAAGAAAGATGCTGAACTACTGACTTTGGATTAACAAACTTTGCTTCAACACCACAAGCTTGAAACGCCAAACACACGTCAGGGGAGCTGGCCAGTAGGTTAAAGTTGACCCTCAGTAAAAAAGAACGTATTAACTCCTGTGCTGTATCATCTCTCACTAAGTTCACACCTGCTTCGGGCGATGCGGCATTGAAGTTATCCGTGAAAGCAAGACTGCCATCACTGTTTGGATGATGCCAGGTGGTTGTGACAGCATCTTTGGTTTGATGTACAACAGGTAAAACCTTCAAGTTTTCCTTACCGATGTACTGGAGTGTCGCTTTTGCTAGGAGTTCCCACTCTCCATGGTACATCTTTAAATGCTTTGGAAAAAGGTCATCATACCGCGAAAGGTGCCGTTTCAAAGACTTGACATCAGCTTCCCCAAGTATTATTCGTCCTGCATGCTCGATTAATTCAGCATAGGCTGGCGCAAGCACATGTTTCACTAGTATTTGGTTCCATCTATGGATGAGACCTCTCTCGTCAGAAGTATCTGATTTCGCATAATCGTCGCTTTTTGAAAGATTCTTTCTTGCCGAATCCAACTCAAACGTCCCATTCACATGCACTGGTAATCCGGTGTGAATCGGCAACGGGAGAAAGCAGTAAGCCTTGTGCAGCTGACTTGGTGCCATCTTCGTTCTGCTATCCTTGAGGAGAGCTGCTACTCCAGCTCGTGGAAGAGGCCTCTTTATGCTAAAAGCTATTGGCACCGACTGATAGTCAGACTCCAAACCTTCAAATCCCAGCCTCTGAGAAATGAGCCATGTTTGTTCAGCGCCAAGCGAGTCACTTGTCACGAGGGTGTACACATGGGACATGGGCTCAATTGTCTCACAGGGGTTATCTGTGAAAAGCTTTAGGTGCTCTGCCAGCTTTGAATGTCGATCGTCGTCTTGTTCTGATAGCTTTGCAATGATGCTGTACTCTGTTGTCAAGTTGTTGGTGTGTTCATCAATACACGAAACACTGATCGATTTGATGTTGTTAAGGAAAAGAAGAGCTTCCTTGGACACTTTTTTGAAGTCACCCAGTAATTCCTCTACTCTCATTGGATAGTAAGTCTCTCCGGAAAGATCTGATGGTTGTTTTCTGAGTGGGAATCGAAAAACTGTTCCCCCCTTTCCATTGAAGTCAGGTATGTCTTCCAGATATCCTCTCATCATGTCAGGGAAATTCTTCCTGAATCCATCGTCTGCTATTAATTGTATCCCAGGTGACGTTTTCCGCGTCACTGGAGAGAACATCAAAATCGGATCAAACACACAAAGGGTGTCACTGTTGCTAAGGAAACTCGGGCAATCTGTCAGGTGGTAAACTGCATTGAAACCGATTCCAAATTTCCAAGTTGTAGTAATGTCGTCTCTCTTTCCTCCAACGCCTACCTTTTGAATGCCTTTGATGTCTGCTTCTGTGAATGGCTTGTCATTATACACACAGAGCGATGGAAGTTCTCCTACGGCAGCCCAGGAATCACATATGACCTTCTTTGCTTCATGATGGCGTGGATCGTAAACAAAGTGTATCTCTGTTGATCCTGCATCATCGGCATTTTGGAGAAGCTCTTTGAATACATCAGAGACGTTTGGATATGCCCCCAATATGTTTTTCAGACGATCCGTTAATTCTTCACTCTGGCCAAAATCTATTGCAAACCCATGCAACGGTGAGCAGCTACTGATGTACTTCTGCCTTTGTGTGATGATACCCAAAACCTTGGCATCGCGGGATGTTATATCTGGATGTGTGTACTTCTCTTCGGCACGACTTTCCTCCCATTCCATATCGTTATATGTAAGCTCTCCGGGTGACCGCAAGACCCCACAGTTATCGGAGACATAGATTAAGTCGGTTTGTAAGCTACTTTCCTGGCTACCTTCAGCGTGTTCTCCTTGATTTCCTGCCAACATTGAGACAACCTCTGACAACATCGACGTTGCAGTTTTCAGATCTGTTTGATTTAAAGGTTTATCGCCATTGGTGTTCTTCAAAAGCTGGAGAGCGTGAAGGAAGTCCTCCAGCTGAAAACGATCTCTTACACCGCAAATGCGTAACAGGTTGCTGAACTGAATGAGCTCATGGGAAACTTTGTACAAATATGGTCCGTTTTTGCCTTCGTAGAGAAAAGCAAGTTGCCTACATTCTCTGAATTGGCCATCACAGAAGACAAATCCCATCAAACAAAGCTGGTCAACAGCAGCACGGTGCTCTTCTTTGATAGTAACATCTCCATTTGGAGACTCTGCACAGATTGTTCTCTGGAGATATGCATATATGCTGCGAACCATAGCAAACGTTTGATGGGCCATGGGTGCTCGATCAATTAGAATAACAAGCTGTGCAATGACATCACCGACTGCAACTTGTTTTCCCGTGAAACCAAGAAAGGTTTTGACCTTGTTACTCACTGCCTCAGACCCCAACCTGCTCTCGTCCAAGAGTGGTCGAACGGAACCAAGAAGGTTCTTGTGTTCTGGTGTATGAAGCATGTCTGCTTGCATAAACTCCTGGTCAGACTGAAACCAATCGATAGGATAGCCTGGAGGCTTCTTCAGGACTGGAAGGAAAACTGCTTGTCGGATTTGTTTCCTTTGATCGGGTGTTGGCTCGTCAGACCAGAGTTTTCTATCTATCAGCTTGAGCAGAGTTACGCACCTCTGGTCAACATTATCACCCTCTGACAAGGATTGTGCTCTCTCGCAGATATCTTCCCAAGATAAGTCACATGAAGCCATCCCTAACTGGGATAAAGACAGAAGACGTTCTTGTTTACGATACAGCTCCCCATGTGGAAACCGACAGTCAGTTTTGCTATACAGTATACCAACTGGTGATTCGGGATCCACCAAATCCTGAGGTCTTGCCAAGTCTTCACCTTCTGGGGAAGTAGGTATACACTCTGTAGCCTTCAGTAATTTATCATAATCTTCCAGTTTTCTTTCACCAAGACGAAGGTCCAGCGTGTAAAGAACAATCCTGTTTCTGTGGTTAGACTCGATGTCTTGAGGGTTATTCTCCAACATCGGAAAGAATACCTCAGACAAGAAACGCTGGATGTTGAAGGTGTTGCAATCGAAAGCCTCTTGAGCGCCTGCTTGCTTGATGCTCTCAACTACATCTCTTTCCAGTTCCACACATCGTTTCGGGTCCTGATGCTTGTTTAGCACGGTTTTAATGCTTCCTCTCAGTTCTTCGGGATCTGTCAGACCCCAGTCAGTGAAGAAGCATTGATGCACTGAAACCCACTTACTTTGGTCAAAGAATACTTCTGGCGCATCGACACTGCTTCCTATGTTCTTGTAGTAGGCATTAACGAAAGGATGAAAGTCACTTTCAGACTCACTCCATCTGGGCCACAGACACTGGAAGTTGCGAGCATCAACAGCACCTTGTTCTTGCAACATTTGAAGATCTTTCAGTAGATTCATAAAAGCACGCCAGAGGACTGATTCCATGAAGCAGATATTCCAACGGGTCTCAAATTCTCCCGTGTCAGATGAGGGTTTGCTCCACAGCTGGCGGCGGTTAGGTTGAAGAAGGAAGTTGCCATTGACATGAAAGCGTAACCCTGTGGAGACATCAAGAGGGAGATAGCTAAAGGCCTTGCCCTGGGTGGTTTCAGGGGTCAACCCTCTTTCACCAGATACTAGTTGTGCAGCAACCCCACCACATGGCATTACTCTAGATTTGATGCCCTCCACGGTGAGGGCGAGATCGAGAGGTTTTCCTGTTGCCATACAGGAGCTGATGATGAAGTGAAATGTTTTTTTCTTTGGTTTCTTTTTGGCAGCTTCGCCTGATATGCACGTTTCCTGATCTATCTTCACAATCATAGTCGACTCTGGAACTGGCAAACCATGGCCTGGGACTTTCAGACGTTTTGCTGTTGCTTTCAGGACACCACGTTGATTTTTGAAGTCATCAGATGGACCTGTAATTGACCGTGGCAGCTGTCTGACTTGTGAAACCGTGACAGACATTACTGGTGTCATGTTCCTGATATTTTCAGACTCAAGCTGCTCCACAGTAACCTTAACCACGTTCTGGGTAAAGAGAAGCAGAGTAGATGCCGACTTCTGCAAAGCCTCTAACAGTGTTTCAATACTCTTCTTGGAATCAAAGACAGAATCTGAGATTAGATTTGGCTGTTGGCCATCAGCTTCCGCTATTGTCCGCAGTGGTAACCTGAAAAGTGTATGCCCGAAGTGTGCAGCCTCTGGCAGCTTACAACCAAAGATGCCATTGTATGGTTGGAACTGGTTCGGGTAACTCTCAAGCGTCCGTCTGTGGTTGTCATTTGTCAGATCAAGTTTGATACCTGGCTGTGCTGGCTTGACACGGGATCCAAGATGGGTTGTTCTGGGATCACAAATAAGCACATACGGTCCGCTGACGACACTTGGAACATCTGTCAAGTGATAAACTGATGTGAATCCCAATCCGAACCTCCCAACTTTGTCCAGCTGATCTTTCTTGCTCTGGGCCGCTATATTACAGATATTTGTAATATCATCTTTTGAGAAAACGCCATCATTGTAAGCCCAAAGAGCAGGTCCATGACACGTTTTCATTCCTTCACCCAGAAGGTTGTGGGCTGTGTGCTTGTTGTCTCGCCAGTCTAGAAGGAATTTGACTTCAGTAGCTCCAGCATCGTCAGCGTTTTGAATCAACTCGTTAAAGATGCCAGGCCCTTCCTTGTACATATCAAGATTTCTCTTGATTGCATTCACTGTCGTCTCGTGTGGACCAGAAACCTCGTATCCATATTCTACTCCTTCAACAGGTGCTATCACGTGACTCAGTGGTTGCAATTCCAATTTCTGCGCAATCCAGTTGGATATTTTCTCATGAATTATTGGCCTATCGAAGTCTTGGGAACCTTCAAATATCTGCCTTGCAAGTCTTTCCTCATCAACATACAGGCACTGAGATGGGCATGCCATATTTAGCTTTCTTTCTCGTCCTCTCTGCATTCTACATGGAACAAGTATCCCCGACATCTTGTTGTCAAATGTTTCTTGGCTGACCATGTGTCTTAGGATGTTGCAGACAAGATCTAAATCTGTCTCGTAATCCTCTTGACTTGAAACCGAGTTGGCTTTATGCTTTTCACTAACAATTTGCAGCACTTCGCATAGAGCGCTGTCTTGGAAGGTCTCCTGGACACCCATGCTGTTCAGGAAACCGCTGTACTGGAGATAATCCTGAGGCACAAGGCGTAGATAAGGGGTCAAAGTAACACCAAGTGTGCCGTTGCTTAGGGCCATCTTGTCTGGAGTGGTGAAACCAAAGCCATGCCAAACCCATGGTTGTGGAGCACTCATGTGCTCATTAAAAAGGTGTCTCAATTGTACATTCTCTGCTCTTGTGAAGAAGGAATATATCTCGGACACTGTGTGAGAAACAATATGCACATTATCACGAACATTCTGGTAGTTGTTTGCAACATTCTTCAGATGACGCACTACCCGTTCGACGTGTTGGTAGTTGCTGGGATCAAGACACTTTGTCCATCCAAAGGCATTCTGTAGTTCATCTTTGACGTCAAGTAACCCGACAAGTGGGAGCACAGAGCCTTGAAGCAGAGCAGAATCAATGAGCCCTACTTGTCTGGGTGAGTAGAGTGTATGGGAGTTTCCAATCCAACCAGCCTTGTTGGCGTAGTCAACAGGCGGTAAAGCTTCACACGGAACCCAAGACAGATCTTCAAGAAACTTATAAAGTGCCTTTGAAATCCTGTTGCTCGTGACCTGCGCACGTAAGATACCTGGATAGTGGTTGATATGTTGTAAAAGGACTGATCCCCTTTCAACATCAAACTGGGAAACCTCCTTTGCACACTTCAAAACATCATCTGGTGTCACGTGTGCTTCTGTTTTGAGTCCGACCCGTTTCAAGTTGTTAAGCAGTTTGCCTTCAGAATACTGTCTCACTGGAAACTCGCTGCTGCCTCTAAACATCACTTGAAGGGTTTGAGAGGGCGCGAACAGTTCCTTTGGACTTGCTCTGCGTCCAGAAATTGGAATAAACTTGAGGTCTGTCACCAAATGGTCAAATTGTGGTCGCTCCAAGACCCACCTCATGATTGACAGCGAATCGGCGTCACCGTAGAACCCTTCCTGTACTGCAGGGAAGACGTTTCTTCGTAGAAACTCATCAACTAGTTGCTTTTCAACCCCAAGTCGTAACAGTAGGTTATCAGATTCGCTAGATTTCAGAATAAGACATCGAAGTCTAACAGCTCTCACTGGTAACCCAAAATAGTTATCAGGAATTGCTGTTGCACATGTCTTAGCTGAGACATATTCCCCATCACTTCCAAGAAAGAAAGGGAGAGACTTCAAGATGTCAATTTGTCGGGTCGTTGAGTGCTGGAGTTTTGCGAGGAGAGCTCGTAGTTCGTCTTTTGTGCTCGCAGCCAATCTTTGAACCTGTGCATTGAGGTTATTGCGGCCGCATGCCTCTATGATGGTCATGACTCCTTCAGGTGTTGGAGCACTAACAAATCTGTTGACATGTGGGTGATCACTTATATAAGACGGTAGATCCCGTATAACAACGGCCCCGACCGACTCAAGAAATGAGCAGATGTTATCTGATAAGCGTACAGGATAACGCCCATAAGAGCCCCCCGCCTGTACCTGGCAAATTGGCTTATTATGTTGTAGTCTTGCAATGCGATCGTGTGTTACCGGGATGAGGGGAATACCTTTGAATGCCTCAAGGTCTGTTTTCGCCAACCATCTCCAAAACTCCACCAACCACTCCTTTGTCGGTTGTTGGCTGCATCCCGGGGTCCATGGCACGGTGTCATCTGTTCCTTCTCTCCACGTACTTGGAAGCATCTCTCTCAATAGAGGTGCAACATCATTAACGCCAAGATGTTTCAGTTGTGTGTTCGCCTCTATCGTGGGATATGTCAGGAGTGAAGAAGGTAAATCACTCGCAGCAAATCTTGATGCCCCATTTGGGATCAGGGAACTTGGATTCTCTGTGGATGCAATGTATACTTTTTGCGCATTGTTACTAAAAGTAGCAAAATCGCCACTCTGCAAGGGAAGTAGGCACAGGTTGTTCAGATCACAAACTGTGTCAATGGTCACATATTCAAGAAGCTTACACTTCTCGTCACGTGACAGGAACTGGAGTGGATCCCCTCTGATCCTGTTTCTCACGAGTGCAGGTGTAACCGTGTTGTAACTCACACTTGCCCATTGAAGAGACTCAAGAATGTGGTTTGGAGGCTGTGCAACTGGACAACCTTTAATTCTCAGCACTTTTGAAACCAAGGCGTGTCCGTCGGGGTCAACATACAGGTCCGTTGGCTTCATCCAGGAGCCGCCATCATGTTCTGTGTAGAAGATGGGCTCGTTCGCTACCAGCTGCAAGAATTTCTTGACCCCAGCTGACCAATTTGCCTGTATGTGCCCAATTGAAGGCCATGCTTTGTACACATCTAACGGCTTTGTTGGATCAGATTGATCTTTACTCTTCTTAACAGCAGCAAGGATAACCTTTGCATAGACTTCAGGAAAGACTTCCTGTGTGAGGAGCTCGTTCCAGAGTGCCTTATTGTCATGCTGGGACTCTTGATCTGGCCACTTGATACTGCGACGGTTATCTCCAAGACCAAAGTAGCCATGTACGTGGACTGGCAAGCCGGTCTTCTCGCTCTCCGGCAATGGTAGGAAGCAAAACACACGACCACTTTGCTGTTCGTCATCTAAACCTGCTGTAGAGCTAGTTCGGAAGGACATCCCCATCCATGGCAGCAGCTTCAGTTCATCATCTTTGCTCAGTTCCTGGAGACGTCCGGATGTACTCTTGTTCTTTAAGCTGTTAAAGGTGATGTATCTGCTTGTCGTTTGAGCTGTCTGTGATCCAGTTTGCTTCAGGATTCGTGCACAGCTCATGGTTTGAATGTCTTGCTTCGAGAGAATCTGGTTCAGGAATGTTGTTTTGTCCATACGAAGCTGATGACAATCGTCTGGGTGAATCTGTACCTTACAAATAAGTCTAGGATTCGCATCTTGATGATCTCTTTCATACACAGCTATGGATTCTACGTGCTTGAGAAACAACAGAGAGATCTCTGCATCTCTCTGGAATGATGCAAAGAGGTCATGCACACGCGCATGATCAGTGAAAACCGACTTACTGATCAGTGATTCGCTGGTTCGCAATGGAAAGCGAAAAATAGTACCCTCTAATTTACCATTCTCAAAGTTGTTTTGATTACAGTGAAACAAGTCAATCAGGTAAGGTGAAAACTGGTCTGGAAATTTAGCCAGAAGATCGGCTGTCATATTCCACTTCTTACCACGTCTGCCTTTGTATCTTGTGTTGGTGTGAGGGTCATGGCTGAAGTGCTTCTCTAGTGGGTCCAAAAAACCGATTTTGTTTCCACTGATGATGCAGGGAATGTCTGTGAGGAGAAAGTATTAAAAGCCAGATAGATTCTTCTACAATAACATTGCTACAGAAAGACAGTGATGACAACGAAGTTGTATGAAGGGCGGTCAAAAAACCAAAAAACCCAGAACTGCATACTTCCACTGCCTTGTGACTCAAAGCACCTGTACAAATTAATGTAGAATCCTATTAGAAGAATTATGATAACAAAATATCCCAATTCAGTCCAGTAGTACTGTTTGCTGCAGAGCTCTAGAACTCTAGAGAGGCTCTAGAACAAAAACTACTGTTTCATTTTTTCTTTTAAAAAGATTCCCCATGCATTGGTACATGTGGTTTGAGTGTTGGAGTAGTGGAAATTATGCTGTTCATTTTTTTTTAAACCACCCTGTGTAGGAGTGTAGATACATATAGAGCTCACCTGTAAGATGGTAGACGGATATGAAGCCCAGGCCAAACCTCCCAACCTTGGAAAGGTCTTTCAGCTTCCCACTCTGCTCAGGGTGCTGGATGTTGTACCAGTCTTGCTTCTGAAAGGTTGCATCATTGTAGGCATACAGAGCAGGTCCTTGGAAGTCCTTCAATGTCTCAGACCACAACCGATGGCTCGGATGTTGCGACTTGTCGTAAAGGAAAATCACATTCTTTGCTTCTGCATCATCTGCATTCTGCACAAGCTCCTGAAATTGACAGACATCTCTATTCAATAGAAACACTTAAACTTGCATAAAGGCCAAATTCGTGAATAAAGAAAATAAAAAGCAAACAAATATATTATGTTCAAATTAGTGTTTTTTTATATTCAAAAATGAAAACACTTTTTAAAATGTATGGTCTTTTTACACTGTATCCAGATAAATATTCCTACCTTCAAGATCTGTCCACCTTCCGGGTATTTGTCCAGAACCCTCTTAAGGTAGATGTGTAGTGGTGGCAACTTCTGCCCAAAATCGCCATCGTCTGCAAAATGAAATATAAGACTGAGGGATTATTGACATAACCAACATGGAGGGGATAAAGGGGATTTTTTTTAATTCCTTTTTTTTTTTATTTCAGAACCCATATCTCATCATCATGATCATCATCATCATCATTATTATCATTATCATCATAATCATCACATTTTGTACCCAGAAGTAGTTCAGTGAGCTACAGTGACAACAATAGTCTTGACAATTGACAGAAACATTATAATATTTGCTACTGCCATTTTTATGGAAGCTTTTGGGGGGCTTCACCATTTTTTTTTTTGGGGGGGGGAGGAGGACTAAAGCCCCCCCCCCCCAGCACCGCGTAGAACCGTGCCTGTTTTCACTACCACCGACAGTGCATTTTATTAAAGATGCGACATGGAGCCAACTGTTGTACGTACATTTTAAAAATCTACGCGGTTGAAACTGCAACTCAACATGTAAAACTTCTTTATATGATAATAATAATAATTTGGGAGGCTAATCATCCTTACTCGCAACTGTTATGCTGAATTGCAAAGGACGCGGCTGCAACGTGGTCGGGCCGCGGCTGGCACGTAAAGGCGCCTATGGTTGCCGGCCACATTGACCCCATTATGATCACGGAGCACAGCCTGAGATCAAAAGTATTTAATTTTTTCCGGAGGGAGGAAAACCGGAGGGCCCAGAGAAAAACCCTCGTGGCACAGGAGAGAACCAACGCACAACTCTACTCACATGTGATCCACAGCCAGGATTCGAACCGTGGTCACCCTAGTGAGAGGCGAGCGCTTTACGCACAAGCCACCCATGCCACCCCATGCAGTTCAATTATTAAAGAGGCCCACATATGTCAAGAACTGCCATTCTATGAAAGGTCTAGTTGTATCAACTTTGCTTTACTGCCTGGTCACGATATTTACCAGCTCCTTTTTAGTTTTTTTGGCACCACCATGAAATAAACCTTCAGAATGCACTTCTGTAATTACAAAAAAAACACCTTTTTTCTACCTTTTTACTTTATTGCATTTCACCTCAAAATATTCAAATTTTAATTTTTTTTTCAAATTTGGAGAATCGATCAAATATTCAAATATCCAAATCTTCGGCGCAGCCCCACCATCACTACTGTAAGCCATCGTTGCTCCAAGTTGCGTATGTTGTCCCTTTGCAATGCCTCTTGAGCCCCGTTCACCTGTACACATCCAACAATGGAAGCATTAATGCTACAGCATAACCAAAAGATGTCATTTAATTTATAGAAGACAGGTCAGCTAAAATTAGTCCTAATGTAAGGAATATCAGCTGAAGCAAATTACGATTGAACCACAATCCAATCTCCCCCCCCCCCATTCATGCAGATTTTTCGTTCTATACAATTCAAAAGTGGATCCATTGCTCCACCTTAAGTATGTCGAATGTGCAAGTGTCCATGTCGGCTCGAGTGCATATTGGGAGTGCACTCTCTATTTTTTTTTCTTTTTTTAAATATATGGTTCCGTCAAGCTGACCCTCAGGAGCCTTCAGGTCAAGTTGTATCAACTTTGCTTCATTGCCTGGCATATTTAACAGCTGCTTTTAAGTTTTTTTGCAACACCTTGAACATACACTTCTGTAATAAAACAGCACGTCTTTTTTATTCTCACTGCACATTCAACTTTGGGAAAATATTCAACTTTGGGAAAATGTGCAAACCTTTTGCACAGCCCTACCATCGCTACTGTAAGCCGTCGTTGCTGTGCTCCATTCTCCAAGTTGCGTATGCTGTCCCTCTGCAATGCCGCTTGAGCCCTCTTCATCTGTAAAAACGAAAGTAAATGTAAATATCCGACAATGCAAACATTATGTTTCCACTATCACAGAAAGTGCATTTCTTCAGATGCATAATGGAGCCAACTGATGCAGGTAAATTTTTTCAAATCTACCCCGTAACCCTCACAAAATGATCCATGCTGTTCAAGTGTTATAGAGACCCACGAAGAAGAACTGCCATTCTACAAAAGGTCAAGTTGTATCAACTTTGCTTTATTGCCTGGCATATTTACCAGCTGCTTTTTAGGTTTTTTGCATCACCTTGATATCAACTTTTAGAATGCATAACTGTAATTTAAAAGAATTTTTAATTTTAAACTGCTTTTCTCCACCTTCTTTATTTCACTGCATTTCACCTCCAAATATTCAAATTTGGGAAAAATATTCGAAAATTCGATAATGGATCATATATTTGAATATTTGAATCTTCCGCACAGCCCTACCATCGCTACTGTAAGCCGTTGCTGCTGTGCTCCTTTCTCCAAGTTGCGGATGGTGTCCCTCTGCAAGGCCGCTTGAGCCCTCTTCATCTGTGAAAAAGAGAGTAAATATCCAACAATGGAAACATGTATGTTAAGACAGAATTCTTTAAAAAAAAAGAAGAGGTACTTGAATTGCACTTTTATTGTACATAATTGCTGCAATAGGCTACCTTTCTGCTGGTCTTTTTCCAATTCGTCAAAGAATTCACAGGCCTGTTCGTAGTCACTTTCCTGTATAGTCACCTGAATAGCCAAGTCACACTTATCTTCAGATGTCAGTTTACCCGTGATGAAAATCTCCGTCAGTTTCTTGGCGAGTTCTCCAGTGGTGTACATGCTCCAAAGCTCGTCCAGACCCTCCCGACTCTCCATGCCAAAAGTGAATGTCACAGATCCACATTGTACATCCTGAAGATTTGCACTAAACCTTTCGAGAATTTCGAAGTATTTGTCCTCGACGTATTGCACGCCATAGTTTTGTAATAAGCTGAGCATGAAAGCTTCAAAAGCCTTGGTCATGACTTCGTCCATTTCATTTTTCCTTGTCACTGTTGTTGTTACTTTCAGAAGACGTCGTTCTGGTAAAACAAAAAAGTATGGTATGTTTTTAATATGCCAATATGCCTATTACATATTCAGCTAGGCGGCATGGTCATTTGAAAACACTGACGCCTAATTATAGTCCAACCAAACAGGCTTTTTGCATGTATGTAGAAGTATTAATCTGATCTCTTAGCAACTACAAATGCGACTGGCTACACGCCTGGTTAAAATTTGGTCCGATTGGGGGGGGGGGGGGGGGGGCTGTTGCTTCATTTATTTTGGAACAGGCAGTTTTTTGCCTTTCCCTAAATCATGAGTTGAGGCAGAGGGGGGATGTGAACAAGACATATTGCATCAGCTTCAAGCGTGCCTCTATGTCACCCTATTCCTGTGACACTGCCTTTGTGGCCAATCAGTTTCTAACTGTATTTGGCGTAGCAGGAACAAGGTGAACAATCTTAACAAAAGCCTAACAATTACTTACCCAATACCTTTTGTGCCAGATATTTCCATCCCGTTTCCGTCAAAGCATTGCTCAAAATGTGTCTTGCTTCCTCATCGTTATTCTGCCTCTTTAGCCAGGCACCTAACATCGCCCGGCAGCTCACTCGGTTGTCTTTGAGATTAGCTTGGAACGCTTCAATATTTTCCTTTGAAAAACCTAAAACGTAAGCCAGCTTTTCCCAGTCGTCGGAAATCTTTCTCGACAACCTCTGGAGGAAAGATTCGCTGAATTCCGGTTTTCCTGTACATGCATACAAAGGGGAATTTAACACAGCTTCAACCACCAACATGTTTGTCTCTGTAGGCTTTTGTTTATCAAACGTGCCCTTTTGTTTTTCAATTACTGATAAATTAAGGCCTACCTGTTCGTCGTTGTCTGGAGCCCTTTTGACGTTTTCTCTGCGTTTTTTCATTCCGTCCTGGATTAAAAAAATGAAGCGTTTTAAACCCTTGTTTGGCAATTTTTTAATCTATAAATGAAATAGGACTATTATGCATTTTGATCCATACCAGCACAAAACCCCGAGCTACATTAGAAGTAACCTCAATGCCTATATATTGATGGTACGTGAGCAAAATGAGTTTGTCAGTACAAGTTGGTCCAGCAGGATTTAGAAGGCAGCAAAAAACAGAAGTATCACAATGGACAGGAGAATCAATCCTACTTATTTAATTTCAGTTTAACTGCAAATCAAACTGCTATTGCAAAAGATAGTTATCTTTCATGACTGGTCCATCCTTAGGTATTTATCAGAAGAGTAGAAATCATGTAACCTTGTCCTTGGCATTTATTATTTTATCTGCTGTTACATATGACTTCATAATTTGAGTCAAGACAAACATTACTTTTTTACCGTCGGATGTTACATGTTGTGTTTCGAATGAATACATGTACAAGGAAATGATTTTCTGAAAAGAAATTATGGTGATTGTTTTTGTCGGTATACTTTTGCTAATTAATAATGGAGGTGGGAAAACGTTAGGTTTCTGGTATAGTCATCTGTGCGCAGAATGTGCGCAGAATGGTTAATGATCAGTGTCAGACAGCTGAGTTTGTGATAGTTGTATTAAAAAAGACATAAATTGAGAATAGAGTAGGCAAATTACGTGAAATACTCACAGTTCCTGGTCGGTAACACGGACTTTTTATATTCATATGTTGTTTTCATGAAGGTAAGCAAGTCACATTTGTATATTTTTTCTAATCCTGTATTTTTATTCACCAGTGCCTTGAGTAGCTAATTGTTGGAAGATACGTGCCCTATATATGACTCCGGTATTTTTATTATTATTATTATATTCCCTCGTTTTTGAATATGCAATAATGTCAACGTATTCACTTACCTTGACTTCTTTCTGCTACATGCACAGTTTGAAAACTTTGAATGATATGAAAATTTGGGTTGTTAACAGGTCCCACAAAAGTAGGATTGTTGCTTCCACCCACATTGAGGCTCAATGAACCTTGTTGTGACCCGTCGGGCCTCTGTACAGCAGATACTGAAGAGGAGCTTCTCTGAGTTGACGTAGCTAAGATACCGGAACCTGAGCTTGCAACCTGATCGGGTTCCATCTGTACACGTGGTGCCAAATTCCCATCGTCAGTCAATTGCTGCTTCTGCGACTGATGTCCAGCTGGATCTCCTGTCCAAGTCTCTCCTGTTCAGGTGATGACTTGGCACGGCTGTTGCTTGCTTCCATTTCACCTTCTGCCTGCATATATCGTCAAAAGCCAAGTTGAACGTAGATCCCCAAGTGACTCATGTAGTCTCTGCATATTTCTGCATTTTTCTTTTCCAAAAAAGAAAAAGAAAAAGAAACTAATCATAAGCCCAATTTTTTTACATGAGTGCGCATTTCTAGATTTAATGACGTCATTATGACGTCATCCGTTATCAAATTATTAGCCGTTTAACTTTAAGTTCAGAATTCTACGACATAGTCTGAACTATATCTTTTGAACATAATAGAGTATCGTGTTCACTTTTCATGAGGTGTTAGACGTTGCCTTGAACAACATTTCTTATTTCCGGGCACAAAACCACTTGACCTTCACTTCCGGTGTTACCAGATGTGCAATGAAAATTGAATATAGTGAGGAATGTCAAACACAGGAAACGCCATGATGGCATCATCAACCAAAAGAGTACCCTGTAGTGGCACATCAAACATATTTAAACTATTTAAAATTAAAAAGAATTCATAAATATTTTACGAAATTGCCCCTCGATATTCTTTTGACAACCACAAATCAATTTGCATGGTTTCAGAATCATGACGTTATCAGACCAGAAGTAGGGAGAATTTGAAGTGAATCCTTCCTTCCTTACAAGTGTTGCCTTCATCATATGGTTGAATTTAAAGGCCCTGCCAGAAGCTCCGGGGCAAACCCCTTCTCTTAGCAATAAGTGTTTATGGGTTCTTTTACATGCATTACACACATGTACACACGGGACCTATGGCTTTACGTCCCATCCGAAGGACGAAGCAATAATAGTTAAGTGTCTTGCTTAAGGACACATGTGTCAAGACCAGGACTCGAACCCACACTCTGCTGATCAGAAACACCGTCAGAGCTCGAGTCCAATGCTCTTAATACCACTTGACCATGACACTCCACTTAAGTATATTTGTTTATTTATTTTTGAAATTGGAATCAAGTATTAGATCCTTGTCATAATGACTAATTTCGTAGCATAAATTAAATAATGCCGTACCTTGGGCTGCCAAATGCTGTGAAATCATCAAACTGAAGTAGGTACACAAACTCTTGACATTTATCATATTTCCAAATTTTTGAAAGGTTCTTTAATACTTCATGATGAGCATGGATCACCTCTGAACTAAATGATTATTTGTTTTGCACATTTCAACTGAATGACGTCACGAAGCAGAAATAAGTGTGGGCATAAGGCAAGGAACAGGTGTAGGTGTACCCCCCAAAATTGTACTGACATAATTTCCAAAAAGACACATCTAAACAAAAAAGTGCTTGTACTTAAAGATTTAGTGATCCCTTTTCCGTTCTGACAAAAAAAATATTCACAACTCAGCTGGGCAGTGTGTAATGAAATACAATGTAGTTGTCTTAATGGGGACGTCTCTATAGTCCGAAGTACCATTGGTCCGACGTCCCATTGGTCCCAAGTCCCATTGGTTCGACGTCCCATTGGTCCGACGGCTTATTGGTCTGACGGACCATTGGTTCGACGGCCCATTGGACTGAAAGGCCCATTGGTTCGACGGCCCATTGGTCCGATGGCCCATTGGTCTGAAGTCCCATTGGTCCGAAGTCCCATTGTTCCAAAGTCCCATTGGTCCGACGCCCCATAGGATTAGGGTTAGGGTCAGTCAACCTGAACCAGTGGAACTACATAGTATTATGTTTCGTCGGACCAATGGGACTTCGGACCAATGGGACCAATGGTACTTCGGACCAATGGGACTTAGGACCAATGGTACTTCGGACTATCGAGATGTAACCGTCTTAACTGAACAAACACGAATGTTTTGTAAATTTTGTAAGTGCGTCATGCTGTTCCAGTCAAATGAGGGCTCCCTTATGTGATGTCACTTGAGTACATAAGACAAGCCGTTTAAGGCCAAGGTCATTTCCGACTTTCTTGTCTGGTACGGCTTGAATTATCACACCAGTCTAAGGAAGCGGCTGCGGCTACTTCTCCTAGACTCGTGTGTAGTTTCAAGCCATAGCCTCATTGGGACACGGCCATATATTCGGTTCAGGGATTTACTACATATAATATGAACCTAACATGTCGCTTATAAAAAAAACATCGGCTGCCATGCTCTGATAAAGAAAATGAAACAGCAATAACATTAACAGAACAGTGATACGAACAAAAATAAATGTTTTTTTTGCATGTGTGGTGCTGAAACATGTGACACAAACATGTCAAAGGCCAGTCTCAACCAAGGCTTGTGCTGTAGTGTTGTATTATCATGCAAATCAACCTCCCCCACCCCCCCCCCCAAAAAAAATTGACGAATTTAAATACAAAAAAGAGGAACTGCTTAGAATCAACAAATGCATTTAAATGTATACAAAGGCCTACATGTATGTCAAAATTGCATTTCATTTAAAAAAATAGGCCACCAAACATCATGTGATGAACGTTTATTAGAAATGGCACTCGATTTAGAAATTCAACATTGGCTGTTGCCCTTCACCATTCACTGACGTTATTTTTCATACTCAATTGCTGTCCAAATAATAATTGAGAAAAAACATAAAGGAATAAAAACAAATCCCTTCAGATCGAGCGAATTTTCTCCACCCCCGCCCCACCCAAGCCCACCTCGGCACACAGAATCGAAGTGGCATACACCTAGCCGCACTTGTGTCGCCTATATAACGTACAGCGCAGCATACGAAGGCCACACCAGGAAGTTGGGCTAGCATACACCGTGCCAGCAGTGTTACTAGTTTTGTACCTGTTGGTGATCAGTTTCACGGCAATTACAAATCCTCGTCAGATCTTGTAAAATTCCATCTCCATTTCTACCCGTACCAGGCTTGGTGAGTTGTTACTTCATCCACTTCACATTCAGAAGAAATAAATCAACATTTTGTTGATCGAATAAGGGAAGAAACAGTCGTGGAAAATCCGCATACCGATTTTGGGAATTCCCCAGTTTCAATGGCGGCCGCGTTATTGTTATTCACAGTGCATAGTGCAAAGGGCCCGCCAACTCATGAATAATTCAGTAGTTTCGACTTTGCCTTGATCGGGCCAGTAGGACGGGCCAGTATATTTATTCATGAATCAGAATTTAGTCAACCAGTTACATTAAAGCAATTTAAAGTACGGTCGAGCTACCACAGTCGCCTATATATAGTGGATAGCGAGATGAGCTATGGATACACAAAGTTCCCTGGTTCGAATCCACGTCGTTGCCGCTCATTTTCATCGACTATTTTTCTTCTCTAAATTTATTGTTGAGATAATTTTAATTTCAGGGCAAACCGAAAACGAACAACCAAAGTGTCTTGCAATGATTCAAAGGAGAAACTGAATTATGCATGACATTACCCCCAACCATCCTAGGGGAAAAAATATGCCGGTTCCCCTCAGTCACTAACTCTGGTAAACTCTCTCATCATTTGGTAGTGCAAAGCCAGGTGATACAAGTCTGTTATTGGTGCCAAAAATGTGTATGTTTTTACTGCACACAAGTACACACAACCATTTGCCTTTTGGTAAAGTGAAATGCTTTCAAATGTGGATTACACTGTTTGCCACACCACTCCCCCTCCAACCCCAAACCCCTTCCCCCAAACAACCCAACAAACAAACACACAACCAACAAACAAACAATAGAAAAAAACCCTGGCTTCAAAACAATGTAATATAGATTCAAATGCTCTGTTTTAATTCCAAAAAGTGTTAAATTCAACTCTTTGCCTCAGGCTAAGCGTTCTTTTTGACATAATAAGTTTCTGCCGGTATACTATGATTCACTGTAGACAAAGAGTTCAACAAAATGCAGAGTAATACAAACAAGAAGCAAAAAATATATATTTTGTCCAAATAAAAAGCTAAATAATATGCAAATAATACGCAAATATACAGCCATAAATAAATGCAATCAATAAATATCGAAGGAATAATCAAAAGTAATATTAAACCTAAATAACAAGATGACAAAGCATTACGCAGGAAAGTTAAGAAAAAGTCAATCTTATAATAAGTCAAACAATATGTGGTGGTTTCAACTAGTTATTTTGTGATGTTCCAAAAATATAATAAAATTCAGATCCTTAATCATCAGCAACAACTCCAACTCCAAGTTTAATAGTTACCTGGTCATTAAGTACAATAGAAAACATTCTCATTGCATTGGCAAATACGGAAAACTACCTGGATGTTTTTCAATACCTGGATTTTTGTGCTAAGAATTACTTTGCTACATGTAAGTACTTA
Organism: Patiria miniata; assembly: GCF_015706575.1. Taxonomy (NCBI): domain Eukaryota; kingdom Metazoa; phylum Echinodermata; class Asteroidea; order Valvatida; family Asterinidae; genus Patiria; species Patiria miniata. The sequence continues at coordinate 14,951,292 of NW_024037063.1, forward strand.
TGTGAAATACATTGTATACTGTGCATCAAGCTTAGGGACAATTTCCTAGAACATTCAGACATGATTTATTTGGCTAAAGCAAATTGCTTATACGCTATAATTCAGCTAAGACATTGTGCTAAGAAGTTTGCTAAATGTAAGTACTTATGTGAAATACATGGTATGCTGTGAATCAATTCACAAGTTCCTAGAACACTCAGGTATGATACTTTGGCTAAGCAAATTGCTTATACGCTATAATTATTCTTGGTTAAGGGTATCTTCAGTATCTGCTAACATACTCTCTGCTTACACACACACACTTGTTCTATTGACTCTATTCCAGGTATTCTTTAAATCTCAAAATACAAAGCAAGCCTACATCCATTTGCATAATTATATGCATGTGCATTAACACTGAGCAAGATGATTATACCTCATACATATTCATGACCTAGCCTTGCACTGCCATTCTGGTCAAATGTTTCAAACTCATTTCAACTTGACAATGACATTTTATTCTTTCTCCTCTAGATAACTCGTGCTTAATAAATACATTGGATTGAAGGCCTTCAATTGTATGCTGGTTTGTTTTACATAAACAGGCAAAGGACCTTAGAAAAATTGCAAAAAAAAATGTCTTGAGAATTTATTTGCAGGATGGTGTAGTAGTTTATACAAGGCGCTTAGATAAAAATAAAAACATGTGAAAGCTAAATTAATTAATTAAATCTTAATACAAAAGCATTACCTCCTTAGAAAATGTGTCATTCAAAATTATGTGATAACAGTGAAATTCAGTTCAAAGAATTTTGGAATGTACATCTTGTACATCATAAGTTCCGGTTCGATGACGTCACGGTCTCGAAACCTCGCAAAGTCGTTTATAATATATCTGGCAATAAAGTAACAGCTTGACAAAATATGATATGGAAACATTTTGATTTCATTATTACTCAGTGAAAAATACATGTTTTATTTCCATTTGATGAATTCCTATTTTACTAACTGCTATGTTCTTTTATAGCCTCACTTGTCCAACTATTTCCTTTTATTTTCACCCTTAGTGAGTATCCTTTCATTTGTTTTTTTCTGAACCACAGATAATACATCAATCGCCATTTAAAATTTCCACTTGACGTGGCATGCTTTACCACTTTGAGAAGTACAAAATACTTAAACATTGTATAAAAAAACCATAAGGCTTATAGGCAAACCAAAAGAAATAGAAGAAAAACAGTGCAGATGACAATTGAGCTGATGATCAAAAACATGTATACTTGGCTGTAAACATGAGAACTGTTACATTTTGTTAAGTAAAATCATCAACACATACATGTACCATTAAAACGTAAGGTAAAATTGAGGATAAGATAAGAAAAACTCAAAACCTTCGAGGTAAAATTATTCCAGTGAATGCATATCAGTAAAAAAAAATCTGGCTTAATGGCACTTGTAAACAATTCTTTCATTGAGGTGTACTTAATCTTCGACCATTTTAAATAGTAAAATTTGTAATAATCGACTCCTGGTCGTTTGCGAATGCTTCCATTTGGTCCGCAGGAATTATTCAAAGTTTAACTCTCAACAGTTCAGTATTTTAATAAGTAAAACATGTACAGTTTTTTTCTCAAAATCTCTACGAGTAAAAAAGCAGCAAACACGTCTTGTATACCTAAACATTAATATTGTTCAAATAAACTATATTTCAGATTTTTTCCTGTATATTTATGTTTTTTCCGCATGATTTCCTTGTCTTTTCTTCCCATTTATTTCCTTGGTCCTCAATAATTGTTTATTTATATCAATCGTCATTAACATTTGCTGAATTTTTAAGGTATCGTTTTATTAACGTCTTAGCTTCAGGTTGTAGTTAAGACATGGCTGATCCGAATTCCCAATAAAACTTTCCCCTTTTATGTATGTCTTAATCGTGCGCCATAAACAGAGGATAATAATGAAACTACATGTTTTACTTCAACAGTTGATAAAAAAAAATGTTAAACCAATCTTTAAACCAGAAGCATCGTATTAATGCTTACTGATTCTCAAACATGACTGATCAATCTTTATCTAAAAATAAATGCATATAGGACCTTCTGTTGATATAGGAAATTCAAATCAAAACATTTCCCTACGTTTATGACGCATATTCTTTGGTGTATATAATCCCATTAATGCATATAATGAAGTCGAATTAATAGCAAAATTGATACCAAACACACTTTCTTTCCATTTATTCCGACATACAGCTGAACTACGATCTGTAAATACATCATTTCCAAACATATTTCAAGTGTGTGGCACCGAAGCATAGTATAATTTTTCATTTTTTTTGAAGCTGAAAACTATTCATTATGCCATAAAACTCTCAATATTATATAGTATAATACATGTGCAAAAAACGTAATGATTCAAAACGACACGTCCGTCATATTTTGACCAGCACATAAACCTGACCATCATATGCTTTATCACACGAATAATTGGTACCGCTTCAATTTCAACACCAAAAAAAAAAAAATCGTATTTCTCAATGTCTTTTCCCCCCGACATTTCATATCAATTTATCAACATATATGTTTTACTACCGTGACAGTTTAAGATAAAACAATTCTTACATCTAGAAACATCGTAACATATTTCAAGTGTGTGGCAGCTAAGCATAGCATAACCTTTTGAAGCTGTACACTATTCTTTAGGCTATAAATCTCTCAATATCAGAGTATGATAAATGTGAAAAAATGTAATGATTCAAAGCGACGCGTCTGTCATATTTTGACCAACACATCAACTTGAACATCATAATTATCAAACCAATAATTGGAACCGCCACAATTTCAACACGCAAAAAATATCGTAACACTCGGCTATCACTCAAACTTAAGATACTGAAAACAAACTCTTCTCCTAGGTCTCGAAACTAAGCTGGATACCTTTTCAAAACGAAATGTACTACAACGCTTCTGCTATCTTTCCAAAACATACGATCGCGAAACTAAATATTGCCTTCCAATAGAAACTCTTGTTGTAGCATGAGTTTATCTTATCAAAAGCACAAAAAATACTTTCAAGGGTGTGGATCCACACAAGAAATTGCAAAGCTCTGTACATGTATGCAATATATGGATAGTATTTAAATAATTGTACAAGTATTTGATGACCTTGCTAAGCATGAGCAAATGAGTTGTTATTGTAATTTTACCCTAATTATTTGCACTTAACAAAATGTACTAAATAAATTGCTATAAATACAAATCACTTTGCGCTCCAATGTTTTTTATTTGAATTTCTAAATCGAGCACAGTATATTTAACGACACCTTAATCCTGCCTCTTGTCTATACCGTAAACAAAAACAAAACCACAAACAACATTTACATGTATAAGCTCACGGGCTACTCTTTCAACAACTCAACTGTTGCTTGGCTACGAACAGGCACAAGACACACTCGGGCAAAGGAGTCTTCCAAAAGCATTTGACAGTGTCGAGATTTATTTCAAAGCAGCATCAGCTTCCTACGTAACTGCTAACAAAATTATCTATTAGTGTGTATATTTAGACGGGGAAATATGCAATAAGTGTTTTTCGACGTCAGTGCAGTGCTGTAGTGTCTTCTGATGACTCGATTAGCTCCGACTAATTTATTGAATATACGCGTACATACTATGTCAGATGGAAACAAAATTGTACAAAAATTCGACATACTAGAAATAAAGTGCACAAAATGCGCACGAATTAACATCAAGGCCCTTCGAGCCACTTGTTCATTTATTGTCGTAAACGAATGAAGCTTCTTGCTTCAGCTTTGTATCATGTCTAAAACAACCTGTTAACGATTATGTATTGGACAGGGTTCAGCACTTCTCCACACTTCTCCAAAACGTCTGCTGTGCTGCAATCACTGTATTCCTGTATCAGATGAAAACAAAATTGTCCACTTGTCTTTGTGGTCCTCTGTGGGTACCGTGTTTTTTTCTGAAGTCACAATTCAGATGAACTAGTTCATGTTTTACTTCAGACCAGAAATACTTCGTCAACCTCCTTCCTAATCTGCTCTTCGTTTTTCTGCATCTCTTCTGGAAGAGCTTATTCAAAATACGCCGCGGATTGAACATCAGATGTAGGTTCCCCGGTGAAAGGAACGACTGTCATGTCTGGTTGTTTCTTTGGTCTCAGGAATTTATAAAGTGTTGTCACTTTAACAACGATGGGATCCTTTCCTCCAGCGTCAATTTTGTATCGTCTTGATAACGTGACTGTCTCATCACTCTTGTCAATCTGCTCAAGGATTTTTGCATATATTTTCTCAGTAGCACCATCCGCCGGTGTTTCTGACGGTATCCAATCACCAGTGCCAAAGGCAAGGTCGTCGTTGTCGTCATACTGTAACTGGTCTCCTTCGTTAATGTCTCTTCTATAACCTACTATCTCACCAACGACGAAACGGTTGTAGGGATCTTGATCAAGGAGGTGATGAATATGTCTTGGTATTAGTGTCCCTGGTCTGTGCTCGTCTGGTTGGATAGCTCTTGTTGTGATATCGTACTCGGGGATGTCAGACTGGGAAAGAATTGGATTCATCTCGTCCAGACTCTGACAGTCCAACACACTTGTGTAGATACCTAAATGAAAATCATCCAACAGATGTTCTAGGAGTGCATTGCAACTGTTTGCAATTTGTCTGGAAGTGTGACCCTTTTGCTGAGATGGTGAAGAGTGCTCTAGGTATATTGTATTTGTCGATTTGTCGAAGTACGCTTTCCGAGAGTACTTCTGTTCTGCAACCTTTTGTCCATTCTTGTCATATAAGCCAAGTTTCAATTCAGCTTTGCAGACGAAATTGTCAAATTGCTGGAGTTGTGTAATGTGCTCTTTGATCTCAGCACTCATTTGTGTGATTTTCAGCTGGTGTTGCTTAAGTCTCAACAACACACGAGTCATTTCCTCTGATTTCACCTTACGCTTGATGCCTTCCAGATACTCACAATGCTGTCCAGCGGGGCAGTCTTTATTGGTGTCTAACGGCTCCTCATTCATCTCATCCCCAAGATTCTTAGGTCGGAGAGACGCTGGAAGAAGTTGAATGAGACGTACTTCATCCTCGACCTCAAATCCGCACTGCTTTAAGGGAAAGATGAATCCTCTGTCTGTGGATGCAAGGTTAAACTGGTCCATTTGGTTAGGGTCAGCATAATACAGATCATTCGACCTCCTCAAGAAGTATTCCGTATTGGGTAAATACAGCTCGGATACAGCAAACGTGGTTTGACCGCTCGCATTGTGCAACAGAAGAAGCATTGCTCTAACAGCACCCTCGGCTGTCTTCTTTTCGTTTGGACCTAGTCGTTCATCACCACATTCCACTTTCATTGACGCCAACACTCCTGCCAGCTGGTCCAAGGAACATGACTCCTGGGTTCCAAGCAGTCTAAGGACAGTATCAAACTGTGCCAATTCTCGTGGTGCTTTGTACAAATACGGGCGCAAAGAGGGCTCAAGATCTTTGTCCATTTCAAATACCAACTGATCTGCTCTGACCAATACACGTCCTTCTTCCACAAGACACACTGGAGTGCACTTCAAATGACGTTTAATGTCCTCACCATGCTCAGCCATGTTTAGACCTTTCAAGTATCCCAGAATCTTGCCCATGACTTCTTTCAACGTCTCTCTCTGTCCTGCTGGCAGCATGTCTTCCTTGTGAATCGCATTCTTTTTCTCCATCAGCCCACAGATGTTTTGCGTGTGTGAAATAACTTGATCAACAGCCACATTTTTAATTCCAAGGCAACCATGAGCCGTAACATCCTTATCCATTTCCCTGTTGGTCGGTATGGCCCAATATGGTAGTATCATACAAACTGACCATACAAGCTCCAAATGTTTGTCCGACACTGATCCTTGATATGCAATAAATGCGGGCGTTTGGCTGTTGTGACTGCTCATCAAAGAACATGCAGGGTGGATTTGAAGCAAGTTTTCCTTGATTGGGACAGACGGAATGAACATAATCGTTGCGATTTTCTTCAGGAAGCCTGGGTCGTGTAGCTCTTTGTTGAAGTTCAGTTCATTTGTCAGAAGACGAGAGATGCCACCCAATGCCTCTTTTTTCCCCTTATCTTTGACTTCACCGGACATTTTTTCTATGTCCTGTGCAAACTGAAGGAAGTCGTCTTGAGTTACTGTTGCATGGAAACCAATCTTCTGGAGGAAATACTTCAGGTTTCCCATTGATTCAGGCAGTAACTTTATTGGGTCAATCAAAGCTTTGAAGACAAGATTATCACCGTCGTAAAAAAATCTTGCTTGTCGTCGAATGCCAGTTCTGTCTGGAATGAAGGCAACGTGGGAAAGACACTCCAGAAATTCTTTTTCCTCCTGTTCTGATGCTTCGAGTAGAACGTTGTCTCTGATGAATTTGACGTGCTGCAATTGACCCTTTTGACTGAGCAACAGAAAGCTTGGAAGTATGTACTTCAAGTACATATCGACTTTGGTAATCGGAGTTATTCCAAGCTGTTGGTAGATCAGATTCCAGTTACAATTTGGCTCCAGAACAACACAATTCATATTGTCCATCCAGGTCTTGGCTTCAACCATGAACTTTCCGTAGCCTTCTACAGTGTGGCAGTGATCAAATTGGTGAAGATCGGTGGTGCATTTTTTGTTTAGCAGTTTGAAAACTGAGAGCCTTTTGATAGTCTCTATGCTATCCTCAGACAGATTCTCAACCTCTTGAAAATATTGAAGTAGAGTGTCGCACTGAGAGAGCGTCAGGTGACCAATGCCTCCACCTGTGTTTTGCACGAATGCGATCACATCTATCACATCTTGTCTTGAGGCTGGCAGGGCCAAGTGTTTTGCAAGTAGTTCTTCTAGTCCAGGTGGTGCATGCGGCACTTGAGTACCAGTACCAGACGTTGTCCTGAGCTCACACATAAGGTTCTGCCGAATGAGAGGGAGACCAAGTTTGAGCAACACATTTGATTCTTTCATCCCCAACCCTACTTCGTTTTGCAGTAGCAATACGGTTTTGGACAAAGAAGGGGGCACCAGTTTGCCTGATGTTGTTGGAAATATTGGCCAGTGGTTGATGCAATCGAGGGAGGAGTCCTGTAATGTCTCGCTGCAGATGAATGCCCAAAGGTGTCCAAGCCACGACTCAGAGGGATGGCCTTCTGTGTCTGGCGTCCACTCTACGTGCTGATTGCAGCCTTGCCAGCTCTCTGGCAGATGCTTCCCAAGGTGTTGGGCCAGGTCCGTTATGGTAAACTGCTTAAACACTCCACTGCTATAAGCTGCCTCGGAAATCTTTTTCTTCTTGAACCAATCAATGCACGATGGAACCAACTGGTTATGAAGGAATATACCTTTCAGACAGGGTAGCACCCTGGAGTGGCTAGTTACATATGAACCATCACATGTGGAAAACTCACGCAGCATGCCATCATTCGTCAGACGGATGGGTAAGCCATTCAGCTCAGCTGGATTTTCGATACCTTCAAGGCAGTAATCGAGCAATGTACGTACAGTCCGGATGTTCTTGAATTTTGTTTCCTCCAAAGGAGCAGGGAGGGCCTGTGCCACTTGGTGAGATCCAGATGAAAGATGTTGAACTACTGACTTTGGATTAACAAACTTTGCTTCAACACCACAAGCTTTGAACGCCAAGCATACGTCCATGGAGCTGGCTAGCAGGTTAAAGTTGACCCTCAGTAAAAAAGAGCGCATTGACTCCTGTGCTTTATCATCTCTCACTAAGTTCACACCTGCTTCGGGCGATGCGGCATCGAAGTTATCCGTGAAAGCAAGACTGCCATCACTGTTTGGATGATGCCAGGTGGTTGTGACAGCATCTTTGGTTTGATGTACAACAGGTAAAACCTTCAAGTTTTCCTTACCGATGTACTGGAGTGTCGCTTTTGCTAGGAGTTCCCACTCTCCACGATATTTCCGCAATTGCTTTGGAAAAAGGTCATCATACCGACAAAGGTCCTGTTTCAAAGACTTTACATCAGCTTCCCCAAGCATTAGTCGTCCTGCTTGCTTAATTAATTTAGCATAGGCTGGGGCAAGCACATGTTCCAGTAGAATTCGGTTCCATCTATGAATGATTCCACTCTCGTCAGAAGTATCCGATTTGGCATAATCGTCACTTTTTGCAAGATTCTTTCTTGCCGAATCCAATTCAAACGTCCCATTTACATGCACTGGTAATTCGGTGTAAACCGGCAGTGGGAGAAAGCAGTAAGCTTTGCACTGCTGTTTGTGCTTCTGACTTGGTGCCATCTCCATTCTGTTATCCTTGAGGAGAGCCGCTACTCCAGCTCGTGGAAGAGGCCTCTTTATGGTAAAAGCTCTCGACACCGACTGATAGTCAGACTCCAAGCCTTCAAACCCCAGCGTCTGAGAAATGAGCCATGTTTTTTCAGCGCCATGTGAGTCACTTGTCACGAGGGTGTACACATGGGACATGGGCTCAATTGTCTCACAGGGGTTATCTGTGAAAAGCTTGAGGTGCTGTGCCAGCTTTGAACGTTGATCTTCGTCTTGTTCTGATAGCTTTGCATTGATGCTGTACTTCGTTGTCAGTTTGTTGGTGTGTTTATCAATACACGAAACACTTATCGATTTGATGTTGGTAAGGAAAAGAAGTGCTTCCTTTGACACTTTCTTGAAGTCACCAAGCAATTCCTCTACTCTCATTGTATAGTAAGTCTCTCCGGAAAGATCTGATGGTTGTTTTCTGAGTGGGAATCGAAAAACTGTTCCCTCCTTTCCACTGAAGTCTGATATATCCCCCAGATATCCTCTCATCATGTCAGGGAATTTCTTCCTGAATCCTTCGTCTGCCGTTAATTGTATCCCAGGTGACGTATTCCGTGTCACTGGAGAGAACATCAAAAGCGGATCAAACACACACAGGGTGTCACTGTTGCTGAGGAAACTCGGACAATCAGTCAGGTGGTAAACAGCATTGAAACCGATTCCAAATTTCCCAGTTGTTGTAATGTCGTCTCTCTTTCCTCCAACTCCTACCTTTTGAATGCCTTTGATGTCTGCTTCAGTGAATGGCTTGTCGTTATACACACAGAGCGATGGAAGTTCTCCTACGGCAGCCCAGGAATCACATATGACCTTCTTTGCTTCATGATGACGTGGATCGTAAACAAAGTGTATTTCTGTTGATCCTGCATCATCGGCATTTTGAAGAAGCTCTTTGAATACATCAGAAACATTGGGATACGACCTCAGTATGTTTTTCAGACGATCCGTTAGTTCTTCACTCTGGCCGAAATCGGTTGCAAATCCCTGCAACGGTAAGGAGTTATGAATGTACTTCTCCCTTTGTGTGATGACACCCAACGCCTTAGCATCCTGGGATGGTATATATGGATGTGTGTACTTTTCTTCGGCACGACTTTCCTCCCATTCCATATCGTTATATGTCAGCTCTTTGGGTGAACGCAAAATCCCACAGTTATCTGGGACATAGATTAAGCCTGTTTGTAAGCTGTTTTCTTGGCTACCTCCAGCGTGTTTTCCATGCTTTGCTGCCAACATGGATACAACCTCTGACAACATCGACGTCGCGGTTTTCAGGTCAGATTGATTTAGAGGTTTCTCGCCATAGGTGTCTTTCAGAAGCTGGAGAGTTTGGCAGAAGTCCTGCACCTGAAAATGATCTCTTACACCACAAATCCGCAACAGGTTGCTGAATTGAATTAGCTCATGGGAAACTTTGTACAGGTATGGTCCATTTTTTCCATCGTAGTGAAAAGCAAGTTGCCTACACTCTCTGAATTGACCATCACAGAAGACAAATCCCTTCGAACAAAGCTGGTCAACAGCAGCACGGTGCTCTTCATTGGTAGTAACATCACCGTTTGGAGACACTTCACAGATTGTGCTCTGGAGATATGCATATATGCTGCGAACCATGGCAGATGTTTGATGGGGCATGGGTGCTCGATCAATTAGAATGACAAGCTGAGCAATGACATCACCGACTGCAACAAGTTTGCCCGTGAAACCAAGAAAGGTTTTGACCTTGTTACTCATTGCCTCAGACCCCAACCTCCTCTCGTCCAAGAGTGGTCGAACTGAACCAAGAAGGTTCTTGTGTTCTGGTGTATGAAGCGAGTCTGCTGGCATAAACTCATCTTCACAGTGACACCAATCCAAATGATAGCCTGGAGGCTTCTTCAGTACTGGAAGGAAAGCTGCTTGTCGGATTCGTTTAGTTTGATCGGCTGTTGGCTCGTCAGACCTTCTGAGTTTTTCATCTACCAGCTTTAGAAGAGTCACGCACCTCTGGTCAACATTATCACCCTCTGACAAGGATTGTGCTCTCTCACAGATATCTTCCCAAGATAAGTCATGCGAAGCCATCCCTAGCTGGGATAAAGACAGAAGACGTTCCTGTTTACGATACTGCTCCCCATGTGGAAACCGACAGTCAGACTCGCTATACAGTGATCCAACTGCTGATTCGGGATTCACCAAATCCTGAGGTCTTGCCAAGTCTTCGCCTTCTGGGGAAGTCGGTATGCACTCTGTAGCCTTCAGTAATTCATCATAATCTTCAAGTTTTCTTTCTCCAAGACGAAGGTCCAACGAGTAAAGAACAATGTTGTTTCTGAGGTTAGACTCGATGTCTTGAGGGGTTTTCTCCAACATCGGAAAGAATACCTTAGACAGGAAACGCTGGATGTTGAAGGTGTTGCAATCGAAAGCCTCTTGAGCGCCTGCTTGCTTGATGCTCTCAACTACATCTCTTTCCAATTCCACACATCGTTTCTGGTCCTGATGCTTGTTTAGCACGGTTTTAATGCTTCCTCTCAGTTCGTCGGGATCTGTCAGTCTCCAATCAGTGAAAAAGCATTGATGCACTGGAACCCACTTACTTTGATCAAAGAATACTTCTGGGGCATCGTCACTAGTTCCTATCTCCCTGTAGTAGGCTTTAACGAAAGGATGAAAGTCACTTTCAGACTCACTCCATCTTGGCCACAAACACTGGAAGTTGCGAGCATCAACAGTACCTTGTTCTTGCAACATTTGAAGATCTTTCAGTAGATTCATAAAAGCACGCAACAGGACTGATTCCATGAAGCAGATATTCCAACGGGTCTCAAATTCTCCCGTGTCAGATGAGGGTTTGCTCCACAGCTGGCGGCGGTTAGGTTGAAGTAGGAAGTTGCCATTGACATGAAAGCGTAACCCCGTGGAGACATCAAGAGGGAGAAAGCTAAAGGCCCTGCCCGGTGTGGTTTCAGGGGTCAACCCTCTTTCACCAGATACTAGTTGTGCAGCAACCCCACCACATGGCACAATTCCAGCTTTGATGCCCTCTTTGGTGAGGGCGAGATCTAGAGGCTTTCCTAATGCCATACAGGAGCTGATGATGAAGTGAGATGTTTTTTTCTTTGGTTTCTTTTTGGCAGCTACGCCTATTATGCATGTTTCCTGATCTATCTTCACAATCATAGTCGACTCTGGAACTGGCAAACCATGGCCTGGGACTTTCAGACGTTTTGCTGTTGCTTTCAGGACACCACGTTGATTTTTGAAGTCATCAGATGGACCTGTAATTGACCGTGGCAGCTGTCTGACTTGTGAAACCGTGACAGACATTACTGGTGTCATGTTCCTGATATTTTCAGACTCAAGCTGTTCCACAGTAACTTTAACCACGCTCTGGGTAAAGAGAAGCAGAGTAGACGCTGATTTCTGCAAAGCCTGTAACAATGGTTCAGTATTCTTCTTGGGATAAAAGACAGAATCTGAGATTTGATTTGGCTGTTGGCCATCAGCTTCCGCTTTCGTCCGCAGTGGTAACCTGATGAGTGTGTGCTCGAAGTGTGCAGCCTCTGGCAGCTTACAACCAAAAATGCCATTGTATGGTTGGAACTGGTTCGGATAACTCTTAAGCGTTCGTCTGTGGCTTTCGTTTGTCAGATCGAGTTTGATGCCTGGCTGTGACGGCTTGACACGGGATCCAAGATGGGTTGTTCTCGGATCACAAATAAGCACATACGGTCCGCTGACAACACTTGGAACATCTGTCAAGTGATAAACTGATGTGAATCCCAATCCGAACCTCCCAACTTTGTCCAGCTGATCTTTCTTGCTCTGGGCAGCTATATTGCAGATATTTGTAATGTCATCTTTCGAGAAAATGCCATCATTGTAAGCCCAAAGAGCAGGTCCATGACATGACTTCATTCCTTCACCCAGAAGGTTGTGAGCTGTGTGCTTGTTGTCGCGCCAGTCTAGCAGAAATTTTACTTCAGTAGCTCCAGCATCATCGGCATTTTGAATCAACTCGTTAAAGATGCCAGGTCCTTCCTTATACATATCAAGATTTCGCTTGATTGCATTCACTGTCGTCTCGTGTGGGCCAGAAACCTCGTATCCATATTCTACTCCTTCAACAGGTGCTATCACGTGACTCAGTGGCTGCAATTCCAATTTCTGCGCAATCCAGTTGGATATTTTCTCATGAATTATTGGCCTACCGAAGGCTTGGGAACCTTCTTCGAATATCTGCCTTGCAAGTCTCTCCTCATCCACATACAGGCAATTAGATGGACATGCCATGTGTAGTTTTCGTTCTCGTGCTCTCTGCATTCTACATGGAACGAGGATCCCCGACATCTTGTTGTCAAAAATTTCTTGGCTGACCATGTGCCTGAGGATGTTGCAGACAAGATCCAAGTCTGTCTCATAATCCTCTTGACTGGAGACTGAGCTGGCTTCATGCTTTTGACTGACAATTTGCAGCATTTCGCAAAGGGCGCTGTCTTGGAAGGTCTCCTGGACACCCATGTTGTTCAGGAAACTTCTGTACTGCAGATAATCCTCAGGAACAAGGCGTAGATAAGGGGTCAAAGTAACACCAAGTGTCCCGTTGCTCAGGGCCATCTTGTCAGGAGTGGTGAAACCAAAACCATGCCACACCCATGGTTGAGGAGCACTCATGTGCTCATGAAAAAGGTGTCTCAATTGTACATTCTCTTTCTCTGCTCTAGTGAAGAAGGAATATATCTCGGACACTGTATGAGAAACAATATGCACATTATCATGAACATTCTGGTAGTTGTTTGCAACATTCTTCAGATGACGCACTACCCGTTCGACGTGTTGGTAGTTGCTGGGATCAAGACACTTTGTCCATCCAAAGGTATTCAGTAGTTCATCTTTGAGGTCATGTAACCTAACAAGAGGGAGCACAGAGCCTTGAAGCAGAGCAGAATCAATAAGTCCTACTTCTTTGGATGAGTAGAGTGTATGGGAGTTTCCAATCCAACCAGCCTTGATAGGGTAGACAGCAGGTGGTGAATCTTCACAAGGAACCCAAGACAGATCTTCAAGAAACTTAAATAGTGCTTTACATATCCTGTTGCTCGTGACCTGCTCACGTAAGATAGCTGGATAGCGGTTGATATGTTGTAAAAGGACTGATCCTCTTTCAACATCAGCTCCGCCTGTGGTTTGGGAAACCTCTTTTGCACACCTTAAAACATCATCTGGCGTCACATGTGCCTCTGTTTTAAGTCCGACCCGTTTCAAGTAGTTAAGGAGTCTGCCTTCGGAATACTGTCCCACTGGAAACTTGTTACTGCCGCCTCTAAACAACACCCGAAGAGTTTGAGAGGGTTCGAACAGCTCATTTGGACTTGCTCTGCATCCTGAAACTTGAATAAACCTAAGATCTGTCACCAAATGGTCATATCGTGGTTGCTCCAAGACCCACTTCATGATCTTCAGTGAATCGCCGTCACTGTAGAACCCTTTCTGTACTGCAGGGAGAACGCTTTCTTGTAGAAACTCATCAACAGATTGCTTTCGAACCCCAAGTTGTAACAGTAGGTTGTCCGACTCATAAGATTTTAGAATAAGACATCGATGTCTCAAAGCTGTAATGGGTAACCCAAAAAAGTCACCAGGAACTGCTGTTGGACATGTCTTCACTGAGACATATTTCTCATCACTTCCTAGAAAGAGAGGGAGAGACTTCAAGATGTTACTTTGTCGGGTCGTTAAGTGCTGGAGTTTTGCGAGGAGAGTACGTAGTTCGTCTGTTATGCTTGCAGCCAATCTTTGAACTTGTGCATCGAGGTTGTTGTTGCTGCATGCTTCTAGAATGGTCATTACTCCTTCAGGTGTTGGAGCACTAACAAATCTGTTGACATGAGGGTGATCACTTACATAAGACGGGAGATCCCGTATAACAACGGCCCCGACAGACTCAAGAAACAAGCAGATGTTATCTGACAAGCGTGCTGGAGAACGCCAATGAGATCCCCCCGCCTGCATCTGGCAAATTAGCCTATTCTGTTGTAGTCTGGCAATGCAATCGCCTTCTACCGGGATGAGGGGAATACCTTTGAATGCCTCAAGCTCTGTTTTCAACAACCATCTCCAAAACTCCGCCAACCACTCCCTTGTTGGTTGTTGGCCTCGTCCTGGGGTCCATGGCACGGTATCATTTGTTCCTCCTCTCCACGTGCCTGGAAGCATGTCTTTCAATAGAGGTGCAATATCACTAAAGCCCAGATGTTTCAGCTGTGTGTACGCCTCTATCGTGGGATATGTCAGCAGTGAAGATGGTAAATCACTCGCAGCAAATCTTGATGCCCCATTTGGGATCAGGGAACTTGGATTCTCTGTGGATGCAATGTATACTTTTTGCGCATTGTTACTAAAAGTAACAAAAACGCCACTCTGCAAGGGAAGTAGACACAGGTTGTTCAGATCACCAACTGTGTCACTGGTCACATATTTAAGAAGCTCTAACTTCTCGTCACGTGACAGGAACTGCAGTGGATCCCCTCTGATCCTGTTTCTCACGAGTGCAGGTGTAACCGTGTTGTAACTCACACCTGCCCATCGAAGAGACTCAAGAACGTGGTTTGGAGGCTGTGCAACTGGACAACCTTTAATTCTCAGCACTTTTGAAACCAAGGCGTTTCCGTCGGGGTCAACATACAGGTCCGTTGGCTTCATCCAGGAGCCACCATCATGTTCTGTGTAGAAGATGGGCTCGTTCGCTACCAGCTGCAAGAATTTTTTGACCCCAGCTGACCAATTTGCCTTTCTGTGCCTAACGGAAGGCCATGCTTTATACACATCTAACGGCTTTGTTGGATCAGATGGATCTTTACTCTTCTTCACAGCAGCAAGGATAACCTTTGCATAGACTTCAGGAAAGACTTCCTTTGTGAGGAGCTCGTTCCAGAGTGCCTTATTGTCATGCTGGGACTCTTGATCTGGCCACTTGATACTGCGACGGTTATCTCCAAGACCAAAGTAGCCATGAACGTGGACTGGCAATCCAGTCTTCTCGCTCTCTGGCAACGGTAGGAAGCAAAACACACGACCACTTTGCTGTTCGTCATCTGAATCTGCTGTAGAGCTAATTCGGAAGGACATCCCCATCCATGGCAGCAACTTCAGTTCCTCATCTTTGCTAAGTTCTTGGAGACGTCTCGATGTACTCTTGTTCTTTAAGCTGTTCAAGATGATGTATCTGCTGGTCGTTTGAGCAGTCTGTGATCCAGTTTGCTTCTGGATTCGTACACAGCTCATGGTTTGAATGTCCTGCTTCGAGAGAATCTGGTTTAGGAATGTTGTTCTGTCAATATGAAGCTTATGACAATCGTCTCCGTGAATCTGTACCTTACAAATAAGTCTAGGATTCTCAGACATATGATCTCTTTCATACACGGCTATGGATTCTACATGCTTGAGAAACAGCAGAGAGATATCTGCATCTCTTTGGAATGACGCAAAGAGGTCATGCACACGCGCATGATCAGTGAAAACCGACTTACTGATCAGTGATTTGCTGTTTCGCAATGGAAAGCGAAAAATAGTACCCTCTAATTTACCATTCTCAAAGTTGTTTTGATTACAGTGAAACAAGTCAATCAGGTAAGGTGAAAACTGGTCTGGAAATTTAGCCAGAAGGTCGGCTGTCATCTTCCACTTCTTACCACGTCTGCCTTTGTATCTTGTGTTGGTGTGAGGGTCATGGATAAAGTTCTTCTCCAGTGGGTCCAAGAAACCGATTTTGTTTCCACTGATGATGCAGGGCATGTCTGTGAGGAGAAAGTATTAAAAGCCAGATAGATTCTTCTACAATAACATTGCTACAGAAAGACAGTGATGACAACGAAGTTGTATACAGGGCGGTCAAAAAACCAAAAAACCCAAAACTGCATACTTCCACTGCCTTGTGACTCAAAGCACCTGTACAAATTAATGTAGAATCCTATTAGAAGAATTATGATAACAAAATATCCCGATTCAGTTCAGTAGTACTGTTTGCTGCAGAGCTCTAGAACTCTAGAGAGGCTCTAGAACAAAGACTACTGTTTCATTTTTTCTTTTAAAAAGATTCCCCATGCACTGGTACATGTGGTTTGAGTGTCGGAGTAGTGGAAATTATGCTGTTCATTTTTTTTAACCACCTTGTGTAGGAGTGTAGATACATGTATAGCTCACCTGTAAGATGGTAGACGGACATGAAGCCCAGGCCAAACCTCCCAACCTTGGAAAGGTCTTCCAGCTTCCTACTCTGCTCAGGGTGCTGGATGTTGTACCAGTCTTGCTTCTCAAAGGTTGCATCGTTGTAGGCATACAGAGCAGGTCCTTGGAAGTCCTTCAATGTCTCAGACCACAATTGGTGGCTCGGATGTTGCGACTTGTCGTAAAGGAAAATCACATTCTTTGCTTCTGCGTCATCTGCATTCTGCACAAGCTCCTGAAATTGACAGACATCTCTATTCAATAGAAACACTTAAACTTGCATAAAGGCCAAATTCGTGAATAAAGAAAATAAAAAGCAAACAAATATATTATGTTCAAATTAGTTTTTGTATATACAAAAATGAAAACACTTTTTAAAATGTAATTGTATTTGTGCACCGTATCGAGATAATTATTCCTACCTTCAAGATCTGTCCACCTTCTGGGTATTTGTCCAGAACCCTCTTAAGGTAGATGTGCAGCGGTGGCAACTTCTGCCCAAAATCGCCGTCCTCTGCGAAATGAAATATAAGACTGAAGGATTATTGACACAACCAAAATGGAAGATGTCGATTTGTGATAATTTATAGAGGGGATTTTTATGATTTCTCTTTTTTTTTCAGGACCCATATCTCATCATCATGATCATCATCATTATTATTATCCTTATTCCTACAAATGTACCATTAGGGAGACACGTTATCGTAATTTCTTCGACAAAAGGGAGACACTGGTCATTAGGGAGACATTTTCATGTCTCCCTAATTCCACAGTCCCCCTTAAGAGGCAAATTTTTGCCGTTGCAATCAGGTTATATTTGTTGCTCGTGGTCTAATTAGTAAAAATACCAAAATTCGTGGAAAAAGGACAAAGGAATATTGGGTTAGGGCACAATTAAGTTTGAAAAAATTTGTGCACAAGTCTATGGGAATGTCTCCCAAATGACCCATTCCCGGTAATTATTATCATAATCATCACATTTTGTATCCAGAAGTAGTTCAGTGAGCTACAGTGACAACAAATAGTCTTGACAATTGACAGAAAGCAGCTCAGGTAAGACACGTTACAAAAATCACAATGTAATTCCTCTCTCACTCGCTTCTTATACTAAACAAATCTTTATTGAAGTTAATAATATCAAGCCGACTATCTCAATAGCAAGCCAATCACTCAATAACCAGGTATTTCCTTAAATGGGTTTCACCTTCACGAAAGAACCAAATTGAAAAATAATGACATTGATTGTATAAAATATGCAAATAAAAAAGTTACGATGCAACGGATAAATCTATTTAAAAACCCTGATTTTTAAACGTGAATTCAAGCAGGGTGGCGTGCTGAAATGCGTTGGTGTGTGTGTGTGTGTGTGTGGGGGGGGGGGGGGGGGGAGGGGGGGAGGGGGGGTGGCTTGTACCATGTTTTCAATGGGGAGCGCTGATAAAATACAGTCATGCACGCTATTTTACCTAATAGTGTACAAATGTCCCCTTCTCACAACTATTTAGGGGTAGATCATGTGCCGTCACATTTTTTTGTGTGCTATACTGCCATTTTTTATGAAAGTTTTTTTGGGGCTAAACCAATTTTTTTTTTTGGGGGGGGGAAAAGAACCCCCCCCCCCAGCTACCCATAGAGCCATTCAAAATGCAACATGGAGCTAACTGAAGCAACTATATGTAGATTTTCTAAAACGACCCGCTTGAAACTGCAACTCAACATGTGAAACTTCTCAATATGATCCATGCCGTTCAAGTATATGTGAGGAACTGCCATGCTATGAAAGGTCAAGTTGTATTAATTTTGCTTTACTGCCTGGCATATTTACCAGCTGCTTTTAAGGTTTTTTTGCAACGCGTCAAAATAAGCTTTCAGAATGCACTTCTGTAATTAAAAAAAACATTTTTTCAACCTTTTTTTTATTGCATTTCACCTCCAAATATTCGAATGTGGAAAAAAATATTCGAATATTCGACAATGGATCGAATATTTGAATCTTCGGCAAAGCCCTACCATCGCTACTGAAAGCCGTCGCTGCTGTGCTCCTTTCTCCAAGTTGCGTATGTTCTCCCTCTGTCATGCCTCTTGAGCCCCGTTCACCTACAAACATCCAACAATGGAAGCATTAATGCTACAGCATAACCAAAAGATGTCATTTTATAGCAGGTCAGCTAAAATGAGTCCTAATGTAAGGAATATCAGCTGAAGCAAATTACGATGGAACCACAATTCAAACTCCCACCGTTCATGCAAATTTTTTAGTATTATTTTAACAATTCAAAAGTAGATCCATTGCTCAACCTGAATTTTGTCAACTGCGCAAGTGTCGATGTCGGCAAGAGTGCAAATGGGGAGTGCACTCTCATTTTTTTTTAGGTGTTGGGCCTTGAGCCAAACACCTATTGGTTTTGTAAGAATTTACTGTTTTTTTTCTTCTCAGCATATTCTCAGCAAATCCTTCTCCAGAACTGTTTGGAATATTATTGTTATATTTCCTTTGTTATGAATATGCAATTTTCAACATATTCTCTTACCTTGACTTCTTTTTGCTGCATGAGGCACATGTTGATACATATTAAAATTTGGGTTGTGAAGAGCTTCCGAAAAAGTAGACGTCGTTCCTGTGCTCCTTTCTCCAAGTTGCCTATTTTCTCCCTTTGCGATGCCACTTGAGCTCTCTTCATCTGTAAAAAAAGAGAGAGAGTAAATATCTGACAATGGAATAATTTATGTTTACATTATCCCCAAAAGTGAATTTCTTCAGATGCAACATGGAGCCAATTGATGCAGGGAAATTTTTAAAATCTACCCAGTTGAAACTGCAACTTAACACTGAAACTTCTTAATATGATCCATGCCGTAAAAGTATTAAGGAGGCCATTAGAACTGCCATTCTATGAAAGGTCACGGTTTATCAACTTTGCTTTATTGCTTGGCAAATTTACCTGCTGCTTTTAAGTTTTTTTGCAACACCTTGAAATAAACTTTCAGAATCCACTTCTGTAATTATACCTTGTTTGTCATTTTTTCCTTCTATGAATTAAAAAGGAATATTATGGGTTTTGATCCACACTAGCACAAAGAGGACTAAAACCATTTTAGAAGTAGTCATCTACGCGTAGAATGGTGTCGGACAGCTGAGTTTGAGATAGGTGTATTACAATAGACACAAATTAAGATTAGAGTACAAATTACGTGAAATACTCACAGTTCCTGGTCGGTAAAACACAGACTTTATTCATATGTTGTTTTCATGAAAAGAAGCAAGTCACATTTAAACTTTAACTTTGAAGACTTGGGCAAAAAGAATCATTTTATAACGAAAACAATAATTTTGACTGATTTTAACCCGTAATATTGACGCAATATTTCGTTTTCAAAGGCTATTTCTTCTACAAATAGCGTTGGAATGCGTTCTGGGGTGTCTGAGGCATCTTTCCTGAACGTTTGGAGCATTTTCATTTTTTGACCAAAATTGAAAAAAAATCCAAGGAGTTAGCCTTACTTTTTCATCAAATTTGGCCAAAAAACGATTTTTCTTCAAACTTCGCAAACATGACTCTTGATGGAAGGGGAGTTTCATTCAATATTGAAAAAGCTATAACTTGAAGATTTGGGCAAAAGTAATCATTTTTTAAAGAAAACAATAATTTGGACTGATTTTAACCCATAATATTGACGCAATATTTCGTTTTCAAAGGCTATTCCTCCAGGAAAAAGTTGGAATGCGTTATAGGGTGTCTGAGGCATCTTCCCAGAACGTTTGGAGCAATTTCATTTTTTGGCCAAAATTGATAAAATGTAAGGGGTTAGCCTTACTTTTTCATCAAATTGAGCCAAAATATGATTTTTCTTCAAACTTCGCAAACATGACTCTTGATTTAAGAGGAGTTTCATTCAATATTGAAAAAGCTATAACTTTGAAGATTTGGGCAAAAGTAATCATTTTTTAAAGAAAACAATAATTTTGACTGATTTTAACCCATAATATCGACGCAATATTTCGTTTTCAAAGGCAATTCCTCCAGGAAAAGAGTTGGAATGCGTTCTAGGGTGTCTGAGGCATCTTTCCAGAACGTTTGGAGCAATTTCATTTTTTGGCCAAAATTGAAAAAAATGTAAGGGGTTAGCTTTACTTTTTCATCAAATTTGGCAAAAATATGATGTTTCGTCAAACTTCGCAAAAATGACTCTTGATGTAAGGTGAGTTTCATTCAATATAGGAAAAGCTATAACTATAAAGATTTTGGCAAAAATAATCATCTTTTTTAAGAAAACAATAATTTTTACTGATTTTAACCCAAAATATTGACGCAATATTTCGTTTTAGAAGGCTATTCCTCCAGGAAAAGAGTTGGAATGCGTTCTAGGGTGTCTGAGGCATCTTTCCACAACGTTTGGAGCAATTTAATTTTTTGGCCAAAATTAATAAAATGCAAGGGGTTAGCCTTACTTTTTCATCATCATTTGAAAAAAATGCAAGGGGTTAGCCTTACTTTTTCATCAAATTTGGCCAAAAAATGATTTTTCTTCAAACTTTGCAAAAAGAATATTTTTTTAACGAAAACAATAATTTTGACTTATTTTAACCCATAATTTTGAGGCAATATTTCGTTTTCAAAGCCTATTTCTTCTACGAATAGAGTTGGAATGTGTTCTAGGGTGTCTGATGCATCTTTCCTGAACGTTCGGAGCAATTTCATTTTTTGGCCAAAATTGAAAAAAATGTAAGGGGTTAGCCTTACTTTTTCATCAAATTTGGCCAAAAAATGATTTTTCTTTAAACTTTGCAAACATGACTCTTGATGGAAGGGGAGTTTCATTCAATATTGAAACATCTATAACTTTGAAGATTTGGGCAAAAGTAATCATTTTTGTAAAGAAAACAATAATTTTGACTGATTTTAACCCAAAATATTGACGCAATATTTCGTTTTCAAAGGCTATTCCTCCAGGAAAAGGGTTGGAATGCGTTCTAGGGTGTCTGAGGCAGCTTTTCAGAACGTTTGGAGCAATTTTATTTTTTTTTGGCCAAAATTGAAAAAAATGCAAGGGGTTAGCCTTACTTTTCATCAAATTTGGCCAAAAAATGATTTTTCTTCAAACTTCGCAAACATGACTCTTGATGGAAGGGGAGTTTCATTCAATATTGGAAAAGCTATAACTTTGAAGATTTGGGCAAAAATAATCATTTTTTTAAAGAAAACAATAATTTTTACTGATTTCAAACCATAATATCGACGCAATATTTCGTTTTCAAAGGCTATTCCTCCAGGAAAAGAGTTGGAATGCGTTCTAGGGTGTCTGATGCATCTTTCCTGAACGTTTGGAGCAATTTAATTTTTTGGCCAAAATTAATAAAATGTAAGGGGTTAGCCTTACTTTTTCATCATCATTTGAAAAAAATGCAAGGGGTTAGCCTTACTTTTTCATCAAATTTGGCCAAAAAATGATTTTTCTTCAAACTTTGCAAAAAGAATATTTTTTTAACGAAAACAATAATTTTGACTTATTTTAACCCATAATTTTGAGGCAATGTTTCGTTTTCAAAGCCTATTTCTTCTACGAATAGAGTTGGAATGTGTTCTAGGGTGTCTGATGCATCTTTCCTGAACGTTCGGAGCAATTTCATTTTTTGGCCAAAATTGAAAAAAATGTAAGGGGTTAGCCTTACTTTTTCATCAAATTTGGCCAAAAAATGATTTTTCTTTAAACTTTGCAAACATGACTCTTGATGGAAGGGGAGTTTCATTCAATATTGAAACATCTATAACTTTGAAGATTTGGGCAAAAGTAATCATTTTTGTAAAGAAAACAATAATTTTGACTGATTTTAACCCAAAATATTGACGCAATATTTCGTTTTCAAAGGCTATTCCTCCAGGAAAAGGGTTGGAATGCGTTCTACGGTGTCTGAGGCAGCTTTTCAGAACGTTTGGAGCAATTTTATTTTTTTTTGGCCAAAATTGAAAAAAATGCAAGGGGTTAGCCTTACTTTTCATCAAATTTGGCCAAAAAATGATTTTTCTTCAAACTTCGCAAACATGACTCTTGATGGAAGGGGAGTTTCATTCAATATTGGAAAAGCTATAACTTTGAAGATTTGGGCAAAAATAATCATTTTTTTAGGGAAAACAATAATTTTGACTGATTTCAAACCATAATATCGACGCAATATTTCGTTTTCAAAGGCTATTCCTCCAGGAAAAGAGTTGGAATGCGTTCTAGGGTGTCTGATGCATCTTTCCTGAACGTTTGGAGCAATTTCATTTTTTGGCCAAAATTGAAAAAAATGCAAGCCTTACTTTTTCATCAAATTTGGCCAAAAAATGATTTTTCTTCAAACTTTGCAAACATGACTCTTGATGGAAGGGGAGTTTCATTCAATATTGAAACGTCTATAACTTTGAAGATTTGGGCAAAAGTAATCATGTTTGTAAAGAAAACAATAATTTTGACTGATTTTAACCCAAAATATTGACGCAATATTTCGTTTTCAAAGGCTATTCCTCCAGGAAAAGGGTTGGAATGCGTTCTACGGTGTCTGAGGCAGCTTTTCAGAACGTTTGGAGCAATTTTTTTTTTTTGGACAAAATTGAAAAAAATGCAAGGGGTTAGCCTTACTTTTCATCAAATTTGGCCAAAAAAATGATTTTTCTTCAAACTTCGCAAACATGACTCTTGATGGAAGGGGAGTTTCATTCAATATTGAAAAAGCTATAACCCTGAAGATTTGGGCAAAAAAAAAATCATTTTTAAAGAAAACAGTAATTTTGTCTGATTTTAACCCAAAATATTGACGCAATGTTTCGTTTTCAAAGGCTATTCCTCCAGGAAAAGAGTTGGAATGCGTTCTAGGGTGTCTAAGGCATCTTTCCAGAACGTTTGGAGCAATTTCATTTTTTGGCCAAAATTGAAAAAAATGCAAGGGGTTAGCCTTACTTTTTCATCAAATTTGGCCAAAAAATGATTTTTCTTCAAACTTCGCAAACATGACTCTTGATGGAAGGGGAGTTTCATTCAATATTGGAAAAGCTATAACCCTGAAGATTTGGGCAAAAATAATCATTTTTAAAGAAAACAGTAATTTTGACTGATTTTAACCCAAAATATTGACGCAATGTTTCGTTTTCAAAGGCTATTCCTCCAGGAAAAGAGTTGGAATGCGTTCTAGGGTGTCTGAGGCATCTTTCCTGAACGTTTGGAGCAATTTCATTTTTTGGCCAAAATTGAAAAAAATGTAAGGGGTTAGCCTTACTTTTTCATCAAATTTGGCCAAAAAATGATTTTTCTTCAAACTTTGCAAACATGACTCTTGATGGAAAGGGGAGTTTCATTCAATATTGAAACATCTTTAACTTTGAAGATTTGGGCAAAAGTAATCATTTTTGTACAGAAAACAATAATTTTGACTGATTTTAACCCAAAATATTGACGCAATATTTCGTTTTCAAAGGCTATTCCTCCAGGAAAAGGGTTGGAATGCGTTCTAGGGTGTCTGAGGCAGTTTTTCAGAACGTTTGGAGCAATTTCATTTTTTTGGCCAAAATTGAAAAAAATGCAAGGGGTTAGCCTTACTTTTCATCAAATTTGGCCAAAAAATGATTTTTCTTCAAACTTCGCAAACATGACTCTTGATGGAAGGGGAGTTTCATTCAATATTGGAAAAGCTATAACTTTGAAGATTTGGGCAAAAATAATCATTTTTTTCAAGAAAACAATAATTTTGACTGATTTCAAACCATAATATCGACGCAATATTTCGTTTTCAAAGGCTATTCCTCCAGGAAAAGAGTTGGAATGCGTTCTAGGGTGTCTAAGGCATCTTTCCAGAACGTTTGGAGCAATTTCATTTTTTGGCCAAAATTGAAAAAAATGCAAGGGGTTAGCCTTACTTTTTCATCAAATTTGGCCAAAAAATGATTTTTTTGCAAACTTCGCAAACATGACTCTTGATGGAAAAGGAGTTGCATTCAATATTGAAAAAGCTATAATTTTGAAGATTTGGGCAAAAATAATTATTTTTTAAAGAAAACAATAATTTTGACTGATTTTTACCCATAATATTGAAGCAATTTTTCGTTTTCAAAGGCTATTCCTCCAGTAAAAGGGTTGGAATGCGTTCTAGGGTGTCTGAGGCATCTTTCCAGAACGTTTGGAGCAATTTGAATTTTTGGCCAAAATTGATAAAATGTAAGGGGTTAGCCTTACTTTTTCATCAAATTTGGCCAAAAAAAGATTTTTCTCCAAACTTCGCAAAATGACTCTTGATGGAAGGGGAGTTTCATTCAATATTGAAAAAGCTATAACTTTGAAGATTTGGGCAAAAATAATCATTTTTTAAAGAAAACAATAACTTTGACTGATTTTAACCCATAATATTGACGCAATATTTCGTTTTCAAAGGCTATTCCTCCAGGAAAAGAGTTGGAATGCGTTCTAGGGTGTCTGAGGCATCTTTCCAGAACGTTTGGAGCAATTTCATTTTTTGGCCAAAATTGAAAAAAAATGTAAGGGGTTAGCCTTACTTTTTCATCAAATTTGGCCCAAAAATAATTTTTCTTCAAACTTCGCAAACATGACTATTGATGGAAGGGAAGTTTCATTCAATATTGAAAAAGCTATAACTTTGAAGATTTGGGCAAAAATAATCAGTTTTTAAAGAAAACAATAATTTTGACTGATTTTAACCCATAATATCGACGCAACATTTCGTTTTTAAAGGCTTTTCCTCCAGGAAAAGAGTTGGAATGCGTTCTAGGGTGTCTGAGGCACCTTTGCGGAACGTTTGGAGCAATTTCATTTTTTGGCCAAAATTGAAAAAAAATGTAAGGGGTTAGCCTTACTTTTTCATCAAATTTGGCCAAAAAATGATTTTTCTTTAAACTTCGAAAACATGACTCTTGATGGAAGGGGAGTTTCATTCAATATTGAAAAAGCTATAACTTTGAAGATTTGGGCAAAAATAATCATTTTTTAAAGAAAACAATAACTTTGACTGATTTAACCCATAATATTGACGCAATATTTCGTTTTCAAAGGCTATTCCTCCAGGAAAAGAGTTGGAATGCGTTCTAGGGTGTCAAAGGCATCTTTCCAGAACGTTTGGAGCAATTTCATTTTTTGGCCAAAATTGAAAAAAATGCAAGGGGTTAGCCTTACTTTTTCATCAAATTTGGCCAAAATATGATTTTTCTTCAAACTTCGCAAACATGACTATTGATGGAAGGGGAGTTTCATTCAATATTGAAAAAGCTATAAATTTGAAGATTTGGGCCAAAATAATCATTTTTTAAAGAAAACAATAATTTTGACTGATTTCAACCCATAATATCGACGCAATATTTCGTTTTCAGAGGCTATTCCTCCAGGAAAAGAGTTGGAATGCGTTCCAGCGTGTCTAAGGCATCTTTCCAGAACGTTTGGAGCAATTTCATTTTTTGGCCAATATTGAAAAAAATGCAAGGGGTAAGCCTCACTTTTTAATCAAATTTGGCCAAAATATGATTTTTCTTCATACTTCCCAAACATGACTATTGATGGAAGGGGAGTTTTATTCAATATAGAAAAAGCTATAACTTTGAAGATTTGGGCAAAAATAATCATTTTTTAAAGAAAACAATAACTTTGACTGATTTCAAACCATAATATTGACGCAATATTTCGTTTTCAAAGGCTATTCCTCCAGGAAAAGGGTTGGAATGCGTTCTAGGGTGTCTGAGGCATCTTTGCAGAACGTTTGGAGCAATTTCATTTTTTGGCCAAAATTGAAAAAAATGCAAGGGGTTAGCCTTACTTTTTCATCAAATTGGGCCAAAAAAATGATTTGTCTCCAAACTTCGCAAACATGACTCTTGACTGAAGGGGAGTTTCATTCAATATTAAAAAACTATACCTTTTAAGATTTGGGCAAAAATAATCATTTTTTTAAAGAAAACAATAATTTTGACTGATTTTAACCCATAATATTGACGCAATATTTCGTTTTCAAAGGCTATTCCTCCAGGAAAAGGGTTGGAATGCATTCTAGGGTGTCTGAGGCAGCTTCCCAGAACGTTTGGAGCAATTTCATTTTTTGGCCAAAATTGATAAAAATGTAAGGGGTTAGCCTTACTTTTTCATCAAATTTGGCCAAAAAATAATTTTTCTTCAAACTTCGCAAACATGACTCTTGATGGAAGGGGAGTTTCATTCAATATTGAAAAAGCTATATTCTTTGAAGATTTGGGCAAAAATAATCATTTTTTAAAGAAAACAATAATTTTGACTGATTTTAACCCATAATATCGACGCAATATTTCGTTTTCAGAGGCTATTCCTCCAGGAAAAGAGTTGGAATGCGTTTTAGGGTGTCAAAGGCATCTTTCCAGAACGTTTGGAGCAATTTCATTTTTTTGGCAAAATTGAAAAAAATGCAAGGGGTTAGCCTTACTTTTTCATCAAATTTGGCCAAAAAAAGATTTTTTCAAACTTCGCAAACATGACTCTTGATGGAAAAGGAGTTGCATTCAATATTGAAAAAGCTATAATTTTGAAGATTTGGGCAAAAATAATTATTTTTTAAAGAAAACAATAAATTTTGACTGATTTTTACCCATAATATTGAAGCAATATTTCGTTTTCAAAGGCTATTCCTCCAGTAAAAGGGTTGGAATGCGTTCTAGGGTGTCAAAGGCATCTTTCCAGAACGTTTGGAGCAATTTCATTTTTTTGGCAAAATTGAAAAAAATGCAAGGGGTTAGCCTTACTTTTTCATCAAATTTGGCCCAAAAATAATTTTTCTTCAAACTTCGCAAACATGACTATTGATGGAAGGGAAGTTTCATTCAATATTGAAAAAGCTATAACTTTGAAGATTTGGGCAAAAATAAACAGTTTTCAAAGAAAACAATAATTTTGACTGATTTTAACCCATAATATCGACGCAACATTTCGTTTTTAAAGGCTATTCCTCCAGGAAAAGAGTTGGAATGCGTTCTAGGGTGTCTGAGGCACCTTTGCAGAACGTTTGGAGCAATTTCATTTTTTGGCCAAAATTGAAAAAAAATGTAAGGGGTTAGCCTTACTTTTTCATCAAATTTGGCCAAAATATGATTTTTCTTCATACTTCCCAAACATGACTATTGATGGAAGGGGAGTTTTATTCAATATTGAAAAAGCTATAACCCTGAAGATTTGGGCAAAAATAATCATTGTTTTAAGGAAAACAGTAATTTTGACTGATTTTAACCCATAATATTGACGCAATATTTCGTTTTCAAAGGCTATTCCTCCAGGAAAAGAGTTGGAATGCGTTCTAGGGTGTCTGAGACATCTTTTCAGAACGTTCGGAGCAATTTCATTTTTCGGCCAAAATTGAAAAAAATGTAAGGGGTTAGCCTTACTTTTTCATCAAATTTGGCCAAAAAAAGATTTTTCTTCAAACTTCGCTGTAATGAATCTTGATGGAAGGGGAGTTTTATTCAATATAGAAAAAGCTATAACTTTGAAGATTTGGGCAAATAACAATCATTTTTTTAAGAAATCATTAATATTTTGACTGATTTTAATCCATAATATTGACGCAATATTTCGTATTCAAAGGCATTTTTCTGCAGTAATGGATTGGGAATGCGTTCTAGGGTGTCTGAGGCATCTCTCCAGAACGTTTGGAGAAATTTCCTTATTTGGCCAAAATCGAAAAAAAATTGCAAGGGGTTAGCCTTACTTTTTCATCAAATTTGAAGGGGAGTTTCATTCAATACTGAACTTAGTGATCCCTTTTCTGTTCTGACAACAAAATATAAATATCTCAGCTGGGCAGATAATGAAATACAACGTTGTTGTCTGAAAGAGGGCGCCCTTACGTGATGTCACTTAAGTTTGCAGACCAGTAAATCGGTCGGAAATTGCCTGCGCCGGCAAATATCACGATTTGCATGCCCTCAAAATCTTCGGTATTTGAGCATGCTGTGGGCAATGAACTCGAGGGTTTGTGAAAAATTTGGGTGGAAGCCGTGCACAGAACTGTGAGCTTGTAGTTCCGTTCAATTTGGATGAAATCGGGGCCCTTAAAGCGCTCTATTTAAATCTACAGTATTTGAGTATGCTGTGAGCCTTGAACTTGAGGGTTTGTGAAAAATATGGGTGGAAGCCGTGGACAGAACTGTGAGCTTCAAGTTCCGTTCAATTTGGATGATATTGGGGCCCTTAAAGCGCTCTATTTTGCAATGGAGTGTATGCATCGTTTTTCAACATGGCGATGGGCTTCAGGACTATTTTCAGGGGTGATCATCTTTGGATGGAATGGAAATTTCTCCTAAAAGTCATTAGTTAACCCCCCGAAAATTGAAAAGAAAATGAAAGATGATGAAATAAGCTTTAATTTGATATGTGTCTCGAACACCTTGGAGAGTTGTGAGTATTTTTCCCGAATTTCTGAAGTGTGAGCATTTACCATTGGGGTCTATGGAAGTTTATTTACTGGTCTGCAACCAGTAAATCATTGCATAAGACAATTAAGCCTTAAGCCTAAAGGGGCCGGGGGCGGAATCCCGTCAACTTTTTCCGCGATAGCTTAAAAAAATTTGTTCGCAACTCGAGCTGTTTTGACGTTTTAGCCTCAAGCCTTGCGCATCTTTTGATACCAAAAACATAAAAGTCGGACAACGGGTTACCACGCAGCGAAACATTTTGCCGGCGCTACGCACCGTGAAAACTGAATTTTCCCATATACGTAGTGTACACAGAGCAGAATTACCATTCATGCATATGGATAATTAATAAGCCATAATTTCAAAACCCTTTGACCTATTGTCATGAAATTTCTTGGGTATGTTAATGATACATTGTTCTGTGCATGTACCGAGTTTCAAATTATTTAGTCACTCGTTGGCCAAGATCTTGGGGGGATCCTTCTCCCCCCTCCAGAGCTGATCAAAATAGCCCCCGCCCTTTTAGGGCTAAGGACAAGGTCGTTTCCGAAGTACTTGTCTGGTACGGCTTAAACTTTCACACTATATAGGAAGTGGCTTACAGAATTGTCATAGACTCGTGTGTGGTTTGAAGCCAGAGCCGAGCCTCACGGCCATATATTCGGTACATGGATTTATGTACATAGAATATGAACCTCCAATGTCTCTTATTAAAAACATCGGGTGCCATGCTCTGATGAACAAAATGAAACAGTAGTAACAGAACACTGATACGAGAAAAAAAATTGTTGCTATGTGGTGCTGAAAAAACAGCAGTGACGCAAAGGCCATGTCGCAACCTCGTGCCTATAATAGCACACCCACGCCTAGGCTATAGTATTGTATTATCATGCAAATCAGCCTCCCCCGCAAAAATATAAAGAAAAAAAAAGCATAATATACTCAGACGAGTTGAAATTCACAAAGGGGAATTGGTAATCAACAAATGCATTTGAATTTATTTATTGGCCTACATCTCAAAACTGCACTTTAATAATTAAAATAATAGAGGCTACCGTTAACGTTTATTTTAAAGGTTTATTTGAAAACCGACACATTAAAGGGGCAGGCTATTTGAAACTGAAAGGGTACTTGATTCAGAAAATGCAACAATGGATGTTGCCCATTGACGTTATTTATTGCCCTCATAGTCATAGCTGTACAAGTAATATTTGAGGGAAAACATTTAGGAATAAAAACAAATCCATTTAGAGCGCACTTTCTGCCCAGCCCCACCCAACCCCACCTGTCACACAGAGAATTAAAGTGGCATATTTGTCTGGTTTACCTGTTCTCTCTCTCTCACAGCACGGCAACGACCAATCCTTGTCAGATCTTGTAAAATTCCATCTCCATTCTATCTGTACTAGGCTTGGTGAGTTTTTACTTCATCCACTTGACATTCAGGAGATTAAATCCACACTTTTGTCTATCAAGACTGCATGAAGATCGAAGGGAAGAAACAGTAAGAAAATCCGCGTACCGATTAGGGGAGTTCCCCGGTTTCAATGGCGGCCGGCGGCGTATTGTTACTGCTAGGGCGCGGCGGGTAATGAATAATTCAGTGTTTTCCATCGCGGCAGTATGTTTATTCATGATTCAGAACAATGATGTCAAGAGCATTGTTGTTATTTAGTCATCCAGTTACAACATTTTAAGGTCGTCGTCGAGCTACCACAGTCGCCTTGTGGATAGCGAAATGAGCTATGGATATAAAGATAATCGAATCCACGTCGTTGCTGCTCATTTTCATCGACTATTTTTTTCTTCTCTAAATTTATAGTTGAGATAATTTTAATTTAAGGGGAAAAAAAGAAAACGAACCTAGGGCAAATTAAAAAAAAACCCAACATGTTTCTCGTCCCCGCCCGCTTCCTTTTAAAAATTATTTTATATTTTTGAATAAATGCAGTAAAAAAAACCACCAAAAAAGTCCACAAATTCGGCGGTTAAAGCAAATGCATCTAAACTGTTCATTGTAGACCAAAACAACTCTAAATGACACTGTAAATATGTTCAGTTCCTCTTGTCCAACTTGTCTTTCATTTAAAAAAGTGTCTTTGAACAGTGGAGACACCAACGATTGCAGGAAATTTTCAAATGGTGGCCATCTTGAAAAAAAAAAAAAAAAGCCCCTCTCCCCCCCTTTTTTTCTTCAAAAACCCGGACGAAAAACATGTTTTTTTATTCGGCCTTAGAGTCTTGCAATGATTCAAAGGAAAAACTGAATTATGCATATAACCCCCAATTCTCCTTGGGAAAAATATGCCGGCTCCCACCAGTCACAAACTCTGGCAGAGTAGTAGCGCAAGTCTGGATATACAAGTATGTTATTTGGTGTCAACAATTTGTATGTTTTACTTCACACTAGTATACACATGATCTTTTGCCTTTTGGTAAATAAAGGGAAATGCTTTCAAATATGGATTACACTGTTTGCCACACCACTCTGCCCTCCAACCCCAAACCCCTCCCCCCAAAACAACCGAACAAACAAACACACAACCAACAAACAATCCAAAAACAATAGAAAAAAAACCCAAGCTTCAAAGCAATGCAATATAGATTCAAATGCTCTGTTTTAATTCCAAAAAGTGTTAGATTCAACTCTTTGCCTCAGGCTAAGCGTTCTTTTTGACAGAATAAGGTCAATCAAGCTTTTATA
Organism: Patiria miniata; assembly: GCF_015706575.1. Classification (NCBI taxonomy): domain Eukaryota; kingdom Metazoa; phylum Echinodermata; class Asteroidea; order Valvatida; family Asterinidae; genus Patiria; species Patiria miniata. The sequence continues at coordinate 14,982,924 of NW_024037063.1, forward strand.
ATCTGCCGATCTACTATGATTCACTGTAGACAAAGAGTTCAACAAAAATGCAGAGTAATATGAACAAGTAGCAAAAATATATTTTTTGTCCAAATAAAAAGCCAAATAATAATATGCAAATAATACGCAAATATACAGCCATAAATGCAATCAATAAAAATCCAAAGAATAATTCAAACTAATATTAAAAAAAAGAAGAATATGTCAGAAAAGTTAAGAAAAAGTCAATCTTATACTAACTCAAACAATATGTGGTGGTTTCAACTTGTTATTCTGCGATGTAACAAAAAATATAAGACAATTCAGATCCTTGATAATCAGCAACAACTCCAAATTTAATAGTTATCTGGTCATTAAGTACAATAGAAAACATTCTCATTGCATTGGCAAATACGGAGAACTACAATACTGGATCTTTTGTGCTAAAAACTTTGCAACATGTTAGTACGTATGTGAAATATATTGTATACTCTGCATCAAGGGACAATTTCCTAGAACACTCAGGTATGATATTTTGGCTAAGCAAATTGCTTATACGCTATAATTAATCTTGGTTAAGGGTATCTTCATTATCTGCTAACATACTCTCTGCTTACATTGATTCATTTCAGGTATTCTTCAGATCTTAAATACAAAGCAAGCCTACATTCATTTGCATAGCATTTGCATAAACACCATGCAAGATGATTATACCTCATACATATTCATGATTTAACCTTGCACTGCCATTGGTCAAATGTTTCCAACTCATTTCAAGTTGACAATGACATTTTATTCTTTCTCCTGTAGATAACTCGAGAATAATGAATACATCGAATTTAAGGGTGTAAAACTTTATGCTTGTTGCTTTACATAAACGGGCAAAGGACATTAGACAAATTGCAGAAAATATCAAGAATATCTTTGCAGGGTGGTGTAGCAGTTTATACAAGGTGCTTCAATAAAAATGACAAATTGTGAAAAGTAAAAAAAAAAAAAATTATATTTCAATACAAAAGTATTACCTCATTAGACAATGTGACATTCAAAATGCTGTGATAAAAGTAAAATTCAGTTCAAAGAATTTTGGAATGGTATAAGAATTCGAATGTGTTAATTTTTTTCTTTAAAAAATATTTTCAATTATCTTACAAATGTGGAAAAGATCGGTAAAAATACATCTCGTGCAGAGCTTCAGTAAGTACTGATTCTGTTTTGCGTTAATAAACTGCACAATTATAAGAAATGGACGTACATGTACAACATTAGTCCTTTGGAATTTGCATAATATACAATCTGATCTTAATCATTCTAGCACAAATATTTACAGAATTAAGCGATAATGCACTGTCCTAATCTACAATTGCATAATTTCTGGAATAAAATATTCTTCAAAGGAATCAGTTGTGAAATCATCAAACACTTAAAGACTAAACTTTAGCTTAACTTCCAAGAGTCCCGTAGAAAGTATCTAGAAATATGAGACAAAATTATTACATATATATATCAACTACACTGTATATCACATCTATATAATCCCAGACGAACTCATCACACATTTATTTCCTGAAGTTTGCTCCTTTAAAATACTCAAGTGTTCACTTCGACGTACAGCATAAGGCCAAAAAAAAGTCTCCGGTTTCTGGTATGGAGCTTGCCCAAAAAGTGGTGCGGCGACGCGGCTTTTTTTTTTTTACCTGATTTTTTTTGCTTCAAATGTCGGCTGATGACTGCAAATGGTGCCCGACTAAACTTAGTGCAAATATATTATGGGAGTCCAGAGAGGCCACATAAAGCTTATTCTTGACCATAACCCAATCTAAAAACACGTTAAAATTGTGCAGCAGCAAGATTCCAGTCAAACCAGTGAGTTTGGCGGTTTTGAGACATCATCTTTCATTGAAAAAAAAAACTTTTCCATTTTGCCGACGCGCATGGCTACGGCGACGCGCGCGCATACCAGAAACCGGAGACTTTTTTTTTTGGCCTAACACCTGTCATTCTATAAAAAAAATTCTACACAACACATAAAAAAATGTACTATCTGAAAATCTGTGTTGGATCTGGGTCCAACCCAGGGTCAGTGAAATGATAGTGTGAAAGTCCTGATGTGTAGTACAAAACATATTAAGTCATGAAAACTTGCATAGTACCTTGGGTAAAACAAGTTGAATTAACACTTGCAGATGAGCACGATCGGCACACACGTGTGTATCTGCGAATACCAGTGTATTTTACTGTTATTTCTCACTTGATTTTTAAAAGCAAAGAGCTTCAGTTTGAAACTGAAGCAAGATTCATTTTCCTGAATGCTATGTACAAGAGCAACCGTGGAAGACAGAACATTCTCCATGCTGCCAAAATAGAAAATAAATATATTTTCATGCTTGCAATAAGTTATATCCAATATCTTACTTTTATCTACTAACACGTTAAGTCTGTTTATAATTTCTTGATTATAATGAAATATTTGCATAGCTATTCAGCATATGAGTGTGCCAGACATGTTTTCAAATGTATTTGCAAGATTTAACTGAGCCACTTTCTGACCTGAATCTACTTCATCTTACCATTTCAATAATGGAACAGCCCAAGACAAACACTCAACATGATTGGCTGACATCACAAACTTGGTGGTAATCCACACGCTCTCATTGGCTGTACACAACTTGGTTCATACCAAATTTATGATTATGGTATAGTCCAAGTACACAAAGTGGAATAACCCAGGCGCAACTCTTGTTCTGATTGGCTGAATTCAGGGAGTTAACTCCACTGTCAACTCCATTATTAGACACTGTAACAATTTAGGCCAAGTTCGCGCAAGGACTATAGTTGACCAATGGTTAACTAACGTTTGCCCGAACTCTGTCTAGTCAACGGTGGTTGACTACGCTAGTCGACTATTTGGAACCAGCTTACTGGGGTTGGTTGCTTCGCTGGTAACCAACAGCCGCTCGCATTCATAACGCTAGCAGAGAGCCAGGATCCAGAAGTTTTGCGATGACATTTTGACCAGCATTTGACGAGAGACGTTCGCACGTTGCTATCAGTGCGCAGGCGTAAGGTACGTCACAAATCAACCACTAGTCGACTAATGGTCCTTGCCCTAACTTGGCAATAACTTAGTAAGCTAAACCTTACCCAGAAAAAAATATAATAAATATGGCGCAAGCAACTTTTGACCATAAAGTGTTTGTGCTATTTTACAGCAAGTTTTGCTCTATCACTTCAAAAAAAATGCCAAGTGCAGAGATACTACCCAACCTCTAATTCCACTAGAATAACTTAAAACTAATAAATGCTTGGAAAACTACGAACTCGAAGGAGTCCAAGATCTGACTGCACCTTCCTACAACCCCGAAGACACCAACGGACAATGATTTCACATTCTTGTGATAAACACAAACTGGTCATAAGACAATTGGATTAACCTATTGGATAAGTAGTACAATTAGGAATTGTCTTTGATAAAATACTAAAAAAGCTGAACCGTTTTTAAGTATCGATTATACTTTCTCAGAAAACTAGTATCATAGGAAAAGTTCAAATTAAGACTCCTGATTAAATAGAGAAACATTTTGTTATAAAAATGTCCTCATAAAAACTATCCTTTTTTTTTAGATACTTTATTCATTTTTTTTTAATTCAGTATTAACTTTTCAACCTTTTTGAAGGTTATATCAATTAATTGATACTGATTTTCCTAAAACTGTTACATTTTGTGCTTACATTGATTTACATTTTTAACCATCCGCTTGCAACAACTTCAACATTCCTAAAATAAGACAGAACTATTTAAAAAGAAATTGTGAAAAACTGGATTAATGAAACATTAATAGTGAATGTTAGTGACTGTAAACTTATATGAATCAAACATTTACTGTTAAATTTGAAAATCAAAGCTGTGAAAAGTGGACACAATAATTGAACAGGGTCCATACCTAAATATCTGTCCACAGATATTACTCAGGCAAAATTTTCATGGAGGTGAACACCAGTGTGTGAGTGGTACAGAAATTGCACAATATTTTAGCTTGTAATCTCACGTTCCTCAGCAAATATATTGCTTGCTCAGCACTTTCCGGCAAAGTCCTCCATGAAAATTTTCACTGTTTGGATTCCACTTCCAGGGACAAAATTGAGGGTAAATCATCACTGTCGGGTTAGGGTGTTTGTTGGAGAAGAAGATGCAAGATGTTCATATCAAACCTGAGACTCCTTCAGTAATTGTCAAGCAGAGTCGGCCATCAGACGGAAGATGTCTTCCAGCTTGTCTCCTAGGCCTTGCTTCTGGGCCTCCTTGTCTTCGTCCAGGGACTGCAGGATCTGGTGGGTTGGGGGAAAGAGAGGGGTCAAAATGACTGACTTGGACTAGCATATGGTGCTGACCTGCACCTCATTTTTAACATCATAAGGAACGATTCAGAATACAGTGCATCAGTGAAATGCTCATGGGAGGTAGGGGATTTACCCTGATAAGTATAATATAAGTTTGGAAACTGAAGTTGCGACACCACCTTTAAAAAAAAAACAAAACACAAAACAGATGTTGCGTTTGAGCAAAATGTAAAATTTACGATACAGGGTGATGAAAAATCTTTGTTTTCCATTGACCATATATGGGCATTGGCACTTATTAAAGCATGGAAGCATGGCGAATAAGTGATCACAACTACCAAATTTGTCCAAATGAGCTAAAACTTTCAATATGTGATGCGATCAAGCTAAATGAGTCGTTTGTCGGGAATTTTCATTTACAGGCCAGAAATAGGGCCACTTCATCACATCACTTCATCACATCTCTTGGTGTTCCGACTTCCATAATTATTGAACTAAAGATGGTACCAGCATAAGGTTTTCACAGCAGTAATGCTGAGATTGTGCTCTTTTCAAATCTGCAATAAAAATTGTTTGACTGGGGTCGACAAATGACTCATTTAGCTTGATCGCATCACATATGTACTTAGCATGAGTGTCTCAACTACCATACCAAATTTTGTAAAAATTGATCGTTAAATATACACTGCATGCATGCCGACAATTCCATCAGATATCGTTGTTTGAAAGTACTCCATGTCTGATATCTCTCTTCCTCTCAATTCATAGCCTACCTCACTCTTGAAGACGCAGGCGTAGCAGAAGTAGAGCTCATTGAGTGCATTGAGCGGCTGGAACTCATTCTGGTAGCGGTTGGTGTGAGAGGCCAGCATAGCACTCATGTCCTGGTCACTGACTGATGCCATATCGCTGATGTCTTTGTAGTATCTGAGATAAAAACAAGAACAGAAACAAAATCTTTACAATTGGTGTCTGGGAATTCCTAGGTTAATATTGGGCAGTACACTAAGGCCAGCAAGCTTAAGATTTTTTTCTCAAATTAAATGATTCATGCTTCTCTTTTTATTATGGTCTGGACGTTAATTCACAACAGGCTTTCCCATCCACCTGTTACGTAGAAGATTTCTTTATTGTCTTCTCTCAACAGGTTTCTTCGAGCTACAGTTTGAGCTACAGCTCTTGCAAGCTTTAGTGCCTTGGGCTTTTGAGGAATCCTTGGTTTCATAATAGTGTTGTAGTCGAGTCCATCACAAGTCCACAACTCCATTACAAGTCCATCGCAAGGACTTGTGAAGGACTTGTGATGGACTTGTGATAGACTTGTGAAGGACTTGTGAAGGACTTGTGGTGGACTTGTGATGGACCTGTGACGACTTGTGATAGACTTGTGAAGGACTTGTGAAGGACTTGTGATGGACCTGTGACGACTTGTGATGGACTTGTGATGGACTTGTGATGGACTTGTGATGGACTTGTGATGGACTCGTGAAAGACTTGTGATGAAGTGTGATTGACTTGTGATGGACTTGTGACAGACTCGACAACAACACTGATTCATAACAAGAAACGAATAACAATTATTATTTTGAGGAACTTACTTGGCGACCCACTGCTTGTACTGTGGGATATCCTTGGCATACAGCAGCTTGTTGGACGGTGAGTCCTTGGTCAGATGCTGTTCAGATACTGAGCAGGAATCAATGAGTGTCTGGCCGATGATGGACACGCAGGCGTCTACCGTGTCCGTCTTGTTGATGTCAAACAGGATGGTGGGATTCATGATCAGGTTGACCCAGAACCGAAGCTGAAGGCTGTAGGAATGGGGGGGTGGAGAGAGGATTGGAAATTTTTAGTTGTAAAGCACTTTTTTTGTTGGGAATCTTTCTGAATCTGCAAAGAAATCAATTGCCACAATTTTGATATTATGACAATATGATCAAGTTCAAGAATGACCAAGTTCAAGAAAAATATATATCTCACCAGTTAAATGTAATTTTATTGATAATAATAATATTATTGATAATTTGGGAGGCTAATCATCCTTACTCGCAGCTGAGAAGATGAATTGCGAAGGACGCGGCTACAACGTGGTCGAGCCGCTGGCATGTAATGGCATTTCTGGCAGCCAGCCACATCGACCCATATATGACCACGGAGCACAGCCTGAGATCGGAAGTGTTTGATTCTTCCGCGTGGAGGAAACCGGAGGGCCCGGAGAAAAGCCTCATGGCACAGGAGAGAACCAATGCACAACTCTACTCACATATGGTAATGGTCCGCGGCCGGGAATCAAACCAGGGCCACAGTGGTGAGAGGGGAGCGCTTTACGCACAAGCCAGGCAATGATGCAAGGAACAGCCTTGGTTAGCCACGAGGCATCCCATTTTTAAGGTCTTGAACTTTCAAGGGATCGACCGAGATAGTTAGAAGGGTGGGTTTACCCTTTGGCTCAGGTGTAACAATGAGCATCTGTACTACATGGTATAATATTGTTCTTATTCCCTGATCAATCCGTAAAACCATAGCAGGCTGGGGCAGGCTGGGGCAGGCTGGGGCAGGCTGGGGCAGGCTGGGGCAGGCTTGGGCAGACTGGGGAAGGCTGGGGCAGGCTGGGGCAGACTGGGGCAGGCTGGGGAAGGCTGGGGCAGGCTGGGGCAGACTGGGGCAGGCTTGGGGAAGGCTGGTGCAGACTGGGGCAGGCTGGGGAAGGCTGGGGCAGGCTGGGGCAGGCAGGGGCAGGCTGGGGCAGGCTGGGGCAGGCTGGGGCAGACTGGGGCAGGCTGGGGCAGACTGGGGCAGACTGGGGCAGGCTGGGGCAGACTGGGGCAGGCTGGGGCAGGCTGGGGCAGACTGGGGCAGGCTGGGGCAGACTGGGGCAGACTGGGGCAGGCTGGGGCAGACTGGGGCAGGCTGGGGCAGGCTTGGGGAAGGCTGGTGCAGACTGGGGCAGGCTGGGGAAGGCTGGGGCAGGCTGGGGAAGGCTTGGGCAGGCTGGGGCAGTTTTGGGCAGTGCGGGAGGGTGGTTTTGGGCAGTACAGGGGGTAATGTGTTGAAGTAATATAGCCACGACTGCTGATTTTTGAGAACTGAGTCGGGGTTAGGTTAAGCGCTGGGTCAGAATCCGAACGTCCTACCAGTTGCTCTTCCAGGCATGTGCGACATCGGGGTTGGTGATGCCATGCGACGTGGCCTGCTCATCCAGGAAGTCAAAGAGGTACTTAACAGCGAGGGGAACGTCCGATTCACCGTTGAAGATGGTCTCCAAGAGCTCGTCCACAAATTGCTGCAGGATACCCTGTACGATACAGAAAGATAAGGTTGTCAGATTTGAAGATTTGAAAAAAATTGTACTGTCCCACCTTTTTTCCCAAGTTTCACCACAAAAAAAGTTTCTTTTTTTCTTAAATACTACGTTTCTTGCAATACAAAAAGCTAGTCACTTTTGTACGAAAATTCAAACAAAACAATTAAATAAAACGAGTTTAGTTATTGATAATTACTTTGATAATTCGATTCTTGCAGTAGACTGGTTCCTGCCCCTATCAGGATTGATAATGCATGGATCGGGAACCAGTCCACTCACGAGATGGAACTATTCATACACAACAGTAGACTGGTTCCTGCCCCTATCAGGATTGATAATGCATTGATCGGGAACCAGTCCACTCGCAGGGTGGAACTATTCATGCACAACAGTAGACTGGTTCCTGCCCCTATCAGGATTGAAAATGCATTGATCGGGAACCAGTCCACTCGCAGGGTGGAACTATTCATGCACAACAGTAGACTGGTTCCTGCCCCTATCAGGATTGATAATGCATTGATCAGGAACCAGTCCACTCTCAGGGTGGAACTATTCATGCACAACAGTAGACTGGTTCCTGCCCCTATCAGGATTGATAATGCATTGATCGGGAACCAGTCCACTCACGAGATGGAACTATTCATGCACAACAGTAGACTGGTTCCTGCCCCTATCAGGATTGATAATGCATCGATCGGGAACCAGTCCACTCTCAGGGTGGAACTATTCATGCACAACAGTAGACTGGTTCCTGCCCCTATCAGGATTGATAATGCATTGATCGGGAACCAGTCCACTCTCAGGGTGGAACTATTCATGCACAACAGTAGACTGGTTCCTGCCCCTATCAGGATTGAAAATGTATGGATCGGGAACCAGTCCACTCACAGGGTGGAACTATTCATACACAACAGTAGACTGGTTCCTGCCCCTATCAGGATTGATAATGCATGGATCGGGAACCAGTCCACTCGCAGGGTGGATCTATCATGCACAACAGCGGTGCAACCTCAATGCTTTGTTCAGACGGTTGCAGACACCCGGCATAGAAAGAAAACTAGTTTTCTTGTTTAATAAACCACATCGGTTGGTAAAAAAAAAAAAAAAAATAAGACTCTGTCGATGAATCGACAGTACATCTTTAAAGGCACGTACAAGGCTTGATAAAAGGCAGAAAAGGATCTACTGGTTTAATGAGAAAATTTTTTCTCACAGTGAAGATAGGTATGGTACCAAATACACCATAAAATTATTCTGCCTGAAATGGTATCGTTCAAAAGAAAACAATAATCAAAGACGATTATTAAAAATGTGCCTGCAGGCACACTTTTTTATGCGCTTTAGCAATGGAATTAAGTTACCAGACCCGAAAAGTGTACACGTGTTGCCTTTGTTTTCTTAGAATGTATAGATGCCATTGAGCTGCTAAAACTTCCACAGGTTAGTTGCTATGCACCCTCCTCAAGATTTTGAGCAATTTTGTCGCTTCAGACGAAAATAAAATGCACAAAAAGCCAATAACCCTAGTACCGTTAACCCAATCCTTACCTTTGTAGTGAGTAGCCTAGGGAGATAGATCTCAGCCATCATCTTCTGGTCTCTCTCCCCCTTACGTAGACTACCCGAGTCTACATGCTTGACCAGATGCCACAGGTTGACTCCTTTCTCCTGGTCTATGATGGGTGAAGCTGAGGTGGCAGGGCTCTGCATCGTGCCTATACCTGCAGGTTTGGGGACAGGTTACATTCAATATTTAGCTCATAAAAAGCAGCTTTGCTACATTGTATTTATATAATATTGCATGGCTTTGAGGGGGATACAAGAATATATTGCATGTATAAGATAATATTGTTATTGCAAGTGCACTATAATAATAATAATAATAATAATAACAATAATAACTGTATTTATATAGCGCTTTTTGCCAGAGGATACAAAGCACTATATTATTGTATCCCCTTAAAAAAAGCCATCCAATATTATTATTAGTGTCATCTTGGTTGCTTCCAGGTATTTTTCAGCATCTTTAGTTCTCAAAGTTCGTCAAATTCTTTGCCAACCGAAGCGAATCTCGCGCCGCTTGTACATGTAGCTGGCATTTTTGTTGAATAAGGCAGTACCTAATGTGCATGCGCGACAGCTACAATCTGTTCACTGGTTAACAACTGTGAGTTTCTACACTCTTGATTGAGCGGGAACCAGTGAAATTCATTGAATACCCGGATGAGGACAATATCAAAAATAATATTGCAGTCATCCGGGTAGTTTTACTGACATAATGTTGCAGTCATCCTGATACTTTTTACGAAAGTATACAATACACTGATCTATATTTACCACTGGAAGTCTGATACAAATACTAATACATTGTATTTCTTCACAGATGAATTCCTACAACCATAGAGTGCTGGGTTGGTAACAGGCGGGGCAGTTTAGGGCAGTACACTGCCAAAAATGAGTTTCTTAAGCAAGAAAAATATTCTTGAATAAAAAATACAATTCTTGTTCGGAGAAGTGTCATAAGAAAACCTTGTTTTGGAAAGAAAAATTTTCTTAAAATTTTTGATATTTAAATATTAAGAAAATTGTTCTCACATGAGTTCTTTTTTCTTAGTCAATTTCCAATTTCAAGAATATTTTCCTTATTTAAAAAATATTTTTTTTGTAGTGAGAACATGTTTCAAAGTTCAGAACTGCTAGGTTAACAGAATAATACACCTTGTGACTTGTATTGAAACTTGGTTGGCTAAAACGTGACATTTGTGCCGACCGTAAAGTAGATGCGTCAGGGTTGGGTGTCGTGGTATGGCTTACCATATTTCCTTGCTGGTGTGTTGGGCAGGGATCCACCATTAGGCTGGGCTCTCACTAACCTCAAGGTTGCACCATCTGGCACCTACGTGGAAAGAAAAAGGATAACTAAATTATAATTACATAATTCTTGTTTTTTTTTTGGTTTGCACAATCTGTTTTTTTTAATTTACTGACTTCCACTTATTTCTTTAGACAAGTTCAATTAAATATACCTTAGGATCTTGTTAATACACATTCTGTTAACGACAACAATCTGGTTATAGTTGCTGTGGAAGATGGCACCGTCAACATGCTTTGTCAAACCAGGCTTGGGAACTTTGGCACTGGAACCCAAGAAATTCCCAGAATACCTCACGTATGCTATATTCAAGTTGAGGCACACGCATGAGGTATGCTTTGGATTTTTTCGGTCTGAGTGCAAAAGTTTCCAAAACTGAATCTGATTCATCCTGTTGATAGTCCCCTCTGATAGGCTTGCTCATGCTTGTCAGTATAGAGGCGTGTGTCGGAACCAGGTACCCGAACGCTGGTGTCAGGAAACGGTTCCAGATTATGGAATTGGGTACCCGTAACCAACTTTGCATATTAGTTTGCATATTACTTAAAAAAGGTTTCAAATGCCATTCAAGGAGCATTTTCAACATGAAAACCAGGCTAAATGGAGAAACAAAACAGATTCGTGTATATGATGCTTGCGAAAATGCAACTTAATGCTACATGTAGGCCTATTGAGCTCACTGTACACACTTCAGGCATGCAACTTGGAAGTAACAAAAAAAATGGCGAAACTCTAATCTTTACAAGACTTTGTAAAGTGTTTTTCAAGTGAAAAAAACGAGGAAATCAGCTGATCCCAAGAAAAGTTGCATGCCTGACACTTGTATCTTGCTGTATCGAGGCACTAGTGTGGTAGTATTATTGTGCGGACTTTTAAGTACAATCTGTAAAGCAACTTCCAAGACTTACATTTTGGGGTTGGTTTTTTTTTTTTTTTTTTTTTTTGATCGGGTACCCAATTTCCGTACTTCCCATAAATGCAAAGCCCTGCTTGTCAGGGCCCAACTGGGAACCAAACCCAATTCAAGTCTCGGACTAAAACTATCAGGGGTGGAAACTGGCCACGTAACTGCTGGGGAGGTATATATGCAGGGCTCCCGTACTGACCTGGTAATGTGCTAGGGTATTGATGCGTTTCCACTCTCCATCAAATCTGCCTCGCCAATCATCATCTAGGAGGATCATGCTGCTAGGGCCGTCCGGCCTGTCACTCCATTCTGCAACAATCATTGAATAATGTCAATTACTAGGACAATAATAAAATCACTGGAAGGAGAAAAATAATGAACACTCTAAAGCATAGTTACAAAACCATTCAAATAAAGTTTGACAATGAAAATTTTTGTTCGTCTCACGGAACTTTTTTATTTTATATTTATTGCAACTTGACTTGTGAATGAATCTATTAAACTCTGGGTAAGGCCAAAAAAATACTCGGTCTCTGGTCAGACCAAACTTCCGGAATTGATGCGGCGACGCGGCTTTTTTTTTTTTTTTTTTTTTTCAAGCTTGGATTGTACAGACAAGGTGGGGTACTATTTTTGCATTTGTTGGTGTCCTCATGTACATTGGTGTCCTTCATAATTTGCCTTGGTGCCCTCGATCATTTGCCTTGGTGCAATTTCCCATTCCTTGGTGCTCCTTGGTACAAAAATTTGAGGAGGTGCGGCAATAGAGGCTTCTGTTGGAGATACCGCGTTTTTGGAAAAAAAAAGGATTGACGCTCATGATTAAAATCGACGCGCGCGCTGACCAGAGACTGACTATTTTTTTTTTTGGCCTAATGGTTGTAATGCAAATTTAGTTTCACTATTGCAACAATTGTAAAAATAGTTCAGATGTGGTAAAAACAAAGTTTCTCACCTAAATCTAGCTCTTCTCTTGTGGGTCGTTTACTGAACGGACAGGATTTGTAAATGGCATCCAGAATCTTGTCCTTCGTTTGCGAGATGGTGTCGCAGTCCAGCACCTTCAACTGGATGGGTTCTGAGGTGATGTCCAAACTGTTGGTGTAGATGTTCTAGAATACAAGCAGCACAGGGATAAATTTCTCAACATGGAACTGTGAATTTATTTCAACTGATCTACAAATATCATCAGCGTAGCATTTCTTTTCTAGTAATTTATTTTTCACTTGCTTGCTTGACTCCGTGAAATTTGAAACTGAAATTCCCTTAAGTTTCTAAAAACCATGTCATTTAAAACTGATTACTTTTGTTATTACGAAGGATGCTTACCAGTGTTTTAAAGTCAATCTGCTGTCGGATGACTTTCATCTCACTCAGTCCGTACCGGGCTTCGCCGGTAATGGCATCCACTGGACCCTTGTCAATCTGTAGGAATAAAAAAAAAACAGAAGAAATCCAAATTATTAGATTCAGATAAAGAAAATGTTAGGAAAGATACAATTCAAAATTTGGCTTCAAAAGCAAATCCAAAAGTAAACAATTAGCCGGATACAGGCAATGAACAATCTGGACTAATGTCCTTCAACAAAAGTTAGATATTGAACAATAAATTTATAAATTTGCAGGGCCAGAAGTTTAATTCCTCACAGAAGATTCCCACAATGTGACCTCTTTTAATTATTTCAATAAACTACAGAAAGGTTACTTCTTAGCAAGATTAGGATCGATGTCAAAATGCAAAGGTATATGAATGTCAAATTCACTTCTAAATGGTTCCCTTGTAGGATGTTGCCAATGTAAAAACAATTTTACTATGTGTTATTTTCTGCTCTAAGCAGCTTTGCAATTGTGGGGCAATTGGGTGGCATATACTCCTATGGTTAGGGTTCATGACACATGAAACAGAGGGTCAGATTTTGAATCCTGCAACTGGCCATATATTGTGTCCTTGGGCAAGGCACTTCACTCCCACTTGCCTCTCTCCACCCAGGAGTATAAATGGGTACCGGCATTAACATGCAATGGACTAGCATCCCATCCAGGGTGAAGAGAAATATTCTCAGTCGTTTCATGCCACTGAAACCGGAGATAAACGCCGGCCTGATGGGCTATATTGACTGGTGACGGACTTTACTATTACTTTTATATACTATTACGTTTATATACTACTACTGGTTAGTTCTCTGATGATGTTTACTTGCATTTATTGCCACTAAGCCATATTTCTCCTTAGCAGGATCCAATTTCATGTAGCTGTTTAAATACGGCTTAGCACACTGTTTATGCTAAGCATATATGGCTGAGAACCAGTCACGAGCAATACGCAACCCATGCCATTTTGGCTGGTAACCATTTTTTATTAGCAGATATTTTTTAGGCTGAGCAGTTCCGTGAATCTAGGCCCAGTTGTCTAACTGGGTGACGTTACCTGTTGCTTGATGGCGTAGAACAAGTGGAAGAGGGGTTTCCCCATGTTGTCCTTCAAGGAATCATACATCAGGATGGACAGCCAATGAGACACTAGCTTCTCGACGACGGCCTCGCTCCTGAAATCACAAAAATTATTCAAATTATATATTCAGGTCGTTACTTGAAAATGGTGGATTGGAATAATGAGGATTTGTACAGAAGGCTTTGCTCTTAGACTGACCAAAAAAACAACGAAGACAAAACAACAAATCAAATAAAAAAATCCATTCCAATGCGACTGATGAACTGTTCAACTTGTTGTTAAGAATCCTGGCAGGTGTTTTGACTTTCATGTAACTAGAAACTAGAGTTTTAGTCAAGTCTATTACTAGTAAAATGTGAGGCTTTCTGGTAAAATGAGACATAACTGGGCAGAGAATTAGGATTTTGCAGGTATAAGGACAGAGAAGAAAATTATCCTCACAATACTGTTTGTTGCACTTCAGTCGGACATTCCGTTGACAAGTTATGGCTGTTAAAAGTTCACATTTATTGACATGTCCAAAAAGTAAAACACTGGAAAAAGGGCTTTTAAAGTTTTGAGTTTTGTTGTCGTGAAAATGAAAGATGCCAGGTGTTTTTCCTTAAAACAACTTTATTCCACACTTTTTATACTATTTCTGTAAAATATGTTCAGTAGACAAATCAAAGATTACAAATATCAAAAATCTAAAAATGGAAAAAAAAGTCAGCCCCATTGATTTTTTTCAAAACCTTTTTCTCCACTATGAGTTTTAGTAGCTGCTAGGCATTTCTTTACTTTTAAATGTACTATCGTAAGTCAGATCACAAGTACAATCAAGAGTGAGGTCACAAGACATAGGCCTATGACCAACAACAAAGAACTACAAAACTGCTCCCCATACCTTCTTAGCAGCAGCTGAGGTCGTCCCTCCTTGACGTATAACTTGATGTGTTCCTGGAGAAGGAATTTCATGGTCTGCGTCAGGAAATCCATCTTGTTGTGCAGAGCGATGGCCAGCAAGGAGGCGATGTTGCTCAAGTCACGAAGAGCCAGGGTCTTCTGAGCCTCCAGGGTCCGGACGAAGATTGCTAGGAAGGTGTGGTTGCTGATCAGGTTGCCAAACTGGACCAGGCCCTTCTCTAGGATGTTGCGCTTGACGCCTGAGATCTAAACAGGCCGAGATGTGGGAATGTAGTTGTGATAATCCTAGACATTTCGAGTTGGATTCTAGGGTTTTGACATCAAAGGAAAGCTGAGATTATGCTTGATGCTCGAGTCTGAGCAAACTGAAACACGGGAATGTATTTGTGAGAGTCCTAGACATAGTGGGAATGTTTTTGATGCACGGGAATGCATCTTTAAACGAAACTGTTTTTTTTTCAATTGTTCTTGACTTACGTTTTCACGTACGACTGGGATCTCTCTGAAGACAGTATGGCAGGGATTATCCGGGAAGAGAAACCTTGCCGCATAGTCGCGGTAGTCTCTGAAGGGTATCCCGGAGCCTTCCACGTCGCTGCTCACTGTCAGGACTGTGATTTGCAGCTCGGCAAAGGCTGCAATGGAGAAACGGAGAGAAGTCATGACTTGGCTCTAGGGAAAGGGTGATATCAAGTACGGGGGTAGGGGATGTGCCCATCTGACATAGTATTCGAGTGAAACTGGAAGAGATGTGTGCCGTCATCAGAGCTTGCAGCTCTAGGCTTGAGGCTGACTACATAAATTCCTTGGAATCCTGTTGAGGTGAAGTCGATTATCACGGAGCATAAGCAATTTGCTGACTGTTACACTTCACACAATGAGCTGTGAGTTATTCAGCTTTAGAGTAACAAGTGTGAATTTAGGAGTAGAGGACACCAGCTGTGTGCGGCAAGCAGAGATTGCTGAATACATTATACAGAAGCTGTTCAAAAGTGCAGCCACGTCTTACTCAAACTGATTCAAAGCTTTGGTTTTGCCTTTCAATGGTGTAGTTTACACCCTTTGAGTACAAAATTAATTTTCTTAATTTCGCAGAGTTAAAAAAATGTGCTGAGATGCTCAAGACAATATTTTCAGCCCTTAGGCACAGGTTTACTGGCGTGCCTTGCCAAACTAGTTTAAAAGCATTGCCAGAGCTGTGTGAGTGTTTGTGAAAAAGAGAAAAAATAGATGCACCTTTAGATTAAACCCTACAGACTAATTCAGTGACCTGAATTTGAAGCCATTAATATTAATGAGGAACCACGCTCCGCACAATTGGTATGCGCAGTTGGTATGCGCAGTTGGTGTGCGCACAGTTGGTATGCACACAGTTGGTATGCGCACAGTTGGTATACGCACAGTTGGTATGCCCACAGTTGGTATGCGCACAGTTGGTATGCCCACAGTTGGTTTACGCACAGTTGGTATGCGCACAGTTTGTATGCGCACAGTTGGTATGCGCAGAGTTGGTATGCGCAGAGTTGGTATGTGCACAGTTGGTATGCGCACAGTGGTATGCGCACAGTGGTATGCGCACAGTTGGTATGTGCACAGTTGGTATGCGCACACTTTGTGCTTCTTGACCCATAGGGTTACCACAATGAGTGCTTGATTTGAGTTTAGGAATGTGTGTCACATGTGTATTTGCGCATAAACAATTCATCTCGGACACAGCTTCTATTTTTGTTCGCTGCGTTGCCCAAAGTGATCTGCATTAGTCTGTCGCCCTCTACTGACCGTCTTTGCACTCCTGCGCCACCCTCATCTCCATCTCGTCCCGCTGCGTCTCCATCTTCTTGAAGCGGCGCTCGTTGGCGCTGATGCGGCGCCAGATGCAGATGATGAAGAGCAAGATGAAGAGGATGAGCGCGGCCCCGCAGGCGGCACCGATGATGATGTGCAAGGGTAGCCCCTCAGAGAGGTACTCCAGACGACCCACCTTGACCACCAAGTTGCCGTGATGTACCTAGGGGGTGGGGAAGGGAGTACATCAGCCCTTAGGATTCAGTCATAAATGTTCAGGACAGATTACCAATTTGTAATAGTTGAGAGCCTGTCCTTTGGGATTTACTGTTTAAACACTGTTGAGAAGTGGCCAGAAACTAACACTGATAGTATAAACTGACCCCTAAATTAAAACAAATTAGTTTTAAGTCTTGTTTTTTTAACGAAATAACATGATTTATTTTCCAAAGTTGGAAAGTCAAGAAGTTAGGGGTTCGATTAATGTATAATAGAGCAATTAACATGGGTTTTAGAATTTTTTATATTAAAACTGTCTTTCAATGGAGAAACAAAACTGGCCCTGAAAACTGTCTAAACTTGCTGTCCAAAATCATCTGTTCACAGTTTGATTATATAATACTGTCACACTTATCTCATACATCATATCATATAAAGCTTGGATTGGGCCAGTATCGGCAACCAGACCCTAACCAGTGAAATATCCTTACACACACATGTGGAATATAGTGGTTCTTGTGTATGTGTCGAAATATTTCACTGACTCGACCCGCCTCATGGGTCAAAAGATTGAAAAGACCATGGATGTAATCAGACTTTTTATCTATTGTTTATGACAGATCTGTACACCCAAATGTCTTTGACAGATTAAACAAAACAAAACAATCCTTATAGATCACTTACTACAACGTCATAGGTCCGGCCAACTTCGTTATCAGGGGCTTCACATGATATGCCATCGGCATTATCAGGTTGCATCATTAGACTACAGGACTGATTGCCTACTGTGACTGCCACATCGCCTGTCATGAACGTTGCTTTGATGTAACGACCCTGACGAATGTGGAAAAAATTGCATTTTAAAGACTGTTAGAACAGGATATGATACAAATTTGACATTACTGTTTGTGTGCTACATCTTTATGCTCACTCAAAGATTAAAAAATCACAGCAAAAAACATCAAATGATGGAAAAGACCCAATTTTTATGGAGTTTCTAAGCAGCAGTAATGCTTAGCAAATGTACTTGCTCAGCAAAAAAACGGCAGAGAATCAGTCACAGTTAATAGAATTCTTATAACATTTTGGCCGGTAATCGGTTTTTGGTAAGCGAATAATTCATCTGCTCAGAATTTTTTTTCAGCTCATTAGATCTTTAAAATCAGCTTCTAGTGAGTATTATTGTTATTTTTAATTAGATGAAAATCAACATCATCTCACCTTGATTTCTAGTATCTTGCGCTCATTATACACCACTGTCTCAGTCTTGTCAAACATGAAGTATTCTGGGTCGACAAACACTTGGAAATTGTTGGAGGATGGAATGGTGACTGCATCCATGACAAAGTCGATGTTGTTACTCGGCAGCATGAAGGACGGTGGTGAGGTGCTGTCGTCGAAGGTGAAGGCATTGGCAAGTTCTGGGATTTTGAGATCGGGCGACTTGCAGGTCATTGAAGTCGCACTATTCACGGTACACTTCTGCAACACAGATAAAAAAAAACAACTTAAAAATGGCAAATCTAGATTTTTTTATTGCCATCATGTTAAAGGGAATATACATCATTTGCTTTTGCTGTAATTTTCAGAAATGGATGGAATTGGGGGGTTGGAAATATATAGCAAATATAGTTACACCGACTTTTTTGAGGTTTTGGTTCGAAAATGCTATAAAAATCAAGAAAAACAATCATTTTCCTGTAGTCTGGTTCCCTGACTCCATATAAGAAGAAACAGAGCAGTTTACATACATTGGGGAATTGTAAGGTCAGGGAACCAGTCTAGCTGGCTTGTACCCGTTCATAGGTGTGTAATCGATTGCAAACATGTGCGATGGTCAATTGGGGCCAGTATTTGAAAAAAAGCCAGTTTTTTCCAATGCTGGTAGGCCGATCAACGTTGGAAATTGATACAAAAATACCACTTTTCCTGAAAATGACAGTATACCAGGTGCCATGATTTTACAGGATGCTTAACACTGTCATTCACTAACAGTCCAGCAAGGTATTTCAAAATGGTTGGGTAGTTTTATTTTTTGATGTTTGAAAATGTTGTATTTTCCCTTTAACACAACATCTTATTCTACAAACTTTTTAGCCTACCGACACAATTGAAAATAATTTTTGTGCACTGTTGTCTAGTCTTGTTATTAAAAGGAGGCTGAATGTTTGTTGAAATGTTTGTGAGTTAGTTTGGTTGACTGAGATCATATCTTGATAGCCAGGTGAGTCAGGTTGGCGTAGCGGTACTTTCCTCGCCTTCCACCGCTGTGACCCGGGTTCAAATCCCGCCTGGGCCAATATGTGGATTGGGTTTTCAGTCCCTGCCTGATTCCGTGGGTTTTCCTCAGAAAATCCTTCTGGGTTTTTCCTCCTACATCTGAAACTGTAATTTCTTCACACTATCTTCTCTTTGCTGGGCCCCATGGGAGACAGTAAATGGGTTACCCAGTCAAAATAACAAATAAATAAATAAACTAAAATAAAATAAAACGAAATAAATAAATCTTGATGCATTCATCTATGACATTAGAGGATAGAGGTGACACTGTGATTGATCCAAGCTTAACTTGGATACTTTGTGCAGCTTTGTTATCATTTTATCATGAGAGTGCGCATACATGTATCGATTGTGACAGTATTTACCGTGGTGATGGTGGTAAGAAGCTGCTGGTCTGCCTGTCTCTTGGCCCGCATGTCTTGCCGGGTTCTCTCGATACGAAACATCATCTTGGGCTCCTGCACCACATTCAGGTTGCTTCCTGTTATCGGCAAGTCCAACCCACCACTGCACATAAGAACATGCAAAAAATGCCACATTTTCAGTTATTGAAAGAAGCTTTCTAAGACAAGTCTCTTGAACATGTTAGTAACCATAGTGGTCAGAAGTTGCCACAACTGAAATGCCAATAACGGTCACAGATGTACGACATTCGAGGCGTTTCTTAACCCATCAGCACCTGTGCTACATTGTTTCACGTTACTGATGAATCATTCAAATCATAGAGTACACAGGCAGTTTACGGCACTTTTTTGGGTTGGTACAATGACTGGGCGAATTTACTAATAAAACATAGAACTTGGGAACGTTCTCAAAATCCAAGCATACATTGTATATTTCAGGTGTAGGCTTTCAAATGGCACCAGACGCTAACTTGTTGAAAGACTATGTCATAGCATCACTGTGATGACCAGGATTTCCAAAATACTCTTTCCCACAGATCATCCAAACTGCACAACAGTGCCAACGTACCTGAGGATTGTCTGGTCGCGTTCCTGCATCGTGATCACCGGATTCCCTTTGTAAGAGAAGTTGCTGGAACTCATAGCCGTCCCAACGAGGTCAAAGGTCATTATGATTGGCCCCTGGATGAGGTCCGTGCTTGCGGATGTGACGCAGCTGATGACATCAGACGACAAACTGTTGCACAAAGACACATACACACCGTCAGGCAAGTGTACAAACTCAAATCATCAACATTACCGTAAAACAAATTCTGGGCGCAAGATGGGGGCGTTTGTCTATGAGTAAATGGTCTATTCTGGTTGAAAACATGATGAAAAATACACTGAATTCCAATCAGGGCCCAATTTTACAAAGCTACTAAACATGACATACACCAATTCCGTTGTGAAATTACGATGACGGTTATGCCATTTTGTATAGCTGTAAACATGTCATTGAAGGGTGGTACATTTTGTGAAATACCAATGCGATCACAGAAAGTGGGCAACTTGGATTAGTCTATACTGCTTAGGAATTTAATTTTTCCCCCACTTTTTTTATTTTAAATTTGTGATTATATGTCTTGGATATTCTGTTAATGCTTCAAACCGTAATTTTGTTAATGAAGGTGTTTTTTTTTTAAACGATTTTTAAGGTGCACCAGTTCAAGAAATACATGACCCCCCAACTTTTACAGGCAATTTTTCTAGTCTTGTGATATAATGAAATTTGAAAGGGCATAGTTTTGCCACGGAAATTAGATTTTTAATATATTTCAACGATATCTAACAACTTTTGTTTGAGTAACTGCCCAGAAAGAGTTTTTGTTTTCACAGATGTGATCCACAGGGTGGATTAAAAAAAAAAAAACGAGATATTATTGCTAATTGGAACAGAAGTAGGGCACATGTGAATCAAAGGGAGATATCCTCTGTTAGGTTTCCTTTGGTTTGGTTCCTTTCGCGTGCCCTAAAAAAGCGGACCCCACACCATGGCTTCGCAGGTTGTTGAATCACAGCAAAACTTCCCCACAGGTTTGAAAAAATCCTGGGGAGAACCCTGCAGGACGGTACGAATTAAATTGAAAAGAAATATATCGATTAAATATCTTGAATGCTTGATAACCGGTAATGTTTTTATACAAATATTTTGCGAGAGAACACGCATGAGCATGCAGAACTGAAATAAAAAAATATTACAAAATAAAATTATTTCCCGACCTACCTACCTGGATTTTTTTCAGACAGTTACCATAAACACACAATTTTTGTTGTTTGGCCTTAGCAATATCTCGGTTTAGTTTTTTACGATCCACCTTGTATAGGAAAAATAATAACATTATTTGACTTACTTTGTGGGATCACTGATGTTACATGGCATACCAGCCACAGTGATACTCCTAGTGCCTCCTGCATTCAGATGTTCACCTGTCAGTGTGACCTTTGACCCACCGGCCATTGGTCCTAGAAGTGGATGGACACCGGTGATGCTGGGGACCTATTAGAAAAAAAAAATTAAATTATACTAAATATTTTTTCAGAGGATACCAAGATCTGTTCAGAAGAATAGGAGGAATAAATAAATTCTTTTCATCTACGAATTACAAATAATGACATTCGTTACGGAAGACAAAAAGTCCGCTTTTGCGTGGAATTGCCCGTGTACATGTATGCGAGCAATTAATTTGTAGCTTGTGCACATGTGTAGAACCCCCATAGTGCAATGTGTACTACAAAGACACTTGTAAAATTTGGCACAGTGAAAACCATCAGAGAACCAGTCACAGTTAATAGAATTCTTATAACATTTTGGCCGGTAATCGGTTTCTGGTAAGCAAATAATTTGGTTAAAAATTTATTAAAGCTCATCTAATTAGTCCTCCTGTTTTTAAAAGGTCACAAGGGATCGAAATTTTGTTCCTCATCTCCTAGCCTACTGTTAACAAACCAATGGGGGTCTTGACCAATATTGACCCCAGTAATAATAACATGGCTCGGAATGCATGTTTTCATAGGGCTACCAAAGAACCCAGTGATTGCAGAATTCTGTGCTAGCATTGTTAGCACAGAATGCTGAATAGGTAAGTACAAGTAAGAATGCCGTACTTAGCAGAACCATGACATTGCCCTCCAATGAACCTGAAGATACACTATCTGTGCTACTTTCTTTTAGTTTTGGCCCAGAAAATAGATGATGTTCTTAAATTTTGTTTGAGCGCTAAAACAACCCATATTTGTTTTAAAGGGGTTGCAGATGCCAAAAAACAGGAACAAGTTTCTTTTTCATTACAATTTTGTTATAAAATAAAACGCTTGTGTCAAAATGCGTTACATAAAATTGTCAAGAGGACAGAACAGGATTCAGTCAAAGAAAGGATAATCAACTTGCCACGAAGTAGAAATGTTCTCCCTTCGTCGTTGCTTCATCTTCCTCCATGGAATTCTCCCTGCCTATCATTACCACCACTGGACCATTTGCTGCCCCAGCCGTGCTAGCACCAGTCTTGCACACAACCCTGTATAAAAACCATAATGAAAGTTATTTACTCAATTACATGTACAATGTAAATTACACATAGTCAAACACAAAACACTCCATTCTGCTTGGAATTTCCAGGGCAGAAATGCGAAATTCACACGTCGTTTGCGGCCCTAGGGCCATGTGTGTAAAGGGCACCTGCTTTGGTAAATTCCTGCACAGTCCAATAACCTGTGCGCGCTGAAACATTACACTGCTAAGGATTTCTTGGAACCAGGACTAGTTAGAACCAGACAGGGGAACATGGTGCTTGTGTTCTTGGGAAACATACTTTACTACAATAACATCTCTCCACCTAGGACTACACGTTCTGGTTTTGAGGTGCTGCAGAAAAGTGGTTTCGTCATGTCCTAATGAACAGGGGTAATAATTGTGAAACGTTTTGAGACTTTGGCGCAAAACAGTACCTAAGCACCACATCATTAACTTTTAAAAAATTAACTGTTTTTAATTGGGTATTTGTCTTAAACTGATTACCTTTCTGCAGGTTTGTACTCTGATTCTATCATCTGACATGACATATTAGCCACAGTGACTCGTTTGATATCGCTGGCGGTCTGCCCCAGGTTATATCCCTCAATGACCACTCTGGTACCTCCGGCAACATGACCACTCTTGGGCTGGAACTACGGAATGCAAGACCACAAAATGCATGACATCAACCAAAACACAATGAAATCTAGGGGTAGTTAGGGCAAAGTCTAACAGTATCATGAAATCTTTTTAGGTAACTCTGGATTGCTTTTAAAAAATACCCATATTTTGTTATGGAATAATTACTGTAATTTAGAATTATTTGTGACCAACAATAATGTGGTTCTTGCACAGGTAGACTGTCCACCATGTCTAATCACAGAAATGAAAGCCTTTTTTCAGGAGATTGCAGATGCCTAAACAGAAAAACAACGTTTTTTCATTTTAACAGTAAAACAAATTATACAGTTAGAGAGGTCTGATATATTTCATCTTTAGCAAAGACTTCTTCAAAGGTGAAACAAATTGCGAACAATTTGCAAGGAGAAAAACTAAATTGGCTGAAGTGCACACATACCGTAAGTACCTATTTTTATGGTGGTGGTGATGGTTGGGGATTTACTTAAGAAAAGTTCAAGTCATTATTAATTAATTTTACACACATTTGGATTGATGTCTAAAGCTTTGCAGAATCTAAGATTGAGGTGTTGTTTATTGACTGCTTTAACTCACGGTACAGTAAAACTAGCCCCGCTCAGTGATTCATGGAGCGTTCTAATTTCTTTCACCTTCTTCTTGAGAAAATTGAATGTTCAATGGATCCGCTTGTTGAGAGGGAGTTTTACTATGCCACTTGAGCCAGTCAATAGTTGAATAGAATGCTAGTACACATGTGCCAGCGCCAGTACATATTATACAAATATTGAATGCTTCGAGTGGTGTAGTAAAACTAGCCTCCCGAGGTGATCCATGGACATTCTATTTTCCCGAGGCGAAGCCGAGGGAAAATAGAATGGTCCATGGATCATCGAGGGAGGTTAGTTTTACTTCACCACGAGATAAAGCATTCAATATTTGTTTTATAACACTTCACCCACAGATCCTGCTTGATTTTAATATTTTAAATTATTTAAATCTGAACACTGTTGAAAAAAACTTCGATTTCAATACAAAATTGGTGGAAAATGTATTTCTCTCTTCCAAACTAACCCTTCACGAAATGTTTGAACCCAAGTCTGCGGCGCGCTCTCTATGGAACAATACGCGCTACGCGCACACCAGCATCCATTTGCACAAAAATACCGCGCCGTGGAAATAGTACTTTGGTTGCTAATGGTATAGTACTTTGGTTGCTACGGGTATAGTACTTTTGGCCATGCACAGAAAGATAGCAAAATTAGAAAGTAACATGTGACTCGCTCTCGGCCAATCAAGACACAGAATCTGTGGGTGAGGTGTTATAATGAGTATTATTGACCGATTAACCCAATGTACCCTCCAAAACTGCCCTGCAGTTACTCTCTGCACCGCCCAGCACTCTACAGTTTTATGACTTGCTCAATGAATCTACAGATGCCTACCGAGGTGATGTTTGGATCAGGGCACAAGTCCTGTCCACTCAGCCAATCCTGCCTGTCTGTGCACGCCGTCGTTATGCTACACATCTGAGACGGTTTACACCAACCGCAAGAGAATTTGGCATCGGCCAGGAGGCATTGGCCACAAGTGCTGCGTTTGACTCCACACTTGTACAAAGTCACTGAATAAGGAAAAGTGAAGATTGAAGACAAAATTACTTATTGAATGTTCTGATTAAAAAACCTTATTACTGCTTAGAGGCAGGTGAAAATGTTTGTCCACACATACGTAGCTGTTTAAAGGTAGCACCTATCATTTTTCATTTGTGCATTTTTTTCATTGAAGCAACAAAAATGCTCAGATTTTAAAGAAGGGTGCTTAACATCTAACCTGATGAAGTTTTAGCTCAGTGAATGCTGTACTTTCCGAGAAAAACAATATTCTAGGATCTTGATATCAAATCAAAAGTTGCCGAGTCATGTTTTGAATTCCGAAATAAGCGTCTGGGACACGTTCTCATTCAGCCGATTGCAGATACGCGATGTCGGGCTGAACTGACCAATAATAGCAACCGCGCACGTGTGCGCATCGTCTTATTGCTTGCGCGCACACCCATTCACGGCTTCGCTGAATTATAATGTAGAAACAAATTGGAAATGACCTTCTTTTATTGTTTTCTTCAAAATGACAGCATGCCAGAAAGTGCCATTACTATCGTTAAACCAAGTATGCTTTTCAACAATAATTTCATCAGTTACTTTTTGGATAGCTGCAAATGATCTACTCTTCCTTTAACTTAAATCAAAGTCGGAATTCAGGATGGAGGCAACTGATTCATTCAATCTTCATCTTCAAGCATCACACAGATTCACTTATTGTCAGTATTCCATCATTTACACATTTATTGTACTTTAATCTTCAAGTTCCATGATAACTTTCTGGTTCTGACCCCTTCAAATCCTCCGTTTGAATGTTGGAAGGATCTGGTATAGTTGGGATTAAGGGATATAGGCACTGAAAGTCTTCTGAAACTTGATGATTTGTTTTTACCAGTTAGCATGGATGGGTTGTCCAGAAAATATCCTCCATGTGCATCTCCCCAGCGGATCTGCAAGTCCGCAGTGACCTCATTCTCATCCATACTGTAGCCGTACTGTTGACAAAAGAAATCAACACCCTTTGGATTATTGGCATGCCTACATATCATTTCCAATTTATGGTCAAACTGGAAAGTAAAAAATTGAAAGTAAGGGGATAATGAAAATAAAACAGGTTTACCTGAAGGTTACCTGAAGGTTTAGTTGAAGGTTTACCTGAAGGTTTACCTGAAGGTTTACCTGAAGGTTTACCTGAAGGTTTACCTGAAGGTTTACCTGAAGGTTCACTGGAAGGTTTACCTGAAGGTTCACTGGAAGGTTTACCTGAAGGTTTACTGGAAGGTTTACCTGAATGTTTACCTGAAGGTTTACCTGAAGGTTCACTGGAAGGTTTACCTGAATGTTTACCTGAAGGTTTACCTGAAGGTTTACCTGACGGTTTTTACAGGGTACCTTAGGGATCAACCTCGAGTTGCTGCTAGTCTGGTTCCCTGACCCGACAATTCCCGGAAGTCAATTGCCCCATTTCATCTGAAGTAGGGTCAGGGAACCTGACTACAAAAAACAGCCATATTATTCTTAGTTTTCCCAGCAACCATTAACACTAACCTTTAAACAGGTCAGTGTAAAAATATTTCCAATAAAATACTAACCCCCAAATCCATCTCTTTCTGAAAATTACAGGAAAAGCAAATGTTGTACATTACCTTTCATAATAAAAAATATCAAACAATGGCTATTCTTTATACGGACAAAGAGTGCAACACACCAAGTCATCCTTACAGTGTATAAACAATATATACATAAATATATGTGTCTTCACTTTTTTTTTTTTTTTTTTTGCCAGTCTCTTCTTCCATGGCCTGATTACACTGCAACATGCCCAGTAAATCGACTCTCCTTTTTCATAATGCATATATTCATTAATCATGTAGAATTTTAAAGCCTTGCTCCACACATTGAATACAAGAATGAGGTTTGTGAAAAAGAAATAAAAGCAACAGTGTTGGTGGTGAGAGTGTTTTCTTGACGCTTCAGAAAGTATACCTTTCCATCCTTAGCAAACTTCTGTTTTTTTCCTTCAAGACAGTGAACTTACCACATTTGTCATATACATGAAAGTCCTAGAAAAGAGATATACATGTACTTCGTAAAATTCTGAACCTGTAAATGTATTTCAACTTTATTGACAATTTGCTGAAAAGGCAAAAAAAAAACTTAGCTGTTTTTTTCTTAAGCGTTTTGTGTCTTCTTTTGTTTTTACCCTCGATCATTCCAATATTTCACCAATGATTCTTGATAAACCCAAGGACAGATCCAAGGAGGTAACTGTGGCAACTACCCTAAAATAATCTTAGTTTTTCTTAAGTTCCCTGGAAAAAACGTCATCACTACAAATTGCAAACTCTGATATCTGCCTAGGAGCCTGTGATCTTTTATTCATTGGTTTAAACACCTCACCTTCACCCCGCCCCTTGAAGATCTTGGGGGACAACATCCCAGCCAGCCCCTTCAAAAAAATTCCTGGACCAGCCACTGAAATCATTCACCTGGAATCTTGTTTCTTACCTCCATGCCTGAGCAAAGAATTCTTGAGTCACTGAGTCTGATGCCTGGAGTCGTTTTCTCCGTTGCCCATCCGTTATGCCTCAGAACACACATGTAGCCAGACTATGGAAGAAATAGACGTTAATTAAACACATGCATCAAAAGTGGCTGACAATAATGTTAAACAATCTGACCACAGTAGCCGAATCCATCATGATGGAGACAATCAAGAGTCAATAACGTCTACCAGAGACGCGCCTCCATGTCCGAAGCTCGAATGATTGTTTACTGTGCATGCTGCGCAGTAATGAAACTGTCTTCTCTCGCATAAAGTGACGATTTGTTGAAAGTTTCAGCTCGAAGAGTAGTTGAATTCTTGAAAGATAAACAGATGAGAGGGAGTTTCATCATTTGCTCCAGTTTTTTTTAAGGTGCACTTTCCGTGTTCTTGATATTGTGGTGTTTATTTTAAGAACAACAATTATTTTTTTCCCTTCTACATGTACTTTGGGCATCAACAACCCTCTGAATGGCAACAAAAAAAAATATTCGGTCTCTGGTCAGACCAAAGTTCCGACGCGGCCACGCGGCTTTTTTTTTTTTTTTGCTTTTTTTTCTTTTTCTTCAAGCTTGGATTGTACAGACAAGGTGGGGTGCTTTTTTTTGTTTTGTGTCCTCATGTACATTGGTGTCCTCCATAATTTGCCTTGGTGCTTTCGATCATTTGCCTTGGTGCAATTTCCCATTCCTTGGTGCTCTTTGGTAAAAAAAAATTGAGGAGGTGCGGAAATAGAGGGCGCTGTTGGAGCTACCACGGAACATTTTGGAAAAAAAAAGATCGACGCGCATGATTAAAATCAACGCGCGCGCTGACCAGAGACCGACTTATTATTTTTTTTTTTGGCCAAATAAAGGTTTTTTTTTACATTGGGTTTACTTTGTGCGCAATCAGAACCGCCATGCACGTAGACTGGTTCTCTGCTCCTACATTATTGATTCTAATAGGGGCGGGAACAGGTTTGCCTGTGAATTATTGTTAGGTTGCAAATGATTTCATATTTGTCATGTAATTACGAGGCTGATTTGTAGGTTTATTTTAAAGGCAGAGTGGACCATTTGCTGCTTTCCAAAACGTAACCGAGAAACAATTGATAGAAAGCTTACTTGGTTTCAAGATAGTAATAACACTAAACTCCCTGTGAAATTATTCCTTCTGGCATGTTGTCATTTTGAAGAAAACAATAACATTTTAATAATAACATCTTAACATTTTTAATACATTTTTTTTCGCTGTAAAATTGTATGTATAAATCTAGTTTAATCATTATAACTGTATTTTTTATAAGTGTTCTGTTTTGGAGCTTTCATCATCAATGTTTAGACATGTAAATTTTCCATTTTTATCTTTTAAATGGACAATAGGCCTAAATGAATTTTATTTTATTTATTATTTATTATTATTATTTAATAAAAGAAGGCCATTTCCAAAGATGTGTCAAGTGACACATTTTTGGAAATTTCTGTTTGCAGTTGGTTTGTAATGGGGCGAATTCGCGAATGCAATGTTGACACGTCGCACACACGCGCGGTTGCTAATATTCATTGGTTCAGTGTGTGTGACATCACATACCCTGTAGCTGCAATCGGCTGAATGAGAATCATGTCTTGAATGCTCATTTCGGGATTATGTCACGAGAGGGCGCAATTCAAAACATGACTTGGCAACTTTTGAATTGAAATCGAGATCCAAAATTTTGTGGGTATTTTTCTCGACATGTACATGTACAGCACGCGCAAAGTTAAAAGTACATGTACATCAGGTTACTTGTTAGCACTCGCCTTTAGATTTTGAGCACTTTTGTTGCTTCAAACGAAAAAAAAAAATGCTTCATTCTACCTTTAAAGGTGAATAACTTTTGTGTACTGCAAGACACATGTACAGTTGTTGTAAATAGCAATTAAATTTTTTTTATTGTTTTTGCGGTGAAAACAGCACGGAAAGTTCCTTAAAATAATCAAAATGTCACTGCTTGATGCTATGCAGTTAGGCATGTAATTAATCATTTGAAAAAAAAAATGCACTAAAAAAAATAAAGTACATGTGCAAAGAGTTGTACATGTACATTAAATCTATTTATAGTGTACATTTTCCCTTACAATGTACATGTACATGTGCATGTACCCAAACATATTAAAAAAACCTCTTGCCAATTATCATTTTGAGTAAAGAAAATCGTAAGGTTCAAACTCGGATGGGCTTCAAACGATGATTTTCAATCAAAATTACATGTATAAGGTTTTTTCCCCTTTTATTGCCATTTTCAAGCACACCAAAGTGTGCTCCAACGAGATGTCAATATATTTTAACACATGCTGTCTTTTCCTAGTCTTTTTTTTTTCCATTCAAGTTAAACGATGCATGTACATCACGTAAATGTATATGGGTCAATGTAATGAAAGCAGACAGCCGGGAAAGTCTGTTCGAACAATTTCCTAATTGCGGTCTGAATTTCTTCCCGCAAAACTGTCCAGTTCCTAAAATGTTCTTCTGTAAACAGAACCCTGCAGGAAAATAACGCCCGATTTCCTCTGCTGTGAAAATAATATTCGGTCTTGATGACGGGGTGCGGGATAATCATGTTGATCTTTGCAGAAAGTGACAATGGTGTTTTGAATTCATCAATAGAAATCAGATATCTTGGTGTTGGCGTAACAGATGTTATTATCCGATAACATTGTAAGTGGTATTTTAGTGTTATCCTGAGCGATAACAATGTTTTGAAATCGCAGGGAATTTGATCTTAATTGTCTGCGCAATCGTTTGCCAGGACAGGATATGGAAACATTGGAAACTGTTGGATGTCGTTTCAGGAAACACCAAACAAATGTCAGGGTGAGGGTCAGATAATTTAGTATGTATTGAGGATAACAAGTATACATACATGTTATATGAGTAACTTGAGTTTATGCACAGAATCAATCTAAGTGGATATATGTCAATAATATCTAAATTACTTAATGAATGGTAACATTTGAAGGCACAGTTTTGTGTGATTTTTCTAGCCAGCATCACAGCAGAAGGCAATTCAATACTGCATTCGTTACTTCTTCTTTATTTACAAATCTATTTGCTACCACTTACATGTATATACATGTATGCTGATCAAAATTTAACATAATTCAATGGCCCTATGCAAAAACAAATAAAGTTTTTCTCTATTTTTACACAAATGTACCTGAAATTCCCAAATCTATTAAAGTAATTGCAACACCCAAAAGTATCTTAAAGTCAGTTCAGCTTCCAATATACATGTACATGTACAGAGTTGAAATAAAATCATTACAAGTCATCACAAACCTATTACAAGTTGGTCGCAAGTTGATCACAAGTCAATCACAGATTGGTCACAAGTTGATCACAAGTCAATCAGAAGCCCTGCCACATGTTAATTACAAGTTGTAAGTTGTTTACAAGTCAATCACAAGCCAATCACAAGTTGGTCGCAAGTTGATCACAAGCCAATCACAGATTGGTCAAAAGTCGGTCACAAGTCAATCACAAGTCCTGCTTCATGTTAATCAGAAGTTGTTTACAAGTCAATCACAAGCCAATCACAAGTTGATCGCAAGCCAATCACAAGTTGGTCACAATTCTATCACAGACCAATCAAAAGTCGATCTTAAGCCAATCACAAGTCGATCACAAGCCAATCAGAAGTTGTTCAGTAAGTCAATCACAAACCAGTCAAACGTCATGTTTTACAGCACACGTAGTTGCTTTTCAGAGTTTGCCCTTACCTTTACAGGGAGTCTGGCGACATTCACTGTGAAATTTTGAAATTCTGGTTCCCCAGCTGGAATGAGAATTTCTGGAGTGTCTTCAATCCTCGGGCAGAAGTCTTTTCCCTTCCTTTCTGTGTCTGTTTGTACCTGTAAATTGATTTACGTAAATTAATAATTTAATCTTTGCATGTTCTGATACAATCTTTGCAGTCTAATAGATGCAGTCAATTTTTTTTGGGTCAAAATTTGGCTTTGCAATTGTTGACGCCTCATCTAGTTTTTTCCCCAACCAAGAAACAAATTGCACAGCTGACTGTAAGCCAGTTAGAGCATGGCCGATGAGATACATCAATGTGCATATCAGACCTTCACATTTTCAACCAGTAATATGTGTGATAATCAAAACACACTTGACATTTCAAGACATCAGGAGCAATTGACCTGGATCTGGTACATGTACATCACAGGATGTGATTGTTAAAACAGGTTTGAGGAAAATGTTTATAATCTTTTTGAACAAACATAACAGAGCAAGGCAACGTTTGGGCAATTGATGCACAATTGGGTTGTGACTGAGAAAGTTAGTGCAATAAGCCTCTGTACTGATGACGTCACATGTTGTTTACATGTGTGCCTTTTTATGGGAGCCTGATGGGGACGATGGTTTCGTAGCCCCATAGAAAAGCGCACAAGTAAATAAAGTATGACGTCATCAGTAAAGAGGCTTATTGCGTCTTAGAGTATGTTGGAGAAATGCGGTGACTCCTTAAAAATTTAGTTTGAAAATTGTGTCTTGAAATTCTGTGTACATGTACAGTGAGTAAAATAGAGTTTCAAAATGGCATTGTATTACTTAAAAAGCTAAAACAAAAGATTTTCTGCCAAGGATTTCTAACGACTTTTCTCCAATGTTTTGGTAGCACGGCAAATAAGTACAGTTAATTGTCAGGGAGTCATGTTGGGGGAGGGGGGGGGGGGGGGGGGGGGGGAGGGGCAGTGTCTCATAGCCCAATTTTTTTCGCATATGTTTGCAGAATCTATTATCTGCCACCAAGAAAAGCTCCACCTATTGTCCGATAGGGTCCAATCCTGCCAGCTTTGAACAGTACCCCTATTGTCAGCTTTACAATTTTTTTTTTTTGGGGGGGGGGGGGATGGACGGACTTGGGAAAAATAGCCGGCAAACTTCCAGCACGAAGAAGTCAATCATAGATTTTGTTATCACACCGCCCCCTTCAAATTGATTTGACGACGCCCACATCAATTGTCTTTGCTTATTGTTTTTTTCCAAATGAAAGTAATTTTCACCTGTTGTCCAACGATGACACCTGAGGCGTTGCAGCTGCTAGCGTTGCCCATGCACCTGTTCTCAAAGACACACCAGTTGCACAGGTAGTCGGCCACACACTGGGTGCAGCTATCAAAGGCACTGCAGTTGTAGAAGTCAAAGGTCGTGTTGACGATGAGTTTGTTGGTCTCGGTGGCACGGAGGGAGAGCGTCACCATCAAGTCGCCTGGACATTTTTTACAAAAAAAAAGAAAAAAAAAGTGAATATAAAACAAGTGGTCCGTGGACCACATGTGTCACCCTTGTTGACCTCATTATACTTTTGATGTATGACCTTAGTGACCTCATTCGACCTTTGACCTATGCTATTTGACCAAAAATATAAGCCACATTATCTCTGCTACTCAATGACCCTTGAGTCTAAGTTTCATGGAATACTGGCGAATACAAGGGACAGTCATTTGAAAAACTTGAACCTTAACTATAACATACGGACAACAGACAACAGATGTACCGGTATACAGACAGTACAGCCTGTCTAAAAAAAAATGGTACAATCGAAAACGATTTTTTTTTTCAATATTAAATCTCAACATAAGTAAGTTGTTTTGAGCATCACATTAAAGAAACAAGACCAGGCTTTCCAATACTTTTTGTTTCATCTCATTTGCTTTTGTCAATCCAGAAATAACTCCAGTTTACTGCGGAACACAAAAATCGAGTTTGTTTCTTTTGCCAAGTTGCAATCTTTTGTGAGCTTCAAGACAGCATGGCACAGTACTCGAAACAACTCTGCCCATGCATAAAAGTGGCACAAAATCGATTTGGTGTATCGCAGTAAATTGATTATATCTCTGAATTGACAAAAGCAAATAAGATCAAACAAACACTATTGGAAAGCCCAGTCTTTGTTCTTTAATATTATGCCAAGTAAGAATGACTAAATTATTTTGAAATTTCATATTTAACCAATTTTTTTTCTGATTGTACCTTTTTCTTGAGACAGGCTGTATACAGACATACAGAATTAAGGACTCGTATTTCCCGTGGGTGACACGAAAACCTCCAAACTAGTAGGCAATAGTAAAGGTGATGCCAGACTGCACAAAATTCTATTCCATTCATTCAGCATGGTTATTTACTGAGCATTTTTCATGCATGTATCTACACAATGGGCTAGATTTACCCATGCGTTGGCGTTATGGGGTAATTCTACTTTTGAATACTTTTGAATAAAGAGTCAGTACTCCAGGTTTTACTCGTTCCAGATTGCTTGAGACTTTGTTTGACATGTTGTTTGAAATGCATGTTTAGATGTAGACGACTTCTACAAATGCAATCAAGAGTTGGAGGGACTACATGCACACAAGGGAGAGGGTTACATGCACACAACGATGAGAACAATTTTACTGTAATCATGTCTCAGATGAATGATCAGTTTTGTCTTTCATCGTACATGTACGGTACTGTAGCTGCATGCAGTTGGTAAAAATGCAAAGCTGCACTGCCCTTTTTGCAGTTTATTCTATGCTCTCAACTTTAAAAATAAAATACAGTGTACTTTAATTTAGCCTACAACAGCAAGCAAACTATGATTTTGCTTTCATTTTTGTTGTATATTTTGGTTACACCGTTTTATTACACTGCAAAGACATGTGTGCATTAATAGTCCTCATTAGTACTAGAACTACTAGTATTTTTCGGGCTTCCAAAAAATTGCTAGAAGTGTAATAAGAATGAGAAAAATCAGATGATCCAAGGAACAATTGCATCTTAGAAGTTTGATTCTCAATGTAAGGCCCACTTCATAGAGCTCTCTTCATAGAGCTGATATGCAAAGAACTTTTGTTTGTGACAAGGGCTGCGTCAAGATTTCTTGTCTACCTGTATGGCCGGTGTAGTGTAAAATTTGGACTCTATGAAATTCGTTGACTCATTGGTTGTATTGCGCATGCCTTGGCGGACATGCAGCGTGTGTCAAATGAGAGGGATGAGTCCAAGGTTAAACAGACCAGATTTCATAAGGAGTCCAAATTGTATATGACACCAGCAGTAACACATGTGTATATGGGAACTGGCTTCAGTTAAACCATAACTAAGTAATTCTCATGTCTACTTATCAGCTGATTCAAGCTGAGCACAAAACTGTGCCGGGCAACAGTTTCAGCTTAGCACATCCAAGGAGTTTTGGGTAGGAATGAATGTCAAGGGCGCTTACCTCCTTGCAGCGTTGGCAGGTTGGCTGGGGTTGAGCACTGAATGAGGGCGCCCTCTATTGACGTGACCTCCGTTGAGCCCAGATAGTCAAAGACGCACTGGTACTTGTGGGGCAAGCTGTTGTTCAGTACAGGCAGGCTGCTCACATTCAATGATAGCTACGACAGATACAAATTGTCCATACAGAATTGTAAAGAAAATACTACTTTTGAAAGCTGAAACAAATACTTTAATTGGTTTTATATAGGTTTTCCCGCCCAATTTCCTGAAATGTTCATTCACTTCTGAAAATCATTCATTCATTTTCGTCTTTAATTTGAATGCACATCTTTATTCCCATTTCAATTCAACGAAAGTTCAATCGTTTCATTGTCTGTGCATTCGGTTTTGACAAACAGATGGCCAATTACATTACCTGTGCATTCATTTACGTAAGCATACCTTTTCTAAATTGATTTCAGGTACAGCTAATTTTATTGACGGTTAATGAAAAAGAAACTCCTAATTGTATCAGGAGCCGATGGCATTAAACTAAAAGTGACTTAAAATGGTGAACGTTTGAAATCGCCCTATAAAAGTGAAAAAGAAGTCTTGTAAACGAATCTGAATGGTGTTGCTAATTCACTTCATTGATTGAACTGATATGGAATCGAATGCTCTGGTAGCAAAAATGAAACGCTTGTTCAGAGCGATTCTCAAATTCAGACGAAAATGAATGACCGATTTTCAGAAGTGAATGAACATTTTAGGAAATTGGCTGGGAAAACCTATACTTTAAGCCTCATTTGTTAGCAATTTTACATTTATTTAACCATGACTTGAAATGGAGAACTTCAGGAACGTATTCACAAAGTGTCTCAAAAAATAAAAAACAAGTAGGTACATTTCACTAAGAACGCTGCATTTTTATTAAAA
The DNA here is from genome assembly GCF_015706575.1 of Patiria miniata. Lineage (NCBI taxonomy): Eukaryota > Metazoa > Echinodermata > Asteroidea > Valvatida > Asterinidae > Patiria > Patiria miniata. Next base: position 15,018,349 of record NW_024037063.1, read on the forward strand.
TAAAAAAACCCACTATTTCTTGGGAATTGTATTTAGCCCTGCAAATGCAATTATTTGAGAACAGCATTTCAGAACAATTATAGAATACAGAGATGAAAAAGAAGACAAAAAATGTTCTGGGCTACTAATCTAGAATCTTACCAGAGCAGTGGCGTCACTGGGAATACTGGAAGGCGTCACTGATTGGATCTCAATGCAAGAGCTTCTGCTATCTATCCATCGATTGGTCGATGGCTCATCCGTTGCACCTGGGCATTCCATTTCAGTGCGTCTTGTACACCTGGGACAATCAACGGACAGGTGATCAACTTAGTAATCAATGAGATGGTGTGAGATATGAAAATCTGGAGCATGATGATGACAAAATCAGCTTAGATTAAGAGTGTTTTGCTTTAAGAAATTTTACCAAAACAGTACAAGTCAATCCTAGTAGACTATACTACCGGTTAGGCAGAGTGCACAAAAGTCTATTCAGTTGATCAGGGGTATGAGTGACCACTGATAAAAATAGCTGAAAACAGCTGAAAAAGGTGTAAAGAGGCTGAATTTTGGAGATATCTTATACTTTTGTACACAGCAAGTGAGGGAAAAAGCTGAAAAAAGCTGAAATCCAAAACCAAAAGAAAGCTGAAATCAGCTTTAAAGCTGAGATTTCACACCCCTGGTTGATTCAGAATGTCTTTTCATGCATGTGGTCTACACAGTGGGCCAGATTTAGGCAATTTCATTGGCATTACAGGGTAATCCTATATGACAGCACTGCCCAGCTCGCAAGTGGTTGTCAGTGAGTGAGCTACGAAGAGGACACTTTGCTGGCCCTCTTGGGGAAAAAAAACCCAAAATGAAGGAATGTTGCAAGTTATGAAATGAAGAGCATATCTAAAGAACTACATACATGTACAAGGCTTATTCAGTTGAAACTTTGTATGTACACAATCAGGGATTTGTTATAGATGAAAATTGAAGTGACGTCATGATGACGTCATCATGTACATTTTGTACATGTATCGGGTATGATGATCATGATATTCTACCAAAACCATTTCAGATAAAGAATGTTTAGAGAAATTTCACAAAAAGCAGAAACTGGTATGAATGTGGGATAGACAGGGTTATTAAAATGTGAAGGACAAAATGTCAATTTTCATTTCATTAGGAAAACCCTCAGATGTTGCAGAGATGCTGTACTTCATATTGTTTTGGTGTAATTGCATTTTGTCTTAAAGTTAGGGTAGATCATTTGTAATTTGAGCAATTGTGTTCGTTTGAAGCAACAAAAGTGCTCAAAATCTAAAGACGGGTGCTTATAAACAACTAACCTGATGAAATTTTAGCTCTGTGAATGCTGTATATTCCGAGAAAACAATATTCTAGGATCTCGATTTCAATTCAGAAGTTGCCAAGTCAAGATTTGAATTGCGCCCGAAAACAGCGTCCACAACACGTTCTCATTCAGCCGATTGCAGCTACATGTACATGTACGCGATGTCATGCACTGAACTGACAAATAATAGCAACCACGCGCGTGTGCGCTTCGTCTCAATGCTTGCACGCATCAATTCACAGATTCGCTGAATTACAAACCATTCCAAAAATGCCTCACTCGACACATCTTTGGCAATGGCCTACTGTTATTGCTTTCTTCAAAATGACGGCATGCCACAAAGAATAATTTCACAGGGAGATTCGTGCTATCACTATCTTTAAACCAACTTACAAGCGTTTGAACAATAATTTTGTCAGTTGTCTTTTTGGATAGCTACATTTGATATGCTCCACCTTTAACCATACATCTACCTGTACTTTGTCATGCTTCACTTTTCATCATAATGCGAAACAGAGAAAAAGGTTTTCATTACAGAGGATCATATTCGACTTCCTTCAAAACTAATGCCCAAGGTTTCACGGGCTTAAGTCTTTCCTATCAGATGTGGAAACTGAAAGGACTACCTGTACTTCTAAATGATATGACACAATCGCCGCTGCACCATTCCTCAGGGAAATGTAAACCTGATCTGAAAGTGAAATTTCCTTAACGATTTCCTCAAAATTTGTCCCCCAACCAAAAAAAATCTACATGTATTGTATAGCTAAATGGATTGCCGTTTTAATTTCAGTTCATAGGACAGAAACTATTACCTTTTGCAACCATGAATCTTAGTATCCAGATAAAGTATTGATTTACTGCACAGGTACAGAAGCACTGAGGTATTAAATTGGACAGAAGTGTACAAGTAGCGTGTTTCATTTTTTGTTGTTGAATATTTCACCATCTGTCAAAGGTTTAGTGTCGGTATTTTCTTTCGTTGCATACCGGAATCCCTACAAATCTGCTTGCACTGTTAATAAATGTCACGGCCAGAGTGTGGACATTTTTGACATACACGTAGAAGCTAATAAGTGGGGCGCTAATATAGTTTACAAATGTACATGTGCCAGGTACCGGTATATACCGGCTAAGGCCAAAAAAAAAAAGTCTCCGGTTTCTGGTATGGAGCTTGCCCAAAAAGTGGTGCGGCGACGCAGCTTTTTTTTTTTTTTTACCTGATTTTTTTGCTTCAAATGTCGGCTGATGACTGCAAATGGTGCCCGACTAAACTTAGTGCAAATATATGGGAGTCCAGAGAGGCCACATAAAGCTTATTCTCGACCATAACCCAATCTAAGAACACGTTAAAATTGTGCAGCAGCAGGATTCCAGTCAAACCAGTGAGTTTGGCGGTTTTGAGACATCATCTGTCATTGAAAAAAAACCTTTTTCATTTTGCCGACACGCATGGCTACGGCGACGCGCGCGCATACCAGAAACCGGAGATTTTTTTTTTGGCCTAACCAACAAAAATACAACCATAAAACATTTGCCTTTTTAAAAAAGGGATTGGTGGCTTTCTATATTTTGGGTATCAGATTAAAGCTGATAGATTTTCCTTCAAAAAAGTGATATAATCATAAAAATAGCACTTTGGGTTGCTGAGAAATTGACAATTGTGTCAAAGTAGTCATTTTTCATCCTTTACACAAGTACCGGTACTTCAAACAGTAATAACATGTTACTGTAAGCCTACTGTGCAATTATCTTTCATTTGGGCAATGTATAATATTTGGACATATTTTATGATACTGAAAAGGTTTAAAATACGACTAAAAAGGACGAGATACCTGTTCAAGTGGAAAGTAAAAGGTACATGTACATGTATTGCCATCAAATTAATTTTTACTCATGTCATATTATTTGCCGTGTTGTTTGTAAGGATTAGGACATGCACAAATACGGTAGGTGGTGCATTGAAAATCCCTTACTGTGGTAATTTGTGTGTACTGGATGAAAAATGACTACTTTTACATAATTGGCATTTTCTCAGCAACCCAAAGTGCTAATTTCACGATTGTTTCAATATCTAAAAGAAAAGCTCTCAGCTTTAATCTGATACCTAAAACATAACAATCCACCGATCCTTTTTTTTTAAAAGGGAAATGTTTTAGGGTAGCATTTTTTTTGGGTTTACCCTGTAGTGCTTAATAAGGTCTCTCAAAGCATTTCACAAGTAGTAAGTTGTCTTGGAAGATTCTTGAATTTCACTCCATAATGCACCACCAATAAATGCGTAACGGTGCCCCAGGCAATGGTTTATGCATAAACCTGCCTCTGGCAGTAAAAATGTTTTATGCATAAACGTGAACACCCCCACCCCGATCTCCCCAGCAAAAAATGCGAAACATTAATATTTATAACAGACACATTTCTGTTGTGGTGTGAAAATGTGGTTTGACGTGCATACTGAAATGAAACGGGTCACATGCTCAACATGCAAATCCAACACATGATCAAGAAATGCCTACAGTGCAAAAACACATACATACATGTACAAAATGTAGTCATGTTATGTACAAGAATATATTTTTTCCCCACATTGTCTCTTGTGAATCCCACCCCCCCCCTCAACGTGACAAGTTTATGCATGAAGTCCACAAGGAAAACATAAAAATCACGGTTCCATACAAAAAAATCCACCGCTAACCTATTAAAGTCTTAAGGCTTCAATCAAATATGAAATTGCTACTTTGTAAAAAGTAATGAAGGCAACTTTACCAAGACGTTTACAAGAACGAGTAATCACTTGCTGTATTGTCATCGTATCCTACCCCACAAAAGTGTCATGTTCAATTAAAAAATGCTTGCCAACTTGACAAACTTGTACCCTCCAGATGAGAAACCAATCTTATTTTTCTTCCGTTAAGGTTGGGCGGTGACTTACATCTTAGCGGGTGCCGTTTGGTGGAATTAAACGGTTAAACCACAGATGTTTAATGTGCAGCGTGCATCTGGATTTTTGATTTGGCTCAGTGAGTCTTGAACCCTCGGCATGTGCATGAACATGTGGTGAAATCTGCCAACCATGTCCAAGGTTACATGTTTGTCTGGGTTTAAAGTCCCATATCCTATATTAATTTACGCAGAAATAGAAAATTGCAAAACTCCTCGGAAAGTAAGAGATGTGTTTGTTGTGACAAATTAGGGAACTGTGGCTGTGATATCATTTACTTGTAAAGGTAGAATGGACCGTTATATATTTGTGCATTTTTTTTTCGTTAAAAGCAACAGAAGTGCTCAAAATCTAAAGACGGATGCTACACGTGAACGACTAACCTGATGAAGTTTTAGCTCAGTGAATGATGTACATATTCCAAGAAAACAATGTTCTGGATCTCGTTATCAATTCAAAAGTTGCTGAGTCATATTTTGAATTGCGCCCTCCCCTGGCAAAATCCAGAAATCGGAATTTGGGACATGATTTTCATTCAGCCGATAATTTGTAGCAACGTAATGTTGCACACTAAACCCGACAGACCGTAAGAGCAACCACATGCGCGTGTGCGTTGTGTCAATGCGCGCACCCATTCACGGATTCACCCAATTACAAACCAACTACAAATGGAAATTTCCAAAAATGTGTCACTTGACACATCTTTGGAAGTGACCTTCTTTTATTTGTTTTCTTTTAAAGTACAGCATGCAAGAAGGAATAATTTCACAGGAACTTTAGAGTCATTACTATCTTAAAACCGAGTATTGTTGATGTACAATGTACCCTAACGTGGCGCGGCCCCTAACGTGGCGCACTTTGATTTTTCGCCTGTAGCGCCTAGCTAGAGCAAAAGTTTTAACTGAAATTTCAATTTTGGCGTGATTTTCCTATTTTATTTTCAAGTGCAAAGTGAAACCTTTGAAAACGCCCCGAAAAATAAGAAAATAATTTTCTGACAAACATCTGGCTGGGTATGTACCGTAAGTAGAAATAATAATAATTTATCAGAATTGATCAAGTTTACAGAAATTCTTAAATGTTAATTTGGAATTTTCCGAGATTTATTTAAGTGCACCACGTTAGGGAACACTCCGCCAATTTGTGCCCAATTTCCGGACGCAACCGTTTTTTAATTTCGGCTTAAATTTTATGAAACCGAAATTGTTCACGGAGGTTAAATAGCAAGCATTAATAAGGTAAAAGTACCATTATTTTACTGCATGAATTTGAGGTTTGTCAACAAAGAGGTTTGGCAACACTACACGAGGAAAGTTGGGTAAGCTTCGAAGTGGGCCACGTTAGGGAACACGACTATATAAGCTTCTTAACGATTATGTGGTTGGTTACTTTTTGGAAAGCTACAAATGGTCCACTTTGCCTGTAAAAATTCTGTTCAAATTCTGAACCAAAAAGTTGAACCCACTGAAAACATTTTTGTGCATGAAGTTGGGTGATTGACTTAATGTCATGTAGTAAAACGTCAAAATAAACACCAAATAAAAAAAATTGACGCAGCAAAATTTCTGAACTTTAGGCAACTTTTCGTGCTGAAGCAGCTGTGTATACATCAGTTAAGTTTCTGCCTTGAATGACATCACATTTTTGCTCATGAATATGGAAATTCACATTAGCATTAAAACTAAAAAGGCCCTAAATTACCTTTAAGGTGGTAATTCGAATAAATAATATTAAATAGGACACAAAAATGAACTTCAAGGACTGCATTCAAAAACCAAATTCTATGACATTACCCCTTTAAGTTGGGTTCATCGGTAACCAGCACAGGGGATGAATTGCATACCTGTTCAGTAACGGGCACCAGCCGCAGTGTGGGTCCCCAGTTCCGTCCATTCCGACACGCAAACAATCCCCGCATGTTGTCAACAACTCGCAGGTCTCGATTGGAACCTTGGTGATCTGTCAATGTCATAGAGAAATAACAGACCAATATTGTCGGTTAGAAATGTATTGTGTTTTACTGAAAGGAGGAAGTTAAAGAATTTCAATTACTTCAAACAGCCCATGGGATCTGAAAAAGAGAATATTACATGTATTTGCATCCTGTGGAGGTGGACAAATCATTAATATTTGTTTGACAATTTGTGCACAAACACAATTAGAAATATTTCAATTTAAATAGTCAAAAATGAATGCAAGGGGAATGGTTGGGCCTCTTATTCCCCCCCCCCCCACCACCACCACCGTGAAAAACATTAAACACAGTGGTGAGAGAAATCAGAGATTATGAAAAGTGTTTTTTGAAACAAAACTGGCAGTTCTTTGAACAAATCAGCACAAGAGAAATACGGATTGGTTTGTACACTACAAGGCGAGTAAAAAAAAAAACGCATTCCTTATGGCACGACCAATTTTTGAATGAAGTTTTGCCTGTAACACTTTCAAAATATAGGATATAAAGCCCAATAAATGAGCTTTCTTTCAGTACAAGAATCATTCAAATCACTCACGTACTTTTCAAGTTACGGCACTTTGAACACAGACACAATTTTAAGTTCTGTCCACGGATCACAAAAAGGCACATGTTCTTGCAGCAAAATGAAAACAATTCACATACATCCCTATGAGATTTGTTTTTGTTTTGCTGAAAGAACACTTACTTTTTTGTGATCCATGGACAGAACTTCAAAACAATATTTCCGTAACTTGAAAAGTACATGAGTGATCTGAATGATTCTTGTACATGTACTAAAAGAAAGCTAATAATGACTGGGCTTTCAAATCCTAGATTTTGAAAGTGCTACAGGCAAAACTTCATTCAAAAATTCGTCCTGCCATTTGGGATGTGTTTTTGTTTTTGACTCACCCTGTAGAAGAATTGGCTACGAAAAGTTTCCACTGATAAAAAAGGTCAAATGTTTTTTTCTTTCTCACAGTTAAAGTCCATGTTTAATGATCAGATAATCAGATTCACATTTCAAGAAACCCCTGAAATGCACATGCACATTTTCCATCGGTAAACTTTTGATACAACTGACAAGGTACATGTACATGTATACACGTACAATGTACATGTACATGTACACGAACATGATGTATCACAAGTAATCAGTCAGCCTTGTAAGTTGTAGCGAGGTTCCATAAATCCGGGATGATCCTAAAATCCTGAACCACTAGCAAACCAAAGGAGACTTTTCTGATTGAATTCTGCCATCCAAAGCGTCATGGGTTTCATGTTTTATTACTTCTCCTGAAAAGCCTATGGCCAAGATCGCAATCGCTTTCAATCCTCACCGATTGCTTTTTGTGAATCTATTCTCTGTGATGAAAAGGGCCCGGAGCCTAGTTTTGCAAGCCTTACAGAATTACTTGACGCGTGATTTTTCTGTACGCCTTTGGAAACCGACTAAGCATACAAAGGTTTAGCAAGTATCAAAACATAAAAGGCCGTTTAATCACAGAAATAGGAATTAGGACGAGGAGTGAAAGACATTAATTTTGATGACCAGTGTAAAATCCTTCAAATGACTACAGATTGAAACTCTGTATAAGACAAGCAAAGACGTTTAATACAAAAGTGAAAGAACATTTTAAAGGTTTTTTTTTTCACTCAGTATGATGTTTTTAAAGGTCATGGACAGCAACTGGACACATTCAAAAATGAAACTGTGAATAGCAGGATCAAGCATTCTGTGAAATGGTTGCACCATATGCTGTCATTTTCGAGAAAAGAGGAACATTTTACCATTATTTTCTCACAATGGTATTGACCAAATGGAAACCTACATTTGTAATTTTCACAGTTTTCGAGGAAAAAAACCCTGACATTTACTGAGGTTACATTTTCAATAATCTGCCTCAGATTAAATGCGTTGCTGTTCCTTAAATTGGCAAAAACACATTTTTTTTGTAAATGGTTTCCTTTTGCTTTTAAACTGTTTCCCAGACTTTTTGAGGAGAATATTACACAGTGGAGGCCGCAGTGCCCCTTTAAACTGAGAAACTGCTGGACCAATATTACATGTGTGATACATGTGTTGTCATGTATGCACAAATTCCCCATGTGCAGTCTGGCAAATAACTTTTATGCTTCGCTGAGCATATTTCTCATCAGATGTCAAAGTAATATTTTCAAACTTCCGAATCTTAGCCAGGCATGAAGACACAGGTATGAGCACTTTATACAGAAGGAAAAGAAAGAAAGAGAAATTGAAGGCCATTTCTTGTCTTTAATTAATTTTGGTTTCAAAAAACATGTTTACTATGAAAATGATGGTGCTTGAAAAGATCGTTAAAAAGTAAAATACAAAATGTCACACAACTACATTGTAACTAAAGCTTGGGAATATGCTGTTTTCGTGTAATTAACGTGTGAAGGAATTTTAGTACAAAATTTTGATCCAAAACAAAATCCAGCCATTGGAGTGCTATTCATAATTCCAATCACACATATTTCTTTTCAAAATGTTCTTCAAACACATGTGGGCACTAGGATTTGCTAGGCGTATAATTCTAACAGTACATGTTGTATAGAACATGGGCCTTATTCATGAGTCAGCCATATTGAGTTGAAAGTTTGGTAAAATCTTACTTTTTGGAACTTGGAAATGAAAGCAAGCTTATTTATCATAAATTCCAGTCTGCTTCAATGAATAATTTAAAATTTGTAATTAAACATTCCCTTATGTTTAAAGCCATATTTAAAACAAAAAAAATTACAGTAAAATAAGGAGTGCATTGTGCCTGCATAAATAGTCTGGCGCCATCCCATTCAACAGTTATCAATTAATGAAATACATTCAGGGAACTCCACACCAATGGCGAACTCGTGAATAAGGCCCATGGTATCACACAGTTTGGCTGAAAATTGGATGCTTAAAATATCAGTACATGAGTGTCACATAAACAAAATGTGGTTTTCCCAACATTTTTTTCTGTAAATATTTTATATGGATTTCCTTAGATCGAGACGTTGAAATAAGGCAAGAAAAAAAACAAAAACCTCTTTTTGTGTGTGTGAAATCTGGCTAAATGTCACCTTTAAATTTTGTTTCCTGATTTTTGTTTGACATCTAAAGTACATCTGAAGGCCAACACATTTGTATTTTATGCAAACATGTTCCAGTAATGTTGGGTCAAACAATAGATAGAAATACAATATAAATACAAAGCCAAGTCAAACAATACATATCACTTTCATCAATAACATGATAAACTGTTAAAGATAACATCATCAATTTGTTTGGATGTGTGGTTTATGTGCATTGCTTGTAATAACGAGGATTTCCTGCATTGACTTTGTGCTTTGATTATAGGTCAAATTCTTCATCCTCTGTAAGCGTGGAAATAATTATGATAAATTCCTGTTTGCTTAACAAGATAACAGTATGTAAGTCTTTTCTGCTGATACAAATATGACAGCGATTAGATTTCAACTGAATGTATGTATGCACAGCAGGATGCCAACATAAAGTTATCCTGGGATTTTCAGTAAAAAAACCCAAAAACAAAGTTTCTTGTGCAGTGGAGAATTTATGGAGGATATACATGTAAGGTTCCTAGCTAAATTACAGAAAGAATGTTGTTCTTTTATCTGGATGGAAAGCTACTACATGTAAACGTACAAAATGTAGTGAACATTGAAACAACAAGGCAAGACCAGAAAGCTGGTCCCAGAGTGCACACATTCTATTTAATTGATTCAAAATGGCTATTCACTGGAGTCTTTTTTCATGCATCTGGCATGTCTGGTGTACACAATGGACTGGATTTTTAATGTCCCATTATGGGGTAATCCTATACAATGGCACTGCCTGGCCATCTTCAACAGTCACCCAGTCAGTCAGTCAGTCTGTCAGGTACAAAGAGTACTATAGGCCCTCGTTGGGTCCAGCAAAAATGAACAGGTTTTTACATGCACAAAATTATATTCCACCGATTCAGAATGGTTAAATTCACTGGATTTCTTTCACGCATTATAGATGAACAAAATGGGCTGGACTTAGTCCATTATGAGATACATGTAATCCTATACAATGACACTGCCCGGCTCTCTTTAACAGCAACCAGAATTGGTAATCAAGTGAAACTGTAGTGATATGACTTTCAGATTTTCAACTTCCGTTGCAAAGCAACCAGGATATGATTATCAATATGTTAAACCCATTAAGATATATCCTGGTTCATAAAAATGAATTAATGAAACAGAGCGTGTAAGTTGGACCTAAAAAAACCTGCGAGATTTACGAGAATGCAGCACATCTGGGCGCCATGTATGTACATGTAGGATCAACAATGTGTATAGCCTGCTACCCGTACATGTAGGCCTATACATTGTGTGTTGGCTTGCATTTATTGTGTGTCCTTTAACTGGGCCTATATCCCATCAATGGAAAGGAATGGGTATTTCAGAAGAAAAGAAAGCAATACAATTTACAACATACATGTATGAAAAAAAATTGTGAATTGATGACTATCATAAAATAAAAAATGTTGACCTCAACTTCCGTTCAATCAATCACACAGATGACAATTGGGTGAATTCAGAAGGAGTCTGTGACTAGAATAGCCTGTGTTTGATAAAAAGACGTTCGCAGGAAACGTGTAGGTGAACTGGTGAGACTTGCACGCTCATTACCGCCCTGAATCCTTCACAATCCTCTTTGCCAAAGTGGAAGAATTTGGGGGATTGAGGTTACATGGCAAAAGTGCGTTACTGATTTCGTAGGATGCACTTTGTCAAGGTCTTGGGCCAGAACTTGTGTTGTTTTTGCTCAGCCATGCATACGTGTAAGGCGAAGTAAAAAAAACCCAAATTTCTCGTCCCCGCCCGCTTCATTTTTGGAGGCCGCCTGGATTTTTTTATTATTTTTTATTTTTGAAAAATGTAGTAGAAAAACACCAAAAAAGTCTACAAATTCATCGGAAAATAAATACCACTACCAATACAACTCTAAATGACACTGTAAATATGTTCAGTTCTCTTGTCCAACTTGTCTTTCATCTTTAAAAGTGTCTTTGAACAGTGGAACACCAACGGTTGCAGGAAATTTTGGAAAGGCGGTCATCTTGAAAAAAATAAAAATTAAAAAATAAAAAGCCCCGCTTCCTCCCTTTTTTAAAAAACCCAGGACGAGAAACTATATTTTTTTTCTCGGCCTAATTATAGGCCTGGATAATGCTTGAAATCCTCCGTACTGCTCCAGGATGTCACTGGCTCTGCCTCAACATATTGACAGTCACTGCCGCAGGAGTTTGCAGGATTCAGGCAGTGGTCACACCTCCACGAACCATATTCAAGAAATAATGGAGGAATTTGCAGGATTTGAGGCTAAAGTATGTTTTTTTGCCATGAGGCCAATTGGAGGATTTTGCAGGATTGAGGCTACATCCTAGCAAAAAGGCCTAGGGAGTTAGGGATATGTAGCGTTCACTTTAAGTTACCCTGCACTGCGCCTTTAACGCATCTTGTATATATGTTTAGTTCAGAGGTCAACCTTCGCGCATTCAGTTTTCGTTTCGTTATCGTTCGTCTATGCTATTTTCTGTCACACACGCAATATTTACAGTGCTTTTCCTATAATTTCGCTTGGAAGTTACAAGCTAGAATCCACGCTATTCTTTACATGATTTATTAAACATCGGCAGAGCTATTCCAGTGAGCAATCCAAGTTTCTCTCGTGGATTTTTGTGAGTGTTTATTGACCGAACTTTGTGAGCGTTTTCACCACGTGAGTTGAAACCAACTCGCCCCGCATTCACGGCGCGGGCAGTCGCCCCGTTCGCGTTGCGTTGTGCATGGACTCGGCCCAGTTTTGGCTGTTTACATACTGCAACTTGGTGAGTCACTTAACTTGCAATAAACTCGGGAGTTAAAGTAGGACAGTACAACTAATTTCTACATTGGTGACCCAGACCTGAGCCGAACAACATGGAAACCAAATCTGACTCTGATCATGCTGATTCCAAACCGGGCACATCCAAAGGTGCTACTGCTAGTTCATCTCCATCTGCACCCACAACATCAGCTGCAGTGACTTTGAAGTTGCCTCCATTTTGGCCCAGTGACCCTGCCCTTTGGTTTGCGCAAGTGGAAGCGCAATTTCTAACCCGTAACATCACTCAGCAACACACCAAATTCGCATACGTGGTTGGTTCCTTGCAGCCAGAGTTTGCAACTGAAGTGAGGGACATCCTCATTTCACCCCCTGAGCATAATGCCTACGACAGCCTGAAGACCGCCCTCATCCGTCGAACCTCCGTATCAGAGCAGAAAAGACTGCACCAGTTGCTAATATCGGAGGAGCTGGGGGACCGCAAGCCTTCACAATTACTACGTCGTATGCGGCAGTTGTTAGGAGACAACACGCTCGAAGAAAACATCCTGAAACAACTGTTTCTTCAGAGATTATCGACCAACGCCCAACTAATCCTGGCATCAACATCTCAAACGACACCCATTGAGCAACTCGCAGAACTTGCAGACAAGATTGTTGAAGTTTCTGTCTCACCTACTGTACATGTGGGGGCAGTTTCATCCAGCCAGCCTGGCAGTTCGTCGCCTCTAACAACCATGCCAAGTTCAGATATGCTCACACTACAAGCCAAAGTTGACCAGCTAACCCAACAAGTCAGCGCTCTCACATGCCAACTCTCCGGTCAGCCCCGTGGGAGATCGAGGAAGCGTGACACAACCCCACCCAATCGACGCCCATCTCGCAGTCGCAGCCCATCACACTCTGGCACTGACTGCTGGTATCACTGGCGATTCGGCGCTGATGCCAGAAGGTGTGTGTCCCCATGCTGCTTCAAACCCCGACAACAACAGGGAAACTCCGATGCCAGCGACTAAAGGCGACGAGTCTCCCTGGCACCGACACCAATAGTCGCCTATTCTTCATCACTGAACGCAAGACAGGGGCCCGGTTCCTGGTAGATACGGGAGCGGAAGTGAGCGTTTGGCCTCCATCGGCTGCGGATAAACGTCATGCCCAGTCTTCATCTATCAATCTTCAGGCGGTGAACAAATCTCCCATCAACACATATGGTGAGAAGTCACTCACTTTGGATGTCGGGTTGCGTCGAGTCTTCCGTTGGGTGTTCATTATCGCGGACCTGCCAAACCCAATAATTGGAGCAGATTTTCTCCAACACTTCGGACTGCTAGTCGACGTTCAGCGTTGCAAACTCATCGACTCCACTACAAGCCTCACCGTAGGTGGAATCGGTTCAGATGCTATTCCCATCAGTCCAACCGTTGCCAAGCTGAGTGAGTCGCCCTATGAAGTGATCCTCGGACAATTTCCAGAACTGACACGTCCGACTTACACTGCCAAGGACGTTAAGCACTCTATAACGCATCACATTGTGACTAAGGGTCCCCCAGTGTCAGCTCGCCCAAGACGCCTGGCTCCCGACAAGTTCATCACGGCGAAAGACGAGTTCAATCATATGCTTGATCTCGGCATCATTGAAGCTTCGGACGGTGCATGGTCGTCGCCTTTACATATGGTGGCCAAGAAGTCAGGTGACTGGAGGCCGTGCGGAGACTACCGTGCCCTCAACCGTGTTACAGTACCCGACCGCTATCCGATTCCCCATCTGCATGACTTTACAGCCAATCTGGAGGGTAAACGCGTGTTCTCAAAGATCGACTTAGTACGCGCTTACCACCAAATTCCAGTCCATCCTGACGACATCCACAAGACCGCCATCACAACACCTTTCGGTCTGTTCCACTTCCTTCGCATGCCCTTCGGCCTGCGGAACGCCGCTCAGACTTTCCAACGATTCATCGACATGGTTACGCGAGACTTACCTTTCGTGTACGCCTACATCGATGACATCCTGGTCGCGAGTGAGACAGAGGAGGACCATCTTGAGTACTTGCGTCTTCTCTTCAGCAGACTTTCCGAATATGGCATTATCATCAACCCATCCAAATGCCAGTTCGGGGTTCCCACCCTCGATTTCCTGGGACACAGAATCGACGCTGATGGTATCCGTCCCATGAGAGACAGAGTCGACGCGATTGCAGAGTTCCCTAAGCCTACCTCCACCCGTCAACTGCGCCGATTTTTGGGACTGGTAAACTTTTACCGTCGTTTCGTGCCAAACTGCGCAAGCGTGATCGCCTCGCTGACAGACCAGCTGCGAAAAAGACCCAACCAGTCACGCAAATCAACCAAGCTGAATTGGACACCCGAATGCCAGACAGCGTTCCTGCAGATCAAGCAATCACTCGCTGACACCACACTTCTCGCTCACCCTTCTTCGGTACTACCAACTGCCATGATGGTGGACGCCTCGGACACGGCAGTTGGCGGTGTGCTTCAGCAACTTTCCGAAGGAGTATGGCACCCCCTGGCCTTCTTCTCTCAGCGTCTTAAACCTGCAGAGAGTCGCTATAGCACCTTCGGGCGCGAACTACTGGCCATGTACTTGTCAGTCAGACACTTTCGACACTTCATCGAAGGACGAGAATTCTGCATTTACACTGACCACAAACCGTTGGTGTATGCTCTCAACTCCAAACCTGACCGGCATTCACCTAGAGAAGTTCGTCACCTGGACTATGTATCTCAGTTTACATCCGACATTCGTCACATCAAGGGCACAGAGAACGTTGTAGCGGATGCGCTTTCCCGATCTCACATCAGTGCCTTGACAACATCAACCCAGATTGACTTCGAGCAGATGGCCATGGATCAGACACACGACCAGGAACTACACAGAATCCTGGAATCACCCACATCCCTGGACCTCAAGCAAGTTCCGATACCGACCTCAAGTACATCCATCTGGTGCGATGTGTCGACAGGTCATGAACGCCCTTTCGTACCCCAAAACCACAGACGGAGTGTGTTCGATTCCTTGCACAATCTGTCTCACCCTGGCATTCGAGCAACACTGAAACTGGTTGGTTCACGCTACGTCTGGCCACGCATGAACTCAGACATCAGAGCATGGGCCAAGGCCTGCGTCAAGTGCCAGAAGTCCAAGGTCCACAGCCACACCAAGACTCCGTTTGGAACCTTCGCATCTCCAGATGCACGTTTCGATCATGTGCACATAGACATCGTGGGACCACTCCCCCCTTCCCAGGGATATTGCTATCTACTCACATGCGTTGACAGGTTTACACGCTGGCCAGAAGCAATACCTATACCCGACTGCACCGCTGAAACAGTCGCCAAGGCCTTTGTGAACAGATGGGTCTCCACCTTTGGTGCTCCGTCTACGATAACCACAGACCGCGGACGACAGTTTGAGTCGGCCCTGTTCCACGCTTTGATGGTTCTCCTAGGTACCAGACGCACGCGAACAACATCGTACCACCCCATAGCAAACGGTATGGTTGAACGCCTGCATAGACAGCTCAAAGCCTCTCTCAAATCGAGTACTAACCCTCAACGTTGGACCGAAGCATTACCACTCATCCTCCTCGGGATCCGCACGGTGGTAAAGCAGGATCTTGGTTGCTCCACCGCCGAATTGGTGTTTGGCACCACCCTGAGACTTCCAGGACAGTTTGTTGCACCCCCCAACGATACTGGTAATCTCGCCGACCCTGCAGACTATGTTCACAGACTGCGACACACGATGCAGCACATCAGACCCACACCGCCTCGGTCGCGAGACAGAACTGCACAAATTCACAAGGATTTGATGTTGTGCAAGCATGTATTTGTCCGTTGCGATCATGTGCAGAAACCCCTCCAAACACCCTACAAAGGTCCATACCGAGTACTCAGCCGGACAGACAAGTACTTCACACTCGACCTGGATGGAAGGCAGGACACAGTCAGCTTAGATCGGTTGAAAGTTGCATACCTCGATACAGATACCACCCCTTCCCAGCCATCTACCCTAGAGCTTAAGCGTGTACAGCCATCTCCTGCCATCCCTACGCACACGGTTGATGACCAACACACAGCAACACCAGCAGCTCAACGGCACTCGCGTTCCGGCCGGCATGTTCATTGGCCATCCAAGTACACAGACTTTGACTGTGGTTGATTTAACCTGAACACTTATCGCTCGCTTCAATACCATTTTGCGATCTAGAGGGGGGCTACTGTAGCGTTCACTTTAAGTTACCCTGCACTGCGCCTTTAACGCATCTTGTATATATGTTTAGTTCAGAGGTCAACCTTCGCGCATTCAGTTTTCGTTTCGTTATCGTTCGTCTATGCTATTTTCTGTCACACACGCAATATTTACAGTGCTTTTCCTATAATTTCGCTTGGAAGTTACAAGCTAGAATCCACGCTATTCTTTACATGATTTATTAAACATCGGCAGAGCTATTCCAGTGAGCAATCCAAGTTTCTCTCGTGGATTTTTGTGAGTGTTTATTGACCGAACTTTGTGAGCGTTTTCACCACGTGAGTTGAAACCAACTCGCCCCGCATTCACGGCGCGGGCAGTCGCCCCGTTCGCGTTGCGTTGTGCATGGACTCGGCCCAGTTTTGGCTGTTTACATACTGCAACTTGGTGAGTCACTTAACTTGCAATAAACTCGGGAGTTAAAGTAGGACAGTACAACTAATTTCTACAGATATAACAAAATCAATTGTGTAAAATCCTCAGACAACACAACGCTCTTCACATACATGTAAAAATTTAAAAGAGATGACACTTACCAAAACTATTCAACAAACAAGTACACAAATATGTACTTCTTTCATTTTGTATTGTAGTACTACCCTAGTACACACACACTACAATGTACATGTATGTGTATTATGCAAGACCAAGGTCCAGTTATTTTCCCACGATGTCAACCTATTTGATTCATCACCAGAAGTCTCTGATCATAAACTCGGAAATTGTTATGCCGTCCTCAGACAAGCCCCGACATGCAGCTGGGAATGCTTGGTTCAACAGGTGGGAGATTTACAAAAACAGTCCAGGCAGGGCGGGCTGGGGGATGGGAACACATTTCACCTGAGTGGCAGAGCGTGCCAAGAAGGGAGGAATGAGGTTTCAACTTTATACTATTAAAAGGTGTTTTTTTCCGGAAAAAAGTACATGCAGTTTTGTACAAAGGGGACGAACCTGTATTCTTTCGTTAGCGATTGGCTCATATGCTGCTGTGGGGGGATCACCACACCTCCTCCACAGCGAATCTGTTACCTTCCCAGCATTGAATAATGCCGGTACCCATTTAACACCTGGGTTGAGAGGAGTAATTGAGGTAAAGTGCCCTACTCAAGGGCACAACACGCATGGCCATGATGGGGCTTGAACCCACAACCTCTCGATCACGAATCCTGTGCTCCACCGACCACACGTGCCCCAAAGTCTTGGTTTTGGGACAATTTCTCTGTCCTGAATTTTTCTTTCCCAAATTCATTTGTTTTTCTTTTTGGTTACATGTTTGTTTAAATTATTTTGTATTAAATTATAATCAGAAAAGTACATTCAACCGACAAGCACATATCTTGTTACATATTTGTACATGTCACAAGACAAGTGACAAACTTTCCAATGTGGAAAAGTTATGTGAGGTGAAAGTACCGGGTAAAATGAATGTGCAATTGTAATTATCTTGACACGCAAATGTGTAATGTAGATACATGCACATGTTGAATTTGTAAATGTCATGAAATCTTGGCTAATTTAATGATACATATACTGGTGCTTAGCACGCAAGAAATAGTTTTCGCACTTTCCGTGTTTAAAGGGAAGATACAACATTTGCAAACATCACAAAACGAAATGATCAAATTATTGCGAAATACCTTACTGGATTGTTAGGGAATGACAGTCTGAAGCATCCTGTAAAATCGTGGCTCCTGGTGTGCTGACATTTTCAAGAAAAAATGGTATTTTTCCAATGCTGGTCGGCCGACCAGCGTTCAGAGTTGGAGAAAACTGGCTAATATTCAAAAATTGCTCCAAATTTTTCATAATTAGTTATTCCGCATTTTCTTTGCAATTGATTACACGCCTGTGAAGAGGTACAAGCCTGCTAGACTGATTCTCTGACCTTACAATTCCCCAAAGTCTATTAATTGCTCCCTTTCATCTTAAGTGGGGTCAGGGAACAAGACTGCAAGAACATGATTGGTTTTCTTGGTTTTTCCAGCATCTACAAGCCCAAATGTGAAAAAAAGTCATTTTAACAATATTTGCTATAACATACATGTACTAATCCTCCAAATCCATTAATTTCTGAAAATTGCAGCAAAAGCAAATGTTGTACATTCCCTTTAAAGGCTGTGTACATGTAGCTTGCAAAGTTATATTTTTAATTAAATAAAGTAAAGATAGTATCTCCAACTTTGTCTGTTTCCACTTTTCGTTCTCTGAAAATGCTTCGTGAGTGGACTGAATCAATATTTTCATGAGCGGCATCATGTATGCACATGGGATCCATAGCAACGACATGTTCCCACGGTTTCCATATTGATGGTACAGTTTGTACATGTACATGGTAGACACCAGTTGAATTGCAACACAACACAGTGTCTACCATGGTCTATGGGAAGTTTTTTTCATGTATGACCTCATCCTAGGTATTTTCCCACCATACACCCTCAGCAGACAACACACCAGCTTTGCCCATATACAGTCTTGTCACACCCCGGTGAATTTTCTCAATACACCCCCACCACAGGAGTTTCTGGCATGAAAAGAAAGTTCCTTCCACAGAACGGATTTTCTCCCTTTTTTTCCTTCAACAAATGAAAAGAAGTTTTAACCGGCGTGTATTAAGGGAATGCACTACTGCTGTACCATTTGTGAGTCATCCAAGCCTTTTGAAAAGGAATAAAAGAGTGGATTTTCTTTTCAGACGATATTGAAAGGCAGAAAGTTGAAAATGGTATTAAAATTCTTTTATAGGCTGGCATTTATGGCCTGCTTTAATAACTGTTAAAATGCTGGAGTGGAGGAATGTGTGTTTTACCCCCAAGGTTGCAAGTTGGTTGGGGCAAACCCTGGGTGTTTCCAAATTTTATAGGATTGTCCTTAATACTGTGAACTTCATTTTGAACAAATAAATGAATGCTTCTGTGCAGCATTTGTCTTCTCAGATGAATTAAAATTGAAATGACTAAAAAACAAAATAATAAAGAAATTTGTTGATTCTTTGGTGGTTGCCAGATGTTGTGCAAATCGCAGATCAAAATTTGAACATAATTGAAAATCATCTTTTTTTTTCTAATCATAATGAAAGAAATTTTTTTTTTTTCCCAAATGAATTTTTTTTTAGTATTTGCTGTTAACGGGGAAAACAAAACAAGGAAGTTATAAAATGCACTGAAATGAAAACAGTAGTCTCAATTACAATATAATTATGGAACAATAATATTATTAGAAGAAGTTTCCAAACTTTCAGTTTCATTAGACAGATAAGATTGATTGCATATGGACTCACCACACTTTCCGTCATGAGGAAGACGTACTGCTTATCCGGGCTGATCATCAGCCCGTTTTGAAGGACCGGGGTTCCGCTAGCGATGGGTAGCTCTTCGTAAAGAAGAGCTTCAGTTGGAGACTGCACACGTAGCTGGATAATAAAAGTGACAAGATGTTAATAAACCTTTTGATATTTGAATTGCATCCAGAGTATGGATGCAAATACGCAACTTCAGGCTGAATGTTTAAACTCCTAAACCTAAGAAATTCTGTGCTTTTATTACGTCAAATTTGCTTTGCTTTAGTAGCGGATCTAGAGGAGGGGTTGGAGGGGTTGGGGGGGGGGGGGGGACTTGCAACCACCCTGTTCAGCCACTGACTAATGTTATGATACTAGTAAAATGGGGCCAAAAATAATAAATGGAACACTGGAGTTCCTACATGTAAATGTATTCTGAAATTGTCTTAGAGTGCAGTAGAAAGCATGTAGTTTAAAATTTCAGTTTTCTGGCAATTTATTTTTTTTCATTTCACTTGATATTCTCCCTGCAGGCATTTTGTTGTCTAGATTGATACTACTCCTGTTTCCACTTACCTTTGTCAAGTTGCCCAGTTCATCTCCTAGGAGGATGACAGTTGCCATGTTGTGGGGCATTGCTGCAATGGCTGTGATGCTGCTAAGACTGGAGTAGATTGCTTGTCCTTCGATTGGTAGTTGTAATCCACCAAGGGGGGCATTGGCATCCGCAATATGGCAATAGTCTGGTCCCTGGTCTCTCAGTCCCTCAGTCTAAACAAAAGTGAACATGATTGGACTTAAAACAGGTCTAAAACAAGTGTTAAAGGTACACATGTTCATGCCAAGATCACCAAAACTTCACGTTTTGAACTGTTTACTTAACTTATTTCAATGACAATTACATTTAGTGCTAGAATTTGAAGACCAAAATTTCCTACACCGAAATTCTTGTGCATGGTATGAAAATGGTGAATTTGTGTGAATATTCTTCTACAAACATGTACTTTTTAATTACATGTATCCAAGTCCAAATACATGTAACAACATTTCATGGTACACGTAAACACATTTTTGACAATTGATGCTTCTTAAAGAAGCAAGTATTGGATATGCAGTCTTCAGACACCAAAGAAACAGAAACAAAGAGATTTGTTCTTGCTTACCACTGCTGGTATCGTGAAACAAGTGCTTGTCTTTGCAAGCCAATCAACGTCTGTTCTGTCTGATCCCCTGTCATTACACTGCTGTATTCTTGCTGCAAACCCTTCATTTAATGTCCTGACTGGATACATACAAATGATGGATTTCTGCTCTTGCGCTGGGGAGCTGTCCGATGAAAAGGTCACAAAAAGCATGTCTTCTCCTTGTGGCAAACCAGCATCATACAAATCAGATCCAACTTTTGTGACGTACGCCGATTTCGCTAGATTGTAGGTGACATTGTTTGCATCTTGGCAAACTAGAGGAAGCTCAATATAAGAATTAAACTTATCGGACTCGGACTCATCCTGTTGGCACACACGGACAAGTTTTGTGTACAATGGAGAAGCTTCGTTAAACGTTTCAAGCTGAGTTGCAATAAGGTAGCTGAAATGGCCACTGGAAAACCCATACATGTAGTTGACGTCAAACGTAAACCCAGGCTGTGCCGCTTCAAATGTCGCTGCAGGTATTTTCAAACCAGCCGCTGGTCTAAATGTGTCAAGCGCACGCCTCGATACTGTTGGTACTGTTGTTCTGATCCAATTTCCATGCGAGGCACCCACATACAAGAAATGTCTGCTCCCGGGACCAGGGGCGATGAAGGCTACGTTGGTACCCTCCTCATTGTTGGTAACCACCTCAACTTCTGACACTGCAACAGCATCACTCAGATTACCCAATCGGCGTGTCTCGCAAAAGCCCTGGTAGACCTGTCCGCATGTGATCAAGGTTTGGCTCTCCGTGTCCACAACAAGGGCTTTGTTGATGTTGTTGGTGGATATCTTGGTTTCCATGCATGAAGCTGGAGGTGGTCTACATAAAGGGTTATCTTGCACTGGCCCTGTCACAAGCTCAAACTCCAGGGCCAAGTCACTGGACAGTTTGTAGATTCTGTTCACCGCTCCAACATAAACGCTACCCGTCGCCTCGTCTTCGGTCATGCGCTCCAGTCTCACGAAATCTGGATCCGCCGTTTGATCAAACTGTTGGTAAGACACGGCAGCGATCGGTGCAAGGAGGAGGAGGAGTTGGGCAAGTAGGACCCAGATGGCCAGGTTCATGGTGGGACGTTTATGGGACGGGGATGTCAGAGACGAACAGACAGCCATGATGATCTCTACTTCTGTTAGTTATCATGTGGAAAAGAATTTGCAGTTATCCCTGGAGTTCGGGCCGGATCTGCAGAGGAAGAAAAAGGAAATGCTTACTGTTAAGAGTACCGGTAGGCATACAAGATTTAAAAGGCACGATAGAAAACAGACTTGTTTTAAGACAACAAAGAAAACCCAAGTACATGTATACTAATATTACAAAGTTTGTTTTTTTAATTGTTTTGTTGCCTGTATTTTTGTGGAACGTTTTTTAAAAAACTTTTTTTTCTCAAATTTGGCCAAGAAAACAAAAGAAACTCAACAAGAGTGTTAGCGACTTAAAATCAAGCAATAACATAATTGCGTAGAAACAGGCGGTACAACACAATCACCAAAGTTTTATGCAAAATTAAATGTAATAATGAAATTAAATGAGTACTTCCACACAGAAAGCTGCTTTGTACTCGGCTCAAAAGTGAAAACATGTACATTTGCAAACTTGTGACGTCTCGTCAAGTGTTTGCGCTGTGAATTCGCAAAAACTGAACTCATTTCAATTCCGGTGAAATTCGCAGCAGATGTTCCTGAGGCAAAATTCGCTGAGCATTTGCATCCGCATTCCAAAATGTAAACTGCCTTACAAAAAAAACCCATTACAGACAACATCCACAAAACTAGTTTATTAATTAATGAGGAGTGATATACACTGGAGCAGGAGACGACCCATCACTTTTCATGATGGCTTTAAATGTCATTTTTTTCACCCAGCATTTTTTTCGTGACTGTGGAAACCCTGATGAAGTGTAACCTACATGTAAGAGAAGGTTTGAAAACATTTTGTTTTCAGTCATAACAGTCTGTTTGACTACAAACAACTTTAAAAGTTTATCATGAGAACAAAAATTTATTTTGATATCACTGGACAGCACTTCACTCAAGTTAGCCAGCCTCTGTTCTGATTCACACGCGAGGAAAAAAATTCTAGGGTTTTCAAAAAATTTGAAAAATTTACAACCATGTTGGAAACAATTATATTTAACTGGCCCACTTTACTCTGTTTTAGGTCATGTGTCAAGGATGTTGTCACAACCATGTGATAAATAACAAACATCTTTGGCATAATTTTTAACACCCAAGTATTTCTGGGATGCACAAACGGAAATCCAGGCTTATGTAGTTGACGGTGGATCACTTCCTTCCACAGGGACTAAACACATCCGTTAAACACTGTAGTTACAACATCCTAAATATATAATGATTCTCTCCAAATAGTGTGTCATCAGTCCTTGCAGAAGGATCAGTATGAAATGCCACACTGACTTCAGTGATCCAATTTCCAGGTAAAATTAAAACAAGTTCCTGAAGACCAGAGGTACAGGTACGGTACTACTCCTAACTTGACTTTAGCCTTGGCTCCAGCCAAAACTTCACTCTGAGAAACAAGCATACTACACGTAAGGCCAAAAAAAAAAGTCTCCGGTTTCTGGTATGGAGCTTGCCCAAAAAGTGGTGCGGCAACGCGTTTTTTTTTTTTTTTTACCTGTTTTTATTTTTTTGGGCTTCAAATGTCGGCTGATGACTGCAAATGGTGCCTGACTAAACTTAATGAAAATATATGGGAGTCCAGAGAGGCCACATAAAGCTTATTCTCGATCATAACCCCATCTAAAAACCGTTAAAATTGTGCAGCAGCAGAATTCCAGTCAAACCAGTGAGTTTGGCGGTTGTGAGACATCATCTTGTATTGAAAACAAAACTTTTTCATTTTGCCGACGCGCATGGCTACGGCGACGCGCGCGCATACCAGAAACCGGAGACTTTTTTTTTTGGCCTAATGAAGGTCTGGTGTACCGTACATGTACAAATTTTTATAAATCTCACCAATTTTAATTCAGTCTAGAATCAAGTCTACAGTACATTCCTCAGGTCTACAGGTCAAATTCAGACTTGAACCTGGCTTAGGTACATGTAGGCCTACTTATTCAGTTTTGAGCTAAAGTGGCCACGAAATCCACATGAAATCCAGTATATATACTGGAATTCGTGTGGGATCAGACTGACGTTAATATTTCCAGATCAACATTGTTGTCATCTACCCGGTAACTTCTTAGTGAAAACTATGAGCAAAAACCTTTCATATGTACAGGTCTTTCAATAAACTTGGGTTAAGTCCACTTTTCTTCCTGTCCCGTTACATCTGACATTTATAATTATGATGCACTCCTTAATGCAGTCAGATCCTCCAAGAGTGATCACAAATAGCAAACTATACCTACCCAACAAAAACAAATCATTTGACGCCATTCTTAATGGTGCAATGTACCGGTACTTGAACAGCAAATGACAAAGTACCAAAGTAACTAGGGTACCAACTTAGACAGGAAAAAGTGTCACACTTTTTATCCTAGTTTTATGACCTTGCTACACATAATAAAAGCCCACAGTCCACTGAGAAAAAAAGTTTATCCATGGAGCTATCCTTTTTATAGCTCCATGGTTTATCCAAGTCCAATATTACTACAGAAAAACCTCAGAGACCCGCAAAAATCCAATTTCCAATCCTACACGATCTGCCTAACCATCAATCACATTATCCAGACAAAACAACCCACCATGCAGTAAAACAAAAAGTATGCGACTTACTGACATAGCCACCCACATTGACAGGCATGACACTGCTGGATATATCCTGAGTTTCCTTGCTCAACGCTGGGAGTGAGCATCATTACATTGAACTACACTAGCAACGATGGCACAACTGCAAGAAATCAAGGCCAACCTTCCTGACTTCAACTGCATTTACTCCCCCACACATCATGAGTGGTTTGACCTACACAATACCCACACATGTGCAGCTTGCAATCACCAACAACCAATCAAGTACGCGGACGTGAATGAATGCACAATTCGCCCGTTTACCGGACAAAAGGAAAACTTCAATTGGATTTCCTTTTATTTCCATTTCTCTTGGGACGTTTCTCTCTCAAAAAAGAGTGCCCACGTGGGTTTCGGCACTCAGGGGACACAATTGAAAGAATGAACAGCATCCGGAAGTACAGCCAGTTTCGGAAAGGGGTGGAGAAAGGGGAAAGATAAAAAAGCCTAGGCCCGAGTTATTTTATAACAAGTGGTTCCTCCACTTCCCCTGTGGTTTTCGGCAGTTTTATTTAGAGTTGAGGTCAGCTGCTGGTCAGCGGCCACATTCAACCTCAAACAATCCATCTATTCTGCCACAGATTCATCAATCACGTCCAGCTCCGTCAAATCACTAAAGAGTTGTACTTTTTCTTTTAAATACAAAATCTTAAGCAAAGTCATGGCACGTTTCTCAGAGCATTAATTTTATTTCTATAATTCAGACTTACAACAGCATGTACTGTAGGCCTATTTTTTTTCTGATCTTGAAAAATCAAAGTCGTAATCAAGCCAAAATAAAACAAGAAATGTGCCTCCAAAAATCCCAAACACAAAAAAACACAACCTGAAAATCCCACTGCTCCCAAAAACCCTGAACCAATGAGAAATGAAAAAAAACAAACACAAAAAAAACCCAACAATGCAATACACACAACGAACATGTGCATTGTAGGCCTATATTAGGTTTAGATCATAATACGAATATATCTCAAGTCATTAAAGGGAATATACATCATTTGCTTTTGCTGTAATTTTCAGATATGGATGGAATTGGGGGGTTGGAAATATAAAGCAAATATAGTTACACTGACTTTTTGGAGGTTTTGGGTTTGAAAATGCTACTAAAACCAAGAAAAACGATCATTTTCCTGTAGTCTGGTTCCCTGACTCCATATAAGAAGAAACAGAGCAGTTAACATACATTGGGGAATTGTAAGGTCAGGGAACCAGTCTAGCTGGCTCGTACCCGTTCATGGGTTTGTAATCGATTGCAAACAAGTGCAATGGTCAATTGGGGCCAGTATTTGAAAAAAAGCCAGTTGTTTCCAACGCTGATCGGCCGATCAGCGTTGGAAATTGATACAAAAATACCACTTTTCTTGAAAATGACGGTATACCAGGTGCCATAATTTTACAGGATGCTTTAGACTGTCATTTACCAACATCCTATTAAGGTATTTCGCAAAAACTTGGTAGTTTTATTTTTCGATGTTTGCAAATGTTGTATATTCCCTTTAACAAAACAAATGCCAAAAAAAAAGAAGGAAGAATTTCTTGTGAAATATGTCACAAGTAATTATTTGTCAATTATCCCATCTCCGCAGATAATATAGTTACACAATGTGTATGGTTTAGTGATGAGCCCCGATAAGGTTTCCAGTAAATTGGTTTAATTCCAAATTTCCCTCTATTATTGCGTGCCGAGGTCCGGATGTTGTCAATCATAACAAAGCCATGTCCTGGCACGGGGCTATTGGACTGGATGTGTCCGTCTTAATATCCTGTAATTGCTGCCAAAATTAACGCGTCGTTAGCTGAAGACAAAGGAAGAGCTGACAAAGGGCTACAATGCCGGTCAGCTCAAAGGATGTAAATTTTCATTTCTGATGCTCCTTTTTAAAAGGAAGTATTGAAAATGTATGATTATTGTGATGTAATTTTGAACAATTGCAAAAATCTTTCTAATTATGTACAGAAACTATTATCAGGCACGCAACTGGGAAGTCACTATAAAAAGAGAAAATTCTAAGATTGACAAGACTCTCTGCACTGACTGCAGTGTTTTTCAATTTTTATGGCCAAAAAATTATAGCCCCCCCCAAAAAAAAAAAGGAGGAAATAAACTGATCTGGGGAAAAGTTGTATGCCCATGTAAATATATGGACAAATAATATGGTAAATTCAGGACAGCACTACAAAATGTAGAGATTTGGAGAAACAAAATATTTCACTTTCAGCTGACACTGTACATGTGTGTACAGTGTACATGTACACATGGCCATTTGAACAGCATTGAAGTTGAACCAAATCTTTCATGATGTTGGAATGTTGGGCCTGGAGAATTACTTACCGGTACTCGTTAGGTAAGGCTATGTATGGATTACAATGTTCTGGTACACAGTAAAGCTCTTAATACCCAACAGCCGAAAAAGTGGATTACATAAATATTGGCCTTCAAGTTCCGGTAAACAACTTCATGAATGATTTTCAACATTTGCAGGGGCCGATGGAGGGGGGGGGGCTGGTTGGGGCAGCTGCCCAGCCCAACATCCCTCCCCTCCCCAAATATTTTAATAATTATGTATTCGATGGACAAAAATCCTGCATTTCCTTAACTTTTCTTTCAATTCTTGATTCACCACATCAGGCCTTTGCCTTTTATGTCATGACTACAATTCCTCATTTGCACCCCCTTTTCCCCATTTTGCTTCAACACCCCCTACCACCCCACTTTGGAAAATCCTGGATCCACCAATATTTTGACTGGCTCTCTGATCTTGTGCAACAGCCGACCATCGCTGCAAATTGATACAAAAATTCCGCTTTTCTCAAACAAGACAGTTTACCAGGTGCCATGATTTTGTAAGATACTTGAGACTGACATGTTGTACTTCACTTACAGTCAAGTAAGGTTTCATAATAATTTGTTAATTTTGTTTTTTGATGTTTGCAAATGTGGTACTACCATTAAAGGGAAGAATTTGCAAACATTTCAAAACGAAATGATGAAATTATCACAAAATACCTAACTGGATTGTTAGGGAATGACAGTCTAAAGCATCCTGGAAAATCGTGGCTCCTGGAGTGCTGACATTTTCAAGAAAAATTGCATTTTTCCAACGCTGGTGGGCCGACCAGCGTTGGAGAAAACTGGCTTTTTTCAAAAACTGCTTGCAAACCTTTTGCTGCAAAAACTGCAAAAACTATTTGCAATTGATTACACACCTGTGAAGGGGTACAAGCCTGCTAGACTGATTCTCTGAATTTACAATTCCCCCAAAGTCTATAAATTCTCTGTTTCATCTTAAGTGGGGTCGGGGAACCAGACTACAAGAAAATGAATGATTTTCTTGGTTTTTCCAGCATCTACAAGCCCAAAACGTGAAACACGTCATTTTAACAATATTTGTTATAACATACTAAGCAAAAGCAAATGTTGTACATTCCCTTTAATACTTTATTCAAGTCTGTATTGGACATGTGTGATATTTTTTAACAACTGTTCACTTTTTCTTCAGAAGAGACATATATCTGTACACAACACCATTTGTTCTTTTTGTAGTGACGCAATCGTTTTGTCTCCACAGTGATTTTGCAAAACCTTTTGCTTTGAAGATTATTCACGCATACTGCACAAAGTATGTATTCCAACTTTCCAAGGACAGAATTTACTAGCCCATGAAGTACATGTAGGTATGGTTAAAAGCCTTCATTTAACAAACTCAGTAGTGCTTTGCAACTTCCATTCACTTGTAAAAAATACAACACCTCACGTGCGGCAGTGTCTCTAAAGTGCAAGTACCCCTGTTTTTGGGGTTTTTTTTTTCAGAAGAGGGCAAACGTTTGATTATGCAGGGTGAGTCAAAAAAAAAGAAAGGAAACCCAAATAGCAAGATCATTTTTGTCATGAAGTTCTGTATGTAGCACTTTGAAAAAGCCTTCTGTAAAATCGTGGCTCCTGGTGTGCTGACGTTTTTTCTGACCAGCGTTGGAGAAAACTGTTTCCCCCCCAAAAAAAACTGCTCCTAATTTTTCATATTTTGTTATTCCGCATTTTCTTTGCAATGGATTACACACCTATGAAGGGATAAGCCTGCTAGACTGATTCTCTGACCTTACAATTCCTCTTAAAAGTGTATTAATTGTTCCGCAGGGAACCAGGCTACAAGAGCATGATTGGTTTTCTTGGATTTTCCAGCATCTACATGTACAATGTACATGTACAAGCCCAAAACAAGTCAGTTTAACAATATTTGCTATAACGTACTAATCCTCTAAATCCATTTATTCTTGAAAATTGCAGCAAAAGCAAATGTTGTACAGTCCCTTTAAAGAGGTTGTGGAATGCTGAAAGTCGTTTTGTTTTTAAATTTTTTTTATTGTAGAGTAGACCCATATATGACAAAGTCCCATTCTTTTGTAATGTGCATTTATATGTTTATAAAACTGAAATTCATCGAGTAATTTGTTGGTCGGCGAGCGCATATTTGAAATCAACAGTCGGCGGGTTCTTCGTAAAATGAGAAAAATCGTGACATAATAAACAGGACTCGTTTATACTACGCTGCACCGGGAGTCCTGTTTATTACGTCATGATTTACTATGTTTTTTTTGCTGCCCCCAACGACGATTTTTACACAAATTGCACGTTCGGGTCGAAACAGGACCTGAAAAACAGCTCTCAAAAGTACCTTTTGTACTCATTTCATGACGGACACAATAGTCGTTTATATTTCATCACACCTTAGGCTACATATACCCGAAAAATGACGGAAATGTCTTCGAGCATTCCACCACCTCTTTAATTCCAACGCTCTTGCTTCCAAGAGAGTCTGACACAGCAACATCTCTTGTTCATACAGCGAGTGTACTTTGTGCAGTGAATACCAGTATGTAAATTAATGCATATTTTCAGGCAATATCAACTTTCAAGTTTTCACCTGCAAAAGGAAACAACCCCGTCATACATAATTCTTGTCAAACACCTGCAGCCTGGAAGTGTCAGGGTGTTCTAGAAACACGCATTCATTGGTTGGGACAAGGGCAGACGGGTTAAATAATATAAATAGGTGCCTTCAGTTCCACTTGAGAGTGACATGTTTACAGCCAAACTGTGTGGGAAATCCCAGATAGTGGATTATTGTGGGCTAGCACGTACACATGTAACGTGCTGAAATGTTATTAAAGATATAGTCCATCATTTGTAATTTGTGCATTTTGTTCGTTTGAAGCAACAAAAGTGTTCAAAATCTAATGAAGGTACTGAACAACTAACCTGATGAAGTTTCAGCTCAGCTTCAGCTGTATATTCCGAGAAAAACAGCATTCTCAATTTCAAATCAAAAGTTGCTGAATCATGTTTTGAATTGTTTTGAATTGCAGCCATACATGTACGCGACGTAGCGCACTGATCTGACGAATTATAACCGCGCGCGCGTGTGCGTCGTTCCAATACTTGTGCGCGCTGCGCTGAATAACAAAACGAACTACTAATTTAAATTTTCCTACGGTGCTTCTTAAGAATCACCGTTGGAAATGCCTTCTTTCGTTGATTACTTCAAAATGACAGCTTCCCAGAAGGAATAATTTCACAGGGAGTTTAGTTCCCTTACTATCTTTCAACCAAGTTTGTTTTTCAACAATAATTACGCCAGTTACTTTTCGGATTGCTGCAAATGATGGACTATACACGTGTAGCTTTAAGTAAAGGAATTCATCAAGAAAATATGTACAATGTACAAGTAGGGCTTTGCTATCCGAAGAGTCCATCATTCACCGACTATCTAAATAACTTTTTATTTAATAAAATACATCAATGTATGCGACAATGTGTGCAGTTTCAAGTTTCGTTTTCAGTTTCAAGTGTCGTTTCGGTTTGTGGTAACACCATGTGGTAATAGCTACTGTCACTCAGTAGATATTTAGTTCTGATATTAAGAACTTGTCCTGCTTATTATCAACTTTCGCTAAGTAGTTTTAGTTCTGATAAGAACAGTCCTGCTTTAAGTTCTAAAAACTAGAACTTGTCTTTGGTCTCAACGTGTCAAATAGTCTGCTCTAGTCATCATCAAGAGTTTCAAATTTGACAAAAAATTATGTTTCAAGTTTGACGAAAAATTTTGTACATTTATTTTAGCTGAGTGGTTTTATTCTTTGTTAAATGTCAGATTTTTGTGAACAGCCACTTCACATGCATGATTTCAGCTTTGAGGAATATATCAAACCCACTTGAAAATTTAAACTGTCAAATAACTCGTCAGCTACTAACACATATCAATACATTCTCATCACTTTTATAAACCTCAATGTCAGTGTTCGAAAATTTTGATCAAATTCAAGTTTAAATATTTGCGCAGGATGCACAGCACTACATGTATGTACAGTACGAAGTGTTTCATCCACGCAAAGGTACGTGTAAAAAAACAAACATGTCCTACTTTTGATCCTGCATGTAAGCAACTCTGTTTTTTTATCATGGAATTAAACCAAATTGAAAGTGGCAGATTCTGAAAGTGTCTTTTTTTGTATGGCATTTAAATCTAACCCTCTTGCACAAAACCGATGAAAGTCATTCCATAAAATTTGACATGCCTTGCTCACATGATCTGATTTGGTTTAATTCCATTGGTAAACAGAAATTTAGGATCAAAAGTCGGACATGTGTTATTTTTGGATCTGTGCACATGTAAGGATTGTGTGATTTCTGCAATCCAGCCCATCCTGTATACTTCAAATTTTCAATAAATCATGTATCATTACCCAGGACCACAAGCATTAAATGCTATTATAAAAGAGGAAGAGAAACCAGTAATATGCCAGAATATTAATTTTTTTTCAGTTTCAGAATCGACCATCACCAAAGCACTTCTTTTCCGCTAAGATGTGGTTGATGGGTTTTGCGAACACCCTTAGGGAAAAAAATAGCCCCTTCAACTTTCCACTTGAAGCCGTTTGCCTTGTGGCAATGCCACGGGCCAGACAGCTTCAAGACTTGAAGCTGTCTGGCCCATGGCATTGCCACAAGGCAAATGGCTTCTTCAAGTACATTATATGTAAATTTTAGCATCTTCAAACCTGTGCATAAAATTTGAATTCTGTGCAACTATTCTATGAAAAAAAGAGTCGTATTTAGCGTATGGGGACGTATACTCATTCAGTCTCCTGACGATGACTAGAGCAGGCTAGTTGAAATGTTGAGACCAAAGACAAGTTCTTTTAGAACGTAAAGCAGGACTGTTCTTATCAGAACAAAAACTACTTAGCGAAAGTTGATAATAAGCAGGACAAGTTTTTATCAGAACTAAATATCTTCTAAGCAGTAGTTATTACCACATGGTGTTACCACAAACCGAAACGATACCGATACTCCACCATACAAAGCCTCAAATCTTATATACTCATTCTTGTTCAGTAGTACGAGGTACATGTATAATGTATTTATGGGGACCGAAAATGCTGCGGGGACAGAAAGTCATCATAATTTGCCTAACGATGAAAAACTTCCCCATAACGGTGTAACGCGGTGTAGGCCTACCCATGTGTACGGTACATGTACGTACATGTGTCATTATACACTACCTTATGTGTACCGTACATGTACTGTACATGTATACTTTGTCATTCCCTGAGTCAGAGTAGTGATGCACCAAATGTATAGATTTGATGCTATTTGGCAGCCTTTTTGACTCACCTTTCACACAGATTGTGATGAAGTGACGCACCCCATAAATTGTTAGACCAAAGCATGACTTGAAGCACCCCTGTGCCACAGCCAAGAACATGATGCACTCTTGACGCACCACTGGGTGGATGGGGGGGGGGGGGGGGGGGGGGGGGAGGGGGTATTATGAGAAGCCAATCTAATCCAAGGTGCACTGGAATCCAACAAGACTTCTGCAGCTGCAGGTATCCTGGGATGGGATAGGCTCAACAAGCATAAAATTCAGCCCTTTTTGAGAGGCTCTACTTTGATCAAATGTCAACAATCCTATGAATCTATAAATACTGGCCGGGCATAACTTATACTAAATCTGTAATTTACAAACATATAAACTTACTTCAGCCACTGTATAGTCCATTCTGCATTTTGTTCGTTTGAAGCAACAATAGTGCTCAAGATCTAAAGAAGGGTGCTGAACAACTAACCTGATGAAGTTTCAGCTCAGCTTCAGCTGTATATTTCAAGAAAAACAACATTCTAGGATCTTGATTTCAAATCAATAGTTGCTGAATCATGTTTTGAACTGGGCCTCAATTCAGCGCCCGAAACACGTTCTCACTGAGCCGATTGTAGCTACGCGATGTCGCGCACTGATCCAACGAATTATAGCAACCGTGCGAGCGTGTGCATCGTGCCAACGCTTGCACTTGCCTATTGAAAAAAACGAACTACTAACGGAAATTTCCAACGGTGCTTCTTAAGACGCACCGTTGGAAAGGCCTTGATTTGATTTCTTCAAAATGACAACTTGCCAGAAAGAATAATTTCACAGGGGGTTTAGTCCCCTTACATGTACTATCTTTCAACCAAGTATGTTTTTCAACAATAAATACGCCAGTTATTTTTTGGATAGCTGCAAATGATGGACTCTGGCTTTAAATTTCTCCTCCAAATTTCCACTACATGTACATGTACTGTATGTAATGTAGTATCCGTATTGTTCTTGTTTTATGTTTATCGAGTACATAGTTGGAACCCACTGAACTTGCAGTGAAGACAGATGTTGCACCCAATTCTCTTCCCTTGTTCTGTGGCTCAGCCCGGCCTTCACCCAA
Organism: Patiria miniata; assembly: GCF_015706575.1. Taxonomy (NCBI): domain Eukaryota; kingdom Metazoa; phylum Echinodermata; class Asteroidea; order Valvatida; family Asterinidae; genus Patiria; species Patiria miniata. The sequence continues at coordinate 15,051,705 of NW_024037063.1, forward strand.
ACATGACAGAACATTCCTGATCCATCCCCCCCTCACTTTTGGTTGTTTATTTTCAATTTTACGGATGTTGATCTTGAAAGGGGAAGGGCATTTTTACCGCTGGACCTACACCGCCCGCAGCTGTGGGAACCGGTTACAAGTTTGTAATAAATTGGTCGATTTATTTGTCTTAGGCAAAAAAATGACTGAAAGGTGTTTATTTGACTTTGGGGATTGTTTGGTCATTATACTGTGGCAAATTGGAAGTGCAAATTTGTAGTGATTCTAAAAATACCACCGAGTTAATGTTGAAGCTGAAGGTTTTAGGGAGTATAACAAATTCTTGTTTCATAAAAAAAACAGGTGGTTTTTGGCAGAGGATAGCGAACAACATTCACAAAGTTGCACTTAATCTCTCCCAAAAAAAACATGGCTTGACGAAATGAATGTAAGTTCATTCATAGCACAATGTTCATTGTACCGGTACATGTACCCGTACCAGAATATTTTGGCTTGAACTACATGTATATGCATTTCCTCCTGGTTGAACAAACATGATCTACATGTACTCCGAGAAAAAAACTTACGTTTCAGCAAGCCAACATGTACATGTACACACACTTAAAAAATATTGTTGAGACCGAAAAAAATTCAAGGAATTCCCAAAGTGTTAAAAACAAATTCCTCCCTTTGTGCTCCATCAATAGTCAGGAGTGAATTGTCATTAAAAACACAGCTCAGTTGAAAGCATTGAATAGATGAATGATACTTTACAAAAGTCTTTCAGCGGGCAATCACTGCTGAGAAACTGCCCCACAATCCAAGGAATTCTCTACACAGAAGGTGCAGACAAAATGCTTGAAGGACTTTCTAGTATCAATGAAGTCTAGGTATCACTGCCTCTAACTTTTCTAAGCTCAACTCTATAGACTGAATACCTGTGAATGTACTGAATACAAATTTCACTGAAATGGCCTCCCAACGCCTACTCCCGACTCTAAGTTGTTAATTGAATGAGAACAAGTTACCCCTACAAGGGGGGGGGGGGGGAGACTTGGGTATGTACATTTAGCTTCCTGGCCATGGTTCTACAGTGTCAGTAAAGGGACTTTGAATTGGGCAAGATTCACGTAACAATTTCTTTAATTTACGGTATGACAGAATAAGGAAGAATTGTGTAACAGACACATACAATGTACATGTATAAAAGTTTCTTGATTCTGCGATACATACACCTGGAGTAAGTGAACACATGCTGCAATTTACCGGTACTGTAAATTTAAGACATTTTAATTTATTCGTGCCTTTAGGTTTACATATGTACATGTACATGATATGAAATGCTGTTCTTTAGGCCCCAGCAAAATCCAACTACGGTAAGTCTGATGACAGCAGAGTGAAATGGCGCTGAATTTAAATGGAATCCATGCAATCCAACAGTTTATTACAACCTTAAATTATAAATCAAAAATATGCCAATACATGTATGTATGCTTTAGAAACACGTTAATTAAACAGAATACCGTTAACAAAGTACATGTACATGTGTATAAAAGATATTTAAGCAAATTACAACTTAAGTTATTTTCCAACTTGCATGCATACAAGTGTACGGTACCTTGATGGTTTTTGGGCCGTTATCGTTATTTTTTTTCTCAGCCTTAGAAATGAACACAAAGGAGAGCTTCACAAATAATTCAGATTTTCTACAATTATTTTGATGTGTCAGTCTGACTCTGAGAGTAGAGTTAGAGAATAATCCTTTATTTTAATGAAACACATTGTACAAATGTACACAGGTATAATTTCTGCATGCACACATCTTATACATGCATGAGAAGCGGCCTTAAAGCAAATGAAAAGTTCAGAATAATTGGAGAATTCTTGAATATCAGTAGTTCCATTCAACAGAGAGACCGCCACATTAGTGTTCATGTCGCTTCACCACAATGCAGTCTGGTACACCCTATTCTTCTGAATCTTTCAACAATGAACAAGTTTTACAACCACACTACCACTAGACATTCCTCAACATTTCCCACAACACCAAGGGCATGTGCAGCATTGGTATGCCAACTTGCCTGTTGAAAGTCATAAAGAATCGGTGGGAAAATACACACTTGCAATGCAATGTAACTTGACAGTTTTATTACAAACATTGTAAGATACTGGTATAATTTAAGCACACTTTAGGTCATAGTAATACAGTATCTGTAAAAAGTCTGTCAAATAAGATCTGATCTTTTAAGAGAACATTATGTTAACAAAATAACACTGGGGTGGGGTTCGGGGCCTGCTTTTAAAAAGGGCCCCGAAAAAAATTGATTCTACATGTAGATGCTCTGTGGTGCGATCTGAGGCAATTTCTGACCACTTTTCAATATTTTCTTTGCAAAAGATACTTGTAGTGCATAATAGTGCCCTGTAAATGAGACACAAGTTCAAAAATCTGGGGGACATTTGACATTGTGTCCCCCATCCTTCATGTTCCCTTGTCCCCTGCCCCCCCCCCCCTCCCCAGGATCGACGCCCATGGCTTGATGCCAAATTGGTACCTCCCAACCTTTACAGAACTTTGTAAGTACGGTACACGGTACCGTACATACCGGTACACATTCAATACAGCATTTGCGTTGAGTTTGAATTATTTAGGTGTTTTTAACAGCAGTCGTACCGGGTACTTCCACATATCATGCACATAACAATACCCACTGCAGTGCTTACACATTGCGTGTATGCTTAATCCTTCTTGAGGCTTCTAGAGAATGATGCCATTGTGAATGCACAGTAATTGGTCTGTGAGTCAATGAACTCAGAAAGTTACATGGTGAAAAATCCATGGATTAAAAGTAACCTCCAAGGGTAAACATGTATTGCATAGATCTACATACATGTACGGTACATACGTGTACATTGTACATACTGTACGTGTACGTGTACGTGGACATTCCTTCCTCCATGGTGTACATGTATGTATATTGTATTTGTACGAGTTTGTATTCATTCTTCAAGCAAAATTGATGGAGAAATATATAAATCATTCAGTAGGCCTATTTGTTTGTTCAATGTTACAAACCCTCATCCTGATGTCTCCCCATAAAATAAAAAGAAAGAGTTTGAACAAAACCCACCTTGAAACAGCACAACATACTGTATTTACCCACACCCAAAGATTTCCAAGAAGGCAGCGCAAAAATAAATCAAAGTTTATCCAATCCAACCACTCTCCATCCTCCCAAAATATCCTGGGAAAGTTTACCAAGTTTCAGACAGGTTTGCAAACATCCACAAACAGATGTCTCCTTGTTGATACTTTTTTGTTTGTAATTCCCCCAATCTACAAGCATAAATCATAACTTCAGCGCCCTGGGGCACAGCAGTTTGTCAACCTGCAGCCTGCAGCCAAAGACCCAGAGAAACAGGTTAAAGGGACTACCACACACACGACCTGCTCACAAGTCCATACATCATGTTCATGTTCAGGTACTTCCCAAGTTGTGATCAGACCTACAACTTTAAACATAACGCAAACATAGAGCAAGATAGAGCAAGAAAAAACAAAAGGTTCATGTACATTGCATGTATTTTTAAAATAAAACTCTTTTAATAATTTTAGTTCATGGAGGTAGAATTATGTCTCACAGTCACCTACCCATGGTGAAACTATCAGGTCAGCTTTAGTTGACGTTTAAACTCCCTAGCATAATTTACTAGGAACCATACCCATTCTGGCAAATTCCAACACCCACATGGGAAACTGTACACACACACACTGTTGGACTTAGTTTCTGGAGGTATGCCAAACCCAATGTACATGTAAAAGACCATCAGTTTAGGGGTACTGTACCTATCCCAACAGATTCCAACAAAACCTGAGCTGCTGGACTTTGATGGGTTGAGTTCGGTTTAGGGTTAAGGGCCTACATGTAAATCACACAATCCAAATATTCTGTGTTTTTTGAGCCGCATCCATTGTGAGATTTCAGGAACCACTGAACTCTGGCAAGAATCCAACATGGCTTCAATGAGGGTCCGGTGCTCTACATGGGTACAATTCCATTCTGGTTGGGACCAGGGTTAAAAGGCTCTACCTGGGTAGCCGACCTGTGTACACACTGGTGCAAGTGTGAACGGTATGCCATGCTACCTGGGTTCGATGGAACCAGGCTCTGCATACCGATACGGTGGACATGTATTGATTTGAACAAGGGTAGGCAAGACGATGGTACGAATTTAAGGCCTTTAAATAGATTTTGAATTTTTGACCCAGGGAAAACCTCATCTCAACCCTGGTCCTATAACCAGGGTTGGATTTTACCTATTTATAAGCGCCGGACCAGTGTAAAGCCCTGTTAGATTCTTGTGAGTTTCCAAACTATATTTTGGATAGTGTGGTGAAAAGCCGAGTACATGTCTCCCAGAAGTGACTGCCAACAAATGCACTTTGTACAAAAAACATTGATCACTGAATCTTAAAGTCAGCGCTACTGAACAAGAAAATACAAAGACTCAACCAAAGATTGCACAGTCTCTGCAGCACAGAAGCTCATTGAATGAACATTTCAATAGAGATCCACAGAGCTACAATATACATGTACAGTTATTTCTTTAAGGCGACCTCCCACAAATTCAAGGGGTCAGAGTTGTATACAGGGACCCAAGCAAAGGGGTGCCACTTGAGGTTGAAAGGTGGCAATTTCTATGATTGATTGGGTGCCAGGAACAGGTTGTCTTAATGGCAGGCAGTTCACAGCATCTTTTATGGTCTTGGTCTTGGCTTGGGAAATTCTCATCAAGCCTACCAATTCTATACACAGTGTCTTCATGCTGTTCTTTTATTTTTTAAATTGATTCATGGCAATGATGTACACAATGTATGGATCTGCAAAAGTTTTTGGATGAATATTTTTCATGAAAGCTACGCACAGCAGGGCTGGATTTCGAAACAGTTTTGTATTAGATTATTCGGACTTGATCGAATGTACACCGGTAGGGAAATGCGATTCAAGTTTATCATGCGCCATGGGTTAAAAAAAATTTTTTTGGGGGGGGGTTTCACTTCCAATAGTGAGTAAGATACTGGTACCTCTTGTAGGAATAACCTGTTCTCACGGCTAACTCCAGCAATAAGGTCCCCAAGGCCCAAAGGTTCACTGGCTACATTAGTCTGGATGCCAGTAATTGCTCTGGAATTATAGAAATTTATGAAGAAATGGAACCGAACCCCCCCCCCCCCCCCCCCACCCATTTGAATGGTCTCCTGATCATGCATACATTTGTACATTTGCAAGGGTCAAGATGCAGTAAACTTTGAAGATAAGGATGAAATACCGGTATCTGTAGAGAACAATGTACACGGGACACACTGATAGTGTAGATCATGAACAAGTGGGTTCTTGCAAATTTTGCAAGCCTCAACTGAAATCAAATTTTCCCATCAAATTGGCCTACATGTATGCAACACTTGCTTTTCCTTCGCCCCTCTTTCCATTACAGTCTCTTCCACTGACCCTTGAATAAATGCGCTTGTAAGAGGGAGGGACCGTTTCCCACGAAAACAAAATAAGAAGTTGATGACAGAGGACTGACCTCAACCTCAAACCGGGCCAAACGCTGGCATCTGGAGTTTGGGTTAAAAACTGCCTGCAGGAAATATTAAAATCCAATTAGGCGGCGAACCGATTCCCGACAAAAAAAAAAATTGCACCGTTGACCGGGATCAAGGATTTAAATGGAAGATCTGGATGGTGTGAGAAGTGAAAAGAGGACCGGAATGATTGTACGAGTACAGCTGGTTAAATGATTTTTTGCTTCCCCCTCCCAAGTTTGAAGCTGAGCTAAATATTTGTTGAATGCAACATTGTTCAAGTGCAACGTTTTTGCCATTTTTTTCGTTTTTTTATTGGAGCTGACCTTGATAGACGGACAAGGGACAAATTGTTCTGGTTCTACATGTATGCAGCTATTGGACTTTCCAACAGATCACAGTTCGCTGTGGTTGGATTATGATGGATTCAGCAGGTTGCCACAAGAAAACCTAAAAAACTTTAGTGTTGTTGTTTTTTATACAATGTAGACACACATTTTGATACAGATCTGTATTCCTGTAGACTGCTACACCCCAACTGTGCCACTGTGCCAACTACATGTACATTGTACATGTACATGTACATGTATGGCTAAAGGCATAGGCCCTATAGTTTGACCATACAGTTGGGCATGTATCTAGGCTAACAATAGCCAAACTACTTTGGGAGTACCCAACTATGCATGACTTAGACATCAAACACCTGGAATACAGTGTATTACATTGTGTTTACTCACTGAAAAATCAATATAACTACAGTGAGTAATAGGCAGGGCAGTTTCAGATGCAGTGAATATTTAAAGGGATATCATGTGCGATAGTCTCTGAAACTCAAACATGTACATCCTGAGCAAATGTACGGTATGCGTACCTGTATTCCCTGTTGGCTTACTGTCAAACAAAGAATAAAAGTCATCCAAACTGAATACACAATAACCAATGAGGAATGATACAAATATTTGAAAAATGGATTTTCTCTGACTTTTTTTTTACCTTGCCATCTAAAATTTCTAATTTGGCATACTAAGGCCAAAAAAAAAAAGGCTCTGGTTCCTGGTATGCGCGCGCGTCGCCGAAGCCATGCGCGTCGGCAAAATGAAAAAGTTTTTTTTCAACAAAAGATGATGTCTCAAAACCGCCAAACTCACTGATTTGACTGGAATCCTGCTGCTGCACAGTTTTATCGTGTTTTTAGATGGGGTTATGATCGAGAATAAGCTTTATGTGGCCTCTCTGGACTCCCATATTTGCACTAAGTTTAGTCGGGCACCATTTGCCGTCATCAGCCGACATTTGAAGCAAAAAAAAAAAACAGGTAAAAAAAAAAAAAAAGCCGCGTCGCCGCACCACTTTTTGGGCAAGCTCCATACCAGAAACCGGAGACTTTTTGGGGGGGGCCTAAGAGTAATGTACATAATAAAGTGTACCGGTAGGCCTAATGGCACAATTGATAGGCCCTACAAGTAAATGTGCAAATTTACATGGAATGCTTTTGAAATACTGAATCCCACAAAGCTAAATTTTATGCTTTGTTAAACACCTCTCTGCTGGCACTGTATGCATTATGTAGCCTCTAGACCCTTCTGGGCAAGCCAAAGATGAAATGAAACATTGAGTAAATGGATCATAATAACTGTCTAGTACAAAACAAATGTAAATCACCACTCTTGCAGAAAATATCCAATACGCCCCTCCCCCCCCCCAAACTCCCTTTCATTACAATCTACAATTGCCAACCAAGGGAACAAGAAAAAACTTTTAAAAAAAGTTAAAGAAATGAGCCTGCGAATAACACACCCACACTGCAACACCCATCTCATATTTCATGTTGATGTTACTTTCAATGTGACAAAAGTTTTAAGTTACAGCATTATAGCTATGGGCCAAAGGTTAAGAAGCGGCCCCACTTGTTAGCGGGCCTCTTGCCGAAAAACAGTTTCCCTGGACAAGCCGGCACCCTTGAAATTTACGACATCTGCCTTGGTAGGGGATTGTGCACAGCAGGGTGGAATTGGAGAAAAAAACACTAAAATAAAACTATAAAAGTACATGTACATATGTACATGATAATTTGTTGAGGTGTTTTGGAGCCAAAATGTCATTGAACGCAGACACAATAATTCAATTGAAACTTGGGTAATAAACTCTAAAAACTTTTGCACAAAAGATCACTTCACCTGTAATTTTACTTGTAAAACTAAAAATGTGGTTTATGTAAATTACTTTATAATATGAACGTCATATAAATGTGTAGGTGTGCACACGTTGTAAGTTTCCATATATCCCAAACCAATTACAATACCGCTGGGGAAAAAGGAAAACACATATAATTTTTTTTTTACATCTGAAACAGTGACATTTTTAAAACTGTTTTGGGAACTTTTAAAAACAAGTACAGGTCTACATGTACACTCTGTAAGCCAACGCAACTTTAACTGCTTTGTCCAACTTCTTATTTTGTATAGCCTACAGTAAAAGTTCACAGTAAAAGTTCACTGCAAAATAAAAAAAATGAATTCAAATAATTTGTGTACAGGTTCAAAAATTTCCCCCTTGAAAATTCAGGTCTGAACTTGTCTTTTTCCATAACCTGTCCTATCCTACATGAAATATCTGGCTGACAATGATAAGACAAAGTGTTGCTAGGGGCCTGGGGAAATCACCTATTACCCAATCCATAAACCACAAGCTGTCCACGTCTATTAGATTGTACACATTCTGGGCTATTTGACCTTGATTGCACTGTCTAGAGTCAGGGAGCTCCGTACCCTGGGTTCAACTACCCACGCCTGGTTCCCACGGTCTACCCAATCTGCACTTGTGGTATGCCGACCGCTGGCCAACAGACACTGGTGGGCAAGTCCATCGGAAATGATTCCATCAATCAGTCCACGAGACAGGTACATGTTTGCAGACACAGTACAAAGTTCAGCATTTTTTCCCCCTGATTATTTCAGTCAGATTTGACATTGGTGATAAAATTCCTTCTGATAGCTTTGTCAAGTGCTTGCAAACTCAAACTTCAGCGTTATTGCAAACATGTAAATTTTGAATAACAATGCGTTTGCCCACACTTTTTAAAAATTTAACGGCCACACAGCTTAACATTTAGGATCACTAAGAACATTCTGTACATTTATGTAGAAATTAAAAAAAAACGTAAATTTAATCTTTAAATATTCATGTTTAGATGAGTGATGTACAGTATAATTTGGAAATTAATTGACATGAAAAAGTTTGAATTTGGAAGGATATTTGATGTTTTTTTCTTGTTTTTGTTTTCCCCTCATTTTTGTATTGATAATAAATTAGGCCAGAAAATAGTTCTGCTTCCGGTTTCCCTACCTACCCTATTCTGACAGCCCCTACCCTATTTTTTTATGGGAAAAATGAGGAAAAACACCCAAAACCATCAATTTCTACCTTTTACCCTTGACTACATGCAGACGCCTACATATTATCGCACACAAACAAATTTGCCCCCTCCCCCCAAAAAAATTCTCTATCTACCTACCCTGTATTTACGAATGCCATGTAATCGGAAGCATTTTTTTTTGGCCTTGTGGTTGTGTATGGCGATCGTGTATTCTACGGGCCCGGTTCCTATAGTATTTGAGCATGATAGGGGAACAAAATCCACTTTTAAATTATTTGACCAACATGACCGACCAAACTAGTTGGCGACATTTAAGAACATATACATGTAGGTACATGTCACAGTTAAGGGCAGGGTTGGATTTTTGAGGGAAATTTGGGGGTAAAATGACAATCACAGCGACAAAACGCAACAAGAAAATAAAAATGGCGATGACCGTGCGATGTTCACTAACCAGTGAGCACGCAAGTCCCGCTGCACGGCACCAACCGGCCCGCAAACTGTGTATGAAATTTGTAACTTCTACCTCAAGAAACTGTTCAAAAATTACCAAAAAAGGTGTCAAAACATTGAGAGAAGTCTGCTTTAGGTTGATATCATTCGTTTAGAAATGAAAAAAAAATTCTTGATTCTAATTAAATTTGATCGCAACAAAACAGGGGCCCTACACGATCGCCTTACAAGTTACAATACATGTACATGTAATTAATTAAACTTCTCATTTCTGACTAGTTTTGAAACGATAAAATAACTCCACTGTTTCCAAAATATGAAGGTTTTTTTCAAGCAAATCTGGATAGATTTTGGAGAGGCCGTAAGCCCATAGGTCTATTCAGCTGAAAACAATGAAGGGAGATTGTATTTGTACATGTACTGATGTACATCGTTCATAAAACTTCATCCTGATAATCATACATGTAGCATCATCATCGTGGCGACAATGCCAACACAAAATGTAAAGTTTATCTCTCCCGTGTCTTAAAATCGAACCAAAAACTCACCACACGCACGTTGCCGTCGAAGTTGTTGCCGATGAACCGTTGACACTCCGGACCGGACATTAGTCGTCGAAGAAGTGAAGAAAGCGTCAAGAAATTCCCTCAAACAGCCCGATGATGTACCGACACACCAGTCACTAGTGATATTGACACCCACCCACTATAGTCCTAAGAAGTAGTAGTACTAGTAGCGCTGATGTTGTAAAATGCATTCCGACCACAGATCCGACGTGCACTGCATTTCACAACATTCTTCCAAGCGGTTTGATTTGCAAAGTTTGGTCCAAAAAGCGACTTTGCAATAGCGCCCTCTATCTCCATCTAATCAAACCACCTGTTGCGTCTACGTGGGCGTGGCCCATTCAGAGTTTTCATAATGAATAACAAAACATTCCACATTTTTTGCACGTGATTCATGTTTCATTCACGAGCAAAGGCGAAACTGGGGGAAAAATGATAAAAGTTTCAAGAAATATCGGGTTTTTTTAATTCATAGGAAAAGACAAATACAATATCACCGTGTCGGTTTGTGCATGTATTTTAAATGTTGCGAAATAGGCATATAGGCCGATATTGAAAACCTTTGATCAATTAAAAAAAAAGACAGAACAAAGGAAGTAAGATTCGTGCGTATTTTTCGAATTGTTTATACAGTTCCAAAGGGGTTGGGGGTTGGGAAATGAGTCAATCATAACTTCGTTAAAACTTTTTGTATTGCATGTTAATTTATTGACAACAGAGGGCGCTATTCCAAAAAGTTAGCGTACATGTACGTCATAGAGCTGTATACAGCTAGATGGTGTACGTATAAACATAGCCGCCTGCCCCAATTTTGTCTAGCCCCCTCCCCCAAAAAATCCATTAAAAAATGGCAGTAGCCAAATTTAGAAATTGACGTCATCTGCAAATTGTCTAACCCCCAACAAAATAGTCGTGAAAAGGGGGTATTTGTACACTATTAGGTAATATAGTGTGCGTGATTGTAGGATTTTATCAGCGCCCCCCAGCGCCTAAGTGTCCGGGAAAAAACACCGGTCTACATTTCAGCACACCTCCCTGCAAACATTTCTGGATCCACCCCTGCTTAATTAACGTATTTTTAAACTTTAAAAATCCATGTTGACTTCCATTAGGATTGTATTGCAAATAAAATCCTGTATAGTTACGGTCATAATAACTTGATTAATTGAGGTTTTTTTCTGAAATGAAATCTTTTGATGCCAAACATCATGACAAATGAGTGTACGAAAATTCATTTTAATGTAACGTGTATTTCTTGAGTTGTTGGCCCGAAATTGGGTTAGGTGGTGGAGATCGAGACCACTATAATAGAGGGCGCGCCACATAAATAGTGGTCTTAACAATGCATCAACACGGATGCTGCACAAGTGAAGAAAAAGAACATCATCGTTTCCGATGAACTACTCAGGAAATACAAAATGGATTAAATTGAAATTTCGTGCAATTAGTTTTCAAGATGTGTAGCATGAGTGGTTTGAATGGTGTGAGAAACCGTGGAGCTATAAATATAATATGATCGTAACAATCTAGTGTTTTAAACGTTAAAAATCCATGTTGACTTCCATTAGTGGTCTCAACAACGCATCAATACGGATGCTGCACAAGTGAACAAAAAGAACAACCTCGTTTCCGATGAACTACTCAAGAAATACAAAATGGATTAAATTGAAATTTCGTGCAATTAGTTTTCACGATGTGTAGCATAAGTAGTTTGAATGGCGTGAGAAACCGTGGAGCTATAAATACAATATGATCGTAACAATCTAGTGTTTTAAACGTTAAAAATCCATGTTGACTTCCATTAGGATTGTATTTGTTGCAAATAAAATCCTGTATTGTTACGGTCATAATAGCTTGATAATTTGACGTTTTTATTATGAAATGAAATCTTTTGATGTCAAACATTGTGACAAATGAGTGTAAGAAAATTCATTTTAATATAACGTGTATTCAGTGGCGTAGCCAGGAATTTTTTAGGGGGGGGGGTGTGAAAAGTAATTCTGTCCCCCGGTTAAACTGTCCGGGGGGACAGAATTACCTAGGTAAAAGTGTCCTCCCCGGCCCGTCAATTATGTCCCCATCCAGGTAATTCTGCGTCCCAGGGTTTTTTGTCCCAATCTTTTGAAACCCGGAAGGCCAGTTCTCTTGATTGGTTTTATGAATTCACTCTACAAGTTATACATTTTGGACTTTTAGTCTGCCCTTCATGAATATAAAAATATTTAATTTGGCCTAATAGATGATATGTGAACACAACGTTTCGATTTGGAGTACGGTGAAATCTATCGCGATTCTACCGCGATAGGTCAATACAGCGGCGATGCATGGCGATGGCCCTCGTCTCATTGATACAACGCCTACTTGGATTGGTCTGTGTTGCCATCATAGCGCGTAACGACATTTCCTATTGGACGAATTTCCATTGTAGAGGGAGACGCATATGTACACATGTGATAATCACTGCCACATATCTTGCAGCATGTACTGGCGCGCGCAACACGCTGCTGCTCTCAGTATATACTGCATAGGGACACATTTACCAGGGGGACACTTTCACCGTTGGGCAGGGGGACAATTTTACCTGGAGGGGGACAAATCTACCAAGGTAAAAGTGTTCTTCCGGACACATTTACCGGGTCACGTGCTGGTAAATGTGTCCGGGGGGACACATTTACTAGGGGGACAGAATTACCTGTCACACCTGCTATAATGTGTCCGCCTGTGCACAAAATACGGACATAGCCAACTTGGTTAGGGTGTATTTGTACACTAGAATTCTGTAATATAGTGTTAATAATCGTCGGATTTGAACAGCGCCCACATTGAAACTATGGTGCGATCCCCCCTCGCCCCACCTATTGATGTTGTGGAGCCAAGTGTGCGGACAAAGAAACCTGTCTACATTTCACCGATGCTTTGCTGACGAAACCCCCCCCCTGCAAAAAATCCTGGATCCGCCCCTGTTGTCCTCTTCTTCACGAACTCTAAATATTTCATCGTTTCAATGTCTTCGTAAATAAACGAAATCGAAACAAACTCCACGAACATCGACGCTGCCACATAAGAATGGACGGTGGTATTACGCTTAAAAAAAAGTAGGCCCTTACCCCCCATATTGCACGGAGAGTATATTAAAAGGTACGGCCTAGCCTACGGATGATCATCTGCTCGAGCGAAATTATATTAACTCTGCTTATCAGCAACCCAGTTAATTTCTCCTTTTCATAAGAATTATGATGAAAAGGAGAAATTAACTGGGTCGCTGATAAGGAGAAGTAGATCTGATTAAAAGCTCCATTTATAGCCTCGAAAAACAAGGTTAATCAATCATGCTGACAGGAAAAAAAACTTTGCCATTAAATCGTCCCTGTCTCGGCAAATAAGCAGCCATGCACGTCAATATCCTTGATTGTTACCGTAGAAACTTGGCCTAGCTTCACGACGATTGATGCCTTCTTGTTCCTTTAAAGGATGTATATACTTGTACGTAGCACATCAACACCAAAAGCAGAATGTTATGAAATCTCTGATATTAAAATCCGGCAGGTTCAATACTGAATCATTGTTTTCGTCCTCTTTCTTTTTTTGGAAATCCGAAGGACTTAAAAGCATCATCAATTCTTTTAAAAGAGTTTGATCTTCCAGGACGATTTCCCACATCTTCTGTTCGCCAGTTCGCCATTTTGTAAATTAACGGTCTCTTTGTCTTGTCAACCATTAATATAATTATTAATAATATTCACACAAAAAGACAATACATTACCCGATCGTTTCTATGGAAAATCAAGATAACACATCGCCGTTGCTCTCAGTCATAAGTAACTTCAAAACGACCGGCAGTTGACATTTCATGCCACTTGGCAAATATTGCCAGCTCTGTTTGTCATCGTGCTTGATAGTTACCGTGGAGATGTCGCCCAGTTTTTTTATGAGATTGATCACATCAGTAATTTCTTGATGATTCTTTTTTTTTTTTTTATCTGAGCGGGGCTATTAAAACTATATTAAGAAATTAATGCCGCAATCAATCTACGTGCTTGTGCGCACTCCATAACTTAGGAAAGCGCACACATACTCAAATTTGTATCCCCGTGGAGACATCGCTTTGTTCTCGTGTACAAAATCGTGAGAGGGTCAAAACCTATTTTTCAAATGCTCATATTTCAACCAAAGATACTCTCCTGGCTTGGAATTCCGACTAAAATATCCCTTACATAAAATACTTAAATTTACGACTGATAAGTATACCTTGGATATTCCTAGTTTTTGAGTGGAGACCTATTCGCCTTTAGAAATTGCCTTGTGGAGACCTTTACTATATTTTGTTCCGTATTATACCCGGGTCTCCGCAAGGCATCATGTTTCGAAACACAGAAACGCCAAGAAATGTCGTGTGTCCAAAAATGTCTGCGTTTCGATATTTTACTGACAATTTATAATATATATTATTTATAATTACGGGGCCTGAGGTAGGGAAATAGCTCAGTTGGTTGATTATTTGCCTCGATAGACTCCTAATAGGATCGAGGATCGATGTGCTGAGGGGGGGGGGGGAATGTCCCCCACTCTGAAAATACTCTAGTTAAATTTGACCAGAAAACAGCCAAACTTGTATTCTAAAAAGCCATATTCACTGTTCAATTTGGCCTGACACATTTCAAGGTCAAAAGTGACACTTTTGCGGGTTTAAAACCACTTCGCGCGGGGATTTTTTTGCCGAAAATTTCGATTTTCGTATAAGGCAATTTTAATTTGAGATCAACACACGGGTCCGTCTCACGGACTTTGTGTCATGTGTACAACAGGCACGAGGGATTAGCGTAGTTAGACGTCACCCGGAAGCGAGTCGAGGCAATCTTGACGTCTTGACCCGTCATCCATGCCTGTGTACAAAAACAGCCAGTGCGTGTCATCAAGTCCTCCGACGAGAACTGGTTAAATTAAGACTTCTCTGACTCCTTTCCGAAACCTCTGACGAACATCCGAATTGCAATCCGCCAATCTTTTTAAGAGCAGCGTAGGAAGTTCATCTTGCGGAGCACCTCCTTACAATCTTTCCTGAATCGTCTGTTCGCGAAGCCGTAAATCAGCGGGTTGACCACGTTGTTAATTAACAGAGCAACCTGCATATTCTGGACTATATCACGCAACAACACTGGCGGATCATCCGCAAGAACCGAGAGAATGTTGCATGTGAGATAGGGTAGCCATGTTAGAAGGAACACCGCACTGGCAATGAAGAGCATCCTGGTCGTCTTGCGCTGAAGGACTGCACCGCCTTCCCTTTGAGGGGCGGGTCCTCTTCCGTTGCCTGGCTTTGCGCTGGGTTTTCGTTCATCACCAACATCATCTTGCATTGCCTGTCGGGTTGTGGGTGTCAGGAAGAGATGGCCAGCAACATCTTGTGGAGGTCTACAGGGAACAGTGCTTGAAGGGACATTGTTTAGGTTGAAGTCGGTACAACCGTCTGAGCTGGTACCTGCATTGTTGCTGAACATCGATAAGGTCCTGTCGATAAGGGAACTGTCCATTTCACAAGTTGCCGCGCTGGGCTGTGTACATTGTTCCAGAGGTAGGTTGTGTTCAAGTTGTACACCATTTGGGTCTTGTGGGCTCGGCTCGTCATTGTGAGAGGCACATACTTTGACGTGTTTCCTGACTCGGGCAAAAACCTTTCCGTAACACAGGACGACCGTCGCAAACGTACCCAGGAACGATACCGACATCAGTACCCACGACAATGTGCCGAGCGTTTGCGAATAAAACAACAACACGAGATAACCAGGGAGGGTAAGGAAAAATGCGCACAGCAGAGCGACCAAGGTAGCTATCTTACCCCGCATATGGGTGAACAATCGCTTCTGTGAGCGGCAAATGCAGTCGTAGCGGTCCACCGCCACGAGCCCGGTGATCAGAAAAGAGCTGACGACTGCGGTACCCTCCACAGCCGAGAAGACAAAGTATGCGTTGACCCATGATGTCCAGTCACCGGAGAGAATGAGAGCCCGTGAAGTAATCACAGGGATTCTCAACACACAGACAGTCAGATCTACCCAGGCTAAGGCCAGGATTAGGACATGGGTGCTGGTCTTGCGAGCTTTAGTCCAGTAGACACGGAGAATAAGGCAGTTACCTGGAACGCCGAAGGCAAACGCCAAAATATGGACGACGAGGTGGAACACATTTCTGACTGTGTAGTCAGGGATCTCAATGTCCCAAGTAAACTCAGGAGGCTCAAACGTTACATTTGATCCCCAAATATCCGACATGGTTGGTTGCACTATGAGCAACAGATCTCAAAATGTTCTGTTATTGTATTTAGGCCCACTCAATGTCCAAACACCCAGCGAAACTCTGATGGATTTATTATCTTGGAATCGTCACCGTATAAATGCAGATGTCGCAGACAGACCCCGCAACGGTTACATTTCGACCAATGACAACACCGTATGATGACAACCGTTGACGTCATTGCCGGATCAATCAACGGTATTGCTTTTTCACCACAAACGTTATAATTTATGCCCAAACGGGGCTGCGATGATGCAAAAGCGAGACAAGATGCGAAAGCGGTCCGTTGAAAATGTACAGTGGTACAAACATTCGGGCCATTTTCTCGCAAGTTCTCTAGGATTTCTCGATTTTTTCTCTGTACAACTAAATCGTTATGGGAACTACTTTCTGGCCTAACTATTTTCTGGGGGGGGGGGGAAATAAGATCGTCTGTCTATCAAGGTGCACGGTACTAAATTGAAGTGAGAATTTCTGCGCGAGCCCATTTGCATGAACTTTGTTTGAAAAAGAAGACCGTTGGATTAAAAAGGTTGGAATGTGTTAATATAGCCGAGGACCAACTCCCTGGTTTTTGAGCTTCCATTCGAGGGCAGACTAGATAAAATTACGGTTGGAAAGAGGGTCCTATTTGCCTGAGAAAGTAGAGGGATGGCATTTGTAAAATGGCTGCATGCAGGCTTTGGAAGTATCACTTTTCGGAAGGTGAGTTTTATTGGTGTGGATATTTAAAAATGTAATTGGCTATCCCACCAAAAATCGTAAAGAAATGAAAAGATAAAGGACACAACAATTTTTGTTTCCTTTTAGAAACCCCAGTGATGTCGGCTTGCATGTTATTTGACCCTGAACTTTTGTTGAATTTACAGTTTTCAATGGGGGTTGAATTGGTGCAGTGCACGCTTTATATACAGGAAAGGTTGCAATTTCCCCCAAACCACAAACTGTTCATGACTTCGGATGGTTTTTGTTGGGGGGGGGGGGAGGGGGCTATTGTTTTCGGTCATCGCAACTCTTCAGCTGTTGTGCTCACCTTGTACTCTTTTGACAAAACGGTCTCTAAGTTGTTGGTAGAAATGCGAAAAACCTCAATATTTTGGAATTATCGTCATGATATAACAATAATTCAGGGTCTTATTGAAAGAAAACTGTGTTTTGTGTTTTTCTATACACTTAAAATCGACCAAAGCATAATTACATTAAAAGCAATAATTATTGCACTTGATCTAATACTGCACCATATGATGTCAAAGCCGTATGCTGAGCCGGCCAGCTGTAGGTAGTCCACAGCTGCGGCAGCCTGCTGGACTGTTTTCTTGCGATCAATTGAGCGCACGCCCTCATGCGCCCGATCTGAGCTTAGCGCACAAACCGTCATTAGATTTCTCCAGACGAGTGTTTGTTTGAGAGGGCGCCCTATACTGGGCCTGTGACAACAACAAAACCGGCAAGAATCTGGACGAAGCCGTAGAGCGCGTCCGAAGTACTTGGCCACGGCTGGAAATAGCACACAGATCGGAATTAGCTGCAGCCACTTCCCATAGACAGCCACTTCCCATAGATCTGTGTGCTAAATTCAGCCAGCCGTAGCCAAGTAACTAGGACGCAGCTGGAACATATAGGGCCAAGTTCGCGCAAGGACTATAGTTGACCAATGGTTAACTAACGTTTGCCCGAACTCTGTCTAGTCGACTGTGGATGACTACGCTAGTCGACTATTTGGAACCAGCCTACTGGGGTTGGTTGCTTCGCTGGTAACCAATAGCCGTGCGCATTCATAACGCTAGCAGAGAGCCAGGATCAGAAGTTTTGCAATGACATTTTGACCAGCGTTTGACTAGAGACGTTCGCACGTTGCTATCAGTGCGCAGGTGTAAGGTACGTCACGAATCAACCACTAGTCGACTAATGGTCCTTGCCCGAACTTGGCCTCGGTTGTGTTTAGGTAAGGCCCCACCAAGCGTCACGATAAGCCTGTGATCGATCATGGTGTAGGAATCACTCGTCCCCACCGCCCTGCCCAAGGACAAGGGTGACCTCATTTCTTTGACCTCTCATTGAAAGAATTTATTTTCCCGGTGGTGAAGGGTCAGCCCTTACGTGTGCACAGAGTAGCGCGAGGAGTGCACGTGCGGGATTGCTTACAAATCTTCGTTTCCTTTACAATATCTTTTGAGCGGTAAGGACGGGCGAAGTGATGTGGGGGAGTTATAGGTCTGTTCCAGGCGTTGGCTCCTCCTGTGCTGCCCTCTATGGTTTAGATGTGGGTTTTCCCCTTATCACGTAATAAGTCTGTCGTATGGGTCTGTCTTCACTCCTTGGTTTACACAGATTTCTATATCTATTATGGTGAAGGGAAGCCTATTCGGTGCATAGGGCTTTTCTTGGGCCATGACTTTCTTCGAAGGTATACATGTATATGCTACCTCCTAAAATTCGTGAACGATTCGTGTGAGATTTGCGGCCACTAATCAGAATCCCGGAAACTAATTAACATCCCAGAATCAAGTATTTTGAGATTTAGGTTAAAGTTGACGTCCTTAGGACAAAGTTGTGGGTGAACGGCTAGCCATCCATATGTTCTTTGAAACAACAGCCCAAATCGCTTTACAGCTAATCACACGGCTAGAATCACATTGTCGCACACTCAAACACTTTCAATCAATCGAGAAATGATACTCAATCAGGGATTGGTTCTTGTCACTCAGTTTATTCAACGTCATTGGTCATTGGAACCATTCTTTTTGGTATCGCAATATACAAGCAAAATGTAAAATGTGCATATTAATTCACATGCAATGAAAATAATTAGTTTTTTGGCCCTCATGCCATATCTCAATGAGTGTTTCATGGTCAATTTAATTTACTTTCAATAAGCCCAAATAGGTCGACAAATCGCTTTGAATCGTGCATGATTTCGAATTTTTGGTGTATTATTTTTACTTGCATTTCAAACAAATGCCCGCCCCCCCCCAAAAAAAACACCAAAATGTGCAACGCGATAATTTATTTAGTGAAAAACAGTTAACACTGCAAAGCCCACTGACAAAGGAGGAATAAGTTTTGTTAAACAAAGACCGTGTTTTACGTTTATTTTTTTTTTCAGAAGGAACAACTAGAAACCTAAATATTTTGCAATTTTGCAATATAATATAAGTAATTAAAAACGTCAAAGCAAACATTGAAATAAAATCAGAATAGCTTAACAATTCTATTTTTATTAATTTTGTTTGCATTTATTTTTGGCTTCAATAAGATCAGAATAAAGCAAAGAGTTAAAAAAGAATAACCCATGTTTTTCTACGACAGGAATAACACTTAACCGCAGTTTCTAATCTGATGATGATTCTTGTGCAATATTCTTCTCCATGCCAGTGAGTCTCTAAAACGAGTCTCAATCATTTCTTTCCGTAATGTAATTTCTTTCTGTATTTGTGTAATATCTTCCATTAAAATAAGACTGTGTTCATGCAGACATATGTCTGCTTCCATAATGTTCCATAATTGTTTTACAATATACCGCTTATGGTCAAATTTCACGCATTTTCATGCTACATGTTTCCAGAGAATAAGATGATTTCCATGATTCCCATTGCACACCCTGGTAACTACCTGCATTCTCATCTGGGAAATATCGACCATTCAAGTGAGAATACCAACAACTATTAAACCACCAGGCTCCTGTGTAATGATTTGCACAACTATTACTGGAACGATCATTGTCACGATCCTTTGTTGAGAAGGGACGTCCTCTGTGATCCCACCTGGAATATGTGTGATACCCAAGAGCAAGAGAGTCACCGGCAGTGCTGCTGGTATCGTATTGGCCAATATTCAGATTGTACTCACCCGGGGATATTTGGAAATCTGAATACTTTGCCCATGCCATGTTGTTCTCCCAGTCCTGTAAATCAACGCGTAGCTCCCATGTTCCACGTGAATCATCAGACGTCAGAGTCACCAAGTTGTCATTGCCCAACCAGAACTCACCGGACAAATCACCAAAGCCAGACTGGTACTCGGCCCAGTTACGGTAGAAGTCCACGTTGCCATCTTGTCGCCTCTGAAACACGATCCATCCCCCGCCGTCAGTTTCCATGTCGCAGTAGACACTAAGACCGCCATTACCGAATCCCTCTGGGTAGATTGTGTAGATACTGCTTGAATTATAACCGGCATCTAAAAGCATCTTGCAACTTCTGTAGCGATTCATGGAGATATCGGTCAGTGAGTAGAGAGGTGTGTCCTCATCTGCATCAAAGTACACACTCCCTTGAGTTGCACTGAAGTCTTCGGGATGCTCTCGTCTGGTGGCGAGGTTCAACTCGCAGATTTTATTGCAGTCATTAAAGTTGAACGACTTGCAATGTTCATCCATGCTGCATTCCCGTCCGCAGATTACGCGAGATCGCACAGTTTTGGTTGCATATGCAAACTCCTTCAGTGCGCTATTTTCAGCGGCATAAAACGGATGTTCCCCGGTATAAGAAGTTTTAAATCCAGAGACAGGCAGCGTAGCTCCCAGGCATATGGTGGATATTATGTGAAACAGTTCTGAGCGAAAACTGTTTTTCGCCATTGTTTCGTTAATTTAAGTCTTTGTTATGACGAAAGATATAACATCGATCACCTTGTTTTCCATGTGATGCTTTCCAGGTAGATAGTCCAAAAAGCGTGTAACAACATTGAGCGATTAATTTTTTTATCAACAACGGTTGTTTAGGGCTAACTTTGCAGGCTGTACTGCTTTCAGTAGCTGTCTTCTTTTCACAACTGCTAGATTGCTCTATTGATACAGAGGCCTGGCGATGATGGGATTTTGTAGTTTACGAAAAGGAATGGGTCGACGTAGACGATGTGTATCTCTCTGATTGGTTATTAAAGTTCATACGTCATTCTACGTCAGTGGCTTTTGTTAATTAATTGTCGTCATAAAATAAATAAATAACGAGCAGTTTTCAAGTAAGTAGTCATATCGCTGGCAACAATAGCTCTTGCAATATTGATTTAGTTCCAGCGATTCTACTGAAATTGAGAGGGGGAATATTGCTCTCGTGGGAACAATATTCTGGTTACTATGCCTGACCCTTAATACCACTAGCTAATTGCTTCGAGGGGAAACGATTACCAAAGATGCCTCACTCTAGGAGCACGAGCTCATTACGCTCAAGGATGAACGATTACCAAACCTTTATTGACAGCCTGAAATTAAATAGAACCACAGACATTCAATGTTGTGTTGTAGGTCTGTCTGTCTTGACTCATTGGTTATGGCAGATTACATTTAAGTATAAGATTTGAGGCTTTGCATGGTGGAGATACTAATATTATTAATAATATTCACAGAAAAAAAAGATAAGCTTCATCAACCGATCGTTTCTATCCTGGAGAAGAAAGATAACACATCGCCGTTGCTCTCAGTCAAAAACAACTTCAAAACGGGCGGCAGTTGACATTGCATGTCACTTGGCAAATATTGCCAGCTCAGCTTGTCATCTTGCTTGATAGTTACCATGGAGATGTTGCTCATTTTGTTTATGAAATTGATCACATCAGTAATTTCTTGATATTTTGTTTCTTACCCTGCGCAGTACTATTTAGACTATATTAGGAAATCAATGCCGCAATCAATCAACAGCCTTGAGGCTTGCGCGCATAATAATCACTGCATAACACAGGAAAGCACACCCATACTCTAGCATGTATCCTTATACAGACATCGTGGTTTGAGCATTATGCTGTGTTTAGGTAAGCGCCACCAAGCGTCATGATAAGCCTGTGATCGATCATGGTGTAGGAATCACTCGTCCCCACCGCCCTGCCCAAGGACAAGGGTGACCTCATTTCTTTGACCTCTCATTTTGAAAGGATTTATTTTCCCGCTGGGGAAGGGTCAGCCCTTACCTGTGCACATAGTAGCGCGTGGAGTGCACGAGGCGGATTACTTGCAAATTTTCGTTTCCTTTATACAATATCTTTTGAGCGGTAAAGACGGGCGAAGTAATGTGGGGGAGTTATAGGTATGTTACAGGCGTTAGCTCCTCCTGTGCTGCCCTCTATGGTTTAGATGTGGGTTTTTTCCTTATCACGTAATAAGTCTGTCGCATGGGTCTGTCTTCACTCCTTGGTTTACACAGATTTCTATATCTATTATGGTGAAGGGAAGCCTATTCGGTGCATAGGGCTTTTCTTGGGCCATGACTTTCTTCGAAGGTATACATGTATATGCTAGATCCTAAAATTCGTGAACGATTCGTGTGAGATTTGCGGCCACTAATCAGAATCCCGGAAACTAATTAACATCCCAGAATCAAGTATTTTGAGATTTAGGTTAAAGTTGACGTCCTTAGGACGAGGTTGTGGGTGAACGGCTAGCCATCCATATGTTCTTTGAAGCAACAGCCTAAATCGCTTTTCAGCTAATAACACGGCTAGAATCACATTCTCGCACACTCAAACACTTTCAATTAATCGAGAAAAGATACTCAATTATTGATTGGTTTCGTCACTCAGTTTATTCAACGTCATTGGTCATTGGAACCATTCTTTTTGGTATCGCAATATACAAGCAAAATGTAAAATGTGCATATTAATTCACACCCAATGAAAATAATTAGATTTTTTGGCCCTCACTCCATATCTCGATGTGCGTTTCCTGGTCAATTTAATTTACTTTCAATAAGCACAAATACTAGGTCGACAAAACGCCTTAAATAATGCATAATGTCGAAATGTTGCCATTATTTTCAAGTTATTACCATTAATTACTTGCATTTCAAACAAATACTCCCTTCCCCTAAAAATACCGAGTTAGTGCAACACGATCATTAGTGAACAACGGTTAACAATGCAAAACCCATTTAATATCAAAATATGTTTCGTCAATTAAAAACCTTGTTTTACATTTATTTATTTTAAAGCAGGAACAACCAGAAACCTAAATATTTTGCAATTTTGCAATAAAATGTGAATAGTTTGAATGTCCAGACCCCATCTTTTAAACGTTATCCATGTGGGCATCAGGGGGCGGGGCTGCAACCCCCACCCCCACAATGCAACATTTTATAATTACTCCTGCATGAACGCGAATCTCTAGATATTTTTTTTGATTGATGAACATCTCAAGATTATATTTTGATATGATATCCTTTTCAATGTGGTAGCTTATTATTGATTATCACCCCTTGAATGTCCACACCAAAGATCCTATAGCGCCGCGTAGCAGAGCCTTCGGGCTATATGATCTTTGGTCCAGACCTTTTTTTTTCAACGAACCCTTTCGGCATCAGGGCGCGGGGTTACACCCCCCTCTGCCCCACATTGCAACAATTTATAATTACAATTACTGCTAGATCTAACAAAAATCTGCTAAATCACCCACAATTAGCCTACACTAAACATTAAAAACAATTATATACTCACATATAGATGTTATACAATTTTCTCTTTGAAAAGCAAAAAAGAAATAAAATGTAAAAAAAAAATTAAAAAATTATAAAATTTTCTTAAGAAAATGAGTAGGTTAATATTTTATTTAAAAATTGGCCGCGTGTCTAGCCTAGCTTCCATTAAGTTACTTTACTTTGTAGTCGTAAACGTCAGGGAATCTCGACGCTAGGAACATGCCTGCCTATCCCCGCTAGTATAGTATTCAAGGGTTTGTTTAAAGTGATTGAAGCATGTTCAAAACAAAATGTGCTATAGTTTTTAATAGGATCACCGATTTTACAGAATTCTGCTAACAATCTGGTACAAATTTCCATATGCTCTATAGATTTTCTGCTGGATTCGCATTTTTTTTCAAGCAGTCTGTCAAGTCTAGCCGAAAATCGTGCGGTACAAATTAATGTACACCATTTTCGTCTGCTCAATTTTTTTTTAACCATACTCCCTCGTCCAATCAAATTAGCTAGATTGACGAGAAGACGTCACCAACATACTTCTGACCAATGAGAGACAGGCCACGAGAGCCACGCATGCTACGTCACGGATACCTCCTGGAACGCCCTCCCGTCTTATTAAAATAGGGCATTTTTTCCCTGAAACTGATGCTACTCCATCTGGAAATGAAGACTATTCCATCATATTTGTTTCTTTTTTTTCTGTAATTGACAATTTCCATAAATGATGAAAGTTTTTGCATTGTGTTTTATATGTATAAGTGGAGAAATTTAGAATGCGGAGAAATACACACTGAATACTTCGGCCAAAGGCCGCGCAAAGACCAGTACGGAGCAACAGCCAATGATATAAAACATGACACGTTTTACCTCCATATCATTACGTCATGGAAAATTACCGAGAACGGGGCTGGGTCAACGGACTCTGTACTGGCGCAGGCAGCTCACAATGTCTTCCCGCTGAGCACAACTTGATACTTTAATCTCCGAGTCTGCCGTCCAGCTTCAATTAAGCCTCAAACGCGGAAACTTGTACATCATACCCTGGAGTCTTCATGGGCGCAAAAACATCAAATTTCATGAATTTGGACGTTTGGAGTCTTGCAAATCGACCAGAAAACCGGCCTCATGTACGGGGTCACTGCAAAGCTTCGACGCAGACATGTTGCGTCGTCGTCACCCATATTGAAAAACTGACTTGCTGTAGGCCTACAGAACTTGTCATAACTTTTGTTTTATAGAACTGAACTGGACTTCGCAAAGCATTCCTTTGAAAGCTCATTTTGTGCTGAACTGAACTGAATGGATACGTGGAATTTTTGTGAACTCATAATTTTGTCGAATGATCTGAATGACGGTTTTGGAAAATACTGGTCAGGCTTTTGGAGTTCTTCGGGGTGACTCCAACTTTAATTAAGGAACTATCGAGGTGAGTGAAAATTTATCATCTTCTCCTCCCGTCACACAGAACCAAAAGAGGAAAAATCGTCCCAATATTCTGCACTTTGAGCAATATGATATATGATATATCCGCCTGCCTTTTAGACTTCATTTCGAAGAAAGGTGGAGTCAGAAAATATTCATTCTTTTCTTTGACTTTGATCCTTGAATCGCATTTAAGTAAAAAAAATATATGTAATGTTATCTGCAATAATCATAATGTATTGCATTCTGTACATGACGTTGTATTTTGCATTGTTGAATATTTTCCGATACAATTCTGCAATTCTCTTTAATTAGCTAAAGAACATTGGAATATCGATAAGCACGAAATAGTCATGTGTGTTTGTTGCCAACGAAATCGCGTCCATTTTAGCCAACATTGAGTTAGTCTTTTTCATTGCTGAATAGCCTATTGAACGTTGAAATTCCATTCTTGTAGGCGAAAACCCTTTGGATTCAGAGGTATTAGCATGTGAATACCTGCCAATTTGTCAAAATCTTACATGCACATGCCTTTTGGTGCATTGCGCATTTCACGCATTGTGTCAAAAGCTAACTCGTGGTGCGAGTATGCACGTGGACCGCTCGTGGCCGGCGCAGTGTGGGCGTGGTAATAGATCATCCGGTGATTCTTATTGGTTGAAAAGTTGAAAGGCCGCGCGCGCGGTATGCAGCCAGGTGCACCGTTTTTGCTACACTTTCAAAGACATTCCAGCAAGGCAGGGGCTTACAGGGATTTACTCAAAAGTTGAAGTAAACAAGTTTAGATTTTTGTTGAGGGTTCCTTGGAATTTGGATTGCTTTTTTGTTATGATTGTATTAAAATGACAGGTTTAAAACTTATCAGATACAGAACAAATAGTTTCGAACTTCTATGTAATTATTTGAAGATGAAATGAAAAACCTGAACACCATAAAGGAGTCATCAACGGATTTTATCATAAACCTGAATTTATTTAATGTAAGCATACTATTTTGAGTATTATAGGGCGGAATTCCAGTGGACCAAAATTTTTTTTTTGGACAATGTATCCACGGATCTCAAATTTGTATAGAATCGCTCAAAATAATTAACTTTACACCATTAGCTTTAGGGTAACTTGTATATTATAAATACAACTATAAGTTCAAGAGGACAGCAGAAGAAAAATATTGAGAGCTGCATTATTATGATTGTATGAATAGAGATGTCATAACAGATAGCCGACGGAATTATTTGAAACTCAAATGAATTGGAGAAGACCTGCTTTTGCGATCGAGACCGGAGAAATTCGACGTTTGGAAGAAGGCAAATAAGACAAAGTTATGATTGTATTAAATGAATGCTTACGGTTCAGGTTTAAGGCGTAGGATTAAGGCGGGGTAGGTTGGGGGTATAGGCACGTGGCGCGCGTAGGCAGCCGAGCACACCAGCAGCAGCGTAAGGGAGCTTGACATGGCACAGCCATGGTGTAAAAATTAACTTATAATAATATTTTAACAAAACAATTTAAAAATTATCTTTTTGGGGCACAGTAAAAATCGTCGGGCAAATCGTAACTTGATCCTTAAAAAAAATTAACGGAACTCAATTAAAAATCTACATCGAGATAGTGTATTGTAATGGAAAAATACAATGTTATCAATATTAGAAAATTTCTCTTTAATATCGATTTTGGTTTTTGAAACAAGTAGACGTTACTGAGCTCTAAGCTTACATGGGTTGATGAGCATCCGTCATTTAAAAAAAATAGAAGGACATCGTTGGGTTAGTTTTCGCGATGGTATAATTGTATGTATGATATCGTCTTCCCGAGAAAGTGTTCTTGGTTATACCTTGTAAGTACGGTGAGATGCCGTCTTCCCGAGAAAAATATACTTCCCGGGTTGATGATATCTTATGAATAAGATATCGTCTTCCCGAGATAATGTCATCACGGGTAGGTGATATCTTGTTTGTAGGGTGAGATGTTGTCTTCTCGAGAAAAAATCTCTCGACGATGACATCTTGTAGGTGAAATATCCTCTTCCCAAGAAAGAAAATATTTCTCGGGTTGAAGATATCGTGTTAGTCAGATGTCATCTTCTCGAGAACAAAATGTATCTCCGGTGGATGATGTCTTGTAATTTAGATATCGTTTTTCCGAGAAAATATTTCATCACGGATTGCTGATATCTTTTAGGTGAGATGTCGTCTTCTCGAGGAAATAAAATATTTCTCGGGTTGACTATATCTTTTGGGTGAGATGTTATCTTCTCGAGAAAATGAAATATTTCTCGGGTTGATGGTATCTTGTAGGATATCGTCTTTCTGAGGAGATTATTCACTGGTTGATGATATCTTATTTTTCATATTTTCCGATACCTAATCAGTTAATAATTTCATTAAAACGGATGATGTCTACCTTCCGTGATAAAAAAAAGAAGATTTTATCAACTCATAGCTACTACGGAGCTCTTTAAAATATAGTTATTGTAAAAAAGGTCTTTTACTGAATCAAAATCATTAAAACAGCTTTTCTTACTGGAAAATAAAATGAAAATCTTAAGTTCAGAAAAACTCGATGAGGTTTCCTGTTTTGAGGGATACCAACGAATAAAAATGAAGGCAAAGCTATATATGTAGCCAAATAAAATATAAAAATTAAAGTGCATAAGCACTTTAATTTTAATAAATGTAAATAAAATAATAATACATCAATAAATAAAATTTAGGAAGCTTTAGCGTGCTGCAAAAGCGAGCAAATAGCAGCTTGCAAGACAATTAGGAACTTTGGGAATCGGGGAGGGAACGAACGTATTTAATTTATACCAACGTTATCCTGACAATGCCTTTGTGCATTGGCAAAAGTAACGCCAGTTGAAGTATGAAGAAAATTAAATTTTAACGTTTGGGATTTTATTTGAATAACAAACTGAAGAATCTGCGATGAAGACGGATAATTGGAGATGTTATCATATCAACAGAAATCAATGTTATAACTTGCCTGCGGCCGCATCACAACCGTATTAAGTTTGCTGATTTTTTGTGTGTAAAGCCGAAGGACTTACCTTGAAGAAATAATGGTGTAAAGATGTTCATTTTGCACTCATTTTCAAACTTTTGCGAAATAAGTCTGAAAACTCAATGTCCATTGGAATACCGCCCTCTAGAGGTGAAAATATATGATTGAGAAAGACGACACCCTTGATGGGTGCTACTATTGAGAAAAGCGACACCCTTGATGGGTGCTACCATAATCTCACCCTTGATGAGTGCTACTTTTGAGAAATACAACACCCGTAATGTTACCATTGAGAAGGACGACACCCTTGATGGGTGCTACTAGCACCCTTGATGGGTGCTATGCTACTATTGAGGACGACACCTTTGATGGGTGCTACTATTGAGAAGAACGACACCCTTGATGGGTGCTACACCATGTACTTTATTGATTAACACGACACACTTGATGGGCAACACCCTTGACGGGTGCTACTAGTGAGAAGAACGACACCCTTGATGGGTGCTACACGACACCCTTGATGGGTGGTACTAAGGCAACACCCTTGATGGGTGCTACGAACGACACCCTTGAGGGGTGCTACTACTGTATTGATTAACACGACACCATTGATGGGTGCTACTTTTGAGTAACACAACACCCTTGATGGGTGATCGAGAAAGACCTCACCCCTGATGGGTACTTCTATTGAGAAATACGACACCCTTGATGGGAGATTCTATTGATAAAGACGATACTCTTAATGGATACTTCTATTGAGAAACATAACATCTTGATGGGTGCTAAATTGTTAACAAATTAATTCAGTATAGAATTATCAATGTATAAAGTTGTAAAACCTGTAAGAGATTATGTTTTGTAGATAGAGAAGACAAAGAGAGTTAAAAATAATAATTATATTTTCCAAGGAACCTCTCCGCACGATTAATAGTTCATCAGACACAATCTTACCAAGCACCAGATGGGAAAGGAATACAAATCCCGCCGCTTGGATGTGCAAATAAATTTAAAATAATTTGTTTCGTAATGCCAACGTTTTCGGGTGTCAGTAATGTACGATTCCGAAAATAATCACGTATTCGAAAGGAGCACTAGTGCGCTCTCGGTTCGATTGAAAACGTCTTTCAAAAAAAATAACGTGTAAAATTAAAAGGCAAAAATCTTCAAAGGAAAAATTAATCAATGAGGAGAAATTCTAAGAGCGTAAAAGTGAAATCGAAAAAAAAACCCACCTAAATGTCAATCATTTTGTTCGATAAGAGTAGACGATGGATATCGACCTGCGGGTATATTAAAACGGCAAAT
The DNA here is from genome assembly GCF_015706575.1 of Patiria miniata. Taxonomy (NCBI): domain Eukaryota; kingdom Metazoa; phylum Echinodermata; class Asteroidea; order Valvatida; family Asterinidae; genus Patiria; species Patiria miniata. The sequence goes on from NW_024037063.1 coordinate 15,081,089, forward strand.
GTATCGTTCGTTAACGATTACGAGTGAGTTCGTGTTGAGTTTGAGCGCGAACAAAGTTAGCGTCAATCATTAAATTTTGTCAATCATTTGTGCGATTTGTGAATCGGAAAAAAATAAGACATGGACCTGCGGGTATAAATTGAAACAACGAGTTTATCGTTTATTCACGATTCACGAGTTCGTGTTGAGTTCGAGTGCGAACAAATTTAGCGTCAATCATTAATTCTTGTCAAGCATTTGTCAATCATTTGACCGATTAGTGTATAGGAAGAAAATAAGACGGTGTATATCGACCTGCAGGTATATTAAAACAACAAGTGTATCGTTCGTTGATTACGAGTTCGTGTTTGAGTTCAAGTGTGAACCAAGTTCGTGTTCGAGCTCGAGTGCGAGCAAAGTTAAAAGAGTACAAGTAACGTACAACAACGAAATATGTACACGACTACGAGGGTCCGCAGAATAATTGATAGGGCCATGTGAAATTATGATTGGGCCATCGTGTATGATTGGGCCAACTGCTAAACTACGTAGCACCTGCTACTTGTATCTAGGAAGGATTTTTATGTCGTAATCATGATGGGGCCATGTGTAGTAAATCGTCCTGCTTCTCTTCCAATTTGCACCATCTATACATTTCTGTTGTATTAGGTCTACTGCTTGACATTTAAAGACAATGATTGTGAGCTGTAGTAGGGTCAATGTTTGTACGAAATATTTTTTTCCGTCTGTAACAATTCGTGTTAGATATTTAGGGCCATGGGTACGAATCAAACTTTTTGAAATTCTAGTCGCATCTATCATGTATTTTCTCGTCGTTCCATATTGATTGTCATTGTGAAAAAATCCTAGGGCCATGTGTACAAAACTGTTATCGCCGTTTTGAAGATATTTCTGCCAGACCCAATTTTTGTTGCGTTATCTTTTGTACTTATGTGACAGATTATTTACAGGATTCCAGGGCCAAGTGAACATGTCTTACTTTGTTTTTGTAAAAAAAAAATCTTTCCAATTTATTTTGCAAAATTATTTAGGGCCATGTGAAGTAGTGTAGAGATCTTCTATTCCTCCGTTCTGTAGAAATTTCTGCAATTTTCTTGAAAGCTGCTTGTTCATCGCGTCTTGAGTGCGAATCATCGTGTAATATACTCTAGGGTCATGTGTAAAGTATCTAGAGCTATTTTGAAGCTAAAAAAAGCTCACATGTTGGATCTAAGTTTTCTTGTATACTCTGTAAATTCCTCACCTGTTGTAACTTCACCATGGTTAATGGAGTGAAATACTCTATAGGATCATGTTTAAGAATCTACTTTATTTGTCCATGTGACAAAAGTTTTCTTGGAGATCTATTGTTTAAAAAAGTTCTACATGTATAGGGCCATGTGCAGATCTTACAGATTCAGTGAAACATATAGCGGTCGTGAAACGTAATCAGGATGATGGTTTTAGCGATTCCACGCATTACGCGTTCATTAAAAAAACAGTAGTACTTATGTTGTGGATTTTATTTTATCAGCTTTAATGGTACATTGATGAAACATTGATGGAAAGATGGTCGTTTAGCTGGTTGTAATATTCCCAAGGTTACTGAATTATTAATGGAAGTATAGAGACACGAGGATTTTGTAACGGAAAGGTTTTACCAACGAAGCGTTTCTGAGACACTAATGGTTCCACATTGGCTTATTCATGAATAATTGATTGGGTGCTTTTAACTGAAGTCTCAAGAACCGCGTGACAATTTAGGAAGGTCGGCTCGGGAATTCATCCACATAATGGGCGCCACGACAGTCCAGGTTTCGGTCCAGCAGCACCGTCGGCCTCGGCCATGATGCAACGATAAGGAGCATGCAGATCAGTTAAAGACGTCGCGGAGATGCTGGCCCAACGATGGGCTATTTTAACCCCCTCAAAATTTGGGGAGACAATTTTGTTTCATTACAAACAAAATCGCAAAAACGAGGTGTGTATAAAAAAACAGTGTTGTGCTAAAACTTTAACTGTGCTTAAATTGTAAGGCTGTGTTTGGTCATTTTAGTGAAGTTTTAAATGGAAAGTTTGTTGGATGTTATAGAATTTAACAGCTTCCAGATACTCGGTTTTTTTTTAAATCGCCATTGGTCATCCTTTGCTTGTCAGATATTCTTTTGTGAATCTGAATGATCCGGGCAGGATAAAATACTTTTTCCCCCTACACAATTTTTGAAACATTTTTCACAGCAGAAAAAAAACAGGAACCTATTTTGGAAATAGAAATAGAAATAGCCGTTAAACTACTTATGAATATATCTAACGGATACTTGTTTTAACACAAATGTTAACCCTTCAAAAATCATATTAAACCCTAAAATCAGAAACTTTAGTCGAGGATTTGTCTGCAGACTAAGTTGTCTTGCTCTCATGTAATATCAATTTGGTTAATTAAAATAATATCAAGTCAGTTAAAATAAAGCAACGTACAACTGAGTCTGTGGTCATGTAATTACAAGTAAAAACTAGCCACGTATGTTTCACCTGTGTTTTTGAAATTGCCATGCTCTTCTGTACATATTGGAATCGTGCCAACGTATGTTAAGCCTGTATTGGCTAAGCATTGTTCCGACTTGGGCATCAGTAATGGGGTTTTAGGACATTTTTTTTAAAGAGCAAAGCATCATAATTTTCCCATGGGAAAAAGGGAAAAAAAGTTTCTTTGTGTGTGTTTTAATGGCAACCATACTTTGAGTAAAAGAAAATAGTTGTCAGCTAAAATGTTAGGATTGATAATTTTTCATGACTGTCAAGTCGTTTGGACTATGTTAATATGAACGATAAATAATGAGTTCGGACTATTTTCACAGAAAACTTTGTTTTTGTGCCGATTTGGTTTTTTACGTTTTCTTGCGATAACAACAACATTTCAACAATCATGATTGACGTTAACGGTCATTTTAAATTGAATGAACTTATTTGTCGAAAGAAGGTGGACCAATGAAATCGAATGACACATCTTGGCGATAAAATGCTGTTGTAAGGCAGCATTTAATGTCAAATGATATTGAATTGGTCGGGTATTAAATTAAACGACGTTTAGTTGAAATTGACCGAAAAAAAACTTTATAAATTATTTAGTCCAAAATGCGAGTCCAAAAGCAAGCCTAGGTCAACGCCTGTATCTTAGACATTTGCGGAATTATGTAACATTTAACTTAGACACTGCTGGTGGTCAGATGCATTTTCAAAGTGGGGAGGAAAGAGCCTTCTTTCATTTTCCGAGAAGAGATGTACAGCACTGCATGTGCACGTGCACTTTCATTTAAAAACCCTTTGTGAGTAGATAAACAGTTCGTGTGCAAAGAAATCACAAGTGATCCCAAATTATTAAAGGCGAGAAATGTTACTAGATGACCATGATCGTGCAGTCATTCATGACGTACATGCACCACCATAAAAGAACTACGGAATCTTAGGTCATGGTTGAATTTCTCGCATTTTCATGCTACATGCTTTAAGAGAATAACGCAGTTTCCATGCAAACCATTGCACGCCCCCGTCACTACCTGCATTTTCATCTGGGTAATATAAACCGTTCAAGTGGCAGCGATAACATGCCTTAAACCACCAGCCTCCTGAGTTCCTTTGGGCACAGTTAAACTTTATGGCATCATTGTCACGATCCTTTGTTGTGAAGGAACGTCCTCTGTGATACCCAAGAGAGTTACCGGCAGTGCTGCTCGCATCGTATTGACCAATATTCAGTTTGTACTCACCCGGAGATATTTTGAAATCTGAGTATTTTGCCCATCTCGTGTTGCCCTCCCAGTCCTCTAAATCAGCTCGTAGCTCCCATGTTCCTTGTGTATCATCAGACGTCAGAGTCACCAACTTGTCATTGCCTAACCAGAACTCACCGGGCAGATTGCCAAAACCAGACTGGTACTCGGCCCAGTTACGGTTGAAGTCCACGCTGCCATCTTGTCGCCTCTGAAATACGATCCATCCCCCGCCGTCAGTTTCCATGTCACAGTAGACACGAAGAATGCCATTACCGAATCCTTCTGGGTAGATTGTGAAGATACCGGTTGAACAATATCCGGCATCTAAGAGCATCTTGCAACTTCTGTAGCGATTCATGGGGATATCAGTCAGTGAGTAGAGAGGTGTGTCCTCATCTGCATCAAAGTACACACTCCCTTGAGTTGCATTGAAGTCTTCGGGATGCTCTCGTCTTGTGGCGAGGTTCAACTCGCACAGTTTACTGCAGTCGTTAAAGTTGAACGACTTGCAACGTTCATCCATGGTGCATTCCCGTCCGCAGATGACACGAGATCGCATTGTTTTTGCTGCATACGCAAACTCTCTTAGGGCGCGATTTTCAGCGGCATAAAACACATGTTTCCCTGTACATGTATAAGAAGAAGTTTCAAATCCAGAGACAGACAAGGTACCTCCCAGGAATATGATGGATATTATGTGAACAAGCTCAAAACTAATCATCTGTCTCGCCATTGTTTCCATCATGACGAAGGATTTAACGTCGATATGTATGTCAGCTAGTTTAAATCACTGGGAACAAATTCAAACGATTTGTTGCGTACGATGGTTGTGTGACCAAAACTACAAGCCATATACTGCAAAGCTGTCTTATTAAGACCAATTCTTGATAGCTCTATTGATATAGATCCGGCGGTGATGGAATTTGGTATAGCTAGGCAAGCAATGGGTATATAGGTAGACGATGTGCAATTCTGTGATTGGTTATCAAAGTTCATACGTCATTCCATTCAAGGGGCTTGTAATTGGTCAATGTTTCCCCCACTGACAAACCGTAGCTTTTGATTGGATGTGTGCTCATAATTTCTGTAGGCGTGAAATGCCGGTTTGTAATGCATAGGCCGCGTCCAAATAACTTGTCTAATTACTCCTCTAATAGCTTTGTCTGCATGCGTTATGGAAGAAGCTGAATGCCCTTGCTATTGACACGTGAGTTATTGCCGGCCGCAGGCAGTTAATTATGAGTCTTGCTTTAGGAAGTCGTACTGAATATAACGCTGTAATTAAGAGGTACCAAATAAAAGGCCATTGCGTTCATCTCATCAACGTCACGTTCTTTGATTCTAATCTCAAAACTGAATAATAATTTAAACGACTAGTCCGGTATTGAAGGTCTTGTTAATTTCAGCAACAGTCATAATAAGGAGTCTCATCGGATCGGTGTTTATGCCGAAAGCAACGAGCTTATATGGTTATATTACAGTGATTGCTAAACTTGAATTGATTATTAATTATTTTAAAAAATCCGAATTCTTAATTTTTTCGAAAGTGTACAATACGATGATTCATTTTTATACTTGGAAGCCCGTTATAAAAAATAATTTGGGAAATAGCCGCCTATTTATCACACTGCTAGTATCACAATTTCGCACACTCAATATTTCAAATCAAACGAGAAACAAAAGTAATAAGGCATTGGTTTCATCACTCAGTTTATTCAACGTCATTGGTCATTGGAACCATTTTTTGTATCGCAATATACAAGCAAAAAAGTTTAAAATGTGCATATTATTTGAGATCCTTAAAATTGTGTTTGACGCTTCCTTTTCCTTTTCGTGTATCGATGTGTGCTTAATGGTCAATTTGATTTAATTTCAAAAAGGCTAATCAACGTAGAAATAAGACCTTATTAGCGATGCATGATGTCGAAATTATAATTTTGCAATATTATCATAACAAGTCATTTGTTTTATTTTTGAGTCTTTGTGATTTCAGTAGGAACAACTAGCTACTCAAATAGTTTGCATTTCTGCAGTAAAATTGTGAATGACAAATAATGATATCAAACTATTTGAACAAGTAAAATTGATTTTTTGTTTTGTTTTATGGATTTAAAAATATTTTATGTGATAGTATCTGGAGTAAAAATGTGTTGAAAATGTTTGATTTTTTTTTTGGCGAGAGAACCACCCGTCCACAGTTTCTAATCTGACGTCATATTTTGTGCAACAAAATGTTCTAGAATATAAGTATAAATAATTATTAATGAAATCAGACTAGCTTAACAATGGTGAAATTTCACTTTTGTCTTTTGGTTCTGTTTTTGGTTTTAAGTGTGTGTTTACTTTTCTAAAATCGTTCGAATGAAAAAGAGCTAAAACAACACTTTTTTTGCAACTATAATTTTGCAATAAATACGTACATTTAGTTGAAATTGACCGAGAATTTTTTTTAATAAATTTTTTTTTTTTCCAAAATGCGAGTCCAAAAGCAAGCCTAGGTCAACTCCTTTATCTTAGGCATTTGGGAAAATATAAAGCATTTAACTTAGACACTGCTGATGGTCAGATGCATTTTCAAAGTGGGGAGGAAAGAGCCTTCTTTCATTTTCCGAGAAGAGATGTACAGCACCGCATGTGCACGTGCACTTTAATTTAAAAACCCTTTGTGAGTAGATGAACAGTTCGGTTGGAAAGAAATCACAAGTGATCCCAAATTATTAAAGGCGAGAAATGTAACTAGATGACCATGATCGTGCAGTCATTCATGACGTACATGCGCCACCATGAAAGAACTACGGAATCTTAGGTCATGGTTGAATTTCTCGCATTTTCATGCTACATGCTTTAAAAGAATAATGCGGTTTCCATGCCCGCCATTGCACGCCCCTGTCACTACCTGCATTCTCATCTGGGTAATATAAACCGTTCAAGTGGCAGCGATAACATGCATAAAACCACCAGCCTCCTGAGTTCCTTTGGGCACAGTTAAAATTTGTGGCATCATTGTCACGATCCTTTGTTGTGAAGGAACGTCCTCTGTGATAGCCAAGAGAGTCACCGGCAGTGCTGCTCGCATCGTATTGGCCAATATTCAGATTGTACTCACCCGGAGATATTTTGAAATCCGAGTATTTTGCCCATCTCGTGTTGCCCTCCCAGTCCTCTAAATCAGCTCGTAGCTCCCATGTTCCTTGTAAATCATCAGACGTCAGAGTCACCAACTTGTCATTGCCTAACCAGAACTCACCGGGCAGATCGCCAAAACCAGACTGGTACTCCGCCCAGTTACGGTTGAAGTCCACGCTGCCATCTTGTCGCCTCTGAAATACTATCCACCCCCCGCCGTCAGTTTCCATGTCACAGTAGACACGAAGAATGCCATTACCGAATCCTTCTGGGTAGATTGTGAAGATACCGGTTGAACAATATCCGGCATCTAAGAGCATCTTGCAACTTCTGTAGCGATTCATGGGGATATCAGTCAGTGAGTAGAAAGGTGTGTCCTCATCTGCATCAAAGTACACGCTCCCTTGAGTTGCATTGAAGTCTTCGGGATGCTCTCGTCTTGTGGCGAGGTTCAACTCGCACAGTTTACTGCAGTCGTTAAAGTTGAACGACTTGCAACGTTCATCCATGGTGCATTCCCGTCCGCAGATGACACGAGATCGCATTGTTTTTGCTGCATATGCAAACTCTCTTAGGGCGCGATTTTCAGCGGCATAAAACACATGTTTCCCTGTACATGTATAAGAAGAAGTTTCAAATCCAGAGACAGACAAGGTACCTCCCAGGAATGTGATGGATATTATGTGAACTAGTTCAAAACTAATAATCTGTCTCGCCATTGTTTCCATCATGACGAAGGATTTAAAGTCGATTTGTATGTCAGCTAGTTTAAATCACTGGGAACGAATTCAAACGATCTGTTGCGTACGATGGTTGTGTGACCAAAACTACAAGCCATATACTGCAAAGCTGTCTTTTTAAGACCGATTCTTGATAGCTCTATTGATATAGATCCGGCGGCGATGGAATTTGGTATAGCTAGGCAAGCAATGGGTATATAGGTAGACGATGTGTAATTCTGTGATTGGTTATCAAAGTTCATACGTCATTCTATTCAAGGGGCTTGTAATTGGTCAATGTTTCCCCCAGTGACAAACCGTAGCTTTTGATTGGATGTGTGCTCATAATTTCTGTAGGCGTGAAATGCCGGTTTGTAATGCATAGGCCGCGTCCAAATAACTTGTCTAATTACTCCTCTAATAGCTTTGTCTGCATGCGTTATGGAAGAAGCTGAATGCCCTTGCCATTGACACGTGAGTTATTGCCGGCAGCAGGCAGTTAATTATGAGTCTTGCTTTAGGAAGTCGTACTGAATATAACGCTGTAATTAAGAGTTAAAGGCCATTGCGTTCATCTCATCAACGTCACGCTCTTTGATTCTAATCTCACAACCGAATAATAATTTAAACGACTAGTCCGGTATTGAAGGTCTTGTTAATTTCAGCAACAGTCATAATAAGCAGTCTCATCGGATCGCTTATTATGCCGAAAGCAACGAGCTTATCTGGTTATATTTTATATAAAAGTGATTGCTAAACTTGAATTGATTATTAATTATTTTTAAAATTCGAATTCTTAATTTTTTCGAAAGTGTACAATACGATGATTTATTTGTATACTGGGAAGCCTGTTATAAAAATAATTTGGGAAATATTATTATACTAACTATATCGTGTAGGAGTTTGTGATCAACATTAACCATTTTAGTACATGGCAGACAAAATCTGAGGACGCTTTTGGGAGATGGTAAATTCGTGTTAATAAGGCTAATAGACACGTCACGAACATGTTACTATTCATCGACACGAACGCGCGCCCAGACATTCAGCTTAGAGCAAGTTCGGGCGCGAACTAAGACCATAATTCGACAAACTTCGCTCTAACTCGCTGAAGGATGGTTGGACTACTCTCTTCGACTATTTGGAACAGACCACGTGGTATGGTTCCGTGGTCTCAAAAACGAGGTTGTGGATGACGGTGCATATATTGTAGCCATACGTGTTCTGAAGCAAGAACCTTAGTCGCCTTACAACTACCAATCACACTGCTAGAATCACAATTTCGCACACTCAATATTTCAAATCAAACGAGAAACAAAAGTAATAAGGCATTGGTTTCATCACTCAGTTTATTCAACGTCATTGGTCATTGGAACCATTTTTTGTATCGCAATATACAAGCAAAAAAGTTTAAAATGTGCATATTATTTGAGATCCTTAAAATTGTGTTTGACGCTTTCTTTTTCCTTTTCGTGTATCGATGTGTGCTTAATGGTCAATTTGATTTAATTTCAAAAAGGCTAATCAACGTAGAAATAAGACCTTATTAGCGATGCATGATGTCTAAGTTATAATTTTGCAGTATTATTATAACAAGTCATTTGTTTTATTGTTGAATCTTTGTGATTTCAGTAGGAACAACTAGCTACTGAAATAGTTTGCATTTCTGCAGTAAAATTGTGAACGACAAATAATGATATCAAACTATTTGAACAAGTAAAATTGATTTTTCGTTTTGTTATATGGATTTTAAAATATTTCATGTGATAGTATCTGGAGTAAAAATGTGTTGATAATGTTTGATTTTTTTGGACGAGAGAAACACCCATCTACAGTTTCTAAGCTGACGTCATATTTTGTGCAACAAAATGTTCTAGAATATAAGTATGAATAATTACTAATGAAATCAGACTAACATAACAATAATGAAATTTCACTTTTGTCTTTTGGTTCTGTTTTTGGTTTTAAGTGTGTGTTTACTTTTCTAAAATCGTTCGAATAAAACAAAGAGCTAAAACAACCCATTTTTTTTGCAATAACACTCCACTGCAGTTTAAAAGCTGACGTCACTTTTTGAACTATAATTTTGCAATAAATACGTATATAATAGATATGGTAGCTTCGTTACATCCGTTTATCTGACTTTATCAGCCCTGTCATGTTGTAGAAAGTTCAACAGGTTAAATCCTTCAAAACCATATATTTATCGGATAATTCCACCTCACTAATATAAAGAACTTTTTTTTTCAAAATAAGAGCATAAGCAGTACAGTTTGCAGATTTAATTGAACTTTTGCGTGTGGTTAGGCCTTCTATTGATCTGTCACCCAAAAAGTAAAACCTGAGTGGATACCAGTCTGTACCCACGAGTCACCGGCAGTGCTGCTGACATCGTATTGACCAATACTCAGATTGTACTCACCCCAGGATATTTGGAAATCTGAGAACTTTGCCCATGGATATTAAAGGCCAGAACTGGTAAAAGATGAACATATTGTACAATTCGGAAGAAAAAGACTGAAATAACCCATTTTTTGTGTTTGCAATAGGAATGACACTTAACCGCATTTTTAGGCTTAACTCCAGATTTTTTTTGGTGGAAATTTAATTGTGCATAAAACATATCAATAAAAAATATGGAACTCAAAATCCCATTATATTTTCCCCCCAATTTTTACATTTTAACAAACAGCGAGAACATTCACATCATATGTAATTACAGAGACATAGTTATGTATAGCATGCAATTATTTTTTTTCGATTATTGTTATTGTCATAATAGTTATTGCGGAAAATTTACGAGGATTTTAGTCCTTAAAACATGCACTTATCGGCGCATTAAACTTCAATGGAAAACAAACAAACGTTACATCCTGTTTTGGGATAAAATGTGTAAAAACCTTACTTCCTATAATAATATTAGACTCGTGGCAATATTGTTATAGTTCATGCAATATGTGCGTTTATCCTCCGAAAAAAGCCAAGCGGCATTATACATTTATGACTAAGCTATATAATGTTCATGGTCCAATTTCACGCATTTTCATGCTACATGCTTTCAGAGAATAGGGCCAATTCCATGAAAACCATTGCACGCCCATTAAACTAACTGTATTCTCATCTGGGTAATATGGACCATTCAAGTGAGAGAAAAAACACCCTTTGAACCACCAGGCTCCTGTATATCTTTGTGCACAATTATAATTTGCTGCATCATTATCACGATCCTTTGTTGTGAAGGGGCTTCCTCTGTGATGCTGAGAGGCTTTCTGACAACCTAGAGAGTCACCGGCAGTGCTGCTGGCATCGTATTGGCCAATATTCAGATTGTACTCACCAGGGGATATTTGGAAATCCGAGTACTTTGCCCATGCCGTGTTGTTCTCCCAGTCCTCTAAATCAACTCGTAGCTCCCATGTTCCACGTGAACCATCAGACGTCAGAGTCACCAAGTTGTCATTGCCCAACCAGAACTCACCGGACAGATCGCCAAAGCCAGACTGGTACTCGGCCCAGTTACATGCGAACCTCAATGCCAGACGGGTTCAGGCCGTCATCTGCGGGTAGCACACCCTGACATTTCCGGCTTCGCTCACTGTGAGCGGGTTGCAGACAGATATTTCCGGCCTCGCTCGTTGTGTGTTTATCTGTCATCCGTTCCAAATATCTCAAAACCTTTGCATGTATACACGTCATCCGACGTGAACTGGTTAAGGCAGATTGCTATATCTGTAAAATATGGAAGGAGCCAGAAATGGGTGGGCCTCAATTTATTGTTGAGGCCGCTTTTTCGTTAAATGGGTTTAATTTGGGCCATGGTCTATGATATGTAAGCAGATTCGGCGATTAATTAGGCAACTAGACAGCGTATGACATCGAGAACCCGACCAATCAGCGGGCGCCTTCTACACGCGCGTAATGCGAACTCCCGGCGTGCGTAAACATCACGCCGACTGTGAGTGACATTTTTGTAAAGGTTTTTGTATTACAAAAACTTGACGTCAAAATTGATCAATCAAATTCTTAGTCCAGATCTCGGAATGAAATGACGTCACGCATGCTTCGATAATTATATCAGACGTTCTACCGGAGTTAGGCTCCGTGGAAAACGGGTGATACTGAGACTAACTTTACGGAGATGAACGTTAGATCTCTAAAATTCCTAGACACATCTTTGGAGACTTGCGGCAACCAATGGGAATCCATAATTGTGGTTTAGATTGAAGTTAACGCCCTGACAACGAGGTTGCCATCCAAACGTATTTGAATCATAAGCCCAAGTCGCCTTACTGCTGTCAATCACGCTGCTATAGAATCACATTTTCGAACGCTCGACCCTTTAAATCAATCAAAAAGAAAAACAGTCCTGCATTATATTGGTTCTCGTCACTCAGTTTATTCAACGTCATCGGTCATTAGAACCACTTTTTTTATCGCAATATACAAGCAAAAAGTAAAATGTGCATATTATTTAAGATCAAATGAAACTTTTTAGGGTTAGCTTCAGCGATGTTATCATCATTACAAGTGATTACCATTGAGTTAGTTCTCGCATTTGAAATAAATTGCAACACCCCCCAGTTTTTGCAACACTAACTTAAGTGAGCAACAGTTGACAATGTCAATTCCATGCCAAATAGAGGAATGAGTTTGATTGGTGGAGAAGCATTTTAAAATTCTTTCTTTGACAGGAGGAATAACCAGCAACCAAAATATTTTCCACTTGTGCAGTAAAATATTGATTAGAAATTATGACGAAAGTGCTGGATTGAAATGATGTTTGATTTTGTATTTTTTTTTTTTTAAAGAATAACGGTCATCCAGTCCGTAAACTGACGTCATTTATGCAACGTTCCATTTGTGAAAAATAAATATTAATAATAAATTATGGAATCAGGCTGAATTAAATTTTATTTTGTTTGTATGTTTGTTTGTTTATTTGTTTCTATTTTCGCTTTTGTGTTTTTTTCTATTCTTTTTTTTTTTTTTTTTTTTACTTTTCTTTCCCTAGAGCTGGAGAGAAAAATTTGGTTGAAATAACACAATGAGTTAAAATAACTCATTTTCTTGTGAAGTAGGAATAACACTTAACTACAGATCTATGTTTACGGTGTAATTTCGAGGAACGATTAACTAGTGCCTACTAAAACAAATGAACAATATAACGTTCATGGCCCAATTTCACGCATTTTCATACTACATGCTTTCAGAGAATAACGCCGTTTCCATGCAGACCATTGTACGCCCTGGTTACTACCTGCATTCGTATCTGGGTAATATCTACCATTCAAGTGAGAGAAAAAACACCGATTAAACCACCAGGCTCCTGCGAACTTTTCTGCACAATTATGATCTGATGCATCATTGTCACGATCCTTTGTTGTGAAGGGACGTCCTCTGTGATATTGAAGGGCATGTCCTCTGCGATACCAATAGTGACCGCTCTGATATCTTAGAGAGTCATCGGCAGTGCTGTTGACATCGTATTGGCCAATATTCAGATTGTACTCACCCGGGGATATTTGGAAATCTGAGTACTTTGCCCATGCCGTGTTGTTCTCCCAGTCCTCTAAATCAACTCGTAGCTCCCACGTTCCACGTGAATCATCAGACGTGACAGTCGCCAAGTTGTCATTGCCCAACCAGAATTCACCGGACAGTTTGCCAAAGCCAGACTGGTACTCGGCCCAGTTACGGTAGAAGTCCACGCTGCCATCTTGTCGCCTCTGAAACACGATCCATCCCCCGCCGTAAGTTTCCATGTCACAGTAGACAAGTAGACTGCAATGACCGAATCCCTCTGTGTGGATTGTGTAGACACCGCTTGAACGATAACCGGCATCTAAGAGCATCTTGCAACTTCTGTAGCGATCGAAGGAGCTATCAGTCAGTGAGTAGAGAGGTGTGTCCTCATCTGTATCAAAGTACACACTCCCTTGAGTTGCATTGAAGTCTTCGGGATGCTCTCGTCTTGTGGCAAGGTTCAACTCGCACATTTTATTGCAGTCGTTAAAGTTAAAAGACTTGCAACGTTCATCCATGCTGCATTCCCGTCCGCAGATGACACGAGATCGTACAATTTTGTTTGAATATGCCAACTCTTTTAGGGCGCAATTTTCAGAGGCATAAAAGGTGTGTTTCCCTGCATAAGAAGTTTCAAATCCAGAGACAAACAAGGCAGCTCCCTGGCACATGATGAATATTATACGAAACAGTTCCAGACGATTCAAAATACTTTGCGCCATTGTTTCTATTACGGATTAAGTATTTTTTTTTTTTTTTGTTATGACGAAAGAAATTACGACGATCTCATTTTGTCCGACGTGATGTTTGCAGGAGATAGTTATAATTGTGTGGAACAAAATTCAGCGATTTGTCATGTCTGATGTAACAATAATTATATCAACAACAGTTGTTAAACAACTAACATTTCAAGCCATACGGCTTTCGGTTGCTGTCTTCTTTACACAACTGCTAGAGTGCTTTGTTGATACTGAGGCCTGGCGATGATGAGATTTGGTAGTTTACAGACAACAATGGGTTGAGGTAGACGATGTGGAACTCTCTGATTGGTTTAACTTCATCCACGTCAGTGGTTTGTAATTGGTCAGTCTTTCCACCAGTCACCAACTGTAAAGCCTTTGCTGGCGGGAGTTTTTATAAGCCATTACACCATCAGTCTGATATTATGGATATATTTACTCTGTGAAGCGCTGAAGTACAGTCTTCGTTCTGTTAATTAATTGTCGTCATAAAAAAGTAAATTACCAGCAGTCTTCAAGTAAGTAGTCATATCGCTGGCAACTATAGCTCTTACGATACTGTTTTAGTTCCAGCGATTCTACTGAAATTGAGAGGGTGAATATTGGTCTCGTAGGAACAATATTCTGGTTATAATGCCTACCCCTTAAGGCCACTAGCTAATTGCTTCAAGGGGAAACGATTACCAAAGATGCCTCACTCTAGGAGCACGAGCTCATTACGCTCAAGGATGAACGATTACCAAACCTTTATTGACAGCCTGATATTAAATAGAGTCACAGACATTGGGAGTTGCGTTTAACATCCGATGTAGGTATGTACGCTGGACTCTTTGGTTAAGGCAGATTACATTTCTTGTAATACTAAGAGAAGGGCAAATATATGGGCAGTGCTCAATTTCTGAGGAGCAGATTCCGTTAATAGGGTTTAGTTTAGTGCTCGACATGCTTCGAATATGTATGTTAGATCTCAAAATTCGGGAACGATTCGTGAGAGACTTGCGGAAACCAGTCATCACCCTGGGTCCAGGGTTCAGGGTAAGGTTGAAGTTGACGCCCTGAAGACGAGGTTGTGAACAAAAGGGTATCCATCAATACGTGTTTTGAATGGTAAGGCCCAGTGGCCTTACACAATGCCAACCACACTGCTAGAATCACATTCTTGCACACTCAACACATTAAATCAATGGAGAAAAAAATCAATCAGGGATTGGTTCTCATCACTCAGTTTATTCAACGTCATTGGTCATTGGAACCTTTTTTTTGGTATCGCAATATACAAGCAAAATGTAAAACGTGAATATTAATGAAAATCCGTTGAAAAGTATAAGGGTTAAGGTGGCCTATTCCTCCCGCGTCTCGATGTGTGTTTCATGGGCAACTAAATGTACTTTTAAATAAGCACTGGAAAAATGACAACACGCCCTGAATTATGCATAATGTTGATAGTTGGGTCAGTAATATGGTTATTATTACAAGTAATTACTATTGATTTGCTTTCATTTCGAATAAAACAAATTACAGCCCCCGCAAAAAAAAAACACCCACGACGTTTTGCAACACGAAATAAGCGAGCTAACAATGAAAAGTCCATGCCAAAAAAGTGGAACGAATTTGATTTGTCGAAGAGCATTTTACTTTTCGTTCTTTTACAGTAGGAATAACCAGCAACCCATATATATTCCACTTGTGCAGTAACACGTGTATTGGAAATAATGACACCCGACTAATTTTACAAGTTAAATTCTATTTATTTTGGTTTTGGGGATTTTTAAATATTTTCTTGCGAGAGTAACTGTATTTAAATGATGTTGACTTGTGTATTTTGTTTGCCAAAGAATAACGCTCAATCAAGTTTGTCAGCCGACGCCATTTGTGCAAAGTTCCATTTGTAAAATATAAATATGAATAATCAATAATGGAATCAGGCTAAATAAAATTTTAGTTTGTTTGTTTGTTTGTTTGTTTCTGTTTTCGGTAATGTGGTTTTATTTGTTTATATTTTGCTTTTTACTTTTCTTTTTTCTTTCCACAATAACTGGAGAGAAACAAATCGGTTGGAATAACACAGAGAGTTAAGCTTTCCATTTTCTTTTGCAGTAGGAATAACACTCGACTACAGTTCTAAACTGACGTCATAATTTTGTGGAACTATCGTTCAATAAAAAAAAACAAATCTAGGTTTTCCCAGTTACTTTTACACTTGTATCATTTCAATTCCATAGAAAAAATAACACCAATAGATTTCATACTTGGTCCAATGTAATCGCAAAGTAGGAGGTTTTGATTTGTCCTAGTTTTGTTAAATTCGTCTCATGAAATTTCAACTATTCAAGTGTTAAAGTAACTGGGAAACTGTTAATGAACATTTTTAAATGTCAAACATAAATTGTGGAAATCATTGTTAAAAAAATAATTTTAACAGTAACAAGGTTAATTAAATGGATCACACATCCAATCCTCTTGTGCAAACAGAGCGTTTTAAAAGATTAAAAAAAAGGTCATGGGCCAATTTTACGTATAGCACCTTGATTGGTGAAAGGTGAACGTACTGTACAATTTCCCATGATTAACAAGCGTCAACACATTAAAAGAATATTAATAAAACAATGTTTATGGTCCAATTTCCCGCATTTTTATGCTACATGCTTTCAGAGAATAACCCGATTTCCATGAATGCCATTGCAAACCCTGGTAACTACCTGCATTCTCATCTGGGTAGTATTGAGCATTCAGGTGAGAGTAAAAACAATTATTAAACCACCAGGCTCCTGTGTACTTTTGTGCACAAGTGTATAGATCTGACACATCATTGTCATGATCTTTTGTTGAGAAGGGACGTCCTCTGTGATACCACAGGGGATTTGTTTCATGCCCAAGAGAGTCACCGGCAGTGCTGCTGCCATCGTATCGACCAATATTCAGATTGTACTCACCCGGGGATATTTGGAAATCTGAATACTTTGCCCATGCCGTGTTGCCCTCCCAGTCCTCTAAATCAACTCGTAGCTCCCATGTTCCATATGACTCATAAGACGTCAGAGTCACCAAGTTGTCATTGCCCAACCAGAACTCACCGGACAGATCGCCAAAGCCAGACTGGTACTCGGCCCAGTTGCCGTAGAAGTCCACGCTGCCATCTTGTCGCCTCTGAAACACGATCCATCCCCCGCCGTCAGTTTCCATGTCACAGTATACACGAAGACCGCCATTACCAAATCCCTCTGGGTAGATTGTGTAGATACCGCTTGAACGATAGTCGGCATCAAGGAGCATCTTGCAACTTTTGCAGTGATCCAAGTAGCTATCAGTCAGTGAGTGGAGAGGTGTGTTCTCATCTGCATCAAAGTACACACTTCCTTGAGTTGCGTTGAAGTCTTCAGGATGCTCTTGTCTTTTGGCAAGGTTCAACTCGCACATTTTACTGCAGTCGTTGAAGTTAAAAGACTTGCAATGGTCATCCATGCTGCATTCCCGTCCGCAGATGACACGCGATCGAACAAGTTTTTGTTCATAGGTAAACTCTTGTAGTGCGCGATTTTCAGCAGCATAAAACATATACTTCCCCGTATAAGAAGTTTCAAATCCAGAGACAAACAACGTAGCTCCCAGGCATATGATGAATATTATTTGAAATACTTTCTGAACCACATAGGTCTGTTTCGCCATTCTTTCAGTTTGTTGAAGTCCTCGTTATAATCAACGGAGTTCTGATGATGGAGACGTCTATAATAGATCCCTCTCGAAATTGATCTACTGCACGCAAAGATTATTTGATATATGGAGCGGCATATGTTCCCAAAGAGAGTTCCCTATTTACTATGGCTACTCCTTTTGCTGGAGGCCACAAGCTTATTGCAGTCAAGGATGATTACCACACCTGAATTGACAGCCATATAATAAGAAAACTTAAATCAAGTCACGAATATGTGGAGTCGAGTCCACAGCAACACCCCCAAACGTTCATGTACTTGGAGGCCTGGCAATTGCTCTGTTAAAAGAAATGTGAAAAATTCTCAATATTTTAGAATGATCACCGTTATTTGAGGGTCTTGTTGATGATGACCACATTTTTATGGTTGCTCATACCGTAAACATCTACATAATCTGCAGACCTATTATGTTCTAAAATGAATCTGTTACATGTTGCATATTTTTTAACAACCCTTTCCATGATGGTCACACTTAATATTTCCGTCCGTCATTTTTGGAATACAATTTTGTTTCTTCAAGGTCCAGTTTGTGCGGATATATTTTAACGACCAACGAACTTAGCCTGAAATACGAACATTCTGATACAAAATTCCATCTTAGTTTGCTTGTGGCGATTCCATACCATTTTATTCACTATTGTGTGTTTCATTTCTGGCAATTTCATGCTAGCCTTTTTTAGAGAATAATCCGTTCCACTGAGTACACCACATCCCCATTCACACTTAGCAAAGGAATATGTGCTAAGCCGGTTTTAAACAAGTACATTTAAAACCCGGCAAGTGGACTGAACGCAGATAATAGACTCTACAGGGTGACCCCTAAAAATGCAACCCTGAAACATTTGCCTTTTTCAAAAACATGATCTGTGATTGATATGTTTTAGATATCAGATTAAAGCTGAGAGTTCTTTTCTTCAAATACTGAAAAAAAAGTAATCACGAAAACAGCATATTGGGTTGCTGAGAAAATGCCAATTAAACAAAACTCCTTTTTGGTCAATTCCAATGGTATTACTACAGTTGAGGGATTTACCCTGTACCTTTTTGTGCATGAAATGCATGTAGCGGATTGTGTCCCAATCTTTACAAACAACTTGACACATAATATGACAAGAACACCAATGAATTTGATGAATATACCTGTTATTTTCCATATGAACAGGTATCTTATGCTTTTCAGTCCTATTTTAAACCTTTCAGCATCATACACAATGTGAAGAAATAAAAAAATTTGCACAGATAAAAACAATTTAAAATGAGTGTTTTTTAACTGTGCTAATGTCATTGGAATGGACCAAAAAGGGAACTAATGTTGTATTACAATCGTATAATCTCATTGGTCTGTAAATATTGGGTAAACGTATAAATTGTGGAGGATTTAAGGCCAGTATTCGCTTTGTTTATTTGTTGTCGTCATAGAAAACGCCACTGTAATAATAATGCACACCAAACCATAAAGACATTGCGTTCATACCAAATGCACGCTCTTTGAATCCATTCTCAACAGTGAATGAGAAAGGCATTATATGCATTGAATGGCAAGTCAGAGATACAGACGTTTGTAATTGGAGCAGCCATTTCGGCAGTAAGCAACTTCACATGATAACACGGACTGTCACGATATCGATTTAGTTCCAGTGAAGCGAATGATCGAGTTTGAATGGGACATATTGTTGTTCTCGAGGGACAATTCTCTGGTTACTATGCCTACTCCTTCTGCCAAGGCAACACAATTATTGTGGTCAATTAATTGTCGTCATAAAAGATACATGACTGTTATAACGAAGGCACTTGGAATATTGCGTACGTTCATATCAATTTCACGTTCTTTGACTCCATTCGCATCATTTAATGGGAAAGTAATAGTGATAAATGCGCCCATCATCTAAGCAGGGGTCTTTATAATCAGCAATTTGGGAATTATAGCACGAACTGCCACGATATTGATTTAGTTTCAATTAATTTAATGAGATTGGGACGTATTTTACCTTGAGGGACATTTAAACGACTGATCAACAGACCGAACTTACAGTCTGAAATTAAATAAAGTCACTTATATTCGGAGTTATGTTCACAAAATCCCAACTCATCTGTGCGTATTAATGACATTACGATTGCTTGGTTGGAAGACTTGTGAAAACGTCTCAAGATTTCGAGAATACTCGCCATCATTCAAACAATAATCAAGGCCTTTTTGAATGATTACTGTGTTTCTAAATTACGGGAAATCTGCCTAGCAATTTTTCTGCAACTAACTTTTGTCAGTGTCTAAGTAGTCAATATCTACGTTTCCACAAGATGTCAGAGCCGTGTGGTATGGAGCGCCACCAAGCGTCATAAGCCCGTGATCGATCATGGGATAGGGTTCGCTCGTCCAGATCCACCGTCCTATACAAGGGCGCTGATGACCTCCCATTTGTCGGAGCTCTCATTCGACGGATTTTGGTTCTTCGGAAGCGCGATGGAATGAACGTGCATCGCTAATATTAAGTGACCTATCATCAATGCCTAGCGAAACTGATTCTGTGAATGGATTAGCGATCACCAGCGGCATTAGATAGTGCGTTGGGGACGGACGAAGAAATGGCAAACTCTTCCCTGGGCATTGGCCTCCTCTTGATGGGAATCTATTATGCAAACGTGCTACCCTCTATAGTTTAGATATCTACTTCTACCCTCGCCACGCATTCACATCCGTTGTATGTCTTCATTCAATGGTCAATGCAGATTTCTTCTGGACAGGGCAAATGTATTGGTAGTGTTTAACTTAAGGGATCCCATTGCGTTAATACTGCTGTCAATCACGCTGCTGTAGAATCACATTTTGGCACACTCGACCCTTTAAATCAATCAAGACAGAAAAACAGTCCTGGATTATATTGGTTCTCGTCACTCAGTTTATTCAACGTCATTGGTCATTAGAACCACTTTTTTAATCGCAATATACAAGCAAAAAGTAAAATGTGCATACTAATTTAGATCAAATGAAACTTATTAGGGTTAGCTTCAGCGATGTTATCATCATTACAAGTGATTACCATTGAGTTAGTTCTCGCATTTGAAATAAATTGCAACACCCCCCAGTTTTTGCAACCCTAACATAAGTGAGCAACAGTTGACAATGTCAATTCCATGCCAAATAGAGGAATGAGTTTGATTAGTGGAGAAGCATTTTAAAGTTCTTTCTTTGACAGGAGGAATAACCAGCAACCAAAATATTGTCCACTTGTGCAGTAAAATATTTATTAGAAATTATAACGAAAGTAACTGGATTGAAATGATGTTTAATTTTGTAATTTTTTTTTTAAGAATAACGGGTCCTCCAGTTCGTAAACTGACGTCATTATGCAACGTTCCATTTGTGAAATTATAATACCAATAATAAATTATGGAATCAGGCTAAATTAAATGTTTTGTTTGTATGTTTGTTTGTTTGTTTTCTATTTTCGCTTGTGTGTGTTTTTTTTAATTCTTTTTGTTTTTTTACTTTTTTTCCCTAATAACTGGAGAGAAAAAATTGGTCGGAATAACACAATGAGTTAAAATAACTCATTTTCTTGTGCAGTAAGAATAACACTTAACTACAGTTCTATGTTTACGTTGTGATTTTGAGGAACGATTAACTAGTGCTTACTAAAACAAATGAACAATATAACGTTCATGGTCCAATTTCACGCATTTTCATGCTACATGCTTTCAGAGAATAACGCCGTTTCCATGCCGACCATTGTACGCCCTGGTTACTACCTGCATTCGTATCTGGGTAATATCTACCATTCAAGTGAGAGAAAAAACACCGATTAAACCACCACGCTCCTGCGAACTTTTCTGCACAATTATGATCTGCTGCATCATTGTCACGATCCTTTGTTGTGAAGGGACGTCCTATGTGATATTGAAGGCCTTGTCCTCCGCGATACCCATAGTGACCGCTCTGATATCTAAGAGAGTCACCGGCAGTGCTATTGACATAGTATTGGCCAATATTCAGATTGTACTCACCCGGGGATATTTGGAAATCTGAGTACTTTGCCCATGCCGTGTTGTTCTCCCAGTCCTCTAAATCAACTCGTAGCTCCCATGTTCCACGTGAATCATCAGACGTCAGAGTCGCCAAGTTGTCATTGCCCAACCAGAATTCACCGGACAGTTTTCCAAAGCCAGGCTGGTACTCGGCCCAGTTACGGTAGAAGTCCACGCTGCCATCTTGTCGCCTCTGAAACACGATCCATCCTCCGCCGTCAGTTTCCATGTCACAGTAGACAAGTAGACTGCAATGACCGAATCCCTCTGTGTGGATTGTGTAGACACCGCTTGAACGATAACCGGCATCAAAGAGCATCTTGCAACTTCTGTAGCGATCGAAGGAGCTATCAGTCAGTGAGTAGAGAGGTGTGTTCTCATCGGCATCAAAGTACACACTCCCTTGAGTTGCATTGAAGTCTTCGGGATGCTCTCGTCTTGTGGCAAGGTTCAACTCGCACATTTTATTGCAGTCGTTAAAGTTAAAAGACTTGCAACGTTCATCCATGCTGCATTCCCGTCCGCAGATGACACGAGATCGTACAATTTTGTTTGAATATGCCAACTCTTTTAGGGCGCAATTTTCAGAGGCATAAAAGGTGTGTTTCCCTGCATAAGAAGTTTTAAATCCAGAGACAAACAAGGCAGCTCCCTGGCACATGATGAATATTATACGAAACAGTTCCAGACGATTCAAAATACTTTGCGCCATTGTTTCTATTACGGATTAAGTATATTTTTTTTTGTTATGACGAAAGAAATTACGACGATCTCATTTTATTCGACGTGATGTTTGCAGGAGATAGTTATAATTGTGTGGAACAAAATTCAGCGATTTGTCATGTCTGATGTAACAATAACTATATCAACAACAGTTGTTAAACAACTAACATTTCAAGCCATACAGCTTTCGGTTGCTGTCTTCTTTACACAACTGCCAGAGTGCTTTGTTGATACTGAGGCCTGGCGAGGATGAGATTTGGTAGTTTACAGACAACAATGGGTTGAGGTAGACGATGTGGAACTCTCTGATTGGTTTAACTTCATACGTCATTCCACGTCAGTGGTTTGTAATTGGTCAATCTTTCCACCAGTCACAAACCGTAAAGCCTTTGTTGGCAGGAGTTTTTATAAGCCATTACCCCATCAGTCTGATATTATGGATATATTTACTCTGTGAAGCGCTGAAGTACAGTCTTCGTTCTGTGAATTAATTGTAGTCATAAAAAAAGTAAATTACCAGCAGTCTTCAAGTAAGTAGTCATATCGCTGGCAACTATAGCTCTTACGATACTGTTTTAGTTCCAGCGATTCTACTGAAATTGAGAGGGTGAATATTGGTCTCGTAGGAACAATATTCTGGTTATAATGCCTACCCCTTAAGGCCACTAGCTAATTGCTTCAAGGGGAAACGATTACCAAAGATGCCTCACTCTAGGAGCACGAGCTCATTACGCTCAAGGATGAACGATTACCAAACCTTTATTGACAGCCTGATATTAAATAGAGTCACAGACATTGGGAGTTGCGTTTAACATCCGATGTAGGTATGTACGCTGGACTCTTTGGTTAAGGCAGATTACATTTCTTGTAATACTAAGAGAAGGGCAAATATATGGGCAGTGCTCAATTTCTGAGGAGCAGATTCCGTTAATAGGGTTTAGTTTAGTGCTCGACATGCTTCGAATATGTATGTTAGATCTCAAAATTCGGGAACGATTCGTGAGAGACTTGCGGAAACCAGTCATCACCCTGGGTCCAGGGTTCAGGGTAAGGTTGAAGTTGACGCCCTGAAGACGAGGTTGTGAACAAAAGGGTATCCATCAATACGTGTTTTGAATGGTAAGGCCCAGTGGCCTTACACAATGCCAACCACACTGCTAGAATCACATTCTTGCACACTCAACACATTAAATCAATGGAGAAAAAAATCAATCAGGGATTGGTTCTCATCACTCAGTTTATTCAACGTCATTGGTCATTGGAACCTTTTTTTTGGTATCGCAATATACAAGCAAAATGTAAAACGTGAATATTAATGAAAATCCGTTGAAAAGTATAAGGGTTAAGGTGGCCTATTCCTCCCGCGTCTCGATGTGTGTTTCATGGGCAACTAAATGTACTTTTAAATAAGCACTGGAAAAATGACAACACGCCCTGAATTATGCATAATGTTGATAGTTGGGTCAGTAATATGGTTATTATTACAAGTAATTACTATTGATTTGCTTTCATTTTGAATAAAACAAATTACAGCCCCCGCAAAAAAAAAAACACCCACGACGTTTTGCAACACGAAATAAGCGAGCTAACAATGAAAAGTCCATGCCAAAAAAGTGGAACGAATTTGATTTGTCGAAGAGCATTTTACTTTTCGTTCTTTTACAGTAGGAATAACCAGCAACCCATATATATTCCACTTGTGCAGTAACACGTGTATTGGAAATAATGACACCCGACTAATTTTACAAGTTAAATTCTATTTATTTGGGTTTTGGGGATTTTTAAATATTTTCTTGCGAGAGTAACTGTATTTAAATGATGTTGACTTGTGTATTTTGTTTGCCAAAGAATAACGCTCAATCAAGTTTGTCAGCCGACGCCATTTGTGCAAAGTTCCATTTGTAAAATATAAATATGAATAATCAATAATGGAATCAGGCTAAATAAAATTTTAGTTTGTTTGTTTGTTTGTTTGTTTCTGTTTTCGGTAATGTGGTTTTATTTGTTTATATTTTGCTTTTTACTTTTCTTTTTTCTTTCCACAATAACTGGAGAGAAACAAATCGGTTGGAATAACACAGAGAGTTAAGCTTTCCATTTTCTTTTGCAGTAGGAATAACACTCGACTACAGTTCTAAACTGACGTCATAATTTTGTGGAACTATCGTTCAATAAAAAAAAACAAATCTAGGTTTTCCCAGTTACTTTTACACTTGTATCATTTCAATTCCATAGAAAAAATAACACCAATAGATTTCATACTTGGTCCAATGTAATCGCAAAGTAGGAGGTTTTGATTTGTCCTAGTTTTGTTAAATTCGTCTCGTGAAATTTCAACTATTCAAGTGTTAAAGTAACTGGGAAACTGTTAATGAACATTTTTAAATGTCAAACATAAATTGTGGAAATCATTGTTAAAAAAATAATTTTAACAGTAACAAGGTTAATTAAATGGATCACACATCCAATCCTCTTGTGCAAACAGAGCGTTTTAAAAGATTTAAAAAAAAGGTCATGGGCCAATTTTACGTATAGCACCTTGATTGGTGAAAGGTGAACGTACTGTACAATTTCCCATGATTAACAAGCGTCAACACATTAAAAGAATATTAATAAAACAATGTTTATGGTCCAATTTCCCGCATTTTTATGCTACATGCTTTCAGAGAATAACCCGATTTCCATGAATGCCATTGCAAACCCTGGTAACTACCTGCATTCTCATCTGGGTAGTATTGAGCATTCAGGTGAGAGTAAAAACAATTATTAAACCACCAGGCTCCTGTGTACTTTTGTGCACAAGTGTATAGATCTGACACATCATTGTCATGATCTTTTGTTGAGAAGGGACGTCCTCTGTGATACCACAGGGGATTTGTTTCATGCCCAAGAGAGTCACCGGCAGTGCTGCTGCCATCGTATCGACCAATATTCAGATTGTACTCACCCGGGGATATTTGGAAATCTGAATACTTTGCCCATGCCGTGTTGCCCTCCCAGTCCTCTAAATCAACTCGTAGCTCCCATGTTCCATATGACTCATAAGACGTCAGAGTCACCAAGTTGTCATTGCCCAACCAGAACTCACCGGACAGATCGCCAAAGCCAGACTGGTACTCGGCCCAGTTGCCGTAGAAGTCCACGCTGCCATCTTGTCGCCTCTGAAACACGATCCATCCCCCGCCGTCAGTTTCCATGTCACAGTATACACGAAGACCGCCATTACCAAATCCCTCTGGGTAGATTGTGTAGATACCGCTTGAACGATAGTCGGCATGAAGGAGCATCTTGCAACTTTTGCAGTGATCCAAGTAGCTATCAGTCAGTGAGTGGAGAGGTGTGTTCTCATCTGCATCAAAGTACACACTTCCTTGAGTTGCGTTGAAGTCTTCAGGATGCTCTTGTCTTTTGGCAAGGTTCAACTCGCACATTTTACTGCAGTCGTTGAAGTTAAAAGACTTGCAATGGTCATCCATGCTGCATTCCCGTCCGCAGATGACACGCGATCGAACAAGTTTTTGTTCATAGGTAAACTCTTGTAGTGCGCGATTTTCAGCAGCATAAAACATATACTTCCCCGTATAAGAAGTTTCAAATCCAGAGACAAACAACGTAGCTCCCAGGCATATGATGAATATTATTTGAAATACTTTCTGAACCACATAGGTCTGTTTCGCCATTCTTTCAGTTTGTTGAAGTCCTCGTTATAATCAACGGAGTTCTGATGATGGAGACGTCTATAATAGATCCCTCTCGAAATTGATCTACTGCACGCAAAGATTATTTGATATATGGAGCGGCATATGTTCCCAAAGAGAGTTCCCTAGTTACTATGGCTACTCCTTTTGCTGGAGGCCACAAGCTTATTGCAGTCAAGGATGATTACCACACCTGAATTGACAGCCATATAATAAGAAAACTTAAATCAAGTCACGAATATGTGGAGTCGAGTCCACAGCAACACCCCCAAACGTTCATGTACTTGGAGGCCTGGCAATTGCTCTGTTAAAAGAAATGTGAAAAATTCTCAATATTTTAGAATGATCACCGTTATTTGAGGGTCTTGTTGATGATGACCACATTTGTATGGTTGCTCATACCGTAAACATCTACATAATCTGCAGACCTATTATGTTCTAAAATGAATCTGTTACATGTTGCATATTTTTTAACAACCCTTTCCATGATGGTCACACTTAATATTTCCGTCCGTCATTTTTGGAATACAATTTTGTTTCTTCAAGGTCCAGTTTGTGCGGATATATTTTAACGACCAACGAACTTAGCCTGAAATACGAACATTCTGATACAAAATTCCATCTTAGTTTGCTTGTGGCGATTCCATACCATTTTATTCACTATTGTGTGTTTCATTTCTGGCAATTTCATGCTAGCCTTTTTTTAGAGAATAATCCGTTCCACTGAGTACACCACATCCCCATTCACACTTAGCAAAGGAATATGTGCTAAGCCGGTTTTAAACAAGTACATTTAAAACCCGGCAAGTGGACTGAACGCAGATAATAGACTCTACAGGGTGACCCCTAAAAATGCAACCCTGAAACATTTGCCTTTTTCAAAAACATGATCTGTGATTGATATGTTTTAGATATCAGATTAAAGCTGAGAGTTCTTTTCTTCAAATACTGAAAAAAAAGTAATCACGAAAACAGCATATTGGGTTGCTGAGAAAATGCCAATTAAACAAAACTCCTTTTTGGTCAATTCCAATGGTATTACTACAGTTGAGGGATTTACCCTGTACCTTTTTGTGCATGAAATGCATGTAGCGGATTGTGTCCCAATCTTTACAAACAACTTGACACATAATATGACAAGAGCACCAATGAATTTGATGAATATACCTGTTATTTTCCATATGAACAGGTATCTTATGCTTTTCAGTCCTATTTTAAACCTTTCAGCATCATACACAATGTGAAGAAATAAAAAAAATTGCACAGATAAAAACAATTTAAAATGAGTGTTTTTTAACTGTGCTAATGTCATTGGAATGGACCAAAAAGGGAACTAATGTTGTATTACAATCGTATAATCTCATTGGTCTGTAAATATTGGGTAAACGTATAAATTGTGGAGGATTTAAGGCCAGTATTCGCTTTGTTTATTTGTTGTCGTCATAGAAAACGCCACTGTAATAATAATGCACACCAAACCATAAAGACATTGCGTTCATACCAAATGCACGCTCTTTGAATCCATTCTCAACAGTGAATGAGAAAGGCATTATATGCATTGAATGGCAAGTCAGAGATACAGACGTTTGTAATTGGAGCAGCCATTTCGGCAGTAAGCAACTTCACATGATAACACGGACTGTCACGATATCGATTTAGTTCCAGTGAAGCGAATGATCGAGTTTGAATGGGACATATTGTTGTTCTCGAGGGACAATTCTCTGGTTACTATGCCTACTCCTTCTGCCAAGGCAACACAATTATTGTGGTCAATTAATTGTCGTCATAAAAGATGCATGACTGTTATAACGAAGGCACTTGGAATATTGCGTACGTTCATATCAATTTCACGTTCTTTGACTCCATTCGCATCATTTAATGGGAAAGTAATAGTGATAAATGCGTCCATCATCTAAGCAGGGGTCTTTATAATCAGCAACTTTAGGAATTATAGCACGAACTGCCACGATATTGATTTAGTTTCAGTTAATCTAATGAGATTGGGACGTATTTTTTTTCTTGAGGGACATTTAAACGATTGATCAACAGACCGAACTTACAGTCTGAAATTAAATAAAGTCACTAATATTCTGACTTGTGTTCACAAAATCCTAACTCATCTGTCTTAACGACATTACAATTGCTTGGTTGGAAGACTTGTAAACACGTCTCAAGGTTTGAGAATAATCGCCATCATTCAAACAATAACCACGGCCTTCTTGAATGAATACTGTGTTTCTATTTTACGAGAAATCTGCCCAGGCATTTTTCTGCAACTAACCATAACATTGACTAAATTGTCAGTGCTTGATAAGTATCTACGGCTCCACAAGATGTCAGAGCCGTGTGGTCTTTAGTTGGAGCGTCACCAAGCGTCATGATAAGCCCGTGCATGAACATGGGGTAGGGTTCGCTCGTCCACCGTCCTATCTAAGGGCGCTGTTGACCTCCAATTTGTCTGAGCTCTCATTGGACGGATTTTGGTTCTTCGGAAGCGCGATGGAATGAACGTCATTGCTAACATTAGGTGGCCTATCATCAATGCCTTGCGAAACTGATTCTGTGAATGGATTAGCGAGCACCATCTTCATAAGATGGGGCGGTGGGGACCAACGAAGGAATATAGGGCAGACAGAGCCCTGCCCTGGGCATGGGTCTCCTCGGTTGGGAAAATATTATGCAAGTGTGCTCCCCTCTATAGTTTACAGGTCTATGTTTACCCATGCCACGCATTTACATCTGTTGTAGGTATGTCTGTCTTGACTCAATTGCAGATTTATTATCTATATGGGGAAAGGACAGAATGTTTGGATAGTGTTCAACTAGAGATAACCCATTGCGTTATTAGGGTGGTGTTGTGGGCGTGACCTTTTTTCGAAGATATATGTTGGATCTCAGAAATTCGTGAACAGATCTTTCGCGACGCGGCAACCAATCGGAATCCAGGAATGCAACTCACCTGCCAGGGTTCCTCGTTGAGACTCAGGTTGATATTGACGGCCTGAAGACGAAGTTGGGGTTTTAAAGAATAAGCCCAAGTCGCCTTATAGCTGCCAATTACACTGCTAGAATCAGATTCTCGCACACTCAACACTTATCAATCTAGAAATAAACTCAATCATGGATATAGTTCTCATCACTCAGTTTATTCAACGTCATTGGTCATTGGAACATTATAATTTTGTATCGCAATATACAAGCAAAAGGTAATAATGTGCACGTTAATTAAAATTCAATGAAAATAATGTTTTTGCCCTTTTCCCGTATCCCAATGTGTGTTTTATGGTAAATGTATTTTACATTCAAATAAGCACTCAGGATGACAAAACACCCTAAATCATGCATGATATCAAAATGTTGCTTTATTTATAATAATATAACAAATGATTAGCATTCGTTTCAAACAAATTACAACCCCCCCCCCAAAAAAAACCCACGACTTTTTGCAACACGGTCATTACTGAACAATAGCTGACAAAGCAGAGCCTTATGTGACAAAAATGTTTGATTGGGCGGAGAATTGTTTTCTTTCTATACAGTGTTTTAAAAAAATGCAAACGAAATATAACGGAATGCCAGACGTAGAATGAGTAACCAACATCAATAACATGGGTATGGTTTGAAACATACGCCCTTCCACTTTACAAACGTGCAAATTTGATATTTTTCGACAGAGTTATGAGTAATTTTGGAAGAAAGGTCAAGTTGAACATGGGACCAAGTTTTCAGATTGAGGCATTGGGACAAAGGTAGCCTAATTGCCTCTGTCTGGATATTGCCTGGTCTACACAAATGTGTTAAGCGAGTAAACACAATTCTAAACACTTTCTTGTTATTAATACCTCCTGCTAAAACGTTCTAGCATTTAAACATGTTTACAAACTTTACAAATTTTTTAGCATGAGGTGATAGGAAGAAAGTATTTAGAATTGTGGTTACTCGCTTAACACATTTTTCGTCGGCCAGGCAATTCCGCACAAAGGCAATTAGGCTACCTTTGTCCCAATTTCTAAAATTGAAAACTTGGTCCCATGGTCAATTTGCCGTCTCTTTGAAAATTACTCATAACTCTATCAAAAATTATCAGATTTGGACGTTTGATGTCTCATTTTAAAGTGAAAAGGCGTATCTTCTAAACCATACCTATATTATCTATTTTGGTTACACAGTTTACGTCTGGCATTCCATTATATTTTGTTTGCATTTTTTTATACACACTGAATTGCAGAAGGAATAGGCTAAATATTTTGAATTGGTGTAGACAAAAAAAACACGTAATAACATGAGACTAATTTCAAATTTTGATTTGATTTTAAATTCGAATTCTTTTGGTTTTGTGAATTTTTTTATATAAGTTCTTGTGAGATCAAGTGGAGTAACAATATGTTGAAATATTTAAAACTTTTTACAAGAGGAATACTACTTAACCGCAGTTTCTAAACTGAAGTCATAATTTCGTGAACTATAATTGTGCAATAAAATATGTAAATAATTTTAAGAGCCGAAACACCTAACATGTATTTTTTCTGTTTACATATTTACAATTTGCGAGATGTATTTACATAATGTTTAGTTAGAGAGACGCTTAAATGTCTTGCATTTTATTTTAATTCCGAAATTCAAGAAGATTTCTGTCCTTAAAAACATAAACTTAAAGGACGGGAAAAATGAACAATCATCTCGCGATTTGTAACATAAGGCGAACAACATGTTTATTTTACACGTATAAATACATTTTCTGCCTGTGGGTATGCCTATTGATAATCTAGCCCATCAAACATGTACATTTAGCATGGAAACAAGCTTTTCGTCGTAGCTGCATCCGTTGAATTTGCCTCAACTTCAACATTTCGGTTGGATCAAATGTGTACTTGTCATTATGTAACCTTTCTGTTATGTCAGATGCAAGACAAAATACAGGTATTCTTCTAATAATAACAAAGAAAAAAACAAATCTAAAATATATCAAACATTATTTAAATTGAAAATCAGGTCCCATCTTCATGTGCCAACAATGCCTTTTAAAAACTGAAAGGAAAATGCATGGGCCTATTTTACGAATCAAACGTTGAACACTTTTGTTGGAATATTCCGTGCCAGCCAGCCCAAAACGACTCCTGCTCATTTTCTACGTCAAAGATATTTGGGCTATATTTGGCAATTGAATTAGACAGTACACAGTATAAAACAGTCACTTTCATGAAAAAACTATTTCGGAATAGATCAATGTAAAATGCAAAAGCAATGAATTTTAAAAACGAGAAATGATAAAAGATAAACATACTGCACAATTATCCATGATTTACAAGCACAAACTCATTAAACAAATAATTACTAAATCAAAATGGTCCAATTTCACGCATTTTTATGTGACATGCTTTCAGAGCATAACCCGATTGCCATGAACGCCATTGAACGCCCTGGTAAATACCAGCATTCTCATCGGGACAATATTGACCATTCAAGTGAGAGAAATAACAATCATTAAACCACCAGGCTCCTGTATACTTTTGTGTACAATTATACATATCTGACGCATCATTGTCATGATCCTTTGTTGAGAAGGGACGTCCTCTGTGATACCACAAGGGATTTATGTCATACCCAAGAGAGTCACCGGCAGTGCTGCTCGCATCGTACTGGCCAATATTCAGATTGTACTCACCCGGGGATATTTGAAAATCTGAGTACTTTGCCCATGCCGTGTTGTTCTCCCAGTCCTCTAAATCAACACGTAGCTCCCATGTTCCACGTGAATCATCAGACGTCAGAGTCACCAAGTTGTCATTGCCCAACCAGAACTCACCGGACAGATCGCCAAAGCCAGACTGGTACTCGGCCCAGTTACGGTAGAAGTCCACGCTGCCATCTTGTCGCCTCTGAAACACGATCCATCCCCCGTCGTCAGTTTCCATGTCACAGTAGACACGAAGACCGCCATTACCGAATCCATCTGGGTAGATTGTGTAGACACCGCTTGAACGATAACCGGCATCGAAGAGCATCTTGCAACTTGTGTAGCGATTCAAGGAGCTATCAGTCAGTGAGTAGAGAGGTGTGTCCTCATCTGCATCAAAGTACACACTCCCTTGAGTTGCATTGAAGTCTTCGGGATGCTCTCGTCTTGTGGCGAGGTTCAACTCGCACATTTTATTGCAGTCGTTAAAGTTAAAAGACTTGCAACGTTCATCCATGCTGCATTCCCGTCCGCAGATGACACGAGATCGAATTGTTTTTGCTGCATACCCATACTCTTTTAGGGCGCGATTTTCAGCGGCATAAAACGTGTGTTTCCCTGTATACGAATTTTCATATCCAGAGACAGACAAGGTAGCTCCCTGACATATTATGGTTATTATGTGAAACAGTTCCAAACCACTAAAGATCATTTTCGCCATATTTTTCTCTCCAAAACTTGAAGTCCTAGCTGTGACTGAAGTATTAAACGTCGACGTTAGTTTTTCTAGTAATGTGTGCCAGATAGTTGAAATCACGGGGAACAAAACGACAAAAAATCAAGCCACACTGCTTTCGGTAGCTGTTTACTTTACACAACTGCTAGATTGCTGTGATACAGAGGCCTGGTGATGATGGATTGGGCAGCTTACAGAAAGAAATAGGTTAAGGGAGACGACGTGGGTCTCTCTGATTGGTTATCAGATGAATACGTCATTCCAGTTCAGTGGCTTGTTATTGGTCAGTCTTCCCGCCAGTCACAAACCGTAGCCTTTGATTGGCGGATGTCTCACCGTAAGCTTATTACCTCTCGGTCTGTAATATATGGATTAACGTTCTTTGTGAAGCGCTGAAGTCCTGTCTTCGTTTTAATTACTTGTCGTCATACAAACTAAATACTGTAATAACAAAGGCACCGACAATCAGGAGATTTCGTGCCTTCATATCAATTTCACGCTCTGTGATTCCATTCTCAAAATTGGATTAGAAGGTTAGTGATAAAGACGTCAATAATTAAAGCAGTCGTTTCGACAATCAGCAGCTTCACAAAATGACGAACTGTCACGATATCGATTTAGTTCCAGTGAATCGAATGAGATTGGGACGCATGTATTGTTACTCTCGAGGGGTAATTCTCTGGTTGCCATGCCTACTCCTTATGCCGAAGGCATCAAGCTTATTGCTTTCAGTTAAGAATGATTGACAAACCTGAATTGACAGTCTGACATATGCAGACTTGCGTTCACAAAAATCTCTACTCCTTTGTATTTATGAATGACATTACGATTGCTGGGTTGCAAGATTGAGAAAATGTCTTCATATTTATAATAAACGCCATCTCTCATTTCTTAACCTGTCATTGAACGGATTTAAAAGTGTGGGTGGGTGTGTGTGTGTGTGTGTCCCCCCACGCCCACATCGATTGACGTCCATGCCGAAGACGTGCCCGCCCGCCAGCCCTGCTAGAGTGGAGTTGGTGAATTTTCCTGTAAACTACAGCATATTTTACAGCATATGTCTTCTCTCGTTCGCCGCTGCCTTTTTGTTTCGTCGCGCGCGCCCTCTGTCTCGTCAAGCGTGCTGTCTCGTTGCAGTTCTTGGTCCTGTCAGGTTTTTTTTTAATTGTAGTAAAACTATGACAGACCCCAAATAATAATTGTTGTCTTATGTGCAACTGATTCTAGCAGGCTACGGTCTGACGTGAACTGCCCTATTAATTTTTCTCTCCCTCTTTTTCCTTTCTTTTTGAGTCTCTCTGTCTCTCTAAGTCTTTTTTTCTAAGCCCCCTACGCCCCCCGCCTGGATCTGCCCCTGGAGTCGAGTCACCAAAAATTGTGAATCGAGTCAAACTTGAGTCGAATCATTGACTCGAGTCATTACAACTCTGTGCTGAGATGGGTTTTTAGGAACTAATCTCTGTCCTAAATGTCGTGTCCGAATCAGCTGGCTGTATAACACACGCCTCTATGTGAAGTGGCTGTAGCCGCTACCCAGGGCCTTCTACACGTACGTTCCTAGTCTGGTTCCCAGACCTGACAAGTATTCCCGACGCTCAAGTCTAAATTGTAGGTCAGGCAGCCTCCATGGCTACAAATAAACATGACGACATTGATGACCCTTTTCAAAGCTCGGCTTCGTTTCCGATTTCGCTTTATCACTTATAGCGTTTAGTGTTCTGATCAAATTTGTAAATAAATCACTTGTTTCGTAATATCATACAGTTATGATAGTAAAGTTTGATGTTTCTGTAAGATAACATTGACTAATGTTGATCTGGAATCTTCAAAATTAGACGACCAAATAGCACTGTTAGCAGGCGGAGCCGAATGAAGACCGAGTTTTGGAAAATCTCGGTAAACGGTCGTCAAATTCAAAATTGTACATGACGCATCAAAAAGTTCGCCCATACGATCCGAGTATATTTGATGCACAAAATCGTCGAAAATTCAAGTTTTTTAAAATGAAAGCAATGAATTTTAATTATCAACTCATTAAAAAAATTTTAATAAGCAATTAGCAGTTAATTAAACCTATGTTATACTCGGAAATACTCGGGCGCTATCCGATTCCTCCCGTTTTAGTCACGTGACGTAAATTGTAACACAATGTATTACCGGAGGCTACCGGACCTAAGATTCATCAGGAATAGTCAGAATCTTTTGGTTTTGGAACCAGACTAGTACGTTCCAGCCGCACTTTTAACTGCGCATGTGCGACTCCTAGAGTATTGTATCCTCAAAATGTGATCACTTAGCATCTACATAGCTATGTAGATGCTAATTTTTGAGGACACTATTCCGTTGCTTGGGTTTTGTTGGGGTTGTGACTTTTGTCGAAGATGTAAGTTACTGTTAGATAATCCAAAATCGT
The DNA here is from genome assembly GCF_015706575.1 of Patiria miniata. Taxonomy (NCBI): domain Eukaryota; kingdom Metazoa; phylum Echinodermata; class Asteroidea; order Valvatida; family Asterinidae; genus Patiria; species Patiria miniata. Next base: position 15,115,929 of record NW_024037063.1, read on the forward strand.
GAACAGTTAGTCCGATACTTTTGGCAACCAATCGGAATCCAGAATCCCGGGTCCAGTATTGAGATTGAGGTTGAAGTTGACGCCCTGAAGACGTGGCTGCGGATGAAAGGTCGCCTCAGAAGTGCCAATCACACTGATAGAATCACATTCTCGCACATTTAAGACTTTAAATCGATCGAGAAAAAACTTAATATGTATTGGTTCTCGTCACTCAATTTATTCAACGTCATCGGTCATTGGAACCATTTTTGTTTTGGCATCGCATTATACAAGCAAGTAAAATGTGCATATTAATTCAGATTCAATGGAAATTCATAGTTTTTGCGCTCTTCTCGTCTCTTGCTGTGTCTTCTTTGTTAAATTGTATTAGCTTTCAATTCAGCACCCAGGGGTAACAATACGACCTAAATTATGCATATTGAAATTTCGTTTAATTTACATCATCATTATAAACAACAAACAGCCAGACTTTGTTCCCTGTAATTTCAAAGAATTTACACCCCCTAAAACTACTCCGAGTTTTGAATTCATAATAAATGAACAACAGCTAACGATACAAAACTTCTGGATTAAGTTCGATTGGTTGGAGAGAAATCTTAATTTTCATTTGTTGGCAGAAGGGACAACCAGTAGCCCACATTTTGGGGCTTCCATCATTGTGTGTAATATTCCTTTTTGTACAGTATTAATATTGATAACAAATAATAAGTTCAGACTAATTTTACTATTAATTTTTTTTTTACATTTTCTTGTGCTGCGCTAAACATAGTGAAACATTTTTTTGCAAGAGGAATAACACTAAAACACAGTATCTAAACTGACATCATTTATGCAATAAAACGTTAAAATAATAGTGACATTTGAATATACATGTACATTATTAGACAACGTTGAGGGAACGAGAATGCGAAAAGACAGAAGAAACTTGATGATGACAATCACAAACAGGAAAGCTATTTAACTTCCCCTCAAAAAATATTCAGCAAAACGTTCCATTCATTTCTATTATAACGCTTTGAATGTTTTTTTTTTCAAATTCAGATTGAACTATTCTTAATTTCACTTTTAGAATATTTTTGCATTCAATTTTGTGTTTATGCACACGAGATTTCGTTTCTGTCATTCAAGTTCGTTTAAGTCACTTCTTTTCTGTTGACAGACTTTCAAAATTACATTTTGAATCATTCTTGAGTTGAATATTCAAGCATATATTCGCAATTTAATTTCACAAAAGTAATTGCAACCAAATCAACACGGGCAGGATGTTGTCACCGTAGATTTGTTCTTCGTTTATCGGCAATCAAATGTCAACCTCTTGTTACTGGCTCGACAAAATTGAATGAACTTCACGACCATTAAATAACCTTATTTGTCAAAAGAACAAACGTAATTACATTACTCAATTTGGCGATAGAACGCGGATTTAAGGCAGCATTAAATTTCAAATTAGAGTCAACAAGCAAGCTAGGTTCTTTTCTGTATCACATTTCCCCCATTTGGGTGATTTTTTTCACCATTTAAATTAGACAGTGTTTGCAAAGGCGATTTGATGCGTTTTCAATGTGAGGGGAAAGTACGCTTTCTTCTATTTTCCGAAAAGAGATGTACAGCTAGCACTGCATGTGCACGTGAACTTTTATTTACAACAACACCTAATTTTGAACAGATTTACAATTTGCATGTGAACCATTCAAAAGTGATGCAAATTTAAGGCGCGAAATGGTACTAGATGACCATGATTGAACAATCATCTATGGTTTACATGCACTAGAAGAACAATCTTCATTCATGGTGCAATTTCACGCATTTTCATGCTACATGATTTCAGAGAATAAGGAACTGGTTTCCAATAAAGCCATTGCACGCCATTGTAACTACCTTCATTCGCATATGGGTAGTAGCGACCATTCAAGTGGGAGGCAAAACACCAATTAAACCACCAGGCTCCAGAGTTGTGTTGGGCACAATTATAATTAACTGCATCATTGTTACGATCCTTTGTTGTGAAGGGGCTTCCTCTATGATACTCAAGAGAGTCACCGGCGGTGCTGGTGACATCGTATCGACCAATAGTCAGATTGTACTCACCCGGGGATATTTGGAAATCTGAGTACTTTGCCCATGCCGTGTTGTTCTCCCAGTCCTCTAAATCAACGCGTAGCTCCCATGTTCCACGTGAATCATCAGACGTCAGAGTCACCAACTTGTCATTGCCCAACCAGAACTCACCGGACAGATCGCCAAAGCCAGACTGGTACTCGGCCCAGTTACGGTAGAAGTCCACGCTGCCATCTTGTCGCCTCTGAAACACGATCCATCCTCCGCCGTCAGTTTGCAAGTCACAGTAGACACGAAGACCGCCTTTACCGAATCCCTCTGGGTAGATTGTGTAGGTACCGCTTGAACGATAACCGGCATCCAAGAGCATCTTGCAACTTTTGTAGTGATTCAAGGAGCTATCAGTCAGTGAGTAGAGAGGTGTGTCCTCATCTGCATCAAAGTACACACTCCCTTGAGTTGCGTTGAAGTCTTCCGGATGCTCTCGTCTGGTGGCGAGGTTCAACTCGCACATTTTACTGCAGTCGTTAAAGTTAAACGACTGGCACTGCTCATCCATGCTGCATTCCCGTCCGCAGATGACACGAGATCGCGCATTTATTTTTGCATACGCAAACTCTTTTAGGGCGCAATTTTCAGCGGCATAAAACGTGTGTTCCCATGTATAAGAAGTTTTAAATCCAGAGACAGACAAGGTAGCTCCCTGGCATATGAAGGATATTATGTGAAACAGTTCCAGGCCAGTAAAGATCTGTTTAGCCATTGTTTACATTAGTTGAAGTCCTCGTTAAGATCAAGGGATTTAACGCCAATCTCAGTTTTTTTCTTGTAATGCGTGCCAAATAGTTGAAATTACAGGGATTAAAATTTAGCGAATTGTCGTGTCCGATTGAACTATGAGTAATGATTGCGATACGACCAAAATAAAAAACAACACTGCTTGCTAAAGCAGACTTCTCGAAATCACTTCTAGATAGCTATCTACTGGTGTAGAGGTCTGGTGGTGATATATTTTGTTACAGCTTGGCAAGGAATGTATTGCACGACGATGTGTAATTCAGTGATTGGTTGTCGCGGTATGATACGTAATTCCACACAAGTGGCTCGTAATTGGTCAGTTTACCCGCCAGTCACAAACCCTAGCCTTTGATTGGCAGATGTGTTGTAGGCGTGTAGTCTCATCGATCTGTAAGACATGGACGAACGTACATTTGTGATATGGACGTCTGTAATTTAAGGAGTGGTGACGACAATAAGCAGGTATATGATAGCAAGATCCCTAACGATATTGATTTAGTTCCAGCGATGCTAATGTAATGTTTGCAGGAGCAAAATGTTGTTCTGAAGATAAAACTCTCTGTTACTATGGCTAATCCCTTTGCCGGAAGCCACAAGCTTGTTGCATTCATTTATGATCACCACACCTGACTTGACAACCTTATATTAAAAAATTGAAATTACGTCACAAATATGGTGAGTCAAGTCCACAGCAATACCTCAAGTTTCATGTACATTTGTACTTGGAGGGCTGGCGATTGCATTGTTGAAAGAAATGCGAAAATGCCTCAATATTATAGATTGTCACTTTTATTTATTTAGTTCTTAATCAGGGCCTTGTTGATGATAACTGTGTTTTGTATATTAGTTCATACCTTAAAATTGTACGTAATTATCAGCATCGTCATTTCCTAAAAATATATCCAATATCAAGCATCTTTTGTTAATATACCTCGCCATAATATTTCATTTATCGTTATTAATGTACGTCTTTTTGTTTCGTTGAATATGATTTCGTTTGTGCAAGGTCCAGTTTGTGCGACTATAATTTCAATAACTAAAAAAATAAGCCCGTGAGACATACAAACATGATGATGTAAAAACTCCACCTTAGTTTGCTTGTAGCAAATCTAAACCATTTTACTCACTACATTGTATTTGGGTTTATTTCACGCAAATTCATGCTGCACGTTTTCAGAGAATATCCTCTCCTATGATATTACAATACGTCCCCATCCACACTTACTTGCTTATGTGGTTACTATTGAATATTCAAATTAGACAGTTAACCGTTGCGCACACATCAATTTCACGCCCGTTGATTCTTTTCTCGTAAAGTAATAAGAAATTCAGTGACCAGGCGGTATTGGACGCCTTTTCAATTTCAACAGCAGTATTCACAATAAGCAGTCTCACCGATGATAACAAGAAGCCTCACGATATTGATTTAGCTCCAGCAATTCCAATGAAATCGGGAGGGGGAATATTATTGCTTTTGAGGAACAACGTTCTGGTTATTATGCTCTACTTATTATGCTGAAGGCCACATGTTTATTGCGTTCAAGTAAGAATGATTACCAAACCTAAAGTGGCAGCCTAAAATGTCAATAGAATCGCACATTTTTGGAGATGCACGCACAAGTACAATGTATCTAAACCCTTTTATGTAGGTGTTTAATTGACAAATTATTACTAAATTTGTGAGAAGTAATGCAAAAAGTAAACCGTTGAAGAATTTTCTTCAAAATGTACAAATTAATCACGGACATACTGATTGATTACTTTGGTTTATTTGTTACTCTACCTAGAAATGCCATAACCTTTTTTTCAATAACGATGTTATAACGTTCACACTGTCATTTTCGACATGGCATAATCCATAACCCGTTGCACTTTTTCCATACTGGCGAACATGTACATCATTTTGTATACAAAACGTGACGTCAGAGCTGTATATAGACTCTTCACTATTTTTAGTTAGAGCGCCACCAAGCGCCACGATAAGTCTGTGATGTGGAAAGATCCCTTTTCTCCACCTTCGCTCGTACGGGCCCTGCCCTGCAAATAGGACGCTGGGAAAGGCTGATCTCTTCAAGCACTCATTGGATAGATTTTACGTGACCTGTGACGTAGCATGCAGCATATGAACTGCTACAGCTGTTTATCATACCCAGCGCGCTAACTGCATGCGAAGGTCATGATAAGGTACCCATAATGCCCTCCGTACTTCCTTCACAGGATTCTGTGAAACGACATCAGCCCTTCCCAGCGCCCTATTTGCAGGGCGGAGTTACGAGCGAATCCTCCATCGCCCTACCCTATAGGGCGCTGGTCACCTCTTATTTCTCTCAGTTGGACGGATTTTGTTTCCCGATTTTGTGTCACGGGTCAAGGGTCAACTCTTCCTTGTACACATAACAAGAGCGCGATGCGTGTACGTGCAAACTTCACATGTGATTTTGTGAAATGGGTTAGCGGTCACCAGCGTCCTTAGATAGGGCGGTGCGGACGAGTGAAGGGATGTAGGCTCTGTCCCGAGCATTGACCTTCTCTTGAAGGGAATCTACCGCGTACGTCTGTACTGCCCTTTATAGTTTAGCTGTGTTTCCACCTATCCAAGCCATCACATAATTATATGTTAGGTATATATGTCTGTCTTGACTGTATGGCTGATGCAGATTTGAATATCTATATGGGAGGGGCAAAATGTTTGGGTAGTGTTTAATTTCAGTGAGTCTATTGCGTTATCAGGGTTTTCTTGGGGCATGACCTTTTATGAGGGTATACGTTAGATCTCAAACATTCTTTCGAGGTTACTGCGACTATTTAGAATCCATGAATCTGATTCACTTCCCGGGCTCCAGTATTGAGATTTGGTTGAATCCGACGGCCTGAAGACGACGTTGCGGATGAAAGGGGAACCATACGTGGACTTCTGAAGCATAAGCACGAGTTGCCTTACAGCTGCCAATCACACTGCTACGATCACATTTTTTTTCACACTCATTACTTTAAATTAATCAAGAAAAGCATTGGTTCCAATCACTCAGTTTATTCAACGTCATTGGTCATTAGAATCATTTTGTTTATCGCAATATACAGCCAAAAAGTAAAATGTGCATATCAATTAAGATCCGATAAAATAGTTGGTTTTTGCCACTCATCCTGCATCTAGATGCGCTTTTTATGGTCAGTTTAATTATATATCAATTAAGAACTCAACGGTCGACAACATGCTCTAAACCATACGTGATGTTCAAATTTTGAACAAATGTATTATCATTCGTTCCTTGCATTGCACACAAATTACCCCGACTGAAAAATAGTTTGTTCGGTGGAAGAACATTTTTAGTTTGCTTTCTTTGACAGGACGAATAACCAGCAATCCAAATATTTTCCATTTTTTGCAGTTAAAGATTAATAATAAGTGGAATTCGAATTCTCTTGCAAAGGTTTTGTGAATTTTTAAAATACTTTTCTTGAAATAGTAACGGGATTAAAAATATGTTGAAAATTGTAAAACCTTTTTTTAAAGAGTAATAATAACACTCTACTACAAGTTCTAAGCTGACGTTATTTGTGCCACATACCGTCTGTGCAATATAATTATGAATAAGTAATAATGAAATCAGACTAACTAGACAATGAAAGTTTACTCTTTTTTTTTACTGTTATTCCTTTTTTTTTTTTTTTTTTTTTTTTTTTTACTTTTCTCCAAAAAATAATGGAGAAAAAAAAATCGGTCGAAAAAAGAGGTAAAGTAACCAAATATTGAAATTCGAAAAAAAAACACCCATTTTTTTTGTTTACGTATTTACAATTTTGAGAGAACATTTTCCACCAAGTTCCGTCATAGTCCAGAAGAAAAAGAACAAATTGTGCACTTTTTCATTAAAGTGTGAAACTTTAAACAGACCTTTATATTCATGAGAAAAAAAATCACCCTTTAATGGGCGTGGCAGCCATTTGATACAAGAGTGTATAATCTGAGCTACAAAAAAGCAGTATGCAAATCAGCCCAGAAATGCATTACCAATGAAAAGGCAGATACATTATACATGTACACAAAAACAAGCAGTTTCATACCGCACGTTTCAAGACAATATTCTAGTCCGTACACGCAAGTCCAATTCGACTCGTGCTCACTTTCTGAAACGTAGCCATTATGATAATATCTGGCATTTAAACGAGAAAGTGCATAGGCAGAAAAAGGGAGTACAATTTAAACGGTAATTCTGAATAGATCAACAGTTGCAATACCAAACCAATACAAAATTACTGCAAACCTGTGTTCAGCAAACACTTTTCTTAAAACCTTTTTGCTATCACTTTGTAAACACGTATAAATCTAAACATGAGTATTGATGAATACTGTTTAGAATTGCACATGGACTTATAGGCATTGCACACGTAATGTTTAGCTTCTAAAAATGTTTATCAATCATAGCAAGAATGCGTTTAATTGCCTAACACAGTTTTGTCAGTGTTTATTCAAATGTATGAAAGGTGCGAGGTGGTATTAGATAATCATGGTTGTATAATTGTTCATGACTTACAAGTACAAACCAAACAATAATTTCGATATTAACATTATACAATTATTCAATATAAAAACGTTCATGGTCCAATTTCACGCATTTTCATGCTACATTCTTTCAGAGAATAATCACGCGATTTCCATGCAAACCATTGCACGCCCATGTTACTACCAGCATTCTCATCTGGGTAATATGGACCATTCAAGTGAGAATACCAACAATCATTAAACCACCAAGCTCCTTTGTATTTTTTTGCACAATATTGATCATTGTCACGATCCTTTGTTGTGAAAGGACGTCCTCTGTGATCCCACCTGGAATATGTGTGATGCCCAAGAGCAAGAGAGTCACCGGTAGTGCTGCTGGCATCGTATTGGCCAATATTCAGATTGTACTCACCCGGGGATATTTGGAAATCTGAGTACTTGGCCCATGCCGTGTTGCTCTCCCAGTCCTCTAAATCAACTCGTAGCTCCCATGTTCCACGTGAATCATCAGACGTCAGAGTCACCAAGTTGTCATTGCCCAACCAGAACTCACCGGACAGATCACCAAAGCCAGACTGGTACTCGGTCCAGTTACGGTAGAAGTCCACACTGCCATCTTGTCGCCTCTGAAACACGATCCATCCCCCGCCGTCAGTTTCCATGTCACAGTATACACGAAGACCGCCATTTCCGAATCCCTCTGGGTAGATTGTGTAGATACTGCTTGAGCGATAACCGGCATCTAAGAGCATCTTGCAACTTTTGTAGCGATTCATAGAGCTATCAGTCAGTGAGCAGAGAGGTGGGTCCTCATCTTCATCAAAGTACACACTCTCTTTAGTTGCATTGAAGTCTTCGGGATGCTCTCGTTTGGTTGCAAAGTTCAACTCGCACATTTTATTGCAGTCGTTAAAGTTAAACGACTTGCAACGTTCATCCATGCTGCATTCCCGTCCGCAGATGACACGAGATCGCACAGTTTTGTTTGCATATACGAACCCTCGCAGTGCACGATTTTCCGCGGCGTACATGATTTGTTGACGTGGATTAGATTGATGTGCACTGACAAACAAGACCGTTCCCCAAAATATCATCAATTCAAAAACTATGAAACCGGCGTCCAGTTTTGCCATTGCTGAAGAAGTTGACAATGCCAACTATTTTCTCGCTTAGTAAACAAAAGCGTCAACGTGTTGTTCTGCGATGATGTAGATGTATTTAATTGCTATTGTCCACAAGCAGTAAAAGAGGTTCAACAATCAGGTTTGAATCCGGCAACTTCGCTGCTTCAGATCATCGCTACGCTGCTGATGTACGTAAACGGGTTACCATAGTACAGCTTCTCGAATGAAATTGGCGACGTAGTGCTTCTGGTTTATAGCACGGTGTACATTCCACGGAGATGAAAGACACTTATTGGTCAGTAAAATGATTGCTAATGAATAGCTTGCACTGGATTGGTTGATACCAATATAAATGTGAAGTCACCAAACAGTCACGCGGGAAATGTATATCTTTGCGACACACACGTGTAGCTCCGCCCGTGATAACGTCTATAATGTCTCAGTTTGTGCCAACATGCCAAAGACAAGCACTACGTGCTCGCTAAACAAATAGGGCAAATATAGGGCTTATGCTGTCAATTTTTTTAATCAGCCTTAATGGTGCATTAATGAAACATTGTTTCGCTGTGTGTATATTACCACAATTGCTGAATTATGAAGAGAAACAAAGAAAAAAGAGAATTTTATAACGGAAAGGTTTCACCAATGAAGCGTTTCCGATGTACAAATGGTTTTGTTATTGGTTCATTCATGTATAAATGATATGTTGTTTATCAATGCAGTCTGGAGAACCACCTGACATTCTTTTTTTTTTGGAAAATGTTCTGAGTTCAGGGAATCGCCCTCCCTTAAAATATTCCCATTATAAATCTATTGGTTTTCGTATTATTGTGTTATTTTTCAATTGCCTCAATGTGTTCATTGGCATCAATAGATGGGTCAATGGAAATGTTCCCCCACTTTTTAAAGCGTGGGGAGGGAGAGCATATAATTCCCCCTCCCTCTTTTGTGGTCCCTGAATAAATATTGTAGGCCAAAATGTTGTACCTGATATACCATTTTAATTGTCAATCATTTAGTTTTCGTTGATAACTTGACAATTTTATAGTTTTATGCACCGCTGAAAATACATATTGAAAAAAAGTGGCGGCAGCGTCAGAATAAACGAACATAGGCTATTCAACATTTGTTTTCCTTTATGTATGTCAAATGTGATAGAGACGTTTATAATTTCAGTAGCAGTGTCTACAATAAGCAGGTATAAGATATCGATTAATTTCAAGCGATGCTCATGTAATGAAGGGCATATGGCTTTCCTCGAAGGAAAACTGTCAGCTTACTATGACTACTTCCTTTGCCAGAAGCCACAAGCTAATTGCTTTATAATGATTACAACACCTGAATTGACAGCCTTATATAAACCACTGAAATTAAATCACGAATATGTGGAGTCAAGTTCACAACAATATCCCACATTTCGTGTACTTGGAGGCATGACGATTTTTGAAAATGAAATTGCGAAAATACCTCAGTATCTTAGAATGAACACCATTATGTGTTTATATACCAGGGCCGTGTTGATGATAACTGTGTTGTCTCTGTTTGCTCATACCTTAAAATTCTACCTATCCGCATCCCGATTTCCTAAAAAATATTTGCAACATGTAATATTTGTTTTGTATTTTTTTTCGTAATTTTGTGCAAGGTCCAGTTATTCGATTACCAAAGAAATTAGCCTGACATACGAAAATGTCGATGTAAAAACTCCATCTTGGTTTGCTTGTGGCAAATCTAAACCATTCTACCCACTATTCTGTGTTTCATTTCACGCATTTCGATGCTGCACGTTTTCAGAGAATATCCTCTCCCATCATATTACACCACGACCCCCATCCACCCTTTGCTTAGGTGGTTACTAATGACCTTTCAAATTAGACAGTCAACCGTTGCATACACATCAGTTCCACGCCTGTTGATCCCATTCTCAAAACTTAATAAGAATTTCAGCGACCGTAAAGCATTGGACGCGTCTTCAATTTCAACAGCAGTTTTTTTTACAATAAGCAGTCTCACCGATGATAACAAGAAGCCTCACGATATTGATTTAGTTCCAGCTGTGTGAAGGGGAATATTATTGCTATATTTGTTATGCTGAAGGCCACATGCTTATGTGAGAATGATTACCGAACCTAAACCGGCAGCCTAAAATGTCAATAGAATCGCTAATATTTGGAGATGCGCGCACTAGTATCTAAACTCTGTTATGTACGTGTTTGATATGATAAATGAATACTAAATTTGTTGGAAGTAATGCGAAAAGTAAACTATTTAAGAAATGTCTTCACTGCCATCTCGTCGCCTCTGAAACACGATCCATCCCCCGCCGTCAGTTTCCATGTCACAGTAGACACGAAGACCGCCATCACCGAATCCTGCTGGGTAGATTGTGTAGATACCGCTTGAATTATAACCGGCATCCGAGAGTATCTTGCAACTTCTGTAGCGAATCAAGGGAGTATCAGTCAGTGAGTAGAGAGGTGTGTTCTCATCTGCATCAAAGTACACACTCCCTTGAACTGCAATGAAGTCTTGGGGATGCTCTCGTCTTGTGGCAAGGTTCAACTCGCACATATTGCAATCAATAAAGTTAAAAGACTTGCAACGTTCATCCATGTTGCATTCCCGTCCGCAAATGACGCAAGATCGCACAGGTTTCGTTGCATATTCAAAGTGTAATGGGCTGCGTTTTTCAACACCCTCTTACTTAAGGCCATTTTGCACAAGCTAAATTCTAGAAATAGCTAAATTTCTTTAAAAGCGCACATGACATGGCACAACCCACTGGAAAACATTTGTCACAGTAAAACTGCTTCTCAAACTGCTTCTCAACATGAAACCGAGCAGCTAGGTCATAATCTAGCGTGGAGATCGATAACAGGCCGACTTGATATCCGATTGTGCTAGCCACGCCCCCTTCTCGCTCTAACTACACTTTCACAACCATGGGCTCATTGTGACACCAAACGTCGAGATCTTCAAACAAATATACCTTGGAACTTTTAAACACAATGGCCCTGAAACCTCTTTCATCCAAAAATGCGATTTCAAGAATCGTTGACACATTGTCTTCATCAATTAAACGCAATGACCCTAAAACCTGTTTTGTCAAAACAAAAATAGCAGTTTATTGTGTATTCTGACTGTTTGGAACAACTAAGAAAATGACACAGAATACTTGTTTCAACAACTGTCAACAACTGTAGTAATATCTGTTTTAACAACGTGATTGGTTGGACACATATCACAAATCTTACCAATATTTTGGTTATTCCAACCAATCTGTTTTTAGGGTGCACTGTGCAGACGATGGCCAATTACAGGCATATGTGTTCGCTCTCTTTAAATTTGCAACTTTCAAACTCATCGTTTTTCATAAATCGTTGTCAATCTTGGACGATTTACCGTCTTTGGTAGCAAACGTGCAGTCAACATGTAGCTAGCAACATTTCCCAAAGGGCTATAGAAGAGACGTCCTCTAAAGACGATCCGATTTAGAATGATTACCCCTCAAATGAGTCTTTTTGCGGCGTTTAGTTCTTTTAAGGTTAGCCCCAGTCAGCTTACAGAAGCCAATCACACAGCTAGAATCACAATCTTCTAAACTTTTAAATAACCCAGAGCAAATAAACCATAGATTGGTTCTTGTCACTCAGTTTATTCAACTTCATCGGTCATTGGAACCATTTTTGTGCTGCAATGTACAAGCAAAATAGCACAAAACGCCCAAAACAAAATCGTCTTGTATTTGCAAATGTATCTGCGTTTAATTTGGTTCAAAGTAAATTATGTTTTCAGCGACAGGATTTATTTCCTCCAAAGTCGCAGCCAAAATGCAACAATTTTTCGATAATTATGTGTAATATTCAAAGCTCAGATTAAATGATGTCATAACTGCAAATAAAAGGTAAAACTAAAATAAGTGACACGTTTGACTTTTCAGTTTCGAATTATGTTCATTTTGTAAACATCATCACCATGATGTCATGCAAACTTTGATTCGTTTTGAAATTGATTAAAATTGCATTTCCTTGCCTTTTTAAAATGTATAATTGGTATCGTTTTGCGATAATTTGCATCTAGACTTTAAAATGTCGACAATGATGATACAAACGCGATTGCGTCGATTACAGAAACCCCACACTAGCCCCACCAGTAAACAGACAATACAAACAATAACCAATGACCATGATATTGTTAAAAAACGTGGTAGAAAAGCCAAATGCGCGATACAGTGTATAATCAGTTGCTAGATAGCCAACGTAGAATGTGACTCGCCCACAGAGGAACAAGAAAACGGAGATCGGGACGAGTTTGAGGCTGGTGCCCTCTAGGTAGGTGCTCAGAGCCAATACAGCTGCCACATGAAGCACCGTTTGTTCCAAGGTGTTCTGAAGGACACGTTGTTTCATTCCGACGATTTGTTCAGATCTTGGGAGAGACGGGTTGATACCCGCCGTCTGAATGTTGGCAAACCGAGTGCTTGCCACGATCTGTAGAATAAACAATATTACAAATGTGGAAAAGGAAAACATTTGTTTAAAAGCTTCGTCAGTATAGCCAAAACAAAATGAAACTGGCCATGCAAAGGCCGCTTAATGTTAATTTATAATCCATGTGAGGTAGGCAATGTCTAGTAATCATGTCTTACGATTGACAAGGAAAGCAACCCATCGAGCGAGCAAAGTCACTTTACAAAATATAGACACAAACAAAGCGGTGTAACGTCTACGAGAAGAAAGATGATTCAACTTTCTTTCTTTTTTCAAAATAAACCACACAGCAAAGATGACAAAGTGCATTAGGAAAACAACTCTTAAATTTGAAAAGAAAGCAAGGGACTGGATCGGAGTTTGAAATCTGTGATCTCCACTCCAGTAACAACTTCTTTGTTCAACTTTGAAAGTTAATTATCATGCACGCAATTAGTTTCCGTTTGTGGTTTATTTGTATTTTGTAATCAATGTTGAATCATCCCTCAGTGATTTTCCGTTTGCTCTTCCCAGGGTTTGCAGCCATGCTTTTATGTTACTAACATCGTGATTTGGGGCGTGATCCTGGCTTTATGACATATACGGTTTTCTGACTTGAACTAAGACTTTGTTTAGAGTTGATGCTGTTGTAAAAAGACTATACTTACGAAGACGCAACATAACAGTGGCAAAAGAGACAACACGAGCCATCGGCAGGCAAACACCATTCGATCAGACACGTTGCTCAAGTCAGGCACATCAATGGGAACGTAGTTCATACCAACGTAAACCGTAACCAGGCTGAACCCAACACCAAGGCTTCCGAAAAAACGCACAAACCTCTGACCTTGTTGCTTGGTAACGGTCGCCATGGCTACAGTTAAATCCTGTAAAATAATGGCAGAACGTTGTATGTGTGTGACGTCATCTGAATATTACACCCTTTTCTGTGAGATAAGCAATATCAGTTCATCCCAAGGGGAATAGCAATACCTATAAGGCACGGCAGGCTGACCTTGCCCAATTCAATCGCATATGCTCAAATTTAAGGGGGGGGGGGTAGCTTCAAAACACTCATGCCAACACCCAATTTCGTTGGCTTTTTTTAATAGGTTATCGGTCAGTCTTCGATAACAATATTCTGTGCTCGACAGAAATGCTTTTCAAATTGGCCTCTAGACTTTAATAACCTCACACATCCGTGAGTCAGGACAGTGTAAAACATAGTCGTAACATCATGCACCGAAAGTGGTTTCTTTGAGTACTTATTTAAATAATTTTCTGATCATGCTAAATTCAAACTCATAATCAAAATCGCAGCTGCTTCTGAAGGGCTTACAGTTCACAAAGAGACACAACTTACCTCAGCTGATTTCTACGGGTAGCAGGAATACAATTATTGTGTGCATCCACAGCAGACCTGACTTTGCAAATTCAAAAGCCTCTGGAATGAGTGTACAAAGTTGATCAGTGTACCTGGGGACAAAGTCCTTCATGACAGTGATAACCTAGATTGCATTTCAGTCAGTCTGCGCACTTGACATTTCAAAAGTGTATCGCCAATCTTGCGATTCAATGTTTGCAGATTGATTTGGTTTGTTTATCGTTGATAATTTGAACAAATCTTTGGAGCCGGGAATTGTTGCACTTTTTTTCACCAACAAACATAAGCCAATATTTTGACATTTGAATAGGGCAGCTTGGTATTGATCAAAAACAAGTCAAAGAAGATGAGTTTAATCGGGTGTCATGGCGCCAGGTTATTCCTTTTATATCCATATTAAAATAACCGATACGAACCACATCTTCGTCTGCACGGGCAAAATGCTCTGAGAAAAGCTCTGCAAAATGGACATAAGAAAATGTGTAGCTTTAAAATATTCCATTTCCGATCATAATTCACAAGTTTAAAAAAGACAAATTCAGTCCTACGTAACGACCTTTGATATATTTTACCGCATAGTAGGATATTTAAACAATCAGACATCTAAACTACAGAGGGCAGCACACATGACTTGCGCACAATAGATTCCCATCAAGAAGTGGCCAATGCTCATACGTCGCCGACCAATTTGAGTGTTTAAGGTGTCAATCACTCCGTGCTGGAAGGAAGCAATTAATTTTTTAGGTCAACTGGCCGCCGCAATATCAACACGTGGATGAATGCTGGACACCGTCTAACTAATGGTGGCGCTGTTTAGAGCGGACGCCTTGTACACTATCGGACAATTCGATCGTTGCGGCAACTCTGCCGATGCATACACACAATGTTGCCACCAGGACGACGATTTTGCCACCCGAAACGCTTTTCACTTTTTTTTTTTAAAGGAAACGTGGATAAGCAAAGCATTGTGGGAAAGTCACTTGCTATTTCTCATGGGAGTTCAAAGAAGTAGAGGGTCACGCGGCGGGCTTCCGGATCCTCAAGCATGGAGGGGGGCATTTTAATTGGGTTGCCCTTTGCACCTGCTATAATTCTTGGTAGTATGATTTCTAACCATAACCACCCCAATAAACACTTATGTTGGAATAATATCTTGGTATTCGGCAAGTAAATTGAGGGAAAAATTACTTGGAAATGGGTAAAAATGCCTTCTGTTTATGACCTTTCACATCCTGCATTGTCGTTCGTGGGTCTCCTTGCTCTGTGCACCTTTGTTTCCATGTCGTCTACTTGAGTGAGAGAGGGAATGCATAATGTTGCAAAGATTTAACCACCAACAGCTTATGGTTTCTTGATTAAATAATTATTATCAAAAGTCATTTTACTTTCACACAACTTGAAAACCTTAACAGACATCCTGGTCTTGTACAGGGCGAGTCAAAAAAAGCGGAACCCAAACCCCAAAAACTATTTTTCATTTTTTATTTTTTAAATATGTAGCACCAAACATTAAAATGACTGGAAAGCCTATTATTTCTGTAAGCTACTTTTAGATGAAAATATTATTGACATTGCTCAATCCATTCAAAGAATATCACCATTTAAACACAATGACCCTAAAACCTCTTTTGTCCAAAAATGCGATTTCAAGAATCGTCGTCACAATGGTCTTCAAACATCAGCAGCGATAAAACATCAGTTTAAAAGTTAAAAAATTTCAACAAAGTCCTTTTGAAGGCCCGTCTTTAAAAAAAAAAAAGGTGGATTTTATAAATCATATTGTTTGCCTGAGCAGGGTTGTTAACAGTTGTTGACGGATATTCTGTGTCATTTTCTTTGTTGTTCCAAACAGTCAGAATACATTGCTCTCTTTTTTGGGGTCGAAACAGGTTTTAGGGTCATTGCGTTTAAATGGTGATATTATTTGAACGGATTGAGCAATTTCAGTATTTTTTTGGCATTTAAAAGTAGTTTATGAAATTGGCTTTCCAGTCATTATTTTGGTGCTACATACTTTTTTTAAAAATATTTAATGTATTTTGTGGGGTTTGGGTTCCACTTTATGCCGCTCCAAAGCAATGTGGCTTGTTTATTTTGGTCGTATAGCAATCGTTATTGTAGTTCAATCGGACACAACACGACAAATCCCTAGATTTTGTTCCCCGCGATTTTAAATATCTGCTACGCATTGCAAGAAAACTGAGTCGGCGTTAAACTCTCGATCATAACGAGGACGTCCACTAATGGAAACAATGGCGACACAGATCTTTACTTTTCAGGAACTGTTTCACATAATATCCATTATGTGCCACAAAACTGACTGGCCTGTCTCTGAATTTGAAACTTCCTTGGATTCAAATTGGTTTCCGCAAGTCTCGAACGAATCGTTCCCTAATCTTGTGAAGTAACATACATATTCGAAGCATGTGTTGCACCCAACCAATAACGGAATCAGGTCGTCAGAAATTGAGCACTATCCAAATATTTCCCTTATAATCTGCCTTAACCACAGAGTCAAGACAGACATACCTACAACATATTTTAAACGCAACTCCCAACGTCTGTGACTCTATTTAATATCAGGCTATCAATAAAGGTTTGGTAATCGTTCATCCTTGAGCGTAATAAGCTTGTGCTCTTAGAGTGAGGCATCTTTGGTAATCGTTCCCGTCGAAGCAATTAGCTAGTGGTCTTAAGGGGTAGGCATAGTAACCAGAATATTGTTCCCACGAGAGCAATATTCCCCCTCTTAATTTCAGTAGAATCGCTGGAACTTAAACAGTATCGTTAGAGCTATAGTTGCCAGCGATTTGACTACTTATTTGAAGACTGCTGGCAACTTACTTTTTTTATGACGACAATTAAATAACAGAACGAAGACTGTACTTCAGTGCTTCACAGAGTAAATATATCCATAATATCAGACTGATGGGGTAATGGCTTATAATAAAACTCCCGCCAGCAAAGGCTTTACGCGGGTTTGTGACTGGCGGGAAGGCCAGTAATCGTTCATCCTTGCGCGTAATGAGCTTGTGCTCTAAGAGTTACCCAAAATTGGTAATCGTTTCTCCTCGAAGCACTTTGCTAGTGGCCTTTAGGGGTAGGCATAGTAACCTAATTGTTCCCACGAGAGCAATATTCCCCCTCTCTATTTCATTAGAATCGCTGTAACGAAAATCAATATTTAGAGAGTTATTATTTCCAACAGTATGACTCTCCTGGGGATAGCATAGTGAGTTCCCTTCTCAATAATTGATCGTGACAGCAGTGGCGTAGCCACCGGGGGCGTGGGGGGGGGGGGGGACCGCCCCCATGAAACCTTGTCGCCCCCAGTCGCCCCCCCCCCCAACTGAGATTTTGAGTTTCTAAAAATAATTATCATTGATCGACATGACGCCCCCCCCCCATGAAATGTTCCACCCCCCCAGCGGCCCCCCCCCCCCCCTGCAAAATTCCTGGGTACGCCACTGCGTGACAGTGACGCGGTAGGTTTGAATTGTGCACAGTATGTCGAAGGAGCCTGGTGGTTTTGCACATGGAAATCGCGTTTTTATTCCCTAAAAAAATATACAGCATACAAATACGTGAAGCTGCACCATTAATATCAATTTCCAAATATTTGTTTTGAATTGGCGCTTGTAAATCATGAATTATTGCACAATCAGTGGGAGCGTACTGCTCGACGCCAGGGGACGAGGTTGGATGGAAATAGAAGTTGGGAGTGACTGGGCTCATCGTGATGTTTGGTGGCGCTTTAACATGCAGCACCGTGGAGAGAGACGTACGACAAATATTATGGTAAAATACAGAACATGTGGTTGACAGAAGACATGCTGAAATGTGGCATCGCTTACTGAAACCTGCTGACCTCGAGGCTGTGTCTGAAAAAAGAAAACAAAGGAATAAATGAAGCCTGACTTATTTGAAATGAAGTTGATCATTTTTTTTTTTTTTTAATTACTTACTTTTTACAAAATTATTTCAGAAATTAGTACATGTATATCAGAGTTCTGGTGGTTGAGCGTAACTTTCTCCAGAAAATAAGGATTATAAACGTAAAACAAAGAACAATTCGAATGAGCTGCGAAGCATTCTGAAACGGAGACGACAACATGTAATCTTCATGACAGTGTAGAATATAACTGGAAACCAGTCTGTGTCGCTTATATTGTTTCAGTCGACACGGGTTACCATAGCTACGCCTACGTTTATTATGAGCACTTGCACGTCGATAACTGTCGATAACGTACACAAAAAGATACACATATGCTGCCTCACACCAAAAAAAACTCCGACTTCCGTAGAACGAGGACATTGTTGCTTTCTGAATAGAACAGTGGGCCTCTACCAGTGTCACTTACTCGCCCACGTTGCAATTTCAGTACAGTCTTTATGTCAGTAAAGTATATTCACATGTTTATAGAGAAATTCGTGTTGCTAGGCTACATGTAGTCATGTTTGTTTCGCGCGTCATGTTCATTCCCTCAAGCTAGACTTGCAGCAGTCCATTATCGTTTCAAAGTGTGGAATATTAATCATAAATCATTATGCTAAAAAGTCAGAAAGATTAAAGTATCGATACATACGCTGTATACACTGAAGCCACAGCGATACATCACTATTTTATATTACATGAATAAAGTCAAAGTACCTCAAGAGACTCTTTAAAAGGCGTAACTTAACAGCAGTGTGACAATGTACGGAAGTCTAGAGATGCCAGTTGATTTTTTAATGAGATGTTTTTTACTGTGTTTCACACTGTGCTGCATATTGATTTTTACCATTGCATGCACATAAATATAAACCTTTTAAAAAAGCTGAATATCATTTGGGACTGTCCTGTATATCTGCTTCATGCAAAAAAAAGTTCACTTGTGTGCAACATATTATTGATACAAAACGTAAAAAATATATATATATATTTATCTGCAGGCACTGGTAAAACTCATTGAGCAGATAAAAAATACCATTAAAACATGTACATGACCTGTCTAGGTTTCCGTACCTTGCTTGCTGCTTGGTAATGCCTTTTACAGAGTTTCTGGTGGTACTTTGACTATAGTTAAGGTAATATACAAACTTATATGTGTATTCTTGATGTCTGCCTGTAGGCCCATCTGGCGGCCTTGTTCGTGTTTTGGGATCTGAATAATATTCCGCAGTATAACTCAACTAGCAACACTCAACTCTCCCTCCATCTCCCCCTCTCTCCCCCTCTCTATCTATAAAAATTTACTGACAACTAAGATCATTGCAACGAGGTCGAGTAAAAAAACTCATGAATGCTCTCGTACCACGGCAGTCGTAGTGGTTTTTGTCTGAGGCCACGGACGAATCTCTTATTTAGGAGCTATTGTTTAGAGGTATAGGGGCAATTACTGACAACAGAACTAGCCGAAGTAATATGGTTACCTGTTTCTCATACGACCAAAACAATAAAAAATTATATAGGCTGGTTTGGGCTCATGTGTACTCTTCACTCCCAACGAACTGTGACACTCCCAACCAACGTAATAATTTTCATCATGCATGTATTAAATAAAGACAAAGCCATATATCACATAGAGTTATTAAATTGTATTTACCTGAATGCGAAGACCGCAAGCCGCGTTTAATAATTTGGGAAATTTAAAGTCTTTGCCACGTTTTTTTGTTTCAAGAACGCAATCACAAATTCCTCTTTGCGTACAGGGTGTGCCACTGGCGGGAAAACAGACCAATCACAAGGAATGACGCATTTACTTCGATAGCCAATCAGTGAGTTACAAGTCTTCCACCTCTATATACCCATTCCTTTCCATGCAATACCAAATTCCATCACCGCCGGGCCTCTATATCATTTAGTGTGGTGTATTGAGGTTTTTCATTATATCGCCAGCGTTGGAGCAAGACAAACAGTTTGCTTCACTGTGCAAGGAGTTTTTCTGGAATTTTGTCTAAAATCAATCGTTACGATATTATTTTGATAATCGCCAAGATACGACTTGGCGATCGAAACTATCTGGCACCATTTGATGAACAAACCTAGACCAACGTTAATTCTTTCGTTTCAAATGGAGAAGTTGCCGAAGCAGATCTTTGATACTAAATTGATTATCATTTTATTCCTCGTGTTCCACGGAGCTGCTGTGTCTCTCTGTGGAATTGAAATTTCATCTTATACACGGAAACGAATGTTTCATGCTGCTGAAAATCGCGCCCTACGAGATTTTGCATATACAATCCAAACTGTGCGATCTCGTGTCATCTGCGGACGGGAATGCAGCATGGATGAACGTTGCAAGTCGTTTAACTTTAACGACTGCAATAAAATGTGCGAGTTGAACCTTGCCACAAGACGAGAGCATCCCGAAGACTTCAATGCAACTCAAGGGAGTGTGTACTTTGATGCAGATGAGAACACACCTCTCTACTCACTGACTGATATCCCCATGAATCACCACAAAAGTTGCAAGATGCTCTTAGATGCCGGTTATTGTTCAAGCGGTATCTACACAATCTACCCAGAGGGAGTCGATAATGGTAGTCTATTTGTCTACTGTGACATGGAAACTGACGGCGGGGGATGGATCGTGTTTCAGAGGCGACAAGATGGCAGCGTGGACTTCTACCGTAACTGGGCTGAGTACCAATCTGGCTTTGGCGATCTGCCCGGTGAGTTCTGGTTAGGAAATGACAACTTGGTGACTCTTACGTCTGATGATTCACATGGAACATGGGAGCTACGAGTTGATTTAGAGGACTGGGAGGGCAACACGGCATGGGTAAAGTACTCGGATTTCCAAATATCCCCGGGTGAGTACAATCTGACTATTGGCCGATTCGATTTCAGCAGCACTGCTGGTGACTCTCTTGGGTGGCACATGGGACGTCCCTTCTCAACAAAGGATCGTGACAATGATGAGACATGGTTCAATTGTGCCCAATCCAACTCAGGAGCCTGGTGGTTTAGGGATTGTTTTTCCTCTCACTTGAATGGTAAATATTACCCAGATAATAATGAAGGTGAAAACAAAGGCGTGCAATGGCGTTCATGGAAGGGTTCTTATTCTATGAAAGCATGTAGCATGAAAATGCGCGAAATTGCACCACCAATATAAATTTCATAGTAATTGTTTTAATGTAAATCAATGATGATTGTACAGTCACCATCATCTTTCACCATTTCTGTAATAAATTGGCATGACTTGATTGGTTGATAATCTGTTCAAAAACAGTTTTATTAATGAGAGTGCACGTGCACATGCAGTGCCATACATCTCTCTTCGGATTGTTCCGCCTCTCACTTGAATGGTCGATATTACCCAGATGAGAATGCAGGTAGTAACAAGGGCGTGCTATGGTGTTCATGGAAATCCTGTCGTTATTCTCTGAAAGCATGTAACATGAAAATCCGTGAAATTCGACCATGAATATAATTGTCGTGATACATTTGTTAAATTGACCCATGTAAATTATGGATGATTGTAAAGTTATGATAATCTATGACCATTTCGCTCCTTTTTGGCATCACTTAATTGGTTTGCATACGAGCTGTTTATCTGTTAAAAAATTGTTAATAATTAAATGAAAGTGCACGTGTACAGTCCTGAACATATGCATAACGGAAGGAAATTACATTTTCTCACTTTGAAAACGCATCCAAATACCTGTGATCTGTCTGTGAACATCGCTTTTGGCTTAGCTGCAATTAGGCCAATCGATATGTTTACTTTTGTTTTCTTTTGTTTACTTTTCCTACACCATAGCAACCATCAGCTGATAAAAGAGAGTTTAGGACTCAACTGTGCCTTTGTGGAGAATATTTTATCTTGCAGTGATAAAATGAATTATATCTGCTGGACTATGACGGATCATGGTGGACAATGTTCTCGCATAATTGTAAATATTTAAAAACAAAAAAAATAGGTTTTTCGAATTTTAATATTCCTTAAATTCTTTTTGCACAATTGTAGTCCCACAAAATGATAACGACGGTTTAGAAAATGCAGTTGAGTGTTATTCCTACGGCAAAAAGAAAATAAGCGTTATTTTAACACTCTTTTTACGACCGATTTTTTTCTCTTATTATTTTGAGAAAAAAAAGAAAGGAAAACGTAAAAAAATACATTTAATGGTCCAGTTACTCTGATTTCATTATTAATTTATTATTCATAATTACATTGCTAAGACGGAATGTGGCACAAATGACGTCAGCTTAGAATTAGTAGTAGAGTGTTATTACTCTTGCAAAAAGGTTTTACAATTTCAACTTTTTTTATTCCTGTTACTTTCACAAGAAAAGGTATTTTAAACTTTCACAAACCTTTGCTGCAAGAGAATATAAGTTCCACTTATTGTTAAAATTTTACTGCTAAAATGGCAAATATTTGGGTTGCTGGTTATCCTCCTGAGAAAAAAGTTTAAATGCTCTTCGATCGATCAAACTAATTTTGTTTGTTTGTCGGGGTAATTTGTTTGCAATAAACGAAATACATTTGTAATAATCGTCATCATCGTCATAAGCCTTTTAGAGAATATGGCCGACACAATAGAAGGGCGCTGTAACAAACTGAATGTGGTGGGCGAGATGCACTTTTAGGACGCATGGCTCAGTGCGCACGCCTCTCTGGCTACTTTGCCGGGCAATTTACTTGAGTATTTTAGTGACAAGTACGACATTGCCAATATTCTAATCGCTTATTGTGATGGCCGTAAACAGCATACAGCGATTAATGAAACAAAAGTCTTCTCGACTCATGCAAACGCAATTGACATTGAGGAAGGAGACGAGGCAGGCAATAAGACTATTTTTGTGTGACCATGGCAGTAGCTCAATTTGTGTTTATCACAGATGAAAAGATGAATACATGGCGAGTTAAAAAGAAAGTGACCGTATGATAAAAAAAAAAGACCACAGCTCCCGAGACCGAGACCGAGACCGAGACCGGCAAAAAGTGGTCTCGAGACCAGTGTTGTAGGTCTCGAGACCGGTCTCGGTCTCGGTCTCGGTCTCGAGACCACTTTTTGCCGGTCTTGGTCTCGGTCTCGGTCTCGGGAGCTGTGGTCTCGGTCTTGGTCTCGGTCTCGGTCCCCTTTGGTCTCGATATTTTGGCTGGTCTCGAGTCGAGACCAGCCAAAAAGTGAGGGGCGGGGGCGGATTTCGGCCCTTTTAGGGTTAAGTAAAGAATCAGTTTAGGGCAAATGTGACTGCAGTGTGATGCTAATGGACATGTCTCTCTTCACTTTCTAGTGAGTGAGGCATAGTCCAATAACCATTGCTCCTCTTCTTATTTTTCGTTTTTATTGTGGGATGATATTGTTGAAACAAGCACTTTATAGCCATCCTCATTGATTCCAAATACAACTGAGATTTAAATCTTATGAATCAAGACTGAAACATTATTTTTACCGTCAGATTTTGTATTTTGAATATGGGGAACAATTCAACTCTTTTTCCCCAGAAATATTGGTGATATTTTTTCGATTTTCCTTTTCAATTTTTACTTTATTCGTGGAGGCGGGAAAACTTTTTTTTTAAATTATATTTATTAATTGATATTCATCAATTCGTAGACCGTTAAATTGCATGGTATTAGTGGTGGACAGCTGAATTTTGTGATCTCTTTATTAAAATAGACACGACTTGGGAATAGTATGCATATTACGTGAAATGTTCACAGTTACTACTCAATAACATGTTCTTTATCCCAATAATATTTTTTAGACCGTTAAATTGCATGGTATTAGTGGTGGACAGCTGAAGTTTGTGATCTCTTTATTAAAATAGACACGACTTGGGAATAGTATGCATATTACGTGAAATGTTCACAGTTACTACTCAATAACATGTTCTTTATCCCAATAATATTTTTTTACATTTTGTTTTCATCATACGGTCACTTTCTTTTTGACTCGCCATGTATTCATCATTTCATCTGTGATAAACACAAATTGAGCTACTACCATGGTCACAGAAAAATAGAGTCTTATTGCCTGCCTCGTCTCCTTCCTCAATGTCAATTGCGTTTGCAAGAGTCGAGAAGTCTTTTGTTTCATTAATCGCTATATGCTGTTTATGGCCATCACAATAAGCGATTAGAATATTGGCAATGTCGTACTTGTCACTAAAATACTCAAGTAAATTGCCCGGCAAAGTAGCCGATGCGAGCGATACGCTGCGGGGGAAAAAACACAGAGAGGCGTGCGCACTGAGCCTTGCATCCTAAAAGTGCATCTCGCCCACCACATTCAGTTTTTTACAGCGCCCTTCTATTGTGTCGGCCATATTCTCAAATAGGTTAATGACGATGATGACGGCGGGCAGATTAACAGAAGATAGATCAGGCAAATATGGTTCATCGATCTTATATAGTATGCAAATTACGTGAAATGTTCACAGTTACTACTCAATAACATGTTCTTTATCCCAATTATATTTTTTTACAAAATGGAGCGTGCCATTTTTTTTTATCATACGGTCAATTTCTTTTTGTGACTCGCCATGTATTTATCTTTTCATCTGTGATAAACACAAATTGAGCTACTGCCATGGTCACACAAAAATAGAGTCTAATAATTGCCTGCCTCGTCCCCTTCCTAAATGTTAATTGCATTTGCATGAGTCGAGAAGAATTGTGTTTCATTAATCGCTATATGCTGTTTACGGCCATCACAATAAACTATTAATATATTGGCAATATGTCGTAATTGTTAATCACTAAAATATTCAAGTAAATCGCCCAGCAAAGTAGCCGATGCAGGCGATATGCTGGCACGGTACAAAACACAGAGAGGCGTGCGCACTGAGCCATGAATCCTAAAAGTACATCTCGCCCACCACATTCAGTTTGTGACAGCGCCATTCTATTGTGCCGGCCATATTCTCAAATAGGCTAATGACGATGATGACGGCGGGCTGAATAACAGAAGATAGATCAGGCAAATATGGTTCATCAATCTTCTATTGTATATGTAACGTTGTGACAGCGCCCTTCTATTGTGTCGGCCATATTCTCAAATAGGCTAATGGCGACGATGACGGCGGGCAGATTAACAGAAGATAGATCAGGCAAATATGGTTCATCAATCTTCTATTGTATATGTAACGTTGTGACAGCGCCCTTCTATTGTGTCGGCCATATTCTCAAATAGGCTAATGGCGATGATGACGGCGGGCAGATTAACAGAAGATAGATCAGGCAAATATGGTTCATCGATCTTATATAGTATATGTAACGTTATTGACATTAAACAAAAATAAAGTGGCATTACATTTCAGCCTTAGCCAGGCCTTCTTCAGAGGTAAATGAAACAAACATGTAGGGGACACACAAACATGCAGGGTTGGATGGAGAATCACAAAGAGGGATGGGGGGGGGGGGCAGACCAATCCATATCTGGCTACCATCTCTCAATTTTTTGGTCTACATGTACAAATCTATATTCCATGACTGAAATTTTAAAAAATAAATCAATATTTTCTTGCTCCAAATTTTTTTCGAATCAGGTTTACAAGGAGGTCCAATGTAAAATTAAAGTTGCATTTGAATATCCGTTAGTGGTCATTGCTGAAACCAAGGGCAGGCTCTGGAGTTTAGGGTCCGAGTTCCTATAACAGATGAAACATCCACCTTTAACTTTTTACTTTTGTCAAGTTTCAACATGTTCAAGTTTTGCAAAAACTAGTACAAATTGTCGTACTCCTAAGTTAGAGTTTCTTCATCAGATTTACACTTATAGTAGTTAAACAATATTTTTTTAATTGATTGTGACAATAACAAATTCTGTTGCCATGTTGTAATTTATGTCATGAGGCAAACACGAAGAGCACTCGCATGACACAATAAGCAGGTACAAGTGATTCCTAACTTTCAATCACTTCCTTCACATGCCCATGAACATCAACATCTCAAGGACAGACTGTTCAGCTGTAATTAGTGTTTTGTTGTTTATTTAGATTATTGTTATTTATTATCCGCGGTCTCGGTCTCGGTCTCGGTCTCGGACCATTTCGGTCTCGGTCTCGGTCCGCCTTGAAGGGGCTGGTCTCGGTCTCGGTCTCGGTCTCGCAGCTTCAGGTCTCGGTCTTGGTCTCGGTCTCGGACTATCCGGTCTCGACTACAACACTGCGACTACAACACTGGTTAGTCTTAGTCTGATTTCGTTATTAATTATTCATAATTATATTGCACCAATAGATGTGGCACAAATGACGTCTACTTAGAATTTATAGTAGGGTGTTTTTCCTCGTGCAAAATGATTTAGATGAGTCGAAAAAATTACCATTATTCGTAACCACACCCAAGACAAGGTCATGTATACGTGGGCACCTATGGAGTATCGAGTTGTGACGTCATTTAGAACCAGAAAGTGTAGTGCCAGTACTACTACAGAATGGAGTACGCGCGCGTGTTGGTTCACGCGCTAATGTCTTTCACACACATTTTGTGCACGTGACGTATTCACTACGGTACTCCATAAGACTGATTGCCTTACTTTGAAAACAAAACACCGCCACAAGATTGTTCGCTTCCATCGGAGCTAAATGCCCTGATGAGTGTATGTTTTTAAGAATGAAAGTCCTCTTGAATCTTTGCCAGTAAAATAATCAAAAAAATGTTCAACGGAACATTGTATACAGACGTTCTCGAATGTTGTATATTATGTAAAATAAAAAAAATGCATGCTAAGTTATTCGTATTTCAATATCTACTGTGTATATTTCTATTGCATATTAGTTCCACAAGTGGCGTTTGCTAGAAACTGCTGTCAAGTTTTATTACCATCGCCAAAGAAAATATGGGTTATTTTAGCCTTCTGTTTGATTTGGACCGTTTTTCTTTTCTTTAAGTAGGCTACTTAACGGGGGAAAAAACACACGCAAAACCAAAATTAGAGACAACGAAACCAATTTGAAATGTAATTGTTAGCCTGATGTCAACATTAACAATACCTATTTATTGTCCACAAGTAGAATGTTGCACAAGCGATATCAGCTTGGAAATAGAGGTTAAGTGTTATTCCTTTTGCAAAAATGGTTTAAATCTGCAACATTTGTTCTTTACTTACTAGCGCAAGAAAATATTGAAAAATATACAAAACCAAATCAATTTGAATGTTTCTTGTTAAGTTAGTCTGATCTCATCATTTAGTATTCATAATAACTGCACAAATTCCAGATGAATATGTTGCTGATTATTCGTCATGTTAGTGAAAAAACAACATGTTCTTCGACTACTGAGACTCTTAATTAAAACTTAACTCATATTCACAATTCACAATTTTGCTTGTATATTGCAATACAAAAAAAGGTTCCAATGACCAATGACGTTGAATAAACTGAGTGATGAGAACCAATTCGTGGACTTTTTTCTTCGTTGATTTAAAGGGTTGAGTGTGTGAGAATGTGATTTGAACGCCTTGAAACATCCATGGGCCTTGGCTTAGGTTTTTCTTTATTTTGTCGCTGGATTCCAGCGACGACCCCGTTTGCAAATAAAGATTACATTATTATTTTGTGTTTGTTCTTGGAAGCTCATATTTTACATAAACTTCGAGCTGACGTTTGGAGTCTGCATAATTCGATTAAATCCAGTGACAAAATATGGAAAATGTCCCGAAGAAGATAGGCTATCCCAATGGTTGTTCAATTAAGCAGCAAATGTTTTTTTTTCACTTAGTAGCCTAGCCGCGCCAGGTCGCTGTTTGCACTTCATGCAGTATGTAATCTTGCGAGTGCATAACGCATGGCTGATGTGTATCTTTGCGGCCAACCATCGATTACGGGACACTACCGCCAAACGCCTTGACCATGGCCAGTCTTCATGCCCTGAACTTTAACCTAAATAGCAATACAATAATCAGATTCTGATTGGTCGCCGCAAGTGTCGAACCAGTGTCGATCCAGCATACATCTACGAACAAAGTCATGCCTCTAATAAACAAGCAATATTAACCGAACAGGCTCCCCTAAAATCAACCACTATCCAAATTTTAAGCTCGTCCATATAAAATATACAAATCTGCTTTAACCTAGGATCAAGAAAAACATACCAGATATAAATTTGTTGCGAGGGTGAAAATAGATATCTAAACCATAGAGGGCAGTACAAAAGTGACCTGTTCTGTCAAAAGCAGACGCTTCTGGGCAAAAGGTCGAAAATGAGATTTTTACATATTGTTAACATATGTTTTTTTACCTTTTAATGCCCAGAAAAGTCTGATTTTGACAGAACAGGTCACAAATATACATGACAGATTCACATAAAGACAATGCCAATGCCCAGGACAGAGCTTTAACTGCCATATATCCCATTGCTGGTCGCCACCGCTCCATCTAAGGACGCTGGTGACCGTTAATCTGTTTCACAAAATCTTGTGAAGGGAACACAGATTCGCAAAGCATTTTTGGAAGGACACTTAATGTTAACAATGACGTTCTTTCCTAGCCGCGCTTTCGGAAGAACAAAATCCGTTCAATGAGAGGTTAAGAAATTGAGATGAAGACATGTTCTCATATCTTAAAACCAAGCAATCGTAATGTCAATCATAAATTCAAAGGAGTAGAGATTTTTTTGAACGCAAGTCCGAATATGTCAGACTGTTAATTCAGGTTTCTCAATCTTCTTAATTGAAAGCAATTAGCAATAAGCTTGATGCCTTCGGCATAAGGAGTAGGCATGGCAACCAGAGAATTGCCTCTCGAGAACAACAATACATGCGCCCCAATCTCATTCGATTCACTGGAACTAAATCGATATCTTTGCAGTTCGTGTTGTCATTTCTAAAGGTACTTATTGTAATGACTTCTGCTTCAATTACGGACGTCTTTATCACTGACCTTCTCATTTAACTTTGAGAATGGAATCACAGAGCGTGAAATTGATGTGAACATACGCAATCTCCTGATTGTCGGTGCCTTTGTTATTACAGTACTTAGTTGGCATGACGACAAATAATTAAAACGAAGACAGGACTTTAGCGCTTCACAAAGAACGTTAATCCGTTTGATACAGACCGATGAGGTAATAAGCTTACGGTAAGACACCGGCCAATCAAAGGCTACGGTTTGTGACTGGCGGCAAAACTGACCAATGATGAGCCACTGATGTGAAATGACGTGTTCATCTGATAACCAATCAGAGAGACCCACATCGTCTCCCTCAACCCATTCCTTTCTGTAAGCTGCCAAATCCCATTATCATCTGGCCTATGTATCACAGCAATCTAGCAGTTGTGTTAAGAATACAGCTACCAAAAGCAGTGTGGCATGAATTCTTTGTCGTGATTTCAACTATCCGGCACACAAAACAACAAAAAAAGCTTCAGCCACAGCGAGGACTTCAAGTTATCGAAAAAATGGCCAAACGAAGCTTCACTGGTTTTAAACTGTTTCACACAATATCCATCATATGCCAAGGGGCTGGCTTGTTCGTCTCTGGATTTGAAACTTTGTACACAGGGAAACGCACGTTTTATGCTGCTGAAAATCGCGCCCTAAAAGGGTTTGGGTTTGCAATAAAAACTGTTCGTTCTCGTGTCATCTGCGGACGGGAATGCAGCATGGATGACCGTTGCAAGTCTTTTAACTTTAACAACTGCAACAACATGTGCGAGTTGAACCTCGTCACAAGACGAGAGCATCCTGAAGACTTCAATGCAACTCAAGGGAGTGTTTACTTTGATGCAGATAAGGACACACCTCTCTACTCACTGACTGATAACTCCTTCAATCGCTACAGAAGTTGCAAGATGCTCTTTGATGCCGGTTATCGTTCAAGCGGTATCTACACAATCTACCCAGAGGGATTCGGTAATGGCAGTCTTCGTGTCTACTGTGACATGGAAACTGACGGCGGGGGATGGATTGTGTTTCAGAGGCGACAAGATGGCAGTGTGGACTTCTACCGTAACTGGACCGAGTACCAGTCTGGTTTTGGCGATCTGTCCGGTGAGTTCTGGTTGGGCAACGACAACTTGGTGACTCTGACGTCTAATGATTCACAAGGAACATGGGAGCTTAGAGTTGATTTAGAGGACTGGGAGAACAACACGGCATGGGCAAAGTACTCAGATTTCCAAATATCCTCGGGTGAGTACAATCTGAATATTGGCCAATATGATGTCAACAGCACTGCCGGGGACTCTCTTGGGGATCAAAGTATTTACTATGGGTATCACAGAGGACGTGGCTTCACAACAAAGGATCGTGACAATGATGCGACAGATGAGGATTGTGCACAAAAATACAGTGGAGCCTGGTGGTTTGATGGCTGTTTTTTCTCTCACTTGAATGGTCAATATTACCCAGATGCAAATGCAGGTAGCGACAATGGCGTACAATGGTCGGCATGGAAATGGCAATATTCTGTGAAAGCATGTGGCATGAAAATGCGTGAAATGGGAGCTCAAAGTTGTATTGTATAATATAAATTTCGAAATATTAATTTAGTCGGCGCGTGTAATTACGGATAATTGTACAACCATGAGTAAAATTGAATAAACACTGACAAAACTGTGTTTTGCGATTAAACACAACCTTGATATCAGCTTGAAAACATGCTTAGAAGCTAAACATTAAGCGCGCAAATGGAGAACAAGAAAGAGTTGATAAAGCAGCCTCGACTCCAGGGGCGCGTGCTCGTTCCTTACACTCATAGATATAGAATAAATATCTATGCTTACACTAACCCCTGGCTGTGATGATGACGTACATGACGCTGAATGGCTATTCACAGCGTACTGCGCCGGCATTTCGAAGATTGCACGCCGGGCGCGCCCATAATGCGCTCGCGCTCGCGTGCTTAGCTTTGCACGTAACGTCACTTACGAAACAAAAATTATGATTCAAAAGTCGCGATGCCTGTACGATATGGATTATGGCAGCCCCGTTTTTCGCTTAGAAAACCCTGTATCTGTGGTTGTAAAGGCACGAAAGTGGTACGTACATTTAATAAAAAATCTTTGCTAATTAACACAATGTCCAAACGTTGTGTTTGAAAGGATTGATTCTTCAAAATCACAACTTTCAACATTTTAAAGATGGCGTCGGCACGTAAAACGGATAAACTGCAGCCCTTATTATAATGTGCCGTATTTTGGCACATTTAAATTACAAAATTCCATGGGTTACGATCGCGCAAGGCATGATTGGAAACAAAATGGCGCTGCAAGATCGTACCAACGGTGCACGAGGTTGTTGATAAAGGTATTCAATAAATTGCTGAACACAGATAAATCGGTTTGCAAGGTAATTGTTAAACAAACGCGTTGTAATGATGTTGGTATAATAAGGAGTAATTATTGTGTGTAACAGTGTATACCTTAAAGGGAATGGGATTTATATCGCATTATTAACTCTCAAACACAGGCAATATGTTGACACCATTAAAAGGTGGGCTGTTTAGGTTGATATCAATGTGTGGTTCAAATACCCGTCAAGTTTTCAAATACCCGTCAAGTTTTAACCTAGCACACAATTTTAATAGTCCGTATGAGTAGCAGCCAACTCGTTGTCAAATGCATAGAATTATCCACTAAATTGACCTGTTTGCACTTTTAAAGCTTGTACCAAAATGACGGAATCACACGCAATACACTCAAGATATCTGCTGCAAAGGAAGAGCAAAATGAATAGACTCATCAATAATTGCCATAACGAATTGATACAAGAAGTTCGCGTTTGTTGTTACAAGCGCAGAGTGATCGGGTAGACAACTATTTTCTGAAACACTGTATATTTTAATTTATAAGAACAAAGGATTTCCAAATTAAATCCTTTCCAGTACAATCAATTATTTTGTCTAAAAAATACATCTTTGACGTGATAAATTTCAGTAATCACTAATTATTATCTCAGATATTTGTGATACATCTACAAATATTTTGGGACTACATTTTAATGTCTTAATGCCAGGCTATCAGGGGCCTGTTACTTTCGACATGAGGAGTATGAGCATATTAACAGGAGCTTCCCTTCGAAAATAACGACGGAAATACGATCACTTTGTGAATTTTCTTGTTATCCCATGATCGATGAGACTGCCCTTCACAATACTGGACTGGTCGGTGAAATTTATTTCAGTGTCGAGATCAAAATCAACGAGCGTAAAACTGACCGAACGTCTTTTAGCCATTTAGTTGGTACCTCTTAATTGCAGCGATATATCATGTATGGCATCCAGCGACACCAAGGCTACCGTATATCCATGGCCGGATGCGTGGCGTCGACTGAATTAATGGGCTTTGGCCGGCAATACCTAACGTGACCATGGGAGCCTTCAGCCGCTGTTATTACGCATGCAAACAAAGAAATAAGACAAGTACTTAGAAAAGCAATTAGGACTCTGCCAATCTATTACAACTCGGATACACCTCTACATAAATCATGAACACTCAGCCAATCAAAGGCTACGGTTCGTTACTGGGAGAAACACTTACTAATCACAAGCCCCACGTGCGGAATGACGTATTAACTTCGATAACCAATCAGATATTTACACATCACCTACCGGAATCCATTCCTTGCCAAGCTATTCCAAATTCCAACACCGCCAGATCTCTATCGAGCTATCAAGAATTGGTTTTCAGAAGACAGCTATAGTACTCAAGCAGTATTAGGCCTATGGTTGTATTTTCGGTCATACAACAATCAGTTGCGACAAATCGTTAGACGTGTTCCCAGTGATTTAAACTACCTGGCGAGCATTACAAAACTAGTTTATATCATCGTCAAGTCCTCTGTGAACGGAAACAATGGCGAAACAGATCTTTAGTTTGGAATTGGTAAACGTAATATACATCATTTGCCAGGGAGCTACCCTGACTGTCTCTGGATTGAAAACCTTATCTTATACTCGGACAATAAGGTTTAATGCCGCTGAAAATCGCGCCCTAAAGGAGTCTGCATATGCAACCGCAATTGTGAGATCTCGTGTCATCTGTGGACGGGAATGCAGCATGGATGAACGTTGCAAGTCGTTTAACTTTGACGACTGCAGTAAACTGTGCGAGTTGAACCTTGCTACAAGACGAGAGCATCCCGAAGACTTCAATGCAACTCAAGGGAGTGTGTACTTTGATGCAGATGAGGACACACCTCTCTGCTCACTG
This sequence comes from Patiria miniata, assembly GCF_015706575.1. Lineage (NCBI taxonomy): Eukaryota > Metazoa > Echinodermata > Asteroidea > Valvatida > Asterinidae > Patiria > Patiria miniata. The sequence goes on from NW_024037063.1 coordinate 15,149,358, forward strand.
ACTGATATCCCCATGAATCGCTACAAAAGTTGCAAGATGCTCTTAGATGCCGGTTATTGTTCAAGCGGTATCTACACAATCTACCTAGAGGGAGTCGATAATGGTAGTTTACTTGTCTACTGTGACATGGAAACTGACGGCGGGGGATGGATCGTGTTTCAGAGGCGACAAGATGGCAGCGTGGACTTCTACCGCAACTGGGCCGAGTACCAGTCTGGCTTTGGCGATCTGTCCGGTGAGTTCTGGTTGGGCAACGACAACTTCGTGAATCTGACTTCGGAGGACTCACGTGGAACATGGGAGCTACGAGTTGACATAGAGGACTGGGAGGGCAACACGGCATGGGCAAAGTACTCGGATTTCCAAATATCCCCGGGTGAGTACATTCTGACTATTGGCCAATACGATGCCAGCAGCACTGCCGGTGACTCTCTTGGGTACCACAGAGGAACTCCCTTCACAACAAAGGATCGTGACAATGATGCGAATGGGAATAATTGTGCCAATTTCAACTCAGGAGCCTGGTGGTTTAGGAATTGTTTTTCCTCTCACTTGAATGGTAAATATTACCCAGATAATAATGAAGGTGGAAACACAGGCGTGCAGTGGCGTTCATGGAAGGATTCTTATTCTATGAAAGCATGTAGCATGAAAATGCGCGAAATTGCACCACCAATATAAATTTCATAGTAATTGTTTTAATGTAAATCAATGATGATTGTACAGTCACCATCATCTTTCACCATTTCTGTAATAAATTTGCATTACTTGATTGGTTAATAATCTGTTCAAAAACAGTTGTATTAAATGAAAGTGCACGTGCACTAGCGGTGCCGTACATCTCTCTTCGGATTGTTCCGCCTCTCACTTGAATTGTCGATATTACCCAGATGAGAATGCAGGTAGTAACAAGGGCGTGCTATGGTGTTCATGGAAATCCTGTCGTTATTCTCTGAAAGCATGTAACATGAAAATCCTTGAAATTCGACCATAAATATAATTGTCGTGATACATTTGTTAAAGTAGCCCATGTAAATTATGGATGATTGTAAAGTTATGATAATCTATAACCATTTCGCTCCTTTTTGGCATCACTTAATTGGTTTGCATACGAGCTGTTTATCTGTTAAAAAATTGTTATTAAATGAAAGTGCACGTGTACAGTCATGTGCATAACGGAAGGAAATAACATTTTCTCACTTTAAAAACGCATCCAAATACCTGTGATCTGTCTGTGAACATCGTTTTTGGCTTAGCTGCAATTAGGCCAATCGATTTGTTTACTTTTGTTTTCTTTTGTTTACTTTTCCTACACCATAGCAACCATCAGCTGATAAAAGAGAGTTTAGGACTCAACTGTGCCTTTGTGGAGAACATTTTATCTTTCAGTGATAAAATGAATTATATCTGCTGGACTATGACGGATCATGGTGGACAATGTTCTCACTTAATTGTAAAGATTTAAAAACAAAAAAATTAGGTTTTTCGAATTTTAATCTTCATTAAATTCTTTTTGCACAATTGTAGTCTAGGAAATAAGCGTTATTTTAACACTGTTTTTTCGACCGATTTTTTTTCTCTTATTATTTTGAGAAAAAAAAAGGAAAACGTAAAAAAAATACATTTAATGGTCCAGTTACTCTGATTTCATTATTAATTTATTATTCATAATTACATTGCTAAGACGGAATGTGGCACAAATGACGTCAGCTTGGAATTTGTAGTAGAGTGGTATTACTCTTGCAAAAAGGTTTTACAATTTTCAACTTTTTTTTATTCCCGTTACTATCACAAGAAAAGGTATTTTAAACTTTCACAAACCTTTGCTGCAAGAGAATATAAATTCCACTTATTGTTAATATTTTACTGCTAAAATGGCAAATATTTGGGTTGCTGGTTATCCTCCTGAGAAAAAAGTTTCAATGCTCTTCGATCGATCAAACTAATTTTGTTTGTTTGTCGGGGTAATTTGTTTGCAATAAACGAAATACATTTGTAATAATAGTATCAAATAATCAAAATTTGAACATCACGCATGTTTAAGGGCGTGTTGTTGACCTTAGAGTGCTTAATTAATATCACAAAATATACGCATCTAGATACGGGATGAGGACCAAATTATCCCAACTATTTTCATTGGATCTTAATTAATATGCACATTTTACTTTTTGCTTGTATATTGCGATAAACAAAATGGTTCCAATGACCAATGACGTTGAATAAACTGAGCGATCAGAACCAATTCTAGATTGACTTGTTCTCGATTAAGTTAAAGTGTTGAGAGTGCGAGAATGCGATTCTAGCAGTGTGATTGGCAGCTGTAAGGCGACTCGGGCTTATGCTTCAAAACACGTATGGATGGCTTGTTGGCTACCCTTCCATCCGCACCCTCGTCTTCAGGCCGTCGGATTCAACCACAATCTCCATACTGGAGCCCGGGAAGTGAATCAGATTCCTGGATTCCAAATGGTCGCAGCAACCTCGCAGCAACCTGAGATCTAACGCATATCCTCAAGTCATGCCCCAAGAACACCCTAATAACGCAATATACTCCCTAAAATTAAACACTACCCAAAAAATTTGCCTCTCCCCATTTAGATATTCAAATGTGCATTAGCCATGGAATCAAGACAGACATATATAACTAAAAAGTATTTATGTGAATGCCTGGATAGGTGGAAACAAAACTAAACTTTAGATGGCAGTACAGACATACATAGTAGGAGGTCAATGCCCGGGACAGCTAATATATACCATGCCCGTTCTAATATATACCATTTATTTTCTGGTAGCTACATTATTTATCAGTAGGGTAATGCAGGATATAGTATTTCCCATTTTGGACCATACCCTTAAATGGTGTCAACTTTCGTTACGGGGTAACTTAGGTTACGGTTTGTCCGCCCATCTTTGGAACAAGTTTAACATTTAAGATACTAATAATTAAATACAAAAACTCCTTTTATCATAGAATTTCTCTCTGACTTCAATACAAAAACTCACAATAACACTAACGGTTTGCATGTTAAAACGAGGAGACAAATTGACCACCAAAATTAATGATTATAGTAAAAAAAATGGTATTTTGACAAAAAAATTAACATTTTGACCAATAAACACCCTTAACTATATTCCATCCCACTGACATACCACTCAAATAAAAGATCTCGATGACAAGATCTTGATGAAGTCAGAATCAGTGACAGAGGGACTAGAAACCAGTCTATGGAGAAGAACAAACTCTTCCTTCATCACAGGCATATAAGGGCGCTTGGTGGCGCTCTATATAAACATAAGCAGAGTCCCTGCGGCTCTGACATCGTGTGGAGCCGTATAGTATACTTATAGAGCACATAGTATACTTATGACAAGCTTTATTGATTGAAAAATGTGTGGGCAGTAGTTAACAAACAAAACACAGTTATCCATCAATTACACCTGAAATTAAACACTCCCCAAACATTTTGCCTCTCCCCATTTAGATATTCAAATGTGCATTAGCCATGGAATCAAGACAGACACATATACCTAAAAAGTATTTATGTGAATCCCTGGATAGGTGGAAACAAAACTAAACTTTAGATGGCAGTACAGACGTACATAGTAGGAGGTCAATGCCCGGGACAGCTAGATGTAGGGCTCTAGGGCCCTACATCCCTTCACTCGTCCGCACCGCCCTATCTAAGGACGCTGGTGACCGCTAATGCATTTCACAAAATCACGTGTAAAGTAAGCAATGCACGTATACACGCCGCTCGCTCTTGTTATGTGTACATAGAAGAGTTGACCCTTGGCCCGTGGCACCAGGAAACAAAATCCGTCCAATGAGAGCTGAAATAAATAAGAGGTGACCAGAGCCCTAGGATAGGGCGGTGGGGGATTCGCTCGTAAACCCGCCCTGTAAATAGGGCGATGGGAAGGGCTGATGCCGATTCACAGAATCCTGTGAAGGAAGTGCGGATGGCATTATGGGTAACTTATCATGACCTTCGCTTGCAGCTAGCGCGATAGGTATGATAAACAGCTGTAGTGGTTTATATGCTGCATGCTACGTCACAGGTCACGCAAAATCTATCCAATGAGAGCTCAAAGAGATCAGCCCTTCCCAGGGTCATATTTGCAGAGCGGGGCCCGTACGAGCGAAGAAGGGAGGATATGCATCAATAAAACTAATATATACCATTGAATTGCTGGTAACTACATTTTTTATCAGTAGGGTCATGCAGGAAAAAGTATTTCCCATTTTGGCCCATACCCTTAAATGGTGGCAACTTTCGTTACGGTAACTAAGGTTACGGTTTGCCCGCCCATCTTTGGAACAAGTTTAAACATTTAAGATACTAATAATTAAATAATAAAAAAAAATCCTTTCACCATAGAATTTCTCTCTGACTTCAATACAAAAACTCACAATAACACTAACGGTTTGCATGTTAAAACAAGGAGACAAATTGACCACCAAAATTAATAATTATGGTAACAAAAATGGTATTTTGACTAAAAAAATAACATTTTGACCAATAAACACCGTTAACTACATTCCATCCCACTGCCATACCACTCAAATAAAAGATCTTGATGACAAGATCTTGATGAAGTCAGAATCGGTGACAGAGGGACTAGAAACCAGTCTATGGAGAAGAACAAATTCTTCCTTCATCACAGGCATATAAGGGCGCTTGGTGGCGCTCTATATAAACATAATGCAGAGTCTCTGCGGCTCTGACATCGTGTGGAGCCGTATTAAATCAAGCACAAAGTATACTTATGACAAGTTTTATTGATTGACAAATGGTTGGGCAGTAGTTAACAAACAAACACATTAATCCATCAATTACACTCTGTCTGAACTTGAATAATGACGATCATTATAAAACATTGAGACTTTTCTTTTTGCATTTCTTCCGACAAAGCAGTTGACTTGTCACTAATAAGCAGGCCTTCATAACAACGATGGGATATTTTGTAAAAGAGACTCCAACTATTGGTGATTCCAATTCATTTTCAGGCCTTAATTCAAGTCTAGTTATCCTTCTTATATGAAGCAGGTAAATGTTATCATTGGTATGACTGCATATTTTCAAACCTCTGCTAAAATGAAGGACGTCTTCTTTGCCCTACTTTGTCGTTGAAATCTCTAATTGCTTTCTGTTTGATTTTTTTAAAGAATAGAATCAAAGAGCGTGAAATTGATATGAGCGCAAGGGCTTGATATAGTTGATATCTTTGATAACAGCGTTCTATTTTGTTGGACAGCGGCAAGCTATAAAACACAAAGACGGGCTTGTAACGTTTAATTATAGCCTGACTCCGATTAAATTATTATTATCAAAAGTCATTTTACTTTCACACAACTTGAAAACCGTAAAAGACATCTTGGTGTTGTACAGGGTGAGTCAAAAAAAGCGGAACCCAAACCCCAAAAACTATTTTTCCTTTTTTTTTTTTTTTTTAATATGTAGCTCCAAAATTATAAAGACTGGAAAGCTTATTATTTTATAAGCTACTTTTAGATGAAAAAGTTACGGAAATTTGCTCAATCCGTTCAAAGAATATCACCATGTAAACACAATGACCCTAAAAACTCTTTCGTCCAAAAATGTAATTTCAAGAATCGTCGTCACAATGGTCTTCAAACATCAGCAGCGATAAAACCTCAGTTTAAAAGTTAAAAATATTCAACAAAGTCCTTTTGAAGGCCCGTCTTTTTAAAAAAAAAAGTGGATTTTATAAATCATATTTCTGGCCTAAGCAGGGTTGTTAACAGTTGTTGACACATATTTTGTGTCATTTTCTTTGTTGTTCCAAACAGTCAGAATACACAATAAATTGCTCTCTTTTTTGGGGACGAAACAGGTTTTAGGATCATTGCGTATAAATGGTGATATTATTTGAACGGATTGAACAATTTCAGTATTTTTTTGGCATTTAAAAGTAGTTTATGAAATTGGCTTTCCAGTCATTATTTTAGTGCTACATATTTTTTTTCTCCCGTCAAGCTTTAATTTGATGTATAAATTTACCATGTTTGACAAATAACAAAAACCGCCTAACATTGCTAGAATGGGGCCGGCTACTCGGTATCAAAATAATTGCAAATTCTCAAACTTTTGCACGTTAATTTTCCTAATAAAGGCTCCCATATGCGCCCCACTCAGGGCAAACTAGAGCGTTGGATCTGGCCAAGCAAACCCTGCAATGTGATCACAGGCTCATCATGACGCGTGGTGGCGCTCTAACTTTACATAATGTAGAGTCTCTATATAAGGTTCTAACGTAATCTGGAGCCGTAGATATTCGGCTCGGGCCATTATCTGCGTCCAGGCCCCTAGCCGGGTTTTAAACGTACTTATTTTAAACCGGCTTAGCTTATATGTATTCCTTTCGTAAGTGTGGGTGGGGACGTGCTGTAATATCGTGGGAGAGGATATTCTCTATACACTCGTGAAATTAAACGTACAAATGGTGAATGAAAAGGTTAAGATTCGCCAAAAGCAGACTAAGATGGATTTTTTTATATCAGAATTTTCGTATTTCAGTTTAGTTTTTTGGTCGTTAAAAAGTGTCCGCTCAAACTGGACCTTGCAGAAACAAAATTATATTCCAAAAAGAGACGTACGGAAATATTCAGTGTGACCATTATGGAAAAGTTTTTTTTGTAAAATATGAAACATGCTGCATGCAGATTAATTTTTTAGAAAAAAAAATTGGTCTGCAGATCATGTAGACGTTTAAGTTATGAGCAAACACACAAAATACGGTTATTATCATCAAGGCCCTCAAATAATTGTGATCATTCTAAGATATTGAGGCATTTTCGCATTTCTTTAACAAAGCAATCGTCAGGCCTCAAAATACATGAACCTTGGGTATTGCTGTGGACTCGACTCGTTAATTGCCACGCGGGTCTCGAGACTGCAACTAAAACGAGAATCATTTATACATGAATAAACCCATTACGACCCATTAGTGCCTTACAAACGCTTCGTTGGTAAAACCTTTCCGTTTTAATATTCTCTTTTCTCTATACTTCCATTACTAAGTCATTACTAAGTCAGTAACCTTGAGAATATTATACCCAGTTAAACGACCACCTTTCCTTCAATGGCACATAAATAAACCATTAAGGCTGATTAAAAAATTACACAACATAAAAGCACTACAGTTTTTCTTAACGAACGCGTAATGCTTGTCGTTGGCATTGTGGCACGAACTGAGACTTTATAGAGATACATGTTTGTTTGGTGCTGAGCACGATGCATATAGAGACTAAGCCTATACTCCTAGTCAAAGTCTGTTAACGTGTCGAGAGCTTCTGTATTGTTTTTAAACATGATGAATTCTACCTATTTATGAGGAAACTCGGATTTAAATTGGGTGATATTTTTCTCGATATAATTATTTAACGGTAAGGCAAAACTGTTTTGTCTCTGTTTTTCGAGGGATATTTGTTTTCGACAAACGCAGTAAAAACAAATGTCAACCTTTGGATGTTAAGTTGACATGTGGTTTACAGTAGCTTACCTCTCGTCTTAACGTATGTGTGGCTCTGAAAAGAACCTGTACGTTTGAAACAGTATCCTCCGTCCGTCTTGAGATGTTCACTTAGTCAATAATATTTTAAGGGAAGATCATAGAAAAAGGTAAATAGTCCAGCAGTAGTTTATGATGCACAACAAACAGTAAGAGACACAAGAACAATAGTCAGTCCAAGGGCGGATCCAGAACACAATTTTTTTTTTGGGGGGGGGCATACAGAATGTTGGTCCCCCAAAATAGTGGGTCAAAAATTACGGCTTGGGGTTCGGGGCCCGCTTAAGGGCCCCGAAAAATGTTTGGATTCTAGATGCTCTGTGGTGCGATCTGAGGCAATTTCTGACCACTTTAACCAATGTTTTTTTTGAGGAAAAGATGGTGGTGTACTCATTGCCTGCCTTTATTGCGATGTCACATAAAAAAAATGGTTTCTTTTTTTTGGGGGGGGGCATGGCCCCCTTTGGCCCCCCCCCCGATCCGCCCTTGAGTCAGTCCCGCTGGCTTTTTATCATCTCTTTAAGATTTTCTCTTTCTTCGTTTTCCTTCGTTTTTGTTTAGATTCGGTGGAGTTGCAAGGGTGTTATTTAAGCTATGTTTATGAGGACAAAAAAATTCTTAAAATGTTAAAAACAAAAGTTTTGAATCAATGGATTTTTAAAACATCGTATCCCCTTGAGTTACTTTCCATACCCTCCGTAATATCCCATTGTGTGTGTTAGCATCATCTATTTGTAACAGGTCCATTGGCCAATTCAATCTTGACGTCATAATGGGATGATCTACACGTCGTGTGTGCCTCTATGATGTCACCAATCTACCGCGTGACAGTTTAGTATCTTCTCAGTTATCCAACAATGATAATGCAGCGCGTCAATGCTTAATATCAACCAATCCAGTGCAAGCTGTTCATTAGTATTCATTTCACTGACCAATCAGTGTCTCTCATCTCCATGGAATACTAAACTGACTGGAAACCAGGAGCGGTACGTCGTTAGCTTCATTCCAGTCGTTGTGCTGTAGTAACACGTATACATCGGCAGCAATAATGATGATACGATGCAGCGACGTTGGCGGATTCAAAGCTGATTCTGCCTTTGTTTGACCACATATAGAAAATAAAAAATTGAATATCTAAACCATCACAGAACAGCAAATTGACGATCTTGTTCGAGCTCTGACCGAAGGAGAAAAAAGTGCTTTGTCAACTTTCTTCAGTAAAGGCGAAACTGGACGCTGGTTTCAAAATGTTTGCATTAATGATGTTGTTTGAAATTGTCTGTTTTGTTAGTGGACACCAATGTAATTCACGCCAACACATCATGTTTGGCGCGGAAAATCGAGCCATGAAAGAACGAGCGTACGCAACAAAAACTGTGCAATCTCCTGTCATCTGCGGACGGGAATGCAGCATGGATGAACGTTGCAAATCTTTTAACTTTAACAACTGCAAAAACATATGCGAGTTGAACCTTGCTACAAGACGAGAGCATCCCGAAGACTTCAATGCAACTCAAGGGAGTGTGTACTTTGATGCAGATGAGGACACACTCCTCTACTCACTGACTGATAGCTCTTTGAATCGCTACACAAGTTGCAAGATGCTCTTAGATTCCGGTTATCGTTCAAGCGGTATCTATACAATCTACGCAAAGGGTTTCTGTAATTATAGTCTTCGTGTCTACTGTGACATGGAAACTGACGGCGGGGGATGGATCGTGTTTCAGAGGCGACAAGATGGCAGCGTGGACTTCTACCGTAACTGGACCGAGTACCAGTTTGGCTTTGGTGATCTGTCCGGCGAGTTCTGGTTGGGCAACGACAACTTGGTGACTCTGACGTCTGATGATTCACGTGGAACATGGGAGCTACGCGTTGATTTAGAGGACTGGGAGAACAACACAGCATGGGCCAAGTACTCAGATTTCCAAATATCCCCGGGTGAGTACAATCTGAATATTGGCCAATACGATGCCAACAGCACTGCCGGTGACTCTCTTGCTCTTGGGCATCACACATATTCCTTTTTGGATCTCAGAGGACGTGCCTTCACAACAAAGGATCGTGACAATGATGCAGCAGATCTTAATTGTGCACAAACATACACAGGCGCCTGGTGGTTTAATGGGTGTTTTTACTCTCACTTGAATGGTCAATATAACCCAGATGAAAATGCAGGTTTTTTGGGTTTGCAATGGCGTTCATGGAAATTGGATTATTCTCTAGAAGCATGTAGCATAAAAATGAGAGAAATTGGACCATAAATATTGATTTTGTAGTATTCGATTAATGAGTTGGCGCTTGTTCATCATGTAGAATGGTACAATATGTCCATCTTTTACCAATTTTTGCCTTAAATATCCATTGCATTTCTATTAAAACAAATACCCAAAATATTTATGACGTAGACAATAAACACGAATCGTTATGAACTTGCTGGCGCAAAATATTCCATACCAATTATCAACGTTTAATGGGTACAGAATAAGTCTGTTACGCCTAATACGTAACATTGGCCCATGACCTTTCTTTTGAGCTTTTAAAACGCTGTGTTTGCACATGAAGATTGGATGTGTAAACCCATAGAATTAACCTTGTATATGTTAAAAATCAATTTCTAACCATAATTTCCAAAATTTATGTTTCACATTTTTAGATATGTTTTTAATTATAAAAAGGATATCCATATGTTGCCATGCATTTGAAATTACAGAAAGATTACAAAATGGCATGTCCACACTTGAACCAACCGAAATGTTAAAGTTTAACCGAATTCAACCGAAGCTGCTACAACTTCGGACTAAAAGCTTGTTTCCAATCTGAATTAACATATTTGATGAGCTAGAATAATAATCTAAGCACTGGCAAAAACAGTTCATTTATAAGTACACATTTAGCCTGTTGTTTTCTTCTTTTTTGATAAACGCAAGATGATTGTTCATTTTTTTTTATCGAAGTTAAACTCCGATAAATGTATTTTTTTTAAAGGACTGAAATGCGATTGAATTTTCGCCGTTAAAATATAAACAATACAAGAGTTACAAACGTCTTTGTGACGAAACATGGTGTAAATAGTTCTCGCAAATTATAATTATGTAAAAAGAAATATATACATGTTAAGTATTTCGGCATTCAATATTGTTTACGACTGCAATAACATGTGCGAGTTGAACCGTGCCACAAGACGAGAGCGGTCCCTTAATAACTGTGGTAATGCCATTGGGACGGTCACCCTGTATATTGTTAATCCGGCTCTGCTGGTAAACGAACAATGTTTGCACTATTTATCTGTTCACTTTTGATCCTACAGAACGTTAAATTTCAGAGGAATTCAATCTAAGCAGCAAGGAATTTAGACTGCACTTGTTTCCACGCTGATTCACATTTGAGAATATTAACAATGGGCATACCCAAACGAAAAAAAAATCATGATGGAGTCAGGACATGCGTCTCTGTAAAGAAAACCATTTAAAAGGTTCTCGCAAATAGTTAACAAAAAACCTGTTAAATGTTTCAAATGTCAGTGTTTTTAAAACAGTTTTTCAGTTGCTTTAACACTTGAATAATTCAAATTGCCTGGAAAGATACTTTAAATTTGTTCCAGAACTTCGTTGGGCTCCATTGTTAATTCTGATTTCGAATTTACACCTAATGATTTCATATTGAAAATTACTGTAGCGTTTTAATGAATGATACAAAACGAAATTGCTTTTCCAATTCAACGCTTATCTCCACATGAGACGAATTTAACGAAACTAGCACGAATCAAAGACTCAAACTTTGCGAATTACACTGGACCAAATATGAAATCCCAGGTGTTATTTTTTCTATGGAATTGAAATGATACAAGTGTTAAAGTTACTGGGAAAACCTATATATGTATATTATATTGCACGGTAGTTCCACAAAATTATGACGTCAACTTAGAACTGTAGTTAAGTGTTATTGGAAAGTTTAACTCTTTGTGTTATTCCAACCGATTTGTTTCTCTCCGGTTATTATGGAAAGAAAAAAGAAAAGTAAAAAGCAAAATATACAAATATAAAACCACATGACCGAAAATAGAAACAAACAATCAAACACACAAACTCAAATTTAATTTAGCGTGATTCCATTATTGATTATTCATATCTATGTTTCACAAATGGAATTTTGCACCAATGTCGTCGGCTGACAAACTTGATTGAGCGTTATTCTTTGGCAAAATAAAATACAAAATTCAACAGAAATTTAAACCAGTTACTCTCGCAAGAAAATATCTGAAAATCCACAAATCCAAAACAAATACAATTCAACTTGTAAATTAGTCAGATGTCATTATTTCCAATACGCGTACTGCACAAGTAAAATAGATTTGGGTTGTTGGTTATTTCTCCTGTCAAAGAAAGAAAAGTAACATGCTCTTCAACAAATCAAAATGATTCCTCTTTTTGGCATGACTTGACATGGTCAGCAAGGTGTTTCTGACTCATGTTTTAGTGTTTCATAAACTCGTGGTTTTCTGGGGGGGTGGGTGTAATTTATTTGAAATGCAAGTAATAAATCAATGGTAATCACTTGTTATAATAATAATATTATCACTAAGGCAAACTTTCCACATCATGTATGATTTAGGAGTGTTACTCTTTGAGTGCTTATTTGAAAGTAAATTAAATTGACCATTAAACACACATTGAGATACAGGAGGACGACTAAAACCCCTAATAATCTTCATTGGATCTTAATTTATAAACACATTTTACTTTTTGCGTGTATATTGCGATACCAAAACAAAATGGTTCTAATGACCAATGACGTTGAATAAACCGAGTGATGAGAACCAATCCGTGACTGATTTCTCTCGATTGATTTAAAGTGTTGAGTGTGCGAAAATGTGACTACAGCAGTGTGATTGGCAGCTGTAAGGCGACTAGGTCTTATGCTTCAAACACAAATGGATGGCTACCCTTTCGACCGAAACCTCGTCTTTAGGGCGTCAAATTCTACATAAACCTCAATCCTGGGTGACGAATACGTTTCCTGGATTCCCATTGGTTGCCGCAAGTCTCCAACGATGTGTCCACAGATTGTATGAATCTAACGTTCATCTTCGAAAACGTGAATCCGCCACTAAATTCCTATTAACGGAAAGTATCTCTCAACAATAGATCGAGACCTACCCATTTTGGCCCCTTCCACATTTAACACGCGTGCACATTGATTCACACCAAGGGGAGGCAATGCCAGGGAAAGAGCTATAACTACCGTGTATCCCTTCGCTGGTCCCAACCGCCCTATCTAAGGACGCTGGTGACCGCTAATCCATTTCACAAAATCTTGCGAAGGAAACGCAGATTCGCAAAGCATTGTTAGCAGGTTACTTGATGTTAACATACCTTCCGTGCGCTCTTGTTATGTGCAACCGGAAGTGATGACCCGTGTAACTGGGGAACAAAATTGGCCCAGTGAAAGCTCAAATAAAGTTGACCGAGCCATCGATCAAACGAAATCCGTCCAAAGAAATGAGAGGTCGCAGCGCCATTGGATAGGACGGTGGACGAGCGAACCCCATGATCACAGGCTTATCATAGCGCTTGGTGGCGCTCTAACTAAACATCCTGAAGAGTATCGACATACGGCTCTGACGTCCTGTGGACAGGTAGATATAGACTTATTAGATATATCGCAATATTGATAAAAGTACGAAACGTAACAATAAGAAACATGCGAAACACATTATCAATCAAAAGACCTTAATTAAGTTTTGAATAATTACGATTATTATGCAACATTGAGAATTTTTTTCAATTCTTTCAACCAAGCAATCTTAATGTCATTAATAAGTGCAAAGGAGTTGGGATTTTGTCAAATCAACTCAGAATATTTGTTACCGGTACCCCATTTAATATTTAAGTCCGTCACACACGAGAGCAAAAACTCATGCGAGTTGTTTGCTAAGCACATAGCTCACCGTGTGCGGTGAAATTTTACTGAGTTTTCTGCCTCGCGAGGCCGTAAGGTAAATATATATATATATACCATGTTTTATTTAATTTGCCTCGCAAGGCGAAAAACTCTACGTGTGCGGTGAAACTGAGCTACGTGCTGAGCTAAAAAGCTAACTAACCAATGAAAGCACAATATTCTTGTTTGTCGGTCGCGTGATTTTAAAAACGAGGACAAACGCCAGCAGCCTCTATAAGACTTGCACAAACAATTATTTTAAAATCACGTGTATACAGAATACGTGATTCTAATTGCTAGTTAATTATATTAAGCTAAGCACGTAGCTGTGGTCGACCGCTCACGTTGTGTTTTTCCCTCTCGCGAGGCGAACGAAATCAAACTGGGGAGATAATTGCCTCACTGCCTCGTGAGGCAGGAAACTGCAGAAATCACCGCACACATGGATATTTTGTGAGCTACATGCGGAGAAAACGGCTTCGAGTGACTTTTTGCTCAGCACGTATAGCTTTCGTGTGTGGCGGGCTGAAGGCTGTCAATTCAGGTTTGATAATCGTTCATCCTTGAGCGCAATTAGCCTTTGGTCTTAAGGAGTAGCCATAGTAACCAGGCAATTGCCCCTTCAGGACAACAATGTTCCCTGCCAATCTCATTAGATTCACTTGAACTAAATCGATATCGTGACAGTTCGTGTATTCATTTCTAAGGCTACTGAAAAACTCCTGCTTTAATTATGGACGTCTTTGTAACTGACTTTTTTATTCAGTTTTGAGAATGGAATCAAAGACCGTGAAATTGATATAAACGCAATCTCCTAATAATCGGCGGCTGTAATATTACTGGGTTGCATTTTCTATTGCAACCATTAATTGGCAAAACAAAAGCTGGACTTCAGCGCTTCACAACGTACGTCTATAGAAATCGTACAGACCGATGAGCTTACGGTTAAACATCCGCCAATTGAAGGCTACGGTCTGTAATTGGTGGTAAGTCTGAACAATCACAAGCCGACCATGTGGATGACGTATTAACTTAGATCACCAATCAGAGCAATACACATCGTCTACCTCAACCCATTCCTTTCGGTAAACTATCATCGCCTGGTCTCTGTATTAATAGAGCAATCTAGCAGTTGTGTAAGAAGACAGCTACCAAAAGCAGTATGGCTTGATTTTTTGTTTGTTTAACAACCGTTTTTCATAGATGAATCAGAAATGAAAAATCGCTGAAGCTTGTGCCACGCAATTTTACTATCTACCTGGTGAGACTTAAACTAATAGAAACGATGGCGAAACTCATCTTTCGTTCAGAACTATTTCACATAATATCAATCATATGCCAGGGAGCTACGATGTCCGTTAGTGGATTTGAAACTTCTGCTTATACAGGAAAAAACACGCTTTATGCCGCTGAAAATCGCGCACTAAAAGATTTTGCATATGGAACCAAACTTGTGCGATCTCGTGTCATCTGCGGACGGGAATGTAGTATGGATGAACGTTGCAAGTCTTTTAACTTTAATGACTGCAATAAAATGTGCGAGCTGAACCTTGCTACAAGACGAGAGCATCCCGAAGACTTCAATGCAACTCAAGGGAGTGTGTACTTTGATGCAGATGAGCACACACCTCTCTACTCACTGACTGATAGCTCCTTGAATCGCTACAAAAGTTGCAAGATGCTCTTTGATGCCGGTTATCGCTCAAGCGGTGTCTACACAATCTACCCAGAGGGATTAGGTAATTGTCTTCGTGTCAACTGTGACATGGAAACTGACGGCGGGGGATGGATCGTGTTTCAGAGGCGACAAGATGGCAGCGTGGACTTCTACCGTAACTGGACCGAATACCAGTCTGGCTTTGGCAATCTGTCCGGTGAGTTCTGGTTGGGCAACGACAACTTGGTGACTCTGACATCTGATGATTCACAAGAAACATGGGAGCTTAGAGTTGATTTAGAGGACTGGGAGAACAACACGACATGGGCAAAGTACTCAGATTTCCAAATATCCCCGGGTGAGTACAATCTGAATATTGGCCAATACGATGTCAGCAGCACTGCCGGGGACTCTCTTGGGGATCAAAGTATTTACTATGGATATCACAGAGGACGTGCCTTCACAACAAAGGATCGTGACAATGATGCGACAGATGAGGATTGTGCACAAAAATACACTGGAGCCTGGTGGTTTGATGGGTGTTTTTTCTCTCACTTGAATGGTCAATATTACCCAGATGCAAATGCAGGTAGCGACAATGGCGTACAATGGTCGGCATGGAAACAGCGTTATTCTCTGAAAGCATGTGGCATGAAAATGCGTGAAATTGGAGCTTAACGTTGTATTGTATAACCTACATTTCGAAATATTTATTTTAGTTGATCACGGATAATTGTACAACCATGATTAAAATTGAATAAACACTGATAAAACTGTGTTTTGCGATTAAACACAACCTTGATATCAGCTTGAAAACATGTTTAGAAGCTAAACATTAAGCGTGCAAAGTGAGAACAAGAAAGAGTTGATAAAGGTATTCAGTAAATTGTTGAACGCAGATAAATCGGTTTGCAAGATAATGTTAAACAAATGCGTTGTAATTATGTTGTATATAATAAGGGTGTAATTATTGTGTGTAACAGTGTGTACCTTGAAGGGATTGGGATTTTTATCGCATTATTAACTCTCAAACACAAGCAATATATTGACACCATTAAAAGGTGGACTGTTTAGGTTGATATCAATGTGTGGTTCAAATACCCGTCTATTTCTCAAATACCCGTCTAGTTTTCACCTAGTACACGATTTTAATAGTCCGTATGAGTAGCAGCCAACTCGTTGTCAAATGCATACAATGGACCGATCCAGTAAGCACCGCCCCATGATATTCTGACCAATCACAGCCGTGATTTATGTCCGACATGCGTGCACAAAAGTCCGACATGCGTGCACGCGCGTATGATGCGCGCGGCAGAAAAATGCAGTGTGGCATTGGAGAGGAGCACGTGTTAATTTGCCACGTGCGCAGTGGGAGGGGCTTACTGGATCGGTCCATTATTCACTAAATTGACCTCTTCGCACTCCAAAGCTTGTATCAAAATGACGGAATCACACGTAATACAAATACACTCAAGATGTCTGCTGGAAAAAAAGAGCCAAAGGAATAGACTCATCAATAATATTGCCATAACGAATTGATATAAACGATCGAGGAGGTGTGCAATGACATCAGGGGCTATCCTGCATGCCTTTAGCCTTGACCAAGGCTGTCCTTGTTCCCCAAACGAGCTTGTTCCGTCATGTACACCGCTCGCCGCGCCAGCTAGTTGTATTGCCGTTAGCCTCAACGACCCTTGGATGTTCTTTGTCTGCACGTATGTACGTACGCCCCACAAACACAACCGTAAACAGCCGTACATGCAGTAAGTCGAGGCGGATGACAGCCTTGAAGCAACGGTAATATGCGCAATATGATAATTAGTACTCGCTATGGTAAATAATCTTCTCTTATTGCATAATGGCTCAAATAAAAAGAATATTTATTATACTGCATATTAAATACAACCAAAATTAATAAACCTGACGGCCTGTGGTAATTAATGTTAAAAAACTATGAAATAATAGTAGAATAATATTTATAAAAATTAGTTATTCATAGTTTGGGTCAAAAATGAAATGGAAATAATGAAAAATTTGACCTTTAAAAAACGGCAAACCGTACAAACGGCGCGCCGGAAAAAAACGACGTCACCGTGCACGGAGGCCTCGTTCGGGCTGTTCATTGTAGGCACCGGCCCGTCTAGCGCTATGCGGTAAAACGCACTGCGCTTTCTCGGTCAGCGGCAAAAAAAAAAGCGCTCACACTATTGTATCTCCACCACTGAATTGTTTGGGGTATTTCCACTAGGCTGTCAATAGGGACATGGTAAAAATGATCTCTCCTTCAGCTAACTTATTCCTGAGAACTTGTTAGTACAACTTATAAGTTATATGTCGTATGTACGACTTATGTCGACATGGAACGACATAATTATGTTGCACGGTACGTATGACTATATGTCGACAGGTGCCGGTACGACATATATGTCGTACTTACGACTTATGTGTCGACGGGGTACGACATATGTCTCATACGAGTATGTCGTATATACGTACGACTTTTAAGTCGTACATACAAGATATTAAAATATCTTGTATGTACAACATATGAATTTTAACTCGTATGAACGACTTGTTTGTCGATTATGATGAAAATACAACATATCTTGTGAGTTCGACTTAATTGTATCTCGTATGTACGATATATGAATTAAGTAGCTCGTATGTATGACTCGCATGTCATACGACATAATACGTACAACTAGTCGTATATATGTCGTAGGTATATTTGTACGTATGCGTTAAAATACATATGTCGTACATATATTTGATATATTTCATACATGGTGCGAATTACCTTAAGGGAGAGAAGTTCACCATGTCCCTACTACAGTTTTGTATATTTCCATCCCAAAGTGTTGGAGTAAGAAAATGATAGCTAGTTTCGTGTATAGTAAATTCGTACACTGATGGGTACGAGTTAACGTGCATTCGATTGAATGGTACACATATACACGACGGATTCCCATCAAGAGGAGGCCAATGCCCAGGACAGAGCTACAACTGCCATATATCCCATCACTGGTCCCCGCCGCCCTATCTAAGGACAGCGGTGACCGTTAATCGGTTTCACAAAATCTTGATAAGGAAATGCAGATTCCCAAAGCATTTTTGAAAGGTCAATTTATAATGTAAACAATGACGTTTTTTCCACGCACTTTCCGAAGAACAACATCCGTTCAGTGAGAGGTTAAGAAATTAGAGATGGCGATTATTATAAAATATTGAGACATTTTCACCAATCTTGCAACCAAGCAATCGTAATGTCATTCACAAATTCAAAGGAGTAGAGATTTTTGTGAACTTAAGTCCGAATATGTCAGACTGTTTATTCAGGTTTCTCAATCTTCTTAAATGAAAGCAATAAGCAAGAAGCTTGATGGCTTCGGCATAAGGAGTAGGCATGGCAACCAGAAAATTGCCTCTCAAGAACAACAATACATACATCCCAATCGCATTAGATTTACTGGAACTAAATCGATATCTTTGCAGTTCGTGTTTACATTTCTAAAGGTACTTATTGTAAAGACTCCTGCTTAAATTATGGACGTCTTTATCACTGACCTTCTCATTCAATTTTGAGAATGGAATCAAAGAGCGTGAAATTGATATGAACGTACGAAATCTCCCGATTGTAAGTGCCTTTGTTATGACAGTTTTGCCTTTTGTATGGCGACAATTATTTAAACAAGACAGGACTTCCGTGCTTCACAACGTACGTTAATCCAAATCTTACATATCGATGAGGTAATAAGCTTACGGTAAAACATCTGCCAATCAAAGGCTACGGTTTCCGACTGGCGGGAAAACTGACCAATAACAAGCCACTGATGTGGAATGACGTATTCATATGATTACCAATCAGAGAGATACACATCGTCTACTTCAAGCCATTCCTTTCTGTAAACTACCGAATCCCATCATCGCCTGGCCTCTGTATTAATACAGCCATCCAGCAGTTGTGTAAAGCAGACAGATACCGAAAGTAGTGTGGCTTGAATCACTTGAATTCTTAGTCGTTTTGTTCCTCGTAATTTCAACCATCTGGTTGACGTAAAAACTGAGATTGACGTTGAATACTTCGGTCACAGCGAGGACTTCAAGGTTTTGTTTTAAAAAATGGCAAAACGGATCAATACTGGTTTGAAACTATTTCACATAATATCAATCATATGCCAGGGAGCTACCTTGTCTGTCTCTGGATTTGAAACTTCGTATACAGGGAAAAGCACGTTTTATGCCGCTGAAAATCGCGCCCTAAAAGAGTTTGTGCATGCAACAAAATATGTGTGTTCTCGTGTCATCTGCGGACGGGAATGCAGCATGGATGAACGTTGCAAGTCTTTTAACTTTAACGACTGCAGTAAACTGTGCGAGTTGAACTCCGCCACAAGACGCGAGCGTCCCGGGTACTTCAATGCAACTCAAGGGAGTGTGTACTTTGATGCAGATGAGGACACACCTCTCTACTCACTGACTGATAGCTCCTTCAATCGCTACAGAAGTTGCAAGATGCTCTTAGATGCCGGTCATCGTTCAAGCGGTATCTACACAATCTACCCAGAGGGATTCGGTCTCGGCTGTCTTCGTGTCTACTGTGACATGGAAACTGACGGCGGAGGATGGATCGTATTGCAGAGACGACAAGATGGCAGCATGGACTTCTACCGTAACTGGGCCGAGTACCAGTTTGGCTTTGGTGATCTGTCCGGTGAGTTCTGGTTGGGCAACGACAACTTGGTGACTCTGACGTCTGATGATTCAAACGGAACATGGGAGCTACGAGTTGATTTAGAGGACTGGGAGAACAAAAAGGCATGGGCAAAGTACTCAGATTTCCAAATATCCCCGGGTGAGTACAATCTGAATATTGGCCAATACGATGCCAGCAGCACTGCCGGTGACTCTCTTGGGTATAAAACAAGTCAATCTGCGTATCATCACAGAGGGCGTGCCTTTTCAACAAAGGATCGTGACAATGATGCAGCAGACCATAATTGTGCACAGAAGTACACAGGAGCCTGGTGGTTTAATAGCTGTTGGTATTCTCATTTGAATGGTCGATATTATCCAGATGAGAATGCAGGTAGTTACAGGGGCGTGCAATGGATTTCATGGAAATCGCGTTATTCTCTGAAAGTATGTAGCATGAAAATGCGTGAAATTGGACCATAAATATTGTTTTGCGTATTATGTTTAAGATTTTGACGGTAGTTAATCATAAATGATTTTGCAATATGTTAATCTTTTTTCATTACTGACCTTTACTATTTATCGCTTTTCCACTAAATCTATTCATCTTTTCCAAAATAGTTTTAAAATGAAAGGGCCCTTTTTCCTGTGTGTGCACTGTCTAATTCAAATGCCAAATATACTCAAATAAGCATGACGTAAAGACAATGATCCCGAGTCGTTTTTAATTTTCTGGCACGGATTATTCCGTAAAATTGTCAATGTGTAATACGTAAAACTGACTCATGAACTCGTTTGACTTTTTAAAAGGCTCTGTTGGCACATTAAAGTAATGTTTGATCTTTTTTTAGATTTTGTTAACTTCTTAGTAATATAAAAAGAATACCAATATTTTTGTCTTGCATCTCACTTCAAAGAAAAGTAACAGAATGGCATGTACGCATTTAGATACAACCGAAATGTTAATTTTTTTAGCCAAAATCAACCGCAGCAGCTATATAAAAATCAAATACATGTTAGGTGTTTCGGCTTTCAATCTTATTTATACATTTTGTTTGCACAATTATAGTTCCAGTTTAGAAACTGCGGTTGAGTGTTATTCCTCTTGCAAAAAGCTTTTAAATATTTCAACATATTGTAACTCCAGGTACTCTCGCAAGAAAATAATAAAAATGCACAAAACCAAAACAACTTTGAATTTAAAATTAGAAATTAGTCTGAAGTCTTAAGGTGTTTTTTGTTCTGCACCAATTCAAACTGTTTAGGTGTTTAGTAACATGTATTCTTTCTGCCATATAGAAACTAAACAAAAAGTGCTCTTTGAACGATCAACTTTTTTTTGGTCACGTAGGGCTTTGTTTTGTCAACTATTGTTGACTGATGATCGTATTGCAAAAAGTTTGCCTTTTTTGGGGGTGCATTTTTTTTTAATGCAAGTGACGAATACTAATCACTTATATTATAATATTATCACTAAAACTTTGAGTGCTTAATTGAAAGTAAAATAAATTGACCATAAAACACACATCGAGATACAGGAAGAGGGAAAAAAATCCCTATGTTCAGTGTATTTAAATTAATATGCACATTTTACATTTTGCTTGTATATTGCGATACAAATCAAATGGTTCCAATGACCGATGACGTCGAATAAACTGAGTGCTAGTGATGAGAACCAATCCATGATTGCTTTCTTCTCGATTGATTTAAAGTGTTGAGTGTGTGAGTTGGTGATTCTATCAGTGTGATTGGCAGATGTTAGCAAGGGTCCGCTCATAAGTCCGACGCCTTATAGGTCCGACGCCTTTTAAGTCCGAAATTTCGGACGTATGACGCGTCGGACTTATGAGGCATAACATTCATAGGTCCGACGCCGCATTAAGTCCGACGCCTCATAGCTCCGACGCCTCATAAGTGCGAAAAAGCGTTTGTCCATTGTCGGACTTATGAGGCGTTGGACTTATGAAGCATCTGACCTATGAGGCGGAATTTATCATGCCTCATAAGTCCAAAGCCTCATAAGGGACTTATGAGGGGTCGGACCTATGAGGCGTCTGACTTATGATACGGCACCGTAAGCAAGGCGACTGGTGTTTATGCTTCAAAACACGTATGAATGGCTACCCTTTCATTCGCAACCTCGTCTTCAGGGCGTCAACTTCAACCTAAATCTCAATGAGAAACCCGTTAATTAAATTCCTTGATTCTGATAGATTACCGCGTCGAAAAAGATCTGTTCAAGAATTTCTGGGATCTATAATGATCTTCAAAAAAGGTCATGCCCCACCAACACCCAAATAACGCAATAGGCTTCCTCATGTTGAACACTACCCAGACATTTGGCCCCATACCATTATAAGTATAGGAATCTGCAATAACGATGGAGTCCTGACAAACGTACGTACAACAGATGTAAATGCGTGGCGAGGGTAAACATAGATATCTAAACTATAGAGGGCAGCACACTTGCATGATATTTTCCCATCCGAGGAGGCCAATGCCTAGGGCAGAGCTATGACTGCTCTATATCCCTTCGCTGGTCCCCACCGCCCTATCTAAGGATGATGGTGAACAGTAATCTATTTCACAAAATCAGTTTCGCAAATCATTATTGATTGGTCTCTTAATGTTAGCAATTCCCGTTCATTCCATGCGCTTTCGAGAGCTCAGACAAATGGGAGGTCACCAGCGCCCTTGGATATGACGGTGGACGAGCGAACCCTACTCCATGATCGATCATAGGCTTATCGTGTCGCTTGGTGGCGCTCCAACTAAACACAATGTAGATTCTCTACACACGGCTCTGACATATTGTGGACAACAGTGTAAATATGATGGTGAGTTGAAACATGCTTTGCAAGAATTTAGGTTTCAAAACAGTGACTTACGAAACGCAGTGTTCATTCATACGGACTTGATGAATTTCTTTTTAATGATGGCGGTTATTCTAGATGAGGAAGCATTTTGTAAACTGTACTCAGAATAATCGAGACTCTATTTTCAAGCCGTTACTGCTGGTTTGTCGATCGTTCTAATTGGAAGCAATGAGTTTGTGGCCTTCAGTATAAGGAGTAGGCATGGTAACAAGAGAATTGCCCGTCCAGATTAACAATGCCGGCATCCCAGTCTCATTAGATCTACTGGAACTAAATCGATATCGTAGCAGTTCGTGTTATCATTTCCAAAGCCATTAATTGTAACGACTCCTGCTTGAAATTGTGGACGTCTCTAAAACTGACGCTCTCTTTCAATTTTGAGAATGGAATCAAAGAGCGTGAAATTGATATGCACGCACGCTATCTCCTTATTGTCAGTGCCTTTGTTATACCGTCGAGTTTGTATGACGACAATAAATATAAAATAATCATCAGTGCTTCACAACGTACGTTAATCCATACATTACAAATCGTTGAGGTAATAAGCTTACGGTAAACCATCCGCCAATCAAAGGCTACGGTTTGTGACTTGCGGGAAAACTTACCAATTACAAGCCACTGATGTGGAATGACGTATGAACCTACATAACCAATCAGAGAGATACACATCGTGTACCTCAACCCATTCCTTTCTGTAAACTACCAAATCCCATCTTCGCCATACAGCAGTCTAGCATTTGTACGAAGAAGACAGGTACCGAAAGCAGTGTGGCTTGAATTCTTGGTTGTCTTTTTTTCACCGTTATTTCAAGTATATCTGGCAAACGTAACAAGAAAAAAGGAGATCGACGATAAATAATTCGTTCAAAGCGAGGACTTCAAGTAATGGAAACAATGGCGAAACGGGTCTATACTGTTTTTGAAATATTTCAAATAATTTATATCATATGCCAGGGAGCTACGTCTGTCTCTGCATTTAAAACTACGTATACAGAGAAACATACGTTTTATGCCGCTGAAAATCGCGCCCTAAAACAATTTGCTTTCATTTCAACCTATATTGTGCGATCTCGCGTCGTCTGCGGACGGGATTGCAGCATGGATGAGCGTTGCAAGTCTTTTAACTTTAACGACTGCAGTAAAATGTGCGAGTTGAACCTTGCCACAAGACGAGAGCATCCCGAAGACTTCAATGCAACTCAAGGGAGTGTGTACTTTGATACAGATGAGAACACACCTCTATACTCACTGACTGATAGCTCCTTGAGTCGCTACAGAAGTTGCAAGATGCTCTTAGATGCCGGTTATTGTTCAAGCGGTATCTACACAATCTACCCAGAGGGATTCGGTAATGGCGGTCTTCGTGTATACTGTGACATGGCAACTGACGGCGGGGGATGGATCGTGTTTCAGAGGCGACAAGATGGCAGCGTGGACTTTTACCGTAACTGGACCGAGTACCAGTCTGGCTTTGGCGATCTGTCTGGTGAGTTCTGGTTGGGCAATGACAACTTGGTGACTCTGACGTCTGATGATTCACGTGGAACATGGGAGCTACGAGTTGATTTAGAGGACTGGGAGAACAACACGGCATGCGCAAAGTACCCAGATTTCCAAATATCCCCGGGTGAGTACAATCTGAATATTGGCCAATACGATGCCAGCAGCACGGCCGGTGACTCTCTTGCTCTTGAGCATCACACATTTTCCTATTGGGATCACAGAGGAAGTCCTTTCACAACAAGGGATCGTGACAATGATCTAGCAGGTCATAAAAATTGTGCACAACAGTACACAGGAGCCTGGTGGTTTAATGATTGTTGGTATTCTCACTTGAATGGTCCATATTACCCAAATCAGAATAGAGGTAGTAACAAGGGCGTGCAGTGGTTTTTATGGAAACCGTTTTATTCTCTGAAAGCATGTAGCATGAAAATGCGGGAAATTGGACCATGAACGTTCTATTGTTTATTGTATAACATTAATTTTGAAATATTTGCTTGTAATCTTTGTAAATGAAAGATAATTGTACAACGACGATTAAGTTATTACCATCTCGCACATATAAACATGCATTGGGAAAACTGCGTTTAGCATTAAAACCAAATCTTAGAAATTTTAGAAAATTTAGAAATTATGTGTTCAATTCCTAAAAACAATGCGCAATAGACCTAAGACGTAATGACGTCACACTTTGTTTACATGTACACTTTCTTATGTAGTAGACGGACCCCACTTTATCTGGCGTCCCGATATCGCTCCCATTGGAAAGCGCATGTATGAACAAAGTCATTACGTCATTACGTCTCAGGACGCTTTACACTGTTCATCAAAAAACATGTTTAGTATTGGTATGTGTTTGCAAAGCAATGGCAGGAAAGTGTAATTACCGTTTGTTGTGTGCAACGCCTCATGTTAATGCTTAATATCACCCAAACGCCTTTGATGCAGACAGGGAGCTGCGTGGCTCGCTTTTATCTTGCTTGAACGGAGCAGATCAGTTCACGACAAGAAGCACTCGCCCCACGAAATGGTGGTTCACCATGGCTTCCAATCCGATGAATCTGTTCATCTCCCACCCACCACTCTTCACTAGCAAATGGCATAGATCTGTTATGAGTATTTTACCCCTACCAAATCCAGAAGAAAAAAATCAGTAGCACTGATGATATTTCAGTCCGTCTGGAAAAAAAGGCATGAGACACATGTAATGTGTTTGAAGATGTAAAAGCTGCCTTTCAAAGCCTAACTGAGGTACCCCAGTTTATACTCAATTCAGAAATTGCTGCTATTGAGAGGTTTACAATTATTATACACGACAGAAGCAACTTGGTAAATAGAGATGAGGCACAAAATGATCAACTGTTTACGAAAAAGCGTACCATGCAGTCACTTCCACCTACAAAGGCGGCCCTACTCCAACAGGTTAGAAGAGCTTTCTGCAAGGTGGATTTTTGTAGGCGTAAAACACCCATCATGAGATCCTGAAATATATATTCTCCTAGTGTCGACAGATTCATCGAATTGGTAGCCAATGTGGACCACACATTCTACGGCGAGTGTCTCTTGTGAACTGCTGTGCTGCGTATGCGTCGTGGAGACTGAAGAACTTAGATGTTATGCAACTACTGAACAAAAATACACCGCCTACAACGGCAGCACCAGACTCGAACATTAAAAGGACTGGGAAATAACTGTTTTGGGGGAGGTGAGGGGCGACATATTAAAGCCTCCGGCCTTGGGAAAATCAAGGGGAGGGGGAATTGGACTTCATTGACGCTTGGGGCGCTGTTCAACACCAGTCATAGTTTTAGGGCTTCAAAGGGTTTCCAGTCATCAAGATACATTCAATGATTCTTCCTTTCATCTAACCTTGTGTTCAAATTGTCTCGAAACAACGAAATGCGCACGCTACCATTTCATTCAAATTACAGAAGCTGAACCACTATCGAGAGAGTTCGCGTTGTTATTATTAGTAAGATTTATTGTTGTCAGACTCCTGCTGAAATGAAGGACGCCTATTTTGCCCAAATGGTCGTTGGAGTCCCTAATTGCTTTCATTAGAATTGCTGGAGCTCAATTACTATTGGGAGCGTAGAGTGTTGTTATCATTGGTATGACTGCATATTTTCCAACTCCTCCTAAAATGAAGGACGCCTTCTTTGCCCTACTTGTCGTTGAAATCTCTAATTGCTTTCTGTTTGATTTTGAGAATAGAATCAAAGAGCGTGAAATTGATATGAGCGCAAGGGCCTGATATAGTTGATATCTTTAATTACAGCGTTCTATTTTGTTAGACAGCAGCCAGCAAAACACAAAGACGGGCTTGTAACGTTTAATTATAGCCTGATTCCAATTTCGCCTACGGTCTGCGGTAAACAACACAAAAAGTGCCTTCAGCTGCTTAAACGCATATGCGACTGTAAATGAAGTAGTAGCCAAGTCATTCAGACGCGGCGTTATTACTACAACCGATGATGTTACTCGCCTACATGGCTAGGGCTTGTCACTGGAGGACACACTGACCAATCACAATGTATTAGCCGCTGGTGTGGAATGACGTATCATACCAGGACAACCAATCAGAGAATTACACATCTCAGCCCATTCCTTGCCAAGCGACACCAAATTCCGTCCCCGCCAGACCTCTATATCAGTAGAGCTATCTAGAAGTGATTTATGGAGTTTGCTCTGGTAAGCAGTGTGGCGTGTACATTTTGGTTGTGCAGCAATCACTTCTCATAGTTCAATCAGACACAACGAATCGCTGGATTTCGTTCCCCGCGATTTGAACTATCCAGCACACATTACAAGAAACACAGAAATAGATGTTAATAATCGCTCGGTCCTAACGGGGACATAAACTAACTAAACAAAATGGCAAAACGGATGTTTACTGGTAAGGAACTATTTCCTGTAGCCTGCACCATATGCCTGGTAGCTACCTTGTCTGCCTCTGGATTAGAAACATCATCTTATATCGGGAAACGTATATTTTATGCCGCTGAAAATCGCGCCCTACTAGACTTTGTTTATGCAACTAAACCTGTGCGATCTCGTGTCATCTGCGGACGGGATTGCAGCATGGATGAACGTTGCAAGTCTTTTAACTTCATGAACTCCAATAAGATATGCGAGTTGAACATTGCCTCAAGACAACAACATCCCCAAGATTTCAATGCAACCCAAGGGAGTGTTTACTTTGATGCAGATGAGGACACACCTCTCTACTCACTGACTGATAGCTCCATGAATCGCTACAATAGTTGCAAGATGCTCTTTGATGCCGGTTATCGTTCAAGCGGTATCTACACAATCTACCCAGAGGGATTTGGCAATGGCGGTCTTCGTGTCTACTGTGACATGGAAACTGACGGCGGAGGATGGATCGTGTTTCAGAGGCGACAAGATGGCAGCGTGGACTTCTACCGTAACTGGACCGAGTACCAGTTTGGCTTTGGCGATCTGTTCGGTGAGTTCTGGTTGGGCAACGACAACTTGGTGAATCTGACTTCGGAAGACTCACTTGGAACATGTGAGCTTCGAGTTGATTTAGAGGACTGGGAGAACAACACGGCATGGGCAAAGTACGCAGATTTCCAAATATCCCCGGGTGAGTACAATCTGAATATTGGCCAATACGATGCCAGCAGCACTGCCGGTGACTCTCTTGCTCTTGAGCATCACGCATTTTCCTATTGGGATCACAGAGGACGTCCTTTCACAACAAGGGATCGTGACAATGATCGAGCAGGTCATAAAAATTGTGCACAACGGTACACAGGAGCCTGGTGGTTTAATGATTGTTGGTATTCTCACTTGAATGGTCCATATTACCCAAATCAGAATAGAGGTAGTAACATGGGCGTGCAGTGGGTATCATTTAAACCGTTTTATTCTCTGAAAGCATGTTGCATGAAAATGCGCGAATTTGGACCATGAACGTTCTATTGTTTATTGTATAATATTAATTTTGAAATATTTGTTTGTAATATTTGTAAATGAAGGTTAATTGTGCAACCATGATTATTTATTCCCATCTCGCACATTTAATGCACTGGCAAAACTGCGTTTAGCAATTAAACAAAATCTTGCTATGATATTTAAACATGTAAAACATTACGTGTGCATTACAATGCGCAATTGCTCTACACTTTTCATCAATAAACATGTTTAGTATTGATACGTGTTCGCAAAGCGATGGCAAAATTTTTTTTAGAAAAGTGAATAACCTTTCTTGTGTTTGTGCAGTGCCTCATTTTAATGCTTAATATCACCCAAACGCCTATGCAGACAATGAGGGTGGCTCTTTTTTATCCTGCTTGCATGGAGCGGAACATTATAAAAACATGCAGTATTCAACTCTCCTTACCCATTTTGTTTCAGTGGTATAATGCAAAACCGGCTCTTCTGGCAAAGGAAAAATATTTGCATACTGTCCTTTTCCAATTTTTTTTTACATTTGCCTTAATCATCGGTAATCCATTTCTGAAGCTGATTTGCCTTTTTAGGGGTTTCATTGTGCACATTCCAACTCAGGCGCCTGGTTGTTTTTACGGGTATTTTGCTTCTCACTTGAATGGTCGATATTAGGGCCCCCCCCCCCCAAAAAAAAAATAGTCGGTCTCTGGTCAGACCGAATTTGGTCAGACCGAAGTTCCGGAAGTGATGCGGCGACGCTTTTTGTTTAGTTTTTGTTTTTGCTTTTTTTTCAAGTTTGAATTGTACAGACGAGGTGGGTACTATTTAGCTTTTTTGTGTCCTCATATACATTGGTGTCCTCCAGAATTTGCCTTGGTGTCCTCCATTATTTGCCTTGACGCAATTTCCCCTTTCCTTGGTGCTCCTTGTACAAAAATTTGAGGAGGTGCGGCATAGAGGGCGCTGTTGTAGCTTCCGTGGTAAATTTGAAGGGGAAAAAAGGTTGACGCGCACGATTAAAATCGACGCGCGCGCTGACCAGAGACCGACTATTTTTTTTTGGCCTTACCTTGATGAGAATACAGGCAGTGGAATGGATACGCACCGGCGTTCATGGAAATCGCGTTATTATTTTCTGAAAACATGTAGATTAAAAGTTCGTGAAATAAGACCATGAACATTTTATTGTAGATTGTAATTATTAATTTTTAAAACATGTGTTGCAGTGGACACTTGCAAATCGAAGATAACTGTACAACCGTGGTTATCTTTTTATACCATCTCTTGTGCGCCTTCAATAAATTGGAATAACCACTGACCAACTGCGTTTAGCAATTCAACACAATCTTGCAATAACTCTGTAGGCCTAAACATATTTAGAAAAAGCTAAACTTGAAGTGTGCAATTCCTAAACATCAATATGTTCAATTGCTAAACAACATTTTTCAGTAAACTCTAAATATGTTTACATAGTAATAGCAAGAAAGTGTTTAGAAAAGTGATTCATTGCTGAGGACTTATAATTTTTAAACAAAATGTGGTTGTAGGTGGTAATTATGATGTCAATTAATCAAAAATTGTACATTAAGCATAATTGAGGGTGTATTGTAACCCCTGGGTGCTGACGATAATGTTGGCGATCTACAATGAATGATGGGTTGTGCATTTAGCTTCTCTCTCGAATCAATAAGCACTATCCATGTGTGACTTGATCCTCGCACGCGCTACGCAAGAACCTGATCGTTAAATACTGGACAGTATTTGGAAGGACATGAAGGAGTTGGGGAGAGACTGATGTCGAGAGTTACTGGGCATATAACGACACTTGGTGGCGCTCTAAGTGAACACAATACAGAGCAGTGGATAAACTTACGACAACTGTAATGGTGTAGACATTGTTTGTGATCGCAAGCCCGAATACGATCAGACTGTCAATTCATGTTTGTCAATCACTCTCAATTAAAAGCAATAAGCAATCAGCTTGATGCCTTCGGTATAAGAAGTAGGCATGGCAACCAGAGAATTGCCTCTCGAGAACAACAATGCATGCATCCCAATCTCATTAGATTCACTGGAACT
Source organism: Patiria miniata (assembly GCF_015706575.1). NCBI lineage: Eukaryota > Metazoa > Echinodermata > Asteroidea > Valvatida > Asterinidae > Patiria > Patiria miniata. Next base: position 15,179,559 of record NW_024037063.1, read on the forward strand.
AAATCGATATCGTGACAGTTCGTGTTGTCATTTTGTGAAGCTGCTTATTGTCAAAACGACTGCTTAAATTATTGACGTCTTTATCACTAACCTTCTAGTTCAATTTTGAAAATGGAATCACAGAGCGTGAAATTGATATGAACGTACGCAATCTCCTGATTGTCGGTGCCTTTGTTATTACAGTTCTTAGTTTGTATGACGACAAATAATTAAAACGAAGACAGGACTTCAGCGCTTCACAACGTACGTTAATCCAAATCTTACAGACCGATGAGGTAATAAGCTTACGGTAAGACACCGGCCAATCAAAGGCTACGGTTTGTGACTGGCGGGAAAACTGACCAATAAAATTAAGCCACTGATGTGGAATGACGTATTCATCTGATAACCAATCAGAGAGATCCACATCGTCTCCCTCGACCCATTCCTTTCTGTAAACTACCAAATTCCATCATCATCAGGCTTCTGTATCAATGCAGCAATCTAGCAGTTGTGTAAAGCAGACAGTTACCGAAAGCAGTGTGGCTTGAATTCTTTGTCGTGATTTCAACTATCCGGCACACATAACAACAAAAAAATCTTAGATCGACGTTAAATACTTCAGTCACAGCGAGGACTTCAAGTTATGGAAAAATGGCCAAACGGATCTTCACTGGTTTTAAACTGTTTCACACAATATCCATCATTTGCCAAGGAGCTGGCTTGTCCATCTCTGGATTTGAAACTTCGTACAGTGGGAAACACACGTTTTATGCTGCTGAAAATCGCGCCCTAAAAGAGTTTGGGTTTGCAATAAAAACTGTTCGTTCTCGTGTCATCTGCGGACGGGAATGCAGCATGGATGAACGTTGCAAGTCTTTTAACTTTAACAACTGCAACAATACGTGCGAGTTGAACCTCGTCACAAGACGAGAGCATCCCGAAGACTTCAATGCAACTCAAGGGAGTGTGTACTTTGATGCAAATGAGGACACGCCTCTCTACTCACTGGCTCGCCTGGCTGAAAGCTCCTTGGATCGCAACACAAGTTGCAAGATGCTCTTAGATGCCGGTTATCGGTCAAGCGGTCTCTACACAATCTACCCAGAGGGATTCGGTAATGGCGGTCTTCGTATCTACTGTGACATGGAAACTGACGGCGGGGGATGGATCGTGTTTCAGAGGCGACAAGATGGCAGCGTGGACTTCTACCGTAACTGGGCCGAGTACCAGTCTGGCTTTGGCGATCTGTCCGGTGAGTTCTGGTTGGGCAACGACAACTTGGTGACTCTGACGTTTGATGATTCACGTAGAACATGGGAGCTACGAGTTGATTTAGAGGACTGGGAGGGCAACACGGCATGGGCGAAGTACGCAGGTTTTCAAATATCCCCGCGTGAGTACAATCTGAATATTGGACAATACGATGCAAGCAGCACTGCCGGTGACTCTCTTCTTGGGCATGAAGGGCCGGATCACTTTAGATTTCACGGAGGACGTCCCTTCACAACAAAGGATCGTGACAGAGATTCGGCAAATCATAACTGTGCACACAAGTTCACAGGAGCCTGGTGGTTTAATAGCTGTTGGTATTCTCACTTGAATGGTCAATATTATCAAGATGAGAATGCAAATAGTAGAATGGGCGTGCAATGGTATGCATGGGGATCGCGTTATTATTCTCTGAAAGCATGTAGCATGAAAATGCGTGAAATTGGGCCATGAATTTAGTTATATACTGAATAATAATCACCTTTGAAATATATGTCTTGGTTGTCAATTGTAAATCAAGGATGATTGTACAACCATAATTATCGCTACATCTTGCGCCTTCAAGCCGTTGTAGACTCGTCGTTTGAGAGCATAATATTCAAAATGAAAATGTGCAGCGTGGAAATGCGTAAAATTTACTCATGAACGTTTCCTGATCTCTCTGTATTCTTAGCCGACAATAGAAATTGCAGGGCAAAAGAATTGTAATCTCGTTTGCCAGCTGAGCAAACGGGTATACAATTCTTGTGCCCTACAATTTCTATTGTTAATATTAAAGTTAGTATCACTCGAATTTTCAATTTTTAAGATGCTTTTCTAAATAATGCAAAGAATATAAATGTCATTGAAAGAGTATATAGATTTAATGCATTTATAGAGGCAATGAATCTTTACAAAGAGAGTTTTTTTTTTGTTGCGCGTGTTTCACACTCAAGCTTAAGTTATTAGACTTGGCAAGAGTCGGGTGTTGCACTTGGTCGGTTTGATAAGCGTAAACGTACCCAAACTGAAGTGGGAGTGTGGGACGCGTGTTAACATTGCACTTGTTGCACTTTATGCACGGCAATGATGATGTAATGCAGAGTTGGATTGTAACGACAATGTGTGTTATGAATATAGATGTAAGTCTGACTTAAATCAAGTCTAATTGTCCACATTTCCCAATGCAGAAGCTGAATTTAAATTTAATTTCTTTTGTGTGAGACTATTTGTTTGTTCATTGTCGCATTAGAAATTGAATAACATTTGGAATGCTAACAACTGATCAATTCAATTTTAAAATCTATTATCTATTGTTACCTAACACATCCCCCTAGATATATATCTCTCATATCGTCCTTCACGTGTATAAACTTGCTGTTTGCCTTGCTTTGAAACACGCCCGATAATGATTGTTCGTTTTCCATCGGAGGTTTGCCCTACAAAACGTAGGCCCTTATGTATAAGACTGAAATCCTGTTGAATTTTTGAATATACAGGGTGGGTCAAAAAAAGCGGAACCCAAAACCCCAAAAATATATTTCATATTGAATAAAACATGTAGCACCAAAAAATAATAATAATTACTGGACAGCCAAATTCAAAAGCTACGTTTAGATGAAAAATTACTGAAATTGCTCGATCCGTTCAAAGAATATCACCTTTTAAACGCAATGACCCTAAAACATCTCTCCTCCAAAAAAAAACCAATTTATTGTGTGTTTTGACTGTTTGGAGCAACAAAGAAAATGACACAGAATACTTGTTTCAATAACTGTCAACAACTGTAGTACACAATATCTTTATTAACAACCCTGGTTAGGCAAACAATATGATTTATAAAATCCACTTTTTTAAAGGCGGGCCTTCAAAAGGACTTTGTTGAATATTTTTAATTTTTAAACTGACGTTTTATCGCTGGTGATGTTTGAAGACAATTGTGACGACGATTCTTGAAATCGCATTTTTGGACGAGACAGGTTTTAGGGTCATTGTGTTTAAATGTTGATATTCTTTGAACGGATTGAGCAATTTCAGTAATTTTGTTTATCTAAAAGTACCTTATAAAATTGGCTTCCCAGTCATTATAATTTTTGGTGCTACATATTTTTTTTAAATATCAAATATAATTTTGGGGGTTTGGTTCCGCTTTTTTTCAATCACCCTGTACGACAGAGCCAGAAATAGTAAAAAAAAAAAATGAGTCTCTGTAAATAGACCATGGTGGTTTCGCGAATTGTAAATATGTTAAAAAAATATGAAAAAAAAAATACTGGTAGGTTGTTCGGATAACATGTATAGTTTTAATGCTCAATTATTATTCCACAAAAGTATGACGTCAGCTTATAGAAACTGCGTTTGTTTGTATTCCTATTGATAAAGATTACGGGATATTTTAACTCTTTCTTTTATTCCGAGCACTTTTTATTCTGTAGTTAATATTGAAAAATAGTAAAAAAAAAAAAAAAAATATAAATAGAAATACAAAAAATAAGTCAAATACAATAAACAATACCTTTACATTCAAGTTAATGTTATTCAATATTCCAAACATGGAATGTTACACAAATGACGACAGAGTGGAAACTTTGGACTAGGTTTATTCTAGGAAAATAATTGAAAATCCACAAAAACAAAAATCTTTGAATTTTACTTGTTAAATAATAAGTATTTGCGAGGATCGTCACAATTAAAATATTGCTTTTACGGGCTTGAGCTGCTAACATTGTATTCATGCACCTCGAAAGTTACAACTTTGCATTTGAAGATCGGCTTTGCAAACACTAATGCGTCTGCGTCTAATTTGTATATATTTGCATATTAGGTCACGCCCCAATCGCTTTCATTTCTGTACTCTCGAGGTACCGGTATGGCCCAGACGCACGAACGGTCCGAATAATCATTTTTTTTCACGATACCCGGCTGCCGTGGGTTGCTACTTGGCTTTGCGAAAAGCTATTTTGGAGAGAATATTTTGGGTTAATTATAATTATCAAATTGATAAAAACTTGAACAAAATACGCATGATTAAGGGCGTGTTGTTATCCTTTGAATCCTGAATTGACAGACACGTCGGTCGTCGGAATACATTAAGTGATTGCAAAACCCGAATAACTTTCATATAATTTTAATAACTATATATTCAAACTCTGTGTATTTTGCTTTTTGCATGTATATTGCGATACAAAAAGATGTTCAAATGACCAATGACGTTGAATAAACTGAGTGACGAGAACCAATCTGTGATTGATTTTTCTCGATTGATTAAAAGTGTTGAGTGTGCGAGCATGTAAGTGTTATTGACAGTTTATCTGTGTATCTTTCCATCCGCAACCTTCAAACCCAACCTCAATATTGGACCACGGAAGGTGGATCAGTTTTCCTGGATTCGGATTTGTTGCCGAAAGCATCGAATTAATTGTGCATGATTTTGAAGACCTAACAGTAACATACATCCTCGACAAAAGTCACAGCCCCAACAAAAACCTATAATGAATGGAAGTTGTGTTCGGACATCCGTGACTGCAGAGATGCAAATAATGTAGCAGTGGAAACTTGATGAATCATCCCTGAAGATGAATACACTTTGACAGTGTTGAAGTTCATCAAATATTATTCTTTGCCTACCCTCTTTACACACAGCACAGACCTATTCGGTCACAGTATCACGAAGGCGTTTCGAATTATTATTTATATCAGGCTCCCAAGTAGTAAACTGAATCTGATATTGTACACTTTCGAACAAATTAAGAACCATGGTGTGTGTTTTCATATCAAAATTAATCTTATTTGAAATTTGGTTTCATTTACAGATAGTTTTACTAGTTTTAATTGAAATGTATTTCCCATTATTCAAAAGAAAAGAAATATGGCAAGAAACGAACATCATTTAAACAAAGAAGGCATCCAAGATGGGAGCTCATATATTATTTCTCCTTTATTTGCATAGTCCACTGACAAAAATGTCTGAACACTATCTTCAAAATGATATGGATTGATACTGATGTTAAACTTGACAAGGACGCTGGTGATGACATGCAATAATATACGGTCGTTTCACAATAGTGCGCCTCCAAGAGTTTGCAACGAGTTGGCCAATTACAATGCGCAACATCAGTCGACTGATTTCGCGCACTGTGATTGGCCAACGCGTTGCAAACTCTTGGAGGCGCACTATTGTGAATCGCCCGTATTGGTTGTGCAGTTAGCTTCTCTCTCGAATCAATAAGTACTATCAGTGTGTTCAAAATGCAGACTTGATCCCCGCATGCGCAACACAAGAACCTGATCGTTAAAAACTGGACAGTATTTTGGAAGATGAAGTAGATTGGGAGAGTGGTGGAGATTTACTGGGCATATTACGGCGCTTGGTGGCGCTCTTAGTTTACACAATACAGCTAGAGCTGTGGATAGATTTACGACTATAATGACATATTGAAATTTGCAGTTATGAAAGGGCAAGCTGGCGTGCGGACATTATAGCATCGCTCGAAGCTAGGTGCAAATGTGTTTTAGTTAAAGCACAGCGATCAGATTTTTTTGGCATTGTATCCAACAGTTCAATCATTATCTCAGATGTTTGTGATGCAACTACAAATATTTTGGGACTACATTTTAATGTCTTAATGCCAAGCTATCAGTGAGCTTGTTACCTTCGACATAAGGAGTATGAGCATATTAACCAGGAGCTTTTCCTTCGAAAACAACGACATGACTACGATCACTTTGTAAATTTGTCTCGCTATCCCATGATCGATGAGACTGCCCATTAAGACCGCTGCTGAAATTAAGAGACCTTCAATACCGGACTGGTCGGTGAAATTTATTTTCAGTGTCGAGATCAAAATCAACGAGCGTAAAACTGACCGAACGTCTTTTAGCCATTTAGTTGGTACCTCTTAATTGCAGCGATATATCATGTATGGCATCCAGTGACACCAAGGCTACCGTATATCCATGGCCGGATCCGTGGCGTCGACTGAATTAATGGGCTTTGGCCGGCAATACCTAACGTGACCATGGGAGCCTTCAGCCGCTGTTATTACGCATGCAAACAAAGAAATAAGACAAGTACTTAGAAAAGCAATTAGGACTCGGCCTATCTGTTACAACTCGGATACACCTCTACATAAATCATGAAGCCAATCAAAGGCTACGGTTCGTTACTGGGAGAAACACTGACGAATTACAAGCCTTATGTGCGGAATGACGTATTAACTTCGATACCCAATCAGACATCACCTACCAGAACCCATTCCTTGCCAAGCTATTCCAAATTCCAACACCGCCAGATCTCTATTGAGCTATCAAGAATTGGTTTTCAGAAGACAGCTTTAGTACTCAAGCAGTATTATGGGTGGTATTTTCGGTCATACAACAATCAGACGCGACAAATCGTTCGACGTGTTCTCATCGATTTAAACTACCTGGCGAGCATTACAAGAATAGTTTATATCATCGTTGAGTCCTTTGTAAACGGAAACAATGGCAAAACAGATCTTTAGTTTTGAAATGGTACACGTAATATATATCATTTGCCAGGGAGTTACCCTAACTGTCGCTGGATTGAAAACCTTATCTTATACACGGGAAATTAGGTTTAATGCCGCTGAAAATCGCACCCTAACGGAGTCTGCATATGCAACCACAATTGTGAGATCTCGTGTCATCTGTGGACGGGAATGCAGCATGGATGAACGTTGCAAGTCGTTTAACTTTAACGACTGCAGTAAACTGTGCGAGTTGAACCTTGCCACAAGACGAGAGCACCCCGACAACTTCAATACAACTCAAGGGAGTGTGTACTTTGATGCAGATGAGGATGGCTACAGAAGTTGCAAGATGCTCTTACATGCCCGATATCACTCAAGCGGTATCTACACAATCTACCCAGAGGGATTTGGTAATGGCGGTCTTCGTGTCTACTGTGACATGGAAACTGACGGCGGGGGATGGATCGTGTTTCAGAGGCGACAAGATGCCAGTGTGGACTTCTACCGTAACTGGGCCGAGTATCAGTCTGGCTTTGGTGATCTGTCCGGTGAGTTCTGGTTGGGCAACGACAACTTGGTGACTGTAACGTCTGATGATTCACGCGGACCATGGGAGCTACGCGTTGATTTAGAGGACTGGGTGGGCTACACGGCATGGGCAAAGTACTCAGATTTCCAAATATCCCCGGGTGAGTACAATCTGAATATTGGCCAATACGATGCCAGCAGCACTGCCGGTGACTCTCTTGGTTATCAGACAGATCCAAAGTGGATTCACAGAGGACGTCCCTTTACAACAAAGGATCGTGACAATGATGCAGCAAGGCATAATTGTGCTCAACAGTTAGTAGGAGCCTGGTGGTTCAATAATTGTTGGTATTCTCACTTGAATGGTCAATACTTCTTAAATTCAAATGCAGGTAGTATCACGGGCGTTCAATGGTTTTCTTGGAAACCGTTTTTTTCTATGAAAGCATGTAGCATGAAAATGCGTGAAGTTGGACCATGAACGTTATATTGTTTATTGTAAATTTTTACTTTTAGTTGGCACTTGTAAATCATGGATAATTGTACAACCATGATTATCTATTAGCACCTCGCGCCTTGAATAAATTGGAATAAACATCGCGTTTAACATTTAAAAACAAGGACAAAACTCGGATCAAATCCCCCACAGCCCCCTGTAGCGCCGCACTTGATCCTATAGCGAATGCTAAATTTCAGCCGTTTTCAACCGAAGCAGCAACAGATTTAGACTCAACTTGTTTCCACGCTGCTATTACATTTTGAGGATGTTAACAATAGCCATTTCCAAAGGCAAAAATTTAAAACGTTTTTCCCATAAACGTTTTCCTCGATGCTGGGTATTTTCGGCATTATGACAGAGCCAATAACAATAAACAAAATTGGGGGCTGGAACATTTCATGGGGGGGGGGGTGTCATGTAGATCAATGATAATTTTTTTAGAAACTCAAAATCTCAGTAGGGGGCGACGGGGGGGGGGGCGACAAGGTTTCATGGGGGGGCTGTCGCCCCCCACGGCCCTCCCCCTTGGCTACGCCACTGCCCACATTTCATTAAGGCTGGGTTAGGGATGGCTCCACATCTGGAATTTTTTTTCTCATGAATATAAACATCTGTGGGAAGTTTTAGTCGTTTAATACATGTGGGCACACTCGTTGCCCTCCCCATTTTTAAAACGGCGGCCAAGCCTCTAAAAGGGTACTTTTGCGATGGCTGCACATCTGAAAAAAAATATCATAAATATATATGTTTCTGTGTGAAGTTTTATGCCTTGGGGAAAGATGGGTACAATTTATTTAACAGTGGGCATAATGAGCGCCCCCTTTTATACAAATGGCTGTCACGCCCATAAAAGGGTGAATTTTCTCTCATGAATATAAGGGTCAGTTCAAGGCTTCACGCTTTTATGGAAAAGTGCACAATTTGTTCTTTTTTCTGCCGGACTATGGCAGAACTTGGTGGAAAATGTTCTCGCCAATTGTAAATATGAAACCAAAAAACCAAAAAAAACCAAGAATTTCAATATTCATTATTCATACTTTTATTGCATATTTGTAGTCCCACAAAATGAGGACATTTGCAGTCGAGTGTTGAAATAAGCGTTATTTTCACTCTTTGTTTTGTGGACCGATTTTTTTTTTCCATTATTATTATGAGAAAAGTAAAATGAAAAGTAAAAAGTGAAAAAAAGAGTAAAATTTAATGGTCTATTATTATTTTTGATATTGTTATTACTAATGTATTTCTTTTATTGCAAACAAATTACCCTGACCAAAAAATTAGTTAGATCGATCGAAGAGCATTTTAACTTTTTTCTGTGGCGGATAACCAGCAACTCAAATATTTGCCATTTTAGCAGTAAAATATTAACAATAAGTGGAATTTGTATTATCTTGCAAAGGTTTTGTGAAAGTTTAAAATACCTTTTCTTGTGATAGTAACGGGATTAAAAATAAGTTGAAAATTGTGAAACCTTTTTGCAAGAGTAATGATAGGACTCTACTACAAATTCTAAGCTGACGTCATTTGTGCAACATTCCGTCTGTGTAATATAATTATAAATAATAAATAATAATAATCAAAATTTGAACATCACACATGTTTATTAGGGCGTGTTGTTGACGTTTTGAGTGCTTAATTGATATTAAATTATATTGACCTTAAAATATACGCATCTAGATACAGGGAAGATGGCCAAAAACCCAACTATTTTCAATGTATCATAATTAATATGCACATTTTACTCTTTGCTTGTATATGCGATAAATAATATGGTTCCAATGACCAATGACGTTGAATAAACTGAGTGACAAGAACCAAACTGTGGTTAATTTTTTTGATTAATGTAAAGTGTTGAGTGTGCGATAATGCCGATTCACAGAATACTGTGAAGGAAGTACGGATGGCATTATGGGTATTATACGTTGCATGCTACGTCACAGGTCACAAAAAAATCTATCCAATGAGCGCTCAAAGAGATCAGCCCTTCCCAGGGTCATATTTTCAGGGCGGTGCCCGTACGAGCGAAGGAGGAAGGACGAATTTTTCCCTATCACAGGCTTATCGTGGCGCTTGGTGGCGCTCTAACTAAACACAGTGAAGAGTATACTCGTTCGCCGGTATGGAAAAGGCGTGGTGCTACCTGTTCGCCAGTATGGAAAAAAACGCGACGGGTTATGGATTATGCCATGTCGATAATGACAGTGTGAACATTATAAGATTATTATTGAAAAGTGGTTATGGCATTTCTAGGTAGAGAAACAAACAAACAAACCAAAGTAATCAATCAGTATGTCCGTGATTTATTTCTATATTTTGAAGATAGTTCTTATTAGTTTACTTTTCGCAACACTTCCAACAAATTTAGTAATAATTTATCAAACACGTACATAAAAGAGTTAAGATAATTGTGCAGACATCTCGAAATATTAGCGATTATATTCACATTTTATGCTGCCAATTTAGGTTCGGTAATCATTCCTACTTGAACGCAATACGCATCTGGCCTTCAGCATAAATAGAGCATAGTAACTAGAAAGTTGTACCTCGAAAGCAATACTATTCGTGTCCACCCCCACCCCAACCTAGTGTGTCCAGTGTTGGACCGTAGCTTCCTGGCTAGAATTGGACTTATTAGCCATCTGCGAACACACAACACCAACTAGTATGAAGATGTTGGCTGTCATCTTCGAATTTCGAAGGACGAACTATTATATATTCACTAATTCACACCTAAGAGTTGGGATTTTTATGAACGCCACTCCAAATATTCGTGACTCCATTTTCTTTTCTTGATATCAGGCCAGCAATTCAGGTTCGGCAATCTTTCTTAATGGAAAGCAATAAGCTTGTGGCCTTCAGCAGTAGGCATCGAGAACAACAATGTGTCCCCTCCCAATCTCATTAGTTTTACAGGAACTAAATCGATATCGTGACAGTTCGTGTTATCATTTTGTGTAGCTGCTTGTTGTCTAAACGACTGCTGAAATTAGTGACGTCTTTAATACTGGCCTTCAAATTCAATTTTGAGAATGGAAGCACAGAGCGTGAATTTGATACAGACTCAATCTTCTGATGGACGGTGCCTTTGTTGTTGCAGGGTTGCATTGTGTATGACGACAATTAATATACAAAACGAAGACTGGACTTCAGTGCGTTACAGCGTAGCAACACAGAATATTGTTCCCACGACAACAATAATCCTCGCTCTCCCTTTCAATAGAATCTCTAGAGCTAAATCATTATCGTGAGAGCTATTGATGCCAACGATACGATTATTGTAAAGACTGCTCCGCCAATTAAAGGACACGGTTTAATTGTGACTGGCGGGAAGACTGATCATTATTGGACGTCACCGATATGGAATGACGTGCTAACTTTGATAACCAATCAGAGGGATACACATCGTCAACCCATTCCTTTCTGTAAACTACCAATTCACATCATCGCCAGGCCTCTGTACCAATAGAGCAATATAGCAGTTGTGTAGAGAAGACGGATATCAAAAGCAGTGGGGCTTCAATTCGCAGTCGTTTTGTTCCCCGTGATTTCAACTATCTGGCACACATTACCAAAAAAAAACCCACTGTGATCAACGATAAGTCCTTCGGTCACAACGAGGAATTCAAGTAATAGAAACAATTGCGAAACGGATCATTAATGGTTTGGAACTGTTTCACATAATATCCATCATAATATGTCAGGGAGCTACCTTGTCTGTCTCTGGATTTGAAACTTCTTACACAGAGAAACACACGTTTTACGCCGCTGAAAATCGCGCCCTAAAAGAGTTTGGGTATATGACCAAACTTGTGCGATCTCGTGTCATCTGCGGACGGGAATGTAGTATGGATGAACGTTGCAAGTCTTTTAACTTTAACGACTGCAATAAAATGTGCGAGTTGAACCTTGCCACAAGACGAGAGCATCCCGAAGACTTCAATGCAACTCAAGGGAGTGTGTACTTTGATGCAGATGAGGACACACCTCTCTACTCACTGACTGATAGCTCCTTCAATCGCTACAGAAGTTGCAAGATGCTCTTAGATGCCGGTTATCGTTCAAGCGGTATCTACACAATCTACCCAGAGGGATTCGGTAATTGCGGTCTTCGTGTCTACTGTGACATGGAAACTGACGGCGGAGGATGGATCGTGTTTCAGAGGCGACAAGATGGCAGCGTGGACTTTTACCGTAACTGGGCCGAGTACCAGTCTGGCTTTGGTGATCTGTCCGGTGAGTTCTGGTTGGGCAATGACAACTTGGTGACTCTGACGTCTGATGATTCACGTGGAACATGGGAGCTACGAGTTGATTTAGAGGACTGGGAGAACAACACGGCATGGGCAAAGTACGCAGATTTCCAAATATCCCCGGGTGAGTACAATCTGAATATTGGCCAATACGATGCCAGCAGCACTGCCGGGGACTCTCTTGGTTATCAGATACCCGCTCGCGCTCATCAGGATCACAGAGGACAGCCCTTCACAACAAAGGATCGTGACAATGATGCAGCAAATCATAATAATTGTGCACAAATGCATACAGGAGCCTGGTGGTTCAAAGGGTGTTTTTTCTCTCACTTGAATGGTCAATATTACCCAGATGAGAATACAGGTAGTAACAAGGGCGTGCAATGGTTTGCATGGCATTTGCACTATTCTCTGAAAGCATGTAGCATGAAAATGCGTGAAATTGGACCATGAACATTATATAGCTTATTCATAATTGTATAATATTGCATGCCTTTTTTCGGAGGACACAAGAATATATTGCACGAACTATAACAATATTGCCACGAGTTTAATATTATTAAAGCAAGAAAGGTTTTTACACATTTTATCCAACCGAAATGTTAAGTTTCTGCCGAATTCAACCGAAACAGCTCGGAATTTGGACTGAGCTTGTATCCACAAAGAATGTACATGTTTGATTATATAGTTACATTCACAATAGGCCTAACTACACCAAAGCAAGTTCATTTATACAGGCACAGATTAAACTTGTTTGTCTTATTTTTTTTAAAAAAAAAAGTCACGTGATTGTTCGTTTTCATTGCAGTTTAGGTCTATTGCGCCGATAAGTGCATGTTTTTAAGGACTTAAATCCTTAGTTAATTTTCCGCGATAACAATTATGACAATAACAATAATCGAAAAGAAATTGAGCTATACATACGCCTCTCTAACGAAACATGATGTAAAATGTAGTCGCCGCTTATTAATATGTGAAACAAAATGTAATTCGATTCTGATTTCCATTATTATTATTTATATTGTTATGCACAATTAAATTTCCACAAAAACATATTAAGTTAGCCCAGAAAATGCGTTTGGGTGTTATTGGTATTACAAACACAAATAATGGGTTATTTGAGTGTTTGTTTTCTTCCGACCGATTTTTTTCTTCAAATGTTATCGGCCGAAAAGTAAAAAGACACGAACACTAAACCAAGAGTAGAAACAAAACAAACAAGCAGAATTTTAACTTAATTGTTATGTTAGTCTGGTTTCCAATTTAATATTTCAAATTATATTGCACAAATGGAATGAAGTTGCACAACATTTAATGACGTCAGCTCAGAATTTGTGGCAGATTGCCAACTCTCCTTCGAAACGATTTGACATTTTTAACATAATTCTTATTCACTTACTGTCACAAGAAAAGACTCTAAAGTCTTCAAAGTTGAAAATCACTTGTTGAATTATTATGATATGATCATTATTTACTATTTTTTTCTGCACAAACTGAAAATATTTAGGTTGATGTTTATTCCTTCCTCCAAAGAAAAAGAAATGCTTTTCAACCAATCAAACTTGTTTTACCATGGGCCTTTGCATTGTCAGCATGTTGTTCACTAATTATCGTATTGCAAAAGCTTTTTGGGGGTGGGGAGGGGGCGGGTGTAATTGTTTGAAAATGCAGGGGAAAAATGGTAATAACTTATTAAAGTAAAATCAGTTAATCAAAATGTTCGCATTATGCATGACTGAGGGCGTTTTGTCATCATTTGACAGCTTAATTGTGATGTGTTCAAGCTAAATGAGTCGTTTGTCAGGAATTTTCATTTGGAGATACAGGACAAAATAGGGCCACTTCATCACATCACTTCATCACATCTCTTGGTGTTCCGACTTCCATAATTTATTAACTAAAGATGGTATCAGTAGGCCTATGCGGCTTTCACAGCAGTAATGCTGAGATTGTGCTCTTTTCAAATCTGTAATAAAAAAATTACCAGGGTCGACAAACGACTCATGTAGCTTGATCGCATGCCGTTTTAAGACACATCCATATTATGGGAAGAGGAAAAAACTAATCATTTTCATTGGATGTAAATTAATGTGCACATTTTACATTTTGCTTGTATATTGCGATAAAAACAATGGTTCCAATGACCAATGACGTTGAATAAACCGAGTGACGAGAACCAATCCATGGTTGAGTTTGTTTGATTTAATTGATTTAAAGTGTTGTTTTTAAATTTAGAGTTGACTGTGTGGGAGAATGTTATTTACAAAATACCACGTACAAAATACCAGCTTTAAGCGCAGTTTTGAATACATAATCACTGCAAACTCAAAGGACAACGCATATTTGGGGACACAACCGTGGCAGATGTCAAAAAATGTAATACGGCCATTTTTTTCAGCAACATCTTTTCACGAAGCATCGAGTGTGAATATGCGTCAGTAAACGTGATGCATTGCGAGAGTGATAGCAGACATCCAAATGTATAGAGGGCAGCACATCAAATTAATGGGCCTATATATGTTTTGGACAAAGCTATTCAGTGTCCCACCCCATCATAGCACAATAACATTTCGCCCGAGAGGGAAGCACATTCGGGCCGTATCATAAGTCCGACGCGCCTCATAGGTCCGACGCCTCATAAATCCGACGCCTCATAAATCCGACGCCTCATAGGTACGAAATTTCATGCAAGTTCGGGTCTACACAATTTGCATGCAAGTTCAGGTCTGCAAAATGAGTTGGATCACTGTGGCGCACCCAAGGGGGGGGGGGGGGGGGTCCTGGGGGTGGGGGGCTTGATCACCCCCCCCCCACGTTTTTTTTTGGGGGGGGGTAATTTTTTTTTAGTCCCACGACTTGACCTTGGTGATAATGATATTATGTATGTGGCCTATTTTCGAGTAGTATGATAGGGTGTAACTCAAGTCGGGATGTCGGTGTTTTGAAAACCGGTACATTGAGGATGCAAAAAAAACACGACAGTTTTTGAGCGGCAATACATTTGAAGTGATAATACAATACAAAAATTAACACATGGCACAGATGAGCCCGTGTTCTTCTGTTTCACGAGAGCATGTTGTTTAAAAATTTAGAGTCAGTGGTTGCCAGTGGAAACTGAAGACGGAAAGGCTTGTCCACAAAATGCATAGCGCCCTCTATCTACCTATCAGGCTTCAACCCCTTACAAATATCTCCCCAGAATCCATGTAGTTGCAGGAGACCACACATCGCATAATTTCATGAATTTCCCACTGACGTGACCACACCACAGCTGAACGCAAGCACGATGGATCGATCGTGAATTAAGCCAGGATTTTCAATTTTTAGAAAAGAGGTAAGAGTGCAGCATGCACCCCGTCTGCCGTATTTTACATCCTAATTTTGGACTGAAGTAAGGGGTCTATAGGCCTAAAACTGCATAAGTATTACCCAAAGTTTGTCTCCAAAAAGCCTACCTTTATTTACAATACAAGTTACATTGGGCACAATGTACCGGCATCATCATGATCATAGTATAGGCCTACATGCATGACATGAGGCCTACATCACATGTCTGCATTTAATTTTGATATATTAATTTTGTACGTGCTGTGTTTATTAATACAAATTTTGTATTTCCTTTTGAATTTGTATGCATTCCACAGAGTCGTCGGATCTAAAGCTGCCTCATGATTTTCATACAGTCTTTCTACGCCTTGTGCGTATTCTGTGGTCTGCTGTACTTGTACACACGCTCTGCTGTACCGTCTTCAGATGATGTCGTTTTCAAGAAGTTTCAGCACACATATTTGGTGGTTTACCTCTTGGCCATGGGTAGGTACATGTACATGTAGAGCTCTACAAGTTTACATTCATGTCAAATGCTTTGCTCTTAACCCTAAAAGTGCCGGGGGAATCTGCCCCTCCCCCTTAAATTGTTTTCCGCGATAGCTTTGAAAAAAGAAATTTCGCGACCCGAGCTGTTGTGACGTTTTAGCCTCAAGCCTTGCGCATCTTTTGAACCCAAAAACATAAAAATCGGACCATGTTTTGCTGCGTAGCGAAACATTTTTACAGAATTTTTCCATATACGTCGTGTACACAGACCAAAATTACCATTCGTACATATGAATAATTAATTCGCCATCATTCCAAAACCCTTTGACCTATAGTCACAAAATTTCTTGGGTATGCTCATGATGAGTTGCTTTACGCATGTACTGAGTTTCAAAATTTAGTCACTCGATCTCCGAGATCTTGGGGGGGGGGGGCGAAATTCGCTTTTTCGATGACAGTGTTTTTTTCCTGTGATTACAGCTGCCGATTGGTTACAGGGTCCCTACGTTTATGCCTTGTACGAGCATTATGGGATGACACCACACCAGATAGAGCAACTCTTCGTAGCTGGCTTCGGATCCAGTATGATTGTCGGCACCGTGGTGGGCTCATTTGCTGATAAATAGTAAGTGGCATTGCTGCAGTTCAGTCTTATTTGTCGCGGCCATGTGTCACTTTTTAAAAAAATGGATTTATAAATAAACCATGAATAAATGACCTTTCACCCTTGACACAGTGGTCACATCCTGGGGTCAATCTGATGGCGTTGCATAAGGGCCCCTTCATGCTCGGCACGAATGTGAATTGTCAAGTCAAGTCTGTCCGTTGCAAATTTGCAAAGTTGAACATGGGGTCCGCTCATAAGTCCGACGCCTCGTAGGTCCGACGCCTCATAAGTCTGACAAAATCGCATCCCCAAACCAAATAAAGGCCCATAAGTCCGAAGCCTCATAGGTCTGACGCCTCATAAATCCAACGCCTCATAGCTCCGATACCTCGTTAGTCCGACAAATTAAACGCCTCATTTTTCCGATTTTGGACTTACGAGGCATCAGACTTATGAGGCGTCGGACCTACATGTATGAGGCGGAATAAATAAATTGTATGCCTCATAAGTCCGATGCCTCATAACTCCGAAATTTCGGACTTATGAGGCGTCGGACCTTTGAGGCGTCGGACTTATGATACCGCCCATCATTTCAACGGTAGCAAATTTCGTAGCAAAGGTTTCTTGGTGTTATAAATATTCCTTTTGCATTTGTTTGATATGAACCAGCTCTTACAGTTAGCAGAAAACTGTTCTACTTTTGAGCAGTGACTGTGCGTACCATCCATATCATAAGTTTCAATTATCAAAATAATATCGGAAATCCAGTATCGAGAATATATAATATAGGCCTATCCCATATAAAATTTAAAGATCATAAAGTTGACACTTTGATTAAAAAAAAAATCTGAAATCCAAATTGCCACGGCTTTTTCTGGAGCCTATATTGATCAAACGTTTTAAAACAAATCTCAGCACTGACAGTTTGTCCACAACAGGCGGTTTCTTTTGAGGTTTTGCATTGGGGAGAGCATGAATTACTGCGAACGCAGAGCACAAAGCAACGCCGCTTGGCATTTCGCGATGTTTTTATTCAAGTCACAAGCACAATTTGCCGCTTTAGTTTATTTAATTTTATTATACAGCAAATATTAAACACATAGTGTAAGCACCAACGGGAGATTTATTTTGACGATAATCTGACACATTTACTAATAATTTTTAATATCATTTCGATATCATTTCTCAATTTGGAAAATTTCGATATATCGATATGATTCAAAAATTGCTATGTTATGTCTGCATTGCATTTAAAGCAGCTTTCATTAGTGGGTTTATATGGTTCTGAAAAAAAAGTGTAAAACTAAATTTAAAATCTCAATGTTCCCGATAATATTCTCATTTCATAAAAATTGTAAAACTTTGGTTTTACAATGTTTATCGTGCCTGTAGATTCACCAGCGTATACATACATGTATCACCGTCAGCTGTTTTTTAAGTTTTCTGTGTAGCTCGATTTGTTGTTCAATTATTGATTTTTGCGGTCTAAATGTGGGCTTTTGTGTATGCTAGACACTGCAGCTGCTTGCATTGCAAATTGAGCTATTAAAAAGGCAGTTATATACAAATTAATTTTAATCTGGGAAATTAAAAACAGAGTTGAAGGTATACATGTAGTTGACCACTTGTAATTCGTGATTTTCTTTTCGTTTGAAGCAACAAAAGTGCTCAACATCTAAAGACGGATGCTTGAAACTAACCTGATAAAGTTTTAGCTCTGTGAATGCTGTAGGCTGTATTTTGAGAAAACGAAACAAACGTAAACACAATATTCTGGATCTCAATTTTACTTCCAGAGTTGCTCAGTCATGTTCTAAAAATTGCGCCCTCTCTTGACAAAATCCTGAAATCAGCATTCAGGACATGATTCGCATTCAAACAGTTGTCACCCATTTGTGGATTTTGCCCAGTTGCAAACAGATTAGAACGCATGTGGGTGGATTCACCGTAATTTCCAAAAATGTGTCACTTGACACATTTACCCATTAATGCACACTGGCCCTACATATAACCCAAGCTATATTTACCTAATAGGCCTATAAATTTGAAACCAGCCAAAATCTCACACTGGGATTAAATTGTCCCCTCATGAGTTGTTTGCTTAATTTAAAAAAAAATTGTGTCCAAATCTTCACTGAGACACTACATTTCTCTGTTTGCCTTTTCAGTGGTCGCAGGGCAAACTGCATCCTCTACGGCATCTTGTATGCCTTGGCTTGCATCACCAAACACTTCAACAATTTCTACATCCTTATGATTGGTCGATTGCTGGGAGGGACGGCCACATCCATTCTGTACAGTGCCTTTGAATCCTGGCTAGTCTATGAGCACCATGCGGTAAGTCAGACATCAGCTGCTAAACGTTTAAGGTACGCATTCATCTAAAGGTCGTAAAAACAGCACGGTAGCAAAGGCCAGCAAAGCGAACTCATCGTTGAGCAGCAATAGCAGAGATAGGTGGAATGTCTCCTTAGGCCAAAAAAAAAAATATTTGGTCTCTGGTCAGACTGAAGTTCCAGAATTGACGCGACCACGCGGCTTTTTTTTTTTTTTCTTCAAGCTTGGATTGTACAGACAAGGTGGGTACTATTTTGCTTTTTTGGTGTCTCATGTACATTGGTGTCCTCCATAATTTGCCTTGGTGCTTTCGATCATTTGCCTTGGTGCAATTTCCCATTCCTTGGTGCTCTTTGGTAAAAAAAAAATTGAGGAGGTACGGAAATAGAGGGTGCTGTTGGAGCTACCGCGGGAACATTTTGGAAAAAAAAAAGATCGATGCGCACAATTAAAATCGACGCGTGCGCTGACCAAAGACCGACTTATTTTTTTTTTTGGCCTTAAATCTGTTCTTTAGATGATAAATAGTAATCACAAACTGTGTCAAGATGTATAGAAATTCAATGGTTTTGTTTTTCTCATCTGCAGAGAACATTTGACAAGGATCTGTTAGGCACCATATTCTCCCATGCCACGCTTGGTAACTCCATCGTTGCTATAGCAGCAGGTGTTGTGGCCCAGTTTGTTGCCGATCGCTATGGTTTTGTGTAAGTGCCATGTTTTTGTGAGAAGTTTTTTAGACAAAATTGCAGAGTTCAATTTTTACTCTATGTATGGACCTTGCAATGACAATATATATTCATGAGTGAACCTGTAAAACCACACACACAAAAACCCCAATGGGGCTGGGCATATATGCATACATGTAGAGGCACAAAACCAAGCATGTGTTCAGAAATGTAACATGTTTAGAAAACAAATACCCAAAAACAAAACAGGAAAATAACTTTGATTGTTTTAATTTTGACAGAGGGAAGTAATTTGAAGGCAGCTTTGCGAATTGGTCAGGCCCTGAATGTAACGTCATAACCATGGAATTCCCCATTTATGGGCACGTGTGGTCTAGCGGTGGAGCACAGGATTCATGATCGTGAGGTTGTGGGTTCGGGCCCCGCCGTGGCCATGCGTGTTGTGCCCTTGAGTAAGGCGCTTTACCTCAATTACTCCTCTCAACCCAGGTGTTAAATGGGTACCGGCATTATTCAATGCTGGGAAGGTAACAGACTCGCTGTGGAGGAGGTGTGGCGATCCCCCACAGCAGCATATGAGTCTGGCCCAATCACTAACGAAAGAGAGATGGGCACTCCGTTCCTGTTAACAGAGTATCGTCCCTTTTTTTCCTCCCCATTTATTTGTTACATTAGGTCACCCTTTGATGCCTCTATGGTCGTTCTCATCATAATGGTCATTCTGATCACGATGGTGTGGTCTGAGAACTACGGTGACGCTAAAGCCAGTATAGGAACCTCCTTCAAGACAGCACTTTCACACATAAAGACAGGTCAGGAACCAGACTGTTTTTTGAGAGATAACTCCATGTGTCCCAAAAAGACTTAAGGCGTATAGGATTATTTACAAACACTCAAAAACAAAACTGCCAAAATAATATGAAATTGCCCACTTGAATTAAATAAAATAGTCCCACGTATCCTGTAGTTTCTGGTACATTTACTATGCTGTCATTCATAAGAAAAGAGAATTTTTTTGTATCGGTACTAGCGATGGTTAGGAGCTAACCATTGCTGAGAACAAACAGTTTTCTCAAATGCTTCATCCATTAAACGGCTGCGAATCGGCTGTTGACTTCATGCGTACACTCGGGTACACTAGATGTATGTATGCATGTACAGTCGGCTCCCGTTATAGCGAAAACGGCTAGAACGAAATTCCGGTTATTACAAACAAATGTCTTCGGTCCCGACAAAATTGTGCACATGTCTATGGGGAAAATTTCGCTTAAGACGAAAATGGACAGTACGAAATTCCTGTTACAGCGAAAGGTTTTGGCGAACCGGTTGCGTAAAAATGCATTGTTAGCAACCCATTTATAACAAAAGACAGTGCCGGCATTTAATTGGCTACTCCCTGTGACCAATGGGTTGTACATGTATGCACGACATATTCGAAGGAACAGAGTTTTTCTGTGTTTTTCCAGAACCAATGGACACAAAGCATTGAACAGCTCAGTGGAACGATGTCTGCTAAATTACTAGCCCTTACATTTGTAAATCGTTCCAATTCATGAAATTACGACAAATACAAATGATCCTATGTGCCTCTAACATTTTGTCTAATAGCCATTCTAACTCAACTGAGTAGAATAATGTGCACTCTTACTTAGACTAGGGTGTGAACAGCTTTACTAGGTTTTCGCTAACCCTTCTCAATTAAACCAGTTATCATTACTGAGCAACATTTTGTGACCCTGAAAACCGTCCAATGGTTTGCCTCCTCAGATCGCAAAGTCTTATGTCTCGGCCTGATCCAGTCGCTATTCGAGGGAGCCATGTATACATTTGTCCTGGAGTGGACGCCAGCGTTGGGTCAGTCTCAGGTCCAAACTGACCCCAATAAACCCAAAGAGGTCATCCCGCATGGCTTCATATTTGCCGGATTTATGGTGAGTTACATTTATCCAATATTAACACCTGAAAATTCCAGTCAATTAGTAGAAGTGTAAAATTTATAATTAAAAAAAACAAGAAAATGAAAACCAGAAAAAGAAAAGATTTTATATCCAATGCACAAAATATGGGTTAAGCCACATAATATGAAAAACACGCTAGAGGTTGGTCTTCCGAAACTTGTTTATAAACATAATTTTGAAAGATATTCAATGTGGGCCCAACAAAAAAAAGGAACTTAGCATATATTTTGTCTGCTGCAATACCCTGTGAATAAAAAGGTTGATACATTTGTGTTTATTTGTTTGTTTGTTTGTTTGTTTTCAATTTGCAGGTGGCCATCATGATTGGCTCATCTGTCTTCAAGGTCGCCAGTCGCTACTTGTCCGTGGAATCGTTCATGAGGCCCGTTCTCTTCATTTCAGCATTAGCACTGTGTGCTCCAGTCATCATGCCATCGGTGAGCTAGCTTTCATGTCAATGTTTATTTTTTTAAATCACAGCTTTATGGCAGGTTTCGGCTCCATTTACCGGTTTTAAAACTTGTATAAGCTAACTGATTGGACATACTCCAAACTTTGGCTTTATAAAATAGAATTTCTTTTTTCTGAAGCAGAAAATAATCCTATAGTGTGATAGAGCTTGTCAAGTCAAAGGATATTTAAGACAAAGGCCAGGTTTTAAGAACTCCATATGTCTCCCTTTTAGGGGGAGGAGCCATGATTCCTGCAGTGGAATAGTGGGTGTATCAGTTTAGATGAATCCAGGCACATGATCACTGCACAAACATGAGGCCCCCTTTAATGGTGAAAGCATTGTGCAAAGCTACTGCCCCTGATGGATAATCTGTACAATGGCTAGCACAATGTGTTTGCCATCATGGTAGAATTGATCTGATAGCATCCCCTGATTGAGCTAACCAAAGGACTAGATAAAGGCTTGACGGATTGTTGATTCCCCTACTTGTCAACATAAGTTGACAAGTAGAGTATGCCGTTGGTGGGTTTTTGGGGATATTTTTAATCGGTATCGTCCAAACACGTGGCCAAGTGCCACTCAATGTGTGGACTACATCCTAATCAGAACAGAAAAGGTCATAGTGGTCACATTTAAGAAGTAGAAGAGAAACAAAGTTCAAGACACATCTGCTCCGTTCACAAGTACCCCCTCACCGGCAAAGAAAGTACAGTTGGGGGTGACCGACCGACGCCATCTTACCTGACTGTAATTCATTTGCTGCGAACATAGACATATACTGCGAAGCACGGCCACTGCGTGTAGTACAAATCCCCTGGTGTACATGCGTCACACACAAGGAACAGTGCGTGTCAACCAGCAAAATGTCCCACCCATAGGACGTCGTTGCTAGGTAAAAGGGCGCCCTCTTTGATCGGCACATGGAGCCCATAGGGAGTTCCAGAGAGAAGCATTATGAGGGGAAAAATGGCAGAACTCCGTTATTAAAATTGGGGTTACACATGTAACATTGATAACAATTTTTACCTTTGATGGGAGCTGATATGATAATCTGTTTGTTTGTGTATTTATTTATTTTTTGCAGAGTCAAGCTGCAGTTTTTGTAGGTTTTTTGGTGTTTGAGGGTTGCGTAGGAATCTTCTGGCCGTCGTTGGGCACTATGAGGGGGAAGTACGTACCAGAAGAAGGTGCGTTACACTCTTTTTGGTGGTTAAAGGGAATGTACATCATTGGCGTTTGCTGTAATTTTCAGAAATGAATTATTTGAGGGGTTAGTATAATAGATCAAATATTGTTACACTGACATGTATGAAGAAAAACAAAAATGTTCAAGTAGTCTGGTTCCCTGACTCCACTAAGGATAAAATGGATCAATTTATGGATGCCGGAAAATTGTAAGGTAAGGGAACCAGTGTAGCTGGCCTGCACCCGTTCATGAACATGTAACCAATAGCAAACAAAAAAACTGAAACAAATTGTAAATTTGGAGCAGGAGTTGAAAAATAGTTAGGTTTTTCCAACGGTGGTCGGCCGACCACCCTTGGAAATGTATACAAAAGTACCATTTTCTTAAAAATGACTTCACACCGTGTGCCATAATTTTACAGGATGCTTTAGACTGTCATTTGCCATCATCCTAGTATTCTGTATTATGTAAAAACTTGATAGTTTCATTTTTCGATGTTTGCAAATGTTGTATATTCCCTTTAAAGTTTTATTACATATTATAAAGCACAAAGGGTGTATGTAGGGATGTGCGTGTTTATGGTGTAAATCAGGGACACATACGTGCAACATCATCGATGAATTTAGGACAGGAACCAAATCGAAACGACCTCGATTAGAAAACGTGTACAAAACCAATGAGAGCTGTTGCAAAGAGCATAAACAAATGAAAAGGGAAGAGGAACAATAGAAAATCCTCGATTTACACCATAAACAAACCTGTACAAGCATTACATTCACTTCCGGTATGTGGACTTCTGAACAAAAGATGTCCACATAAACCAGTTTTCAGAGACCATGCACTATTTTTTTTTAAGACAGACAATTTTTAGTGCAATAAAACAATATTTATTTTGTACTACAATATGGAAATTTTTATTTGTTCACATTGTGCTTCAATAGTTCTGCAAAGACCAGAGAAAATAACCTTGGTTTTGACAGAAGCCAAAAAAAAAATTAATATTCAATTACTATTTTTTTTTTTTCACAGCCCGGTCAACCATCATGAATTTCTTTCGGATTCCCTTGAATTTGATTGTCATTTTTATCCTTTTACAGGTAAGTTCCATGTCCCGTTGTGCAATTTGCATTTTTATTTAAATATTTGCACACTAATATCATATCTTACAAGAGCATAAAGCTCAAACAGTAAAAATCCCAAACATTTGTTCGCAATAGTAATGTTGTGCAAACCGGTCCCCAAACCAAACTGGATCAGTTTTTCAATCATTTCAGTCAAGTCTGGTCAGTTTCAGCTTTGCATTTGTGATGCGATCAAGCCACATGAGTCGTTTGTCAGGAATTTTCATTTGGAGATACAGGCCAAAATAGGGCCATTTCATCACATCACTTCATCACATCTCTTGGTGTCAGACTTCCATAATTTTTTTAACTAAAGATGGTATCAGCATGCGGTTTTCACAACAGGAATGCTGAGATTGTGCTCTTTTCAAATCTGTAATAATTTTATTTTTGACCGGGGTCGACAAACGACTCATTTAGCTTGATCGCATCACATTTGTGATTTTCGCATGAGATCAGTTAAGCCATCATGTGAAACCTGACATAACCTGAAGAAAAAAAAAAAAAACAATTTGAAAATTCCCATGGTGCAATATTATTGCAGAGTCCGGGTGCCCGGTACGACAAACGTCAGCCCACCTCCCAATTGTGCATGTGGTTTGTGGTCTATCACACACAGACTTTAACGTGTAGGCCCACCTGTAGATCACGTTAGGAGTGTTCACCGTTCCGTACTTTACGATACAATTCTTCACTGACAGGCGATGATTTAAAAAAAAAAAACATCATGCGATGTGGCTAAGTTCAGACACAAACAACGGACACAATGTTCATTAAATTTAGGAAAATTTGCCCAAGCCACATAGGTTCAGGTCAGTTTTTCCCTGATTTTTTGTCAGGTCGGGTCGGGTTGGATTTGGAAAGTTAAGATCGATTCGTTTCGGACTCTCGTTATAACAAATTCGTTCGAACCTAGCCAAATTGTTTGTTATATCAGAATTTTGTATTAAGAGGAACATCAGTCCCATTCATTGTGCACATAAATGCACAGTCGGGACCAAGGTTTTATGTTTGTTATAACTGTTTCAGGTCGGTTTGGCCTGGTCACCTGACCTGATGCATAAAATAACACCACAGTGTCGGACCTAAATCTTCAGATTATCGGTAACATTAAAAAGATTCTTCAATTAAGAGATGTTGAATGTTTTTATAGGTCAGTTCAGGACACTTGCTTCAAATTTTCCTAATTTTTGTCATGTTTTGTCTGTTGGATTTGCAGAATTTAAGTATGATAACTATCTTCAAATTTTGTGTTGCACTGCTTTTACTGGCCTCTGGTGTGCAATGGTGGCTGTATCGGTAAGTTTCCTCACAACCTAATTATTTTACAAGTTTAATCCCTTATTGGTTTTTGCCCATCATGGATGTATATTCATTTGCATTGTATACTTGGTGTTGTCTTAGGGCTTGGTAAAACAATTCACTAGCGTACTGTGGTGGGAGTTGAACCCACAACCTCCTGCTTACTAGTGCAGACGTCTTACTACTCGACCGTGCATACTTGCCCCAAATGGCTGGACAGTTCAAATCTAATATAGCAGATCCCTATTTTGTATATGATTGATTTTTTTCTTTCACTGGTGCTTAAAGATAATGTACAAGATTTGCAAACATTAAAAAATGAAACTGCCAAATTATTATGAAATACCTTACTTGATTGCAAGTAAATAACAGTCTCAAGCATTGTGTGAAATTATTGTGCCCGGTACGCTAGCTGTTATTTTCAAGAAAAGTGGAATTTTGTATCATTTTCTAACGATGGTTCGGCCAACCATCGATGGAAAAAAAATGGTGTTTTTTTTTAAATACTACCCTCAATTGACCGAATTTAGTAAGACCACATTTTGTTTTCAATCGATAACAAACCCATGAATGGCCATTCTCTACACTTCCTTGTCCCATTTCGTCTGAAGCGTAGCGTCAGGGAATGCAAAACTTGTCAGCAGAAAAAAAAATTGGCTATAAAATACTTGTTCACAAATCCGTCTTTCTCTGAAAATAACAGCAAAAGGAAATGTTGTATATTACTTCTTAACTATGATTTAAAACCCCCATGTGATGGGCTGTCGACCTGATAGCAACAGGAAAACTGTCCTAGGTATTTTTGAACATTTGGCAATTCTGGCAAGTTTATAAAACTGAACTGTGTTATTTTATTTTAGTCTTTCACTTGTCACGCCCATGGCCGATGTTGAGAAAGGAGTATCATCATCCTCGATTCCCTTTAAATCAACGCAGCAACAGTTAGTTGGTAACGGTGGGGCTTCTTACGACGACCAATCAGAGGTCATAGAAGTCTGAGGAGGTAGATGAGCCTAATGGGTCCATGAAGGAACTATAGAGGGCGGTATGAAGCCTGAATGCAAAGGCAGGTGGGGGGACCTTACATTTCACTTGTCTACAATTCACTGATTTATAATTTACTGATTTACATAATTAATGGCAGTGTTGCGGTTGAGACTAAATTGTATACTGAAAATGTCAATGAATTTACAAAAGACTTGAGACTCGCACTTCAGACTCTTCATAATACATGTGCTCATCGGACATTTCTTGCGAACATGTTCACTCAGCCAAAAAAAAAGTCCCCCCCCCCCAATACTTTTTTTATCTAACTCGTAAACAACTGGGCACATCTTACTCAAATTACAACTGATCAATACAGAAACTCTTTAGCAATCCAGCCGTAGGCCTACTCTTTGTTTGGCCCAAAACAGTGATAATACTGTATGTACACAATTATGCAATCTATGACAAATGGTACCGAAAAAAGTTGCACTTTTGTACACATGCAAAGTGAGTGTGAACCACAACTTGCGTGTGTACAAAAGTGCAACTGTTTTCAGTATCATTTGTCATAAATTGCATAAATACGTACTCATTGTCACTGTTTTGGGCCAAATTAAGAGTACGGCTGGATTGCTAAGGAACTTCTGAGAGGTGTTCAGTAGTTTTTGAGTTAGACAAAAAATAACTGGAAGGAGGGACTTTTTTTTTGGTTGAGTGTATTTATGTCAGTTCTATGTAAAAACGTTTTACTTGGAAGTGTGGCCTCATGCACCTTCCACCGCATCCCAAAGAACAAAACCAGTACATGTGTACTGGTACTCCATTTGTTTTCTAGTTGTTGGGTACTCGCATGTAGTACTCGGGAGTACTTGAGTAATCGAGTTACTTGCCCAGCACTATGATGTGTTGGACTATTGTAACCAGTGATGTAACAGACCTCTGATTTTGACTTCTCCTGAATAGTCAAACAGCCAATGTGTTCATCTTGTCAAAATATGGCCGATTAGCATTGTTCAAACGAAGATGCGCAAACTATATGGTTGTATACATCTCGCTTGAACTTGCTGAATGTTTTTACTTGCCAAGTGATAGGTTTGGGGTTGGAATAAGATAGTAGCTAGAGGTGTTAAGCCCGGTTCATACTTGGCGCGAAAGCGAACGCGAATTTGTGACGTCATGGCAAGCATTCGCGCTGCAAATTCGTAAAAGTTGAACACATTTCAACTCGGGCGAATTTCGCAGCGAACGTTTCATGGCGTCAAATTCGCTTCGCATTTGCATTCGCGTGGAGAATGAACCAGGCTTTACCTGACCTCGACATTTTCTATATTACAAAAAAAAATATTTATTGGAACCAATGAGCCTTTATACCTTGCTGATTCAGCTTCTCTTTAGATTTGTTTTGTCTGCACGGAGCGTTTCGGGTTTGTTTTTAATGCAATCCTTCTTAGGGTATTTTTTTTCTTGGAATTGTGCATATAGGAGAATTTGCTGGCAATATTGACTTATATATTACCAAAGAAATTAAATTAAAAACGCAGTGAAACACATTTTGTCAAATTCATTAGATCCATTATTTTACGGGTTATAGCACCATTTGCAAACATTTAAAAATGATACTCAAAATATGAAATATCCTACTTAATTGTAAGTAACTTAAACTAGGGTCATGCATCCTGTGAAATTGTTGCGCTTAGTATATACAAATGTACTGTTATTTTTGAGAAAAAGAGGAATTTACCATCATTTCTTTGCCATGGTAAGGACCAAACCACTGCGCTTTCAACTGAAGACCTACATGTATGCTTTTCATTGAAAAAAATGAAGATGCATAATTAGTCTTTTTCAAAAAGTATAATCTACTTAGCCAAAAATTCAACAGATTTAAAAATCTGCTTCAGTGTGTTGTTGTTTCTGTAACCGGCAAAAACAATTTGTGTGTGTTTTTTTGTAAATTGTGCACATTACCATTAATAGAGAATATTTTAAGTTGAACCTATTTGCGACGGAAGGCATGGAGCAAGGTTGACTTTTATTTTGGTCTTTTTTGTTTTTGTTTGCTTTTAGTCAATAGTGAAAAAAGCATGTGGAATGTATACATTTGGGTTGAGTAACCCTTTACAACAAAATAGATAAATGCTAGATTTGATACAAATTGTATAAACTAATTGATTTTAGTCATGGAGGACCAACTGATCTGTACATTGAAGGAAAGTGATTTTACAAGATGCATAAAATATAGTAAGATCAGCGGTGTAGCCAGGGTTTTCCCCACCGGGGGGGGGGGGGGGAGAGAGGGGGTGCTGGATGTTACAGTGGGGCACCTAATTTCTGTTAAACTCGTCAACCATGATCACTTATATTACTTGGTACTTGGTTGGTTCTTCTCCTAAGGACTTCCACAAGGGAGTATAACTAGTAGGCCAGAAACACAGAGGCAAACCCCCTTCTCTTAGCGATAAGTGTTACTGGGTTCTTTTACGTGCGTTAGGCCTTATACAACACACGGGACCTCCGGCCTAGCGTCCCATCGGAAGGACGAAGCATTAATGGTTAAGTGCCTTGCTTAAGGGCACAAGTGTCCAGGCCCGAGCTCGAACCCACGCCACTGTTGCATCTGAAACACCAGAGAATGAGTCATGAGTCCGGTGCTCTTAACCGCTAGGCCATGACACTATAAATAGTTATAGGACTAATAATTTTCCAGTAACCCCCCCCCCCCCCCTCCTCTTTGCTAGACACTGAGTGATTTATATGAGCATTATTTTCAAAAGTAGTTTATACGTTTCTGTTTGAAAGCCAGAACTTTGCAGAAATTGAAACTTGCCTGATATTAAATTGAGTGTATTTCTAATAACTAGCAGAGTATTTCAGTCAGAATAAGATGAACACGTGCATTCCTGATACGGGTAAAGTCAGTTGTGTAAGGGTTGCAAATCAATTGAAATTTATAACGTAGTTTTTATCACCTTGTTTGTATATCTGGGGAAAAAAATTGTCAAATGATCTATTGGTTATTTATAGTGACTAATATAGTCATATTCAGGAGGTCACTACAGCCTATGTATGGTATTCTGGAGATGGCAGGTTTAATTCACACTTCATCGGTCAACTTCTTTTCGCCAACCGAAAATTGACCAAACGCGAGCATAACTGTAGCCAGTTTGCCTTGGCGACATGAGTTGCAGTGTCAGAAATGTGTTCTTAAATATTGTTAAAGTTATTCCCCAAAGAAAACGTACTTACTGAATAATTGTGAAGTTTCCTGCAAGTACCAAAAAAAAAAATTCTACAAACTAGACTACTTTTACTCATGACAAATAACGGCAGTTTTTAATGCATTACGGTGTAAATTTGTGAATAGATATATGAGGTGTTTTCTTGCAGAACAGTTACAAGCGGTTATAATTTTATTCAGAAGTTTTACTGTTAGAAGGGATCGCACAAAGCTGTTTTAGAATGTATGATATGAATGGAAAGGTAAACAGTGTGTTATTACTACGGGCGTTGAATAGGCCGTAATTCATGATAAGTTACCCAGAATGCCATCCCCACTTCCTTCACAAGATTCTGTGAAGCTCATCAGCCCTTCCCAGCGCCTTGTTTGCAGGGCGGGGGGGGGGGGGGGGGGGGGTTCGGAGCGAATTGATTGCGTATCAACTACGCATGCGCGTCTTAAACGAAGATTGACAGGCCTTGGTCCGAATTCTTTTTACTATACATACAACTCGGCATTTTACTTAAAAAACTGCCATGATTTAATTAATTCATGTTGTATATTTTGGAACTATTTATTTCCATTTTAGTAGCTGAAAATCGTTTAAATTGTAATTTGGGTTAAATATTCCTTCACTTTTGTTAATTTACATAATAGTGTTGTGAAGGATATTAATTTCCTGTAAATTAAATACACAGTTTTTGAATCTCTGATACACTGGGAATGTGTATGTTTTAATTCGAGACCCGTGGTCATTATATGGGTCGATGTGGCAGGCAGCCATAGGCGCCTTTACGTGCCAGCGGCCCGACCGCGTTGTTGCTGCGTCTTTCGCAATTCAGCATACCATCTGCGAGTAAGGATGATTATCCTCCCAAATTATTATTATTATTATTATTATTATATTGTAATACATCTTCAGCTGTACTTTAACCCACAGACAAACAATGATAGCGAAAGACGGGCGGACGAACGGCAGATATCTAGTTCCACTTGCAAACATCAAATAAACGTTTATTTAATTACGACATCTGCATGAGAAATATGTTTACACTGATCGTCATAACCACCCCTATCAATTATAGAGTCATTAGCGACTAAGTTGATACTCCAGCGAGAACGAATGTTGACATTACCTCGTTGGTTAGTTTATACCAAAACGTAGGCGTCTTTTGGCGTGATACACGCACTTATCGTTTTGTCGGCCGAAGCCTGTTGACGCGATCGTGACGGTGACTAAAAACCTCGAGACGTATTGACCATTTCACCCCTACCTAGTTTTCCGGGTGGATCTATTTTTTGCTGGATCCTAGAATGATAAGGATGTTTTGCTGTAGGACGATATCCCGGCTTTATGGCTGCTTTGTTGTCGGTTTGATGCTGCTGAGAGGTAGGTTGAAAGTGTTCTTTTTTCATCGGTTGGCAGTCTGGATCGTGCCAAACAGAGGAGAAAAGATCCAAAATATGTTGCATGTAGGCTTTTCCGTTGAAACGTACAATATTTGGTTATTATTCGAAAGACAATATTACGCTTCGTTCCGCAACATCGTTGAGCTTCAGTTCAAATGCACATCATATTGCACCATAAGGCCTAACATTCATTTTTGTGCAGTGTTGCATTCCATTGTATTTCGTCTTAGCGTCGGCACATTTCGTTCCCGATGGAAAACAAACACACTTCATTGCATCCATAAATAGCCGAGGCAGAATCGGCTGCCCCCGTGCATATTGGCCGACATCACCGCAACGTATTCATAATTGTTATGTCCCCAAATTTTTTTCGGCTGGGCAGTTGGGGTCTTTCTCACAGTTGAGTTACTAAGAGGTAGAAATAAGTGGCACATCCCGCCGCTCCATCCGGCACTCAGAACTCGGGGAAGGCAAAAATTAGTATTGTACTACATTTAGTGTTACCCCTTCGAGCATTTGGCCCCTAAGTGCCCCCCCCCCCCCCCTGCAAATTGAAGCAAGTTCTGCCACTAATTGAACGAGTCGTTTTGATTTTTATAACATTTTCGACCGCAGCCCAGGTGGCGAAAATTGTTTATTAATTGTTTGACCGCGTCCAAAGCGGAAGCCCAAATCATAATACTATAAACCAGCCGTCTAATGAATCTTATTACAGGGTTCACAATCAAAATCAATTTCCTGTTTTTTAGATGGAAAGTTGGGTGCAACGGGAATTGATCTAATTAACAAGTCTGTCATCGAACAACCTATACGTTGGGTCGAAGGTAGCCGTAATGTCATTGTTAAATTAATGTGGCGCATGAATATACAAGATGGAACGACCTATCCTCGTTCTCCGAGTTCTCTTCTTTTACCGTTTCTTTGTTTTTTGTTGTTGTTTTTTGCTTTGGTTTATTTATGTTAATCTGGGAGCAGGTGTGGCCTTAGTGTATGGAATATCCCCTTGCACAGCAAGGGCCTATGATATGCGAGCAGATTCGGCGATTAATTATGCAAAACAAGATTGCATCTTGACCTCGAGATTCTGACCATTCAGCGGGCTCCTTCTATATCGGGTCTTCGGTATTACCCGTTGTTGTATGAACAAAAACGTGGCTTCCAAATTGTCCAATCAACAGTTTAGTCCATATTCTTATCGAAATGATGTAACACGTCCAAGGTCGACTCCGATTGGCGGCCGCGCGGGGTCGCATACAATTTGCCTGTTATATCAGACGTTCAACCCTAGCTCTACATACGCGTACCCTCCTGCTATTTAAAAGATCACAGATGGTCAAAATTTCTGTCCACGTCCCCTGGTGTAGTTTAACAAACCAATGGGTCACTTGATCAATATTGACCCCAAACAGCATGGCTCAAAATGCATGTTTTCATAGGAGGGTTTTAATCAATGATCATCAGAATAATGTGGTCTAAAACGTACAAAGTTTAATGTTGTTCAGTAACCTTGGTGCACACCAAACATCCATGTGTATTGGGCAGGTCCACCTCTAGTCTGAGCCCTTCCCCCTTTCCTCAACCCCTCCCCTTCCCCCAAGCCCCTTCCCCTTTCCCCCGAACCCCTCCCCTTCCCCAGTCTCTGGTCATATAGTTGTCGATCCGGAAAGGCCTAAAAATATAAACAATTCTGAACAAAACAGTCGTTGATTTTGCAGTTAAGTTGATGCTATGGGGTGATCAGTCCATGATTATTGATTGGTCAAATATCGCATCTACGGGTGTGTTTATAGATTCATATAGCGCCTGACTCATAACCTTTCAAAACGTTGTTTACACACACTCGATAAAGGTATAACAATAGTGAAGTATTCATTAATATTTCCCTGGTTTCGCAAGTGTATACAGTCGGTTTAGGAATTCGTGACGTACGCAGTTTGTGTCGAGACCCGAGTGCGTCGATTTTAAAATTTTAATAAACTTACTCATAAAGTGTCCCAATGTTTTCATATTTATTTGAGGCATCCGCACAATAAAAATGTCATTAAAATGTACTAAATACGCAATTAAAAACATATTAGTATTATGTTTAACCCTAAGAATCTTGAGTTATCCAATTTATGGACACGCTGCGGCGGGACGTTGGTCTCAGTGACACGGGGGAGCTGAGGACCCTAATGCTGGTAAGGGATAAGTGGAGGGCGGCGACCAAGTTCCGAGTTGATGTAGGCGAGGCTGCACCCTCGCATCGCATCGCATCATCCAATTTAAATACGCTTCCTCACTAATTATAGATATTTTTTTAAGGACAAACTTCGCAGCCCGGTGGTTTTAAAACGGGACAAACTTTTCTCGGCATATTTCTTTGTTTTGTTTTGTTTGGAAGCAGGGTCGATTAGCTCGGATTCGGATTCGGGTACCAGCCCTGACTGGGCTTGCACGGGTTCGTCATTAGGTGAGTGTGTTTCATTTCGATACTATAGCCTTAGTTAAGTTCAAGACGTTAATGGGTTTTTTTTATACATTATGGAAGTCAAATGGAGTTTTTCACTTTTGAACGCTGTATGGGTTTTTTTTGCTAGAAAACATGAATGATATAATTTTTATAGCGAAGTTCAGAATCAAGTCGGCTTGATTGATTGTGTGAATTAATAGTGTGTTTAATGATGGTTTTTACTGGGGGGGGGGGGGGGCGAGTGCCCTTTCTTTGCCCGTGTGACTCACCGACCCACCGACCGATCGATCGACCGACTGACCTGACCTGAACTGACCTGACCTGACCTAAGCCTACTGACCGATTGACCGACTTAGCTGGGTGGTGATATCGTGTAGGACTAACCGCGTATAGTGCCAATGAATGGGCTAATTCTGGTCCTTTGTGCAAACCATATGATTGTGAAAAGCCTTCCAGTGATCGAAATGTGTGCTTGGCTTAATGAATTACGATCATGAGTGCGTATTTAATTCAGCAGACCAATTGCATTTTCCTGTCACAGTTTATTCTAATGGATGTTTTTTTTTTGCTGCAGGTTCAGCCACATTTGCGCCATGTTTCCAAGATGACATCATTGTGAACACAGACTCAGGGTCGTCTACTGCTGACGTCACATGGGATGAGCCTTCTTACCCCAGCGCGTATTATAGCCACTCCTTCCCCTCCTACGACCCGCCGCCTGCCTGCTACCCACCTCCTGGTCATTTCGATATTGGCATCACTCCAGTTTGGTGCGGGGCATGTGGTTTCACCATTACTGTTTTGGGTATGTCTTTGTTTATTGCATTCAACTTTCATCCCTGTGTCTTTAAATTGTAGGGAAGCTTTGTTTTCCTCCGGGATTTCGAGATTGCAATTGGAAGTAAGGCAGCGCCCGAAATAACGTCTGTTCTGCGCACACCTACTTAGCGATTACTACTCCATTTCAACATTCAATTTTAAATGCAAATATCACAATTTATTGCATGTAGCCTGCCACCTGGCTAGGTAAGGTAGGTTAATCTATTTTCAGCTTATTATTTACAGTTCACAATATTTGTATTCAAATTGCTGTATATTTAGTTACAAAACATTCGATATAAGCTCTCTTTTGCGTCGGTTGAGTTTTTCGTAGCTCGAGACGTCCTTTCTTCAATTACAGTTGCTGTAGGTTAACATTTTAATAATTAATACTGAATTCGTATATATCTATGATTTTCATTGTATTACTTTTCTTTTTCCAGGGCGAGAAACATTCTACGAGATAAAAAATCTGGAAAACCTTGAGGCAAATCCCTTATAGATTTGTAATTCTTGATTCGCATGAATGTTCTTTTTGCATAAATGTCATCCAAGTGTCTCCTCATGTTTTAAATAAAAAAAACAATGTATTAATTTGGTCATTAAAATTAATCAACCTTTGATAGCCACATGCTAGAATGCACACTACGACGGCCACACACGCCTTTACTCAATTTCGTCCTCAATGACATTCTTTTCCAATTCGGGCGATTCACAATGCAGTGCGCCACCAAGAGTTTGCCAAGGGGAGTTCATTTTTTCCCAGTGCATTGTGAGAGATTTGAAATTGTGGTTTCGTAAGCGTATGATTCGAGTGTATGTTTGCCCATTTCTTTTCTTGTTATCAATATGGTGGTTTTTTTTAAGGCGGCAGAACGCCATGCCCCAATCTATGACATAATTAGCTCAAGTTGTCTTCCGACACTCATTCAAATGGGCCATGTTTTGTCGACCGTAAACTTGAAAAATGGACTCTCCGTGGCAAACTCTTGGTGGCGCACTGCATGTGAATCGCTCGAATTAACCATATTCGTTACCCTGATTACTCAATCATCAAGCTTGTGAGTAGCATACAGACTAATCTTTTCTGTTACACCTAGTATCCGCAGGAAAATGAACTCATGGAAAGGTACCAAAAATGTAGTTCGTTGTAAAAACAAAAGGTATCTTATTCAAATCAAGTAAACATTAATCAGAATAATTCAGGAATGCTTTGTAATTCCTATTTTGCATTTTTTTTTTATTATAAAAAAAAATATATATATATTTTAAATTCGCAGATAACGAGAAGCCAATTTTCTTGTGGTGCCCACCTTCAATAAGTCGACACACATCGCCAGGTTTGGACTATACGCAAGTCAAGTGGCCAGACCCCATAGCTAGAGATAATTCGGGACCGGTTCCAGCCATTGACTGCCAACCGGCAAGTTATGACATTTTCTGGATTGGCGAGGAAAGTGTCACGTGTACTGCAACGGATTATTCCGACAACCAACAAATGTGCAGCTTCAATGTAACCGTCATAGGTAATAAAGAGTATCAATCTTTGACGCCAGCCACAATACCTAAGATTTAAGGACGTAATGGTTTGTTTACAAAATGCGCTTTCCAATGAGGGCGAAGTCGGGACGCCAGACGAAGAAGGGACCGTCTACTACATGGGAACGCGCACATGACTTGTAAGCAAAGCGTGACGTCATTAGTCTCAGGCCTATTGGTTGGCGCTTTGTCGTAAGGTAAACACAATTATTAGAGTGCCTGTTTCGTTCCTAGCTAGACTGATTTTCGTTGGAATGCCGTGGCCTTGTGATTTGGAGCATTAAATAGTAGGTAATGAGCCTGAAAGTCGACCCCTGGTGGCGCGCTTCCGGAACCCTTGAATTGGAAATTTAGCGTGTATATATAGTTCGGAGTTTTTTTAATTGCCTTTAGTACATTGACATCTTTAGAACATTACCCTCGGGCCTCCGAAAAGACCTTTGTAACAGTATTACTAGCATCTCAATTTATAGAAACTGAAAAGTCGCACGACGGTGCAAGAGAAAAATTTGTGGCAAAAAAATTGACCTCACTTCCCCCCCCCCCCCCCCCCTCCATTGTTTTGATTTAATGGAGGCCAAGTGTCCGGGGAAAAAAATCTACTTTTCAGATTTTATTGCCGATGAAAACGATAAAAAGTAGTTTTAAATCCAACGAACATAAAAGGATTGTGTCCGGCATAGCTCGAATTGGCGATTGAAGTTGCCTTGAGAAGTGTTTGGGAGGGTTGATAGGTGAAAGATGTTGAGTTATAAATCCACGAAGGTCGGACATTTCTTAGAAAAGTGTCTCAGCCTTTATTCGCTGTATTGGAGCAAACACAATGTTGAACGAACTGAAGTTCAAATAATGTTTTATAACAGCATATAGAATCCTACGATTGAACTTCATAAACAATGTAGCTTACTTTTGCTAACGCAACTTTTCTTTTACACAAGCTACCAGACTTTTGTTTTAAAAGTTTGTCATAAACTTTCCTGTTACCTTTTCAGATAACGAAAAGCCAGTTTTCTCGCGGTGCCCAAATCCATTGATTAAAGACACTTCACCGGGATTGGATTATACACTAGTCACGTGGGCAGACCCCATAGCTAGTGATAATTCGGGCTTAGATTCAATTGACTGCTCACCGATAAGTGGTAGCAAGTTTGTGATTGGTGACCAGCTTGTCACGTGTACTGCTACAGATGCATACAGCAACCAGCAAGAATGCAGCTTTACTGTCACTGTTAGAGGTGCGTACTTTTTGACGTTTTTAAGCTCTGGCAGGAACTTCTACATGTCACTTGGTGGTCGGTCGGTCAATCGGTCGATCTGCTTGTCTGTCCTCGAAAATTGGCCAAAATATTTGACCAAAACTTATTGACTAATTGACTAAAGGCCATGCCCTCATCAGTAAATGCACTCTTGACGAAAGTTTTTGGAACACGGGTTTTATTTCGATCGATGCGCATTATGTCTGTCCCAAAAATTTACTAAAATAAGCCCCCTTAGTTTCCCATAAAAATATAAGTACCAAATTTTTTTTTTTTTCAAAAAAACAAAACGAAATAAATTTAATACTTAACCAAAATTGTTTGTAACAATTTAGAAAGACGTTTATGAAAAGTTTGTTAATATGTGCAGTAATGTTATAGTCGGTGGTATTTTGTGTAGTGTTTGGACGGTATCAAGAAGGAGGAAATGTTCCCCAAATTGACCAAAAGTGTGCTATCGCGGCGTCGCATATTTCGACAGAGCTTTTTGTGCACACGCTCTTGTTTCTCCACTATGTTTCATGTTCTGAGGCTTATGATGACTCTGTATGTTTTGACCACCATTCGTTCATAATGTGCCTTCAAAATCTTGGTAAAAAAATATTGTGAAACTATTGAATGTTTGCTTAATTCGTGTACTTGTTTCAAAGTTTTTGGAAGAATGAATCCGAAAGTCACTTAGGAAGTCGATGTTCTGAAGTTGAACAGCACTTTCCGAATTTGCAAAAACAGTGTTTCCCCTTGTCTTAAGTGGTACGAGGCGTTTGTGAAATTATGTTAGACCTACAAATATGTCCATGGACGGCAGCCATGAAGCTGATAAACGTATGACTTCGATTCTTTAGTGTTATGTCTGACATTGTGTGTAGAGAGACTAAATTCATTTGAGACTTTTCCGATACACTTTGTTTTCCAGATAACGAAGACCCAGTTTTCTCATCGTGCCCAACTTCGTTTAGTGTAGACACATCACCAGGATTGGACTCTACGCTAGTCACGTGGCCAGACCCTACAGCTACTGATAATTCGGGCGTTATTCCAAGCATTGACTGCCAACCAGCAAACAATGGCACTTTCTTAATTGGTGACCAAAGTGTCACGTGTACCGCCACGGATGGTGCGGAGAATCAACAGGAATGCGGCTTCGTTGTTGCTGTCATTGGTATGTTTTTTAAGCTGTCAGAATAATTTCAAAATCAACTTATTTAGAACACACATCTCCCTTCATAAGATGGAATTTTGCGTCGGGGTGATGTAAATCAAATTAGGTTTTGCCCTTCACCGACGTATAAACACTGTATACTCAGTGTGTTACCTCCCGAGTGAAAGATGGAAAAAAATCACTCGGATGGAACTCGAACCCACGACCTCCTGCTTTCTAGTGCAGAGGTCTTGCCTCTTCACCACCTAGCTAACAAGATCGGTTGGTTGGTTCGTCGTTGATCAAACTACGTCACAAGCACTGTGAGAAATGTACAGAAATCAAAGGTGGGAGATCGGCGTACGACCATGTCGGGAAGTGCCCATAATTTGGGTTCCAATACATTACAATTATATCTTGTTGTAAACACTATGCTTATCTGTTTTTCTTTTCAGACAACGAAAACCCAGTTTTCGCTTTCTGCCCGTCTTCGTTTAGTAGAGACACCTCACCAGGGTTGGACTATTCGTTGGTCATGTGGTCAGACCCCATAGCTAGTGATAATTCGGGCTTAGATCCAACCATTGACTGCCAACCTGCAAATGGTAACGATTTCAGGATTGGAGACCAGCGTGTCTCGTGTGTGGCCAGTGATGGCGCCGGGAACCAGCAAGAATGCAGCTTCGTCGTGACTGTCAATGGTGATAACAATTTGGGTTGATCTTCAATGTTGATCTTTCTAAGAACGCAGAATGTCGCTTATTGCTTGATTAAAACTCTAAGTTTTAATAGTTCTGATTCATCTGGTAGCTTATCAGAGAAAATCTTAATTTCGTAATCATATTTTTTTTCAGACAAGGAGAAGCCAGTTTTCTCGTGGTGCCCGACTTCGTTTAGTAGAGGCGCATCACCAGGACTGGACTGTACGCTAGTCACGTGGTCAGACCCCACAGCTAGTGATAATTCGGGCGTGAATCCAAGCATTGACTGCCAACCTACAAGTGGTGTCGAATTTAGGGTTGGGGACCAGCTTGTCACGTGTACAGCTGCAGATGGTGCCGGGAACCAGCAAGAATGCAGCTTCACTGTAACTGTCATAGGTATTGTTCTATACATGAATTTGTATCCTTTCATGTAAAATTACCAAAGTCCAACTATGAAAGGGCAGCAAATGTCTAACACATAAAGGCCCACTTAAATGGAGAAAAGCCACAACGTTCGACCTCTAAACACAGATCACAATAAGCCAATCGACAGAGCAATGATAATGTTGAGATTCAGTGAAGTTAAGCTTCTGCTGTAGCCGTGTCGTTGTAGTATTGATCGATGCATTAGGCCCCACCTACTGCCCACGTATGGGCAATACTGCGCGCGTCGTTAGGCGCGCTCACGCAAGTTTGACTTTTATGCATGCATGTCGGACAAACTATCATGACTGTGATTGGTCAAAACACCACTGGGCGGGGCTTAATGGATCGTTCAATTGACCTATCGCCGAATGAGAGTTAGCCACGCTCCTTAGACCACCCCATGGAATTTAGTATGTTAAGTTTTGTTTGTCTCAGATTTTGCGCGTTCTGCGTCCATTTGTAGGCCTATATCATGTAATTGGACAATATTTCACAAGCTGTGTTGACGCGATTCTACCACGATAGGTTCGAGTCAGTTAAAAGAATTCGAGTCAGTTAAAAGAATTTTTAATTTCTATTTTGCTGCATACCTCTTTTTCGTTATGAGAATCATTTGCCCATTGGTGTATATGATTGCGAGTTTGTTGAATTTCTCAATGTGTAGGTCTTGTCAATTGTGTTTTGTCTTATTTTTCACTTGTTTTTCATTTGTTGCCTTCAGCTTTAGATTGGTGCACGGATACCATGTACGAATATTCAGGCGGGTATCTGACCTTCCAAAAGACAAAAGTGACCGAAAACCAGACCTCAGTGGAGGAATGTGTCACAAACAAAGAAACAGGTAGATAGACAAAATGTTATATTGTGCTACTACCTAGTATTCTGAAAATCTGATCGATTGCGATCGATGTTTTGATGGATTCGTTATTACCTGACAATGTGGTATCTTTTACTGTCAAATGCCTTATTTTGTGGGAAGGAGAAAACATTTCTTGAGCGATTGAACCTTTAAATGGAACTGAAATGATTTAACATGAGAAGGGAAATACATCAATTATCAGATCAGAACAAAGTAAACATGCTTGTTCTTTTTAGCACAGAATTTTGAATGATTGCTTTAAGGCCTTTTATGCATGTGTAACTTTGTGTAAGCATGAAGTTCCAAAATCCAAGTAGAATATCACTGGAACACAATTTTTTTTAAAGTTCCAAAAAGTGATTCATTCAATGATAAAACGGTCAACTTGTTTTATGAATTATTAATTTGGAAGGTGAAAAGACGCCTGTAGCGTCACGACTATGCGATGGAAGCGCCCAAATCAGCGCCTTCTGGCGCGAGCCTGTCATCCAAGACTGCCGGGTGGACAGCGACGTCATCAATGAGCAACTCGATGACTTGGCCGAAGTACGTTGAAACATCCGCTTCGAAATCTCTCAAAA
Organism: Patiria miniata; assembly: GCF_015706575.1. Lineage (NCBI taxonomy): Eukaryota > Metazoa > Echinodermata > Asteroidea > Valvatida > Asterinidae > Patiria > Patiria miniata. The sequence continues at coordinate 15,220,419 of NW_024037063.1, forward strand.
CAAGTAGCTCAAGATAATAACGCTTAAGGCTTCCTTGAGTCACATTTTGAACTATTTGTGGGTTAGATGTTCTGTTGGTGGCAGCAAACATCAGAAGCTCCTTTGTCGTTGAATTTATAGTCACTTGATATTTTGGAGCGAAGCAAGCTTAGCCTAGGCCTAGGCCTATATAAAGATTATGCAAACTGTCAGTTAAATCGTGCATCATTATGAAAGATTTGATGAAATTGGAAAGATGTATTGTCACAGTGTTTATTTATCAACATCTTGTTGGAGGTTTTGCTCTGGAACTGAGTTGACGATTCCGATTCTCTTTTTCAAACGGTAGCAGTTCTTTTCAAAGAAGCCAATTAAATGGTGCATCATTTACTCAGTTACAGGCACGTGCGCGTTAGGTAGCAAATTAAGATAATTACATCTATTACAATCTAATTATCTAATTATCTTATTTTTTTTCCCCGTTTAGTATCCTGTGACAGAAGAAAATGTCGATAAGATTACCAAAGTCTTCCTAGGTCTGACAGACAGCCCGTCATCTCTAGACAGTGACGGCGTGCAGGCATCGGCTGATATACTGAATAACATTGTCCGCGTTGAAAACACATCTCCGGAGGTAAGTCAACATTCAGCAACATGGTGGCAAATAAATCTGACGATTTTAGGCTTTAGTCATTTCCTTTCCTTCTCTTAGAGAATACTTGGTATATTTAATGTTGATGTTCATAGTTGCAGAGCAGGCTTTTTAGAGACCAAGAAATACAAGAGGTACGTTCACAAAGGCTCTTGGAAATGACATTGATCTAGTTATTGCTGGTGTTTTGTACAGTGGTTGACACATTCATTCCACCAATGGTGGCTCTTCGATTTCACAGTTACTCTGTAGACAACAGTCACGTGCGTGATAGCTGTAACATTATCCCGCCCTCTGTTGAGAAAATGTAGATACAGAGGCAGTTGTCCTGATGTAATACGCCATTCCTGATGACTTCCCAATGTTAGATCACTGAGCAGGTCGTGCACGCCGTCAACAACTTGCTTCATGCTCCAGAGGACGCCTTCGACAAGACTACGGACTCGCCCTCTAACGTCGTACGATGCATGGAGCGGCAAGTATCCCACACTCTTTCCCAGGGAGGCAACTTCAGCACCGTGACGTCTAGTCTTGCTGTCAAGGCGTTCAACTTGCCGCTGTCGACGCTGAGTGGCGGAGTGTCGTTTACCACAATCTACAACCAGTCTGCAAACGGAGTCTTGACGGAAGACGCGATTGTGACGCTCACTGACGGTGGCGACGTTCAAACTGATGACATTGAGACAAAGATATATCTGCCCGGGGCACTAGTTGATCTATTGCCTTCAGCAGAGGGTAAAATAGAATCCTCATATCTGTTAGCATAGGCTGTTTCCAAATTGATGAATTTCAGTTTATTCAGTCAGGTCGTTTCGCGTTGTCTCAACGATTTCTACCGTTTGAAACGTTGAATGACAATGATCAGAGCGAGACATTGAGAGTGAAAAGCCCCACACACTAAAAAGACTGCGTCTTCCGTGCTTTGTTTATTCTAGACAAGTGCTTCAATAACCATACCAAGCAGCGTTCATGCATTTTACAACGCAGTTTTGCAGTTAACAGCAGTATATAAATTATTATTTCCTATTCACAAGCATGGTCCTACCTATCTTTTGATCCTAGTAACATCATGTTTAGTAGTTTTCTCCCCGATTTTACTCGACTGCTCCCTGCAGATGCCCAAATCTTTAAAGTATTTTCAGAAAGATAAACCATCTTGTCATAAGTATCAATAGCTTTATCCTGTCAATTTTCAGCACGTCAATTTAGGTTTCATTGCAATTTGTAGGCTTTTATAAATATGATTTCTTTCCCTTACAAATACGTAGGTGATAATGACCTCCCGCTCAGCTTCGTTGTTTACCAAAACAGCAACCTATTTCGATCTCAGAGTCTCCTTGAGGCAAATGTGAAGTCCAATCAGCGGTTGGTTGGTAGCAGGATCGTCACGGCCTCCTTCGACGGGGTGAAAGTGGAGAATCTCCCGTCTAACTCGTCCATCATGAGCACGTTCCGTATCATGGTAAGTTTTGGGTCAGGAACTGGTTCAACGTTACTGTGGCATGAACAAAGTCTCAATTTGTTTCTTTAATACATTCCGGATTTTTTCCCATAATGGCCTGGCCCACATAGGCTAATCACCTTTTGTACTGATACTCTATCAATATTAGCCAAAGCCCAGCCGTATAGCTTCAAACTGTATACCGACTTCCTATACAGGCTTTCACTTCCCTGGTTATTAATTAATATTGGAGTGAAAAGTTTATGTAATAGTAAGGACTAGAAGTCTCTTTTGTGTTTTTATTCACGAAACATGGTTAACACTTGTCAACACTTGTCGACTTCCTCACTCGATTACATGTAGTATACTAACAATTTATTGTTCAATTTTCATGTATACTAAACGCCTACCAATGGGTTAGGCTATCCGGTATTTTACATGCAATTGACAAAGGCCTGCTTTCTTTTCATGAAAGGTTCCTTTCAAAGTTTGTTCAACCAATACATTAAGCAAGAGACAATGGGTCATTGAAAACTGTAGTTTGTTGTGACAGTCTTATTGAAAACTTTTGAAACTAGTGGGAACTATTCATTTTACTGGATTCAGTGGTCTATTTTCTGGAATGAAAAAGCTAATTAAAAGTATAATAGCTTAATTAAAGTGTATTGGGTCGCTCGAGTAGCGTCTGACTTGGGTTGGTAACAAGTCATTTTTTGCAATCCCAAGTCAAGTCACAAGTCATTGTTTGCAAGTCCAAGTCAAGTCACAAGTCAAAGCTGGTATTTACAAGTCAAGTCACAAGTCACAACAATAGCGACTCGAGTCCGACTCGAGTCCAAGTCACATGACTCGAGTCAGCAACTCTAATCATTACTGAATATAGAGTATTTTTTAATTTTAGTTAACTTAAAAAAATATCAAGAATAAAACAAATTTCAAGACATGAAACATTTTTCTCAGGTATCGGCAGGCAGTAATACTGACCAGTATACGAAAGAATGTGTGTTTTGGGATTTCACTTTGAATAACGGCAGTGGTGACTGGTCGAAGGCAGGGTGCAAGACTGTTTCTACCGACTATTATGGATTGACCTTATGTAGTTGTAATCATCTCACCAGCTTCGCTGTACTCGTGGTAAGAACGACTGCGCTCGAATTATTGACTACGACCGGAAGTAATACACGTATCTATTGAAAGTGCATTCAGTCGCTTCCATATGCGCGTGTGTTACAAGTCCTAGCCACTGATCTCTATATAAAGACTGGATAGCTAATAAAGAGCCGCACAATGTACGAATTTGACGCCATATTGGTGAGACCGGCTGGTGATCTACAAAGGACAAGTTGCCGTCTTTATAGACAGCATGATTTCTTTTGTAACGTCGCGGTTCACTCACTTGACTTATATTTTGGCCACCACCACTGACCAACTGACCAAGGTTTACTACAATTTTTCTAACGTCGTGATTACTTTTATAATGCCGCAAATCACTTTTTCGGCGTTTTTGAAATAATAACCACTACGGAAATGTGTCCTTTTTAGAACATCATAATATGTGTACGTGACCAAAATGCGCGTCAACCGTTGATACAACGCGCGCGTATTTACGCGTAGAACGTTCGTATATACGCGGCCATCTTCGTGAGACCGGGGGCGAATTGGTCAATATGCAAAGTCTACTGTGTGAATGTTGTATGCATATCCGCTATCCAGTCTTTATATAGAGATCAGTGGTCCTAGCCAATGGACCAATCCAGTAAGCACCGCCCCATTGTATTCTGACCAATCACAGCCGTGATTTATGTCCGACATGCGTGCACAAAAGTTCGACACGCGTGCACGCGCGTATGATGCGCGCGGCAGGAAAATGCAGTGTGGCCTTGGAGAGGAGCACGTGTTAATTTGCCCAGTGCGCAGTGGGAGGGGCTTACTGGATGCTGTTACTCTGTGCACTAAGAGTACAGATTCAATAAAATAACCGTTCTATTACTAACCATTCAATGCACTCAAAATAACTCGTTGGGAATACTAGAAAACAGTCAGTACAACAATTCCAACCTAGCTAATATGGATATTAATTTGGCAATTTGACTGTTTTGCCTTCAAACCTGAATATAACAGCAAAAGGATTGGCGTTGCATTCTGCTGTTGAGTGATGATGCTGGCAGTTTTTTTTTTTAAGTCTTGGAGAAATGCCTTACGATGTGTAGGGAATGGCAGTTTGCGCGTGCTTGATGCAAATATGGTCCTTGACGTGTTTGAAAAAATGGACTTTCGATCAAAAGAAGTTGCATGTTTGGTTCCCAAAATTTTACGAAAAAAAAAGGATTTTTAAAAGTTTCAAAACTGATAAAAGAAGAAAGTTCCGAAAAGAAAGAATTTTGCCAAAGATGTCGGTTTAACATCGTGAGTGAATTGAGATCTGTCTGGAAATAGTGACTCTCCGTTTAAGGCAATTTTCTTTAATATTAAACTTCAACTGGTTCTTCTCAGAACCACACAACTAACCAAGAGTCATCATTCACAGAGTGTTAATGCAAACCTCCCATTCATTGACCATGTCCACCATGTAAACCCCTCAGTCTTATTTCTTATATATGGTTTTCTGTTGATATGAAGGATGTATACGGTCAGACTCACACTAGTTCCACGCTGGATATCATCAGCAAGATCGGCTGTGGAATTTCCATAGTTGCACTTCTCATCACGATCACCGTTTATCTTGCGATCGAGTAAGCAAACATACTAACTTCTTTAAGATAAGCGTTTGAGTCAAGTCCATCACAAGTCCTCGCCAGTTAATCAAAATTCAATCACAAGTCATTTAGCATCTAGAAAAAAAAACTATTCAAAGACCTCCCAATGTCATTGTACAGTCCTTGTCATTTGAAGCCTGTATTTGTACTTTGGTATGCGTTTGACATATTACGGGACTTATAAATATAAATATTTTCATATCGTACGTTTTCTTGTAACATCAATGCTGGCCCTATCTTAAAATACTTAAATTTCATTAAGTTCGTATTGAACAACCAAACGGTTTCGTTTTAATAGTATCGCTCACTTTTAAAAATAATGCAGTTCAAAGCGCACGTATCCACCAGTATTGGTGCTCAAGGCCCTACATCATCATCATTACAGGGCTCTCATTTGACCAATGAAACATTCCAAAGACAATCTCAGCTCGATGCTGCCATTTCGGAGCAAAGCAGCTAAAAAAACAACCACATTAACAATCTCTGTCCTCACAGGTACCCATTTACTCCTGGGTGGAGAGAAGCAATAGTGACAAAGTGCCTTGCCCAAGGGCACACGCCCCATGACCCGTGCTGGACTTGAACCCATGCACAACCTCCAGAATTACCCGCAGGCCACGCATTCATTGCTCTAGACCACGAGGCCACGGCACTCCATACGGAATAAAATAATTGCATATTTTTTTTCTCTGTGTGTCTTTCTCCGAGATCGCTACGAGCAAAAACACCCAGCCGCATCCTGATCTGTCTGTGCCTGTCTCTTCTGTGTCTTTACCTGGTCTTCTTGGTTGGTATTGAGCAGACGTCTTCGCATCGTGGCTGCCAAGTCGTAGCCGTCTTGATTCATTACTTCACTCTGTCATCGCTGGCATGGATGGCCGTAGAAGCCACCAATCTCTATCTGTATTTGGTCAAGGTACTCAACATCCAACGTCGACATTTTGTGTTGAAGGCTTCAGTCATAGCCTGGGGTAAGTAGGTGCTAGTATGAGGTGTAGCAGGTTGCTCTTTGCGGAGTTGTAAACCTTTGAGAATAGGTCCTTCTTAAGGCGGCAACAAGTGTCACATTTTTAATTTTTCAACTTTGCAATGTGCGATTTTAATTTAACGACGCATATAAACCCCCAGTATGCAAGACAGTTTCTTAAGTTAGTTCAAGTGGAACCTACGATTCATTTATTATGTAAGTCCTTTACATGATCAATGTAGCATAATTAGTTTAGGTTGTTCCAACTCAATGTTGATTGGCAAAGAACAATAGGAATATTGAAGTTGACCAACAGAGAGATTGTTGGCTTGTTAATCTCCTTTCATCCACTTTGCCGCAAATTGAACCAGAAATTGACATATTATCATCCCTTTCAATTAACTGTCTAAATATCTGGATGTAGGTGTCCAAATGAGATAGGTAAAACAGCATTGTGTTCAGAAATCATCATTATTTAAGCGCACAATATACTTATACTTATATTATAAGTTATTAGTAACAACATAGGAGCTATCATTTTCAACATTTTTTTCTCTGAATGTATCATTTTTTATACACACTGTATACTTTGGTGTGTTAAACTTTGTGAGTTTGCTTTATAGTGATTTGCCGCTTATATTTTACCTACCACTGCCTGGCAATAACTACATGTATGTCTTTGAAAACATCATCAAATTAATAACGACATACAGAAAGGAACTGGCAGCAAAGGGAGCCTTCACCATAGACTAAGCACACAGACTTACGTTCGAGGACCGTTTTCAACAAAAGATGAACGTTCGAGGACAACAAAGAACCTGTTGTTCTCTCTTTTTTGTTCATGGTCTCGGAATGCAGGTAATACAAAAGCTCCTTTATCACATTTATTCTAATGCAGGTGCTCCTTTACTGATTGTCGTCATAATCTTGGGGTTTGACCCCACCCAATACGAGAACACCAACTTGTAAGTTTTCCCTTTTCTCATCAAATTCTACCAAAACACCTTACGGTCTCCAGTTCCTAAGTTGTAAAATTCACCATTTTTCTTACATCTCACAATTTGTTTTAAGAGTATGAAGTTGTCACTATCCTCTGTTTTGACTTTACTGCTTATTGGCCTTTTAATAGTTGCTTCTTGAAGCGTGGCAACGCCTTCTACTACGGCCAACTCTTAGTCCTCGGACTTGTTCTGGCGTACAACACCGTCATTTTCGTCCTGGTGATGATCAACTTGTACCGGCCAGGGAAGCTCCAAGGCTCGGCCCGCAGACGCCAGAAACTCATGATTCGAGCTCAAAATGCCATCGCCATCTCCAACCTGATGGGGCTGACCTGGATCTTCGGGATCCTGTCCGTCTTCGAGGCAGCCACCTTCGCCTTCCAGGTCCTGTTCTCCGTCTTCAGTTCGCTCCAGGGGCTTTTCATCTTCTTGCTGTTCTGCTTGAGGCAGGAGGCCACTCGCGCGGTGCTGGGGAGGTGTCTTCAGAGGCGGGCACGCAGCGTGTTGGAGATCAGCCTCTCGACTGGGAAGAAGTACGCACGACACGCCCCTTCATCATCAGACAGTGGGTTTATTCATCTGACAACCCGGAGCCAGACTATGTCCACGTCCCCTGAAGATGATATAGAACATCCCTTCTCCGTTCCTGTGACTAACGGTGAATGGTCTCTGCCTAATGGACTCTGAAAAGATTATAGTGAATCTGAATAATTGTCATTATTTGTAGATGTTACCTCCAATTGCAAGAAATTCGGTGTTAGATAAATTTATCTCAATGCTGCCATATAGGATGATAAATAATAATACATAATCAACTTGACAATACATGTACATAGATATATTTACAATTGATATAGTAGTGAACATTAACTAAATGGCAACATGTAGGTCCGGGGTGAAGCATCAGCTTTTGTTCCCCAGCCTATGGACAGACAGACAAGTGACAAACATATATGAAAAGACAAAGCGCAGACACCGGTGTAAGACAGAAATCACGGCCGTTATTATCCCTATTACATTACTTTAGTATATGTAATTAAAAAATAAGTTTTAAGTTTTCTAGCAAAGATAGAGAGAGTGGGTGATGATTTAAAAGATTCATCCAGACTATTTAAATATAGAGTGCCACGTAGGACAAGATCTAAGTTGTGTTCGACTTTTTTTTAGTCGTAAGATGGAATTGCAATCTGGTTTTGCCTAATTTCTGTCTTTTCTAAAGTATCAACATACTAACCTACGAAAATCTGTAAATTATAAATTATTAAATTATTTTGCATATTTCATCATTTTGCAATGCATGTCGGTGATTGAAAGATTCCTACATGACATTTTCTATAAATCATGATGCAATTCGAGACTATTTGTTATATTTTACTAAACAAATTGACGCGTTAATTGGATTCCAAAGGTTGCGCTCAGACTTGTCGTCTGTAGCTAGCAGCAACTGAGTTCATATTTTTCGACCTTATCCACAAATAACAAAGAGTTAGTGAACTGAACAGGTGAAACAAATTCATAGCACACAGATGGTGTTAGCTGGTAACTGGATCCATAAGGTTCACCAGACCAAACTGCAATACTCAAGCAATTGTCGGGACAACAGCAAACAAACAGTCATTTTCAGTTTGTTTTATCTAATAAAAATGCTAATATGGTGCTTATGTAGCGCTTTATACCAAAGGTCTCAAAGCGCATCACAATTATTACCCCTGTTCATCAGGCAACGAGACCTGTTTTTGCAAGCAACTCAAGATCAGTGCATTCTGGTCCCCGGCCGTTTACCTATTTTTATACTCCTGGGTGGAGAGAGGTAATATATAATTGTGTTCTTGCCCAAGAACACAAGCACCATGTTCCCCGTCAGGTTCGAACGCACACACCACGGCATGCGAGTCGAACACCATTGGGATGCGGCGCACTAAGTCTCGATCCCTAGAAATTTTGAGGACATTGACAATTTATTCAACTTTAAAAAGCATTTTAAACACATTGCAATATCCTATTAGTAGTACATTTTAACAAATTGTATTCATATCGACCGCTGTGTTAGGTTTTCGTTGTCTATTGTACATAGGCCCATATGCCTTAGTTATAAACTCGTCAAGAAGTAGACAATTCTAATCCAGTTTATTCTCATCAAACCTTTAGAACGAAACGCGATTGTAGAATTATTGTATAAATAGCGTATAAATAAGAACTAATAACTGCGTTGCCATAGTAATGTTGAATTTGAAAGTAAACGCCATAATAAACAACAACCTGCGATTCAATTGATTGTTGATTCTCTGTTATTTATTAGTTAGTGTTCGTCCTATTACCTCTCATATTCCAATCGCTTTTGAGAAGCGAAAGTTTGCCTAGGCCTGCTACACCTTTGAGTCATTCTCCGTAGTGTTTGATTGGTACTCGATACGACACCAAACAGTATCGCGAAAGTTGCGCATCATACCAGACGTTAACCTCAATTTTAAAAGACTGAGCGAGATCTTAAAGGATGAAAATGCGTTTTTTTCGAAGACTCCTTGGTTTACTGGAACTACTTGCTATGTTGTCCGTCGCCGCTAAAACACACGGTTAGTATAATACATTCGGTTGTTTTTCTGATACCAAAAATGCCCGCCTATACATATTGTCCTTTTAACTGACTGACTTACTAACAGTTACTTGTGAATAGACTTTATTCCGCCATGTTAAATTGAAAGACTCTTCACTTTTGGTACTCGCGAGTAGAAAAGAAAGCAATGAAATAAACGTTCATGAAAAATTAAAACAAGTCTGCTCTGATGAACAATATAAAAGTTTTGATTAAATTTGGCCTATTTTTTTTTAGACATAAAAAAAGCAAATGAAGGTGAGGCTAATTGGCACGCACTTCAAGTGTTTGGCACCATCCCATTTCAACAGTTTACAAATTTGTAGGATAGATTCAGGACAGCATTCTTAATCAATTATTTAAATAGAGCTACTTTGCGCTTTAGGAACGACTTTACCAGGCTTACCTTGACTCACTATACCATTAGCAAGATGTTGTTTGGTACTAATGTTTTGAAGCATGTATACTGAAGAAAGATCTTAAAGATTTTGTTTAAAAAACTTGAACTACTGTGGTATGGAACGCCGGTTGTAATACATTGTATGGCACGGTTATAGAATCAAGGGTAACATGCGTCCGTGAGGGTGTCAAAAAACATGTCCCGCACCATATCACAGCGGTCAATTATTTGTCACATGGTGTCAATCAGTGAAACACATTGAAGTTGTGATTTCTTCTGAAAAGATCTGACTTCAAACTATCGCAGAATGATCTTTGAGAGCTTTCTTGCCGGTCATGAAATAACCTGCCACGGTCTCGTGATTTTTTACCTTTATTTTTTACATCAGACGCGTTGCGCGTTTGTGACGCATGTGCTAATGTGAAATTCGTTATGTCTTCCTCACTGTATGGGCTGGTGAACTTTTGAGCAGTAACACAATTACAGTGTCAGAAACAAAACACGATGTAAACTTTGTTTTTTTTCTTGCATAGCACCGTGGAATAAGCTTAATATTCGTATAGCTAGCTTTGGACGAGAATAAATATTTGACAGGCAGATGAAAGCGAAAAAAAAAACCATACAGTTTAAATGGCATGGAGAAGTTAAATTACATGGATATTTTCACCATAAATCTAGTGCAGTATTCCTGCTAGATTGGGAATTTTTTTTCTACACAGGCCTAGTGGCATATTCCAGGTGGATACAGTATTTTAAAGGTTACTATAAATTCTACCATGGATTGTGACGTTTCAATTTTACAAAATCTAAAATTGCACGTAATGTGTGTGCGTAAGTCTTATATCTACCAACAACTCAACCGAAACAGAAACTGAATGAGACCCAAAACTGCAAACACTGTGGGCATTTGTATTGTAAATATCAAATTTTAAAGCAAGTTTCGCTTTAGCAGTCCTCGTGTTGTCGATTTACTCAATATTGAGTTTATGCGTCAATCAATGGACATATATTCGCTAAAAAGACAGTTATATCAACAAAGCAGGCAGTTCAAAAGGTAATACAGTTTATACATTCATTGATTGAAAGAAGTAGGCTGTTGTTTAAAGAAGTATTATATATACCGTTGTGTAAAGTTTTATACTAAACAAAACCCGCTGGAAAATGGTGGGAACTTTTTTATCAGTTCAGAAGCGGTTTCTTTTGTCGTATATACAATCTATTGAGTACGGCAGATGGAATTGTGGCTTTGATGGTATAAGCATGGCATTTGGCACACAGATGTGTCATGAGAAAGATATTTGGCTGTAGGGCCATCGCAGATTTGCCCTTTAAAAACAAATAAAGGTACAAAAATCACCAGCAATATTCAAAATTTTCAAAATGGCAGCCATTGCTCGTTGTTAAACCTATTATGTTTTTCAAATGACAAAGATTGTAGATACTCTAAACAGCCATAGTATTGGACTAGAAATCAAAACGGACTAAATCCAAAACTGGTCAAAAGATGAAAAGAATCGATTAAATCGGTTCAATCGATTAGAATCAATAAGAATCGGCTTTAAAATTTGCGGAGTTTTCATAGTTATTATTCGGATTGAGCAGATACCTTGAGCCAGAATTTATATAATTACATTACATTTAGGCCTACTTCCCTTCAAATATTTTGATGAAATATTTCTTGGTGTATTGAACACAATTTTCAACATTATTTTGATATATGATCCATATATAGGCAGATCATAATAGGAGTCAATGGGACTGCGTTTAAATCGATGCAACTCCTTACCCCTTTACGGATTCGTGAAATATGAATAAAAATAGAGATAAGAGAAATTGGAAAAAAAGAGCACCCAAAACCATGTGTCAAATGAGTGTCAGCCTCTCCCCCCCCCCCCCCCTTCAAATTTGCAACATCTTGCTGGCCGGTTGCCTCCCCCATCCGAAAATGTGGTTCTGGAATCGCCCTTGATCAATATGACGTTAGCCGACGACGTTCCAACTATACTCTAAAACCTCCTTGGTCAGATTGACAAGTAATCTTAATTCAAAATTTGTTCAGTTCTTTCCGGTTAAAAAAATTATGTTTTTCTTGGTACAATCGACCTAGAGAAATGTTAATGTTGACCTTAAAAGGGTCAGCCCTTTTTTACCCTGAAAAGGGCTGAGGAAATATTAATTCAGATTTCAGATGAAGTAAATACATGATTCATGTTCTCGAATATCCATTCAAATATCTCGGGAATTTTCTTTCCATAAAAGGTCTTGCGAACTTAATGCACTAAGCCCACATTATCATTAATTGATCTAAGACTAACCATCGTTCGTTGTTGTCCCTATTACGACAGGCCAGACAACAAACAGCACTCGTGCAAACATCGTGATAGTTTCCGGTACGGGTGCAACAAACACCACGCCAATAACCGAAGGTAGGTTTTCCGTACCAATTATTATAAAAAGTGTTTTTTTCAGTATATCAGGTTTTGTGTCCGGGGACGTGGTGTCAATGTCTAGAAGTTGATCTTTTGCTTTTGAAAATTTGAAGCGCAATTGGTGCAAAATCTCTTTCTTTTGGCATCTTTGTAATATTTAAATATTGATGAACCTCTGTAACGTCTTTCAACGACGAAGTACGAATTTCATCGGATTTTCTAACTCATTTTTGGGAATCGAGAAAGGGGGGGGGGTGGTAAATGTATTTTAATATATTTAAGAATCTTCCCTTCTCGTATGAAGATATTGTAGGCACTACATGCATGTTGGCATTCTTTTTATTTCTCAAATTCAGCCACCAATGTGACAGACGTTACCGGCACACTAGGAACGGCGATCACAGCCGCCACAGACCAGGTGCCTACCGAACCATCCAACACAACTGAAAATGTCACAACTGAAAATGTCACAACTGAAAATGTCACAACTGAAGTGTTCACGACTGCAGGAGTCACAACTGAAAATGTCACCACCGAACTGGTCACGACTTCAAATGTCACAACTGAAAATGTCACCATCGAAGTGTTCACGACTGCAGGCGTCACAACTGAAAATGTCACAACCGAAGTGGTCACGACTGCAGAGGTCACAACTGAAAATGTCACAACTGAAGTGGTCACGACTGCAGGTTTCACAACTGAAAATGTCACAACTGAAGTGGTAACGACTGCAGGTGTCACAGCTGAAAATGTCACAACCGAAGTGGTCACGACTGCAGACGTCACAACTGAAAATGTCACAACTGAAGTGGTCACTACTGCAGGTTTCACAACTGAAAATGTCACAACTGAAGTGGTAACGACTTCAGACGTCACAACTGAAAATGTCACAACTGAAGTGGTCACGACTGCAGGTGTCACAACTGAAAATGTCACCACCGAAGTGGTCACGACTGCAGATGTCACAACTGAAAATGTCACAACTAAAGTGTTCACAACTGCAGATGTCACAACTGAAGTGGTCACAACCAAAGAAGTCACAACCGAAGCAGTCACAACCGAAGCAGTCACAAATGAAGTGGTCACCACTGAAGATGTCACATTAAGAATAACTACAACAACCGGTGCAGCTACTACAGAGCAGACTACTGAAGGAACCACGAACGTGCAGGCCACAACAGATTCCGATGGTAAGTGAAGATGCTGCCTATTTAAAACGTGTTTAGATGTAAGACAGAAGTGGAGTTAGCCGATCCAACACTCAAAATGGACACTTCCGGATTTGTCCATGAGCCCCACCCATCTTTTGCTTTCTCACAATCCTTCTGACGAGTTTGACCGAGCGACCATGGTCACCTGACCAAAAGTCGTAATCTAACTGGTTAATTGACGAGCAGAATTTTAAAAATTTGAGAAGTTGAAGAAAACCAATCATCTTCTCTCCGCTAGGTGTCTCGATTGAGTGTCCAGCCAGTCTGGATCGTGAAATCACCGATGGAAGCCCAACCACCGCGATCGTCTGGCCGTCACCTACCGTCACCGGCTCCACGAACCTTGCAGAGTGCACGCCGAGATCTGGTAGTGAATTCCGCATCGGGGAAACTGAAGTTATCTGTACCGTGAGAGATGATGCTGATAACATAGCACAGTGTTCCTTCAATGTGACTGTCGCAGGTAACTAAAAATCAAGATTGGCATTTCTACATATGACAGTTCTAAACGTTAATGTATTCATTTTTTCTCGAGTAAGATGGAAACGCAAACAAACACATGAAGGTTCATTGTAATTTTCATCAGTTGCAATTACCAGGCAAGATGTTTTATTCGCAAAATTGTTCTTTGTTTTGTTATCTTCATGTTGTGAAATGTGATTTTTTGTATCGCGTAGCCTGGTGCCCAGACGACCTTTTTGTTGTATCAGCGGGGTATGTGACCTTCCCAGAAACCAGACTATCAGCGACTCAAAACTCACTGGAGAAATGTGTCACAAACGACGGAACAGGTAAGGAATGATACAATTAGATTTTGATGAAATCATAAAATAGTAAATAAAAAACGATGTATATAGAGTTTTAGACATATAGTTCACGTGCCGGCACGTGATGAAACTGTATTACATGCGACCATTTTGAATTCATAAGTCTTTTGCGATTTTTTGACTAAGAATTTTTTTTGTCAGGGATTCCCCCTCCTTCCCGAATGAACAAGGCTTTGACTTGACCTATCTTGTGTTTCTTTTTTTTATGTCAATTTTCTAGACACCATGTACCCTCGAGCATCTCGGCTGTGCGGTGGCAGCATCGAGACGGGCGCCCTCTGGCGGGCGCCTGAGTTCGTCGACTGCAAGCAAGAGTTCGATGTTAATGACGGCCTTGATGAGTTAGCCGAGGTGAGATATTACATCTCATTACCGAGAATAATGTAAAGATGGCATTATATTCTATAGCGAATTTATTTTAGAATTGTTGTTTATTGCAACGAATGCTTGATGCCTGTCGCCCGAATGGTTTCTGATAAGATGTTGTGCGTCACAGTTTTCCCCGTTTACTTTAGAACTCATTGTGAAGGTGTGAGTTGGAAGTGATACGTGACGTCACAAGATGCAGAAACTAAACTGTCAACGTAATTTCAAGGACCATATCAAACTCTTCAATGGAATTATGAGTTTCTGGCTTTTTGGCCACAATAAAGTCAAAGTACATATAGCATTATAAATTTGTACCAGTATTTAAATTGTATTTCATACACCAACAAGTACATCCAAAGAATCATTACATTAGGTAATTAGAAATTATATGCAAAAACTTGCTATTTGATAATTATCTTCATTTTGTGTGGTTATTACACCTAGTGACCCACATATCTACATGCTAACATTTTGATGACAGATGCATGCACGTCGCCCATAGATTGCCTGATGAAATAACCACGCAATACACAGAAGTGATGTAAACCAGCAACTTTGTTCCGAGCCGCATACGTCTCTCGTACTCGCATTATTGCTAATGGCCCTGATATAAAACCACGCCTAGGTGCCCTAATTTCTGCCATTCATGGACATTCATGAACATTGTTTTCATCAGAAACCAATCACAGACGACAACGTGCATGACGTGTCAGACACCTTGGTGGCTCTGACCAATCAGACGTCGGCAATCGATAGTGAGGGCGTGTCCTCCGCGGCTGATATTCTGGATGGAATAGCAGAGGCGGGAAACCCATCGCCAGAGGTCGGTCCTTAAGTAGGCTAATTTGAAAGCATGCTTAGTGGTTAGCAAAACATGCTGAGCAGATTTTTAAATTCTTGCTTAAACTGGCTCGCAATAAGCCCTCGCAACGCTCAGTTTGTTTGCCATGATAAACAGTTACTTTTATTTTGGTAATCGTAAGCAAAGCTTTCGTTTAGCACAAAAAGCATTCAAATCACTTATGTACTTTTCAAGTTACGGAATTTTAAACCCAACCACCGTTTTAAAGTTCTGTCCACGGATCACAAAAAGTGTGCGTTCTTTCACCAAAAAAAAAAAATTCACGCACTTCCCTATGTGATTTCTTTTTGTTTTGCCGCATGTGTTTTTGGTTGTGTTTACAATTCCGTAATTTAAAAAAAAACCAGAGTGATTGGAAAGATTTTTGTAATAAAACAAATAAAGCTTATAAAATGGGCTTTCATATCCTAGATTTTGAAGTGCTACATGCAGTACTTCACTAAAACAATGGTCCCGACATTTGTGTGTTTTTTAGTCACCCTGTTTAATAATCGTTAATTTGACAGGTGACTTCAGATGTTGTCAATGTTGTTAATAACATTCTCCAAGTATCCGAGGAGTCCTTTGACTCCAACGACAACTCTTCGTCCCGTATCATCAAGTCACTGGAGACGCAAGTCTCTCTGGTCTTATCAGGAGGAGGAAACTTTAGTTCCGTCACCAGTAGCCTCGCCGTCAAGGCGCTCAATGTCCCTTCCGAGTCTCTCCGCGAATATGGAATAGGAATAGCGGCCCGAGGGAGTGGAGACGGACACGAACGGCTTGAGGAGGACGATGATTTGAGCATCTGCAGAGGTCAATGCGAAGGTGACGAGGATCGGGACGTGGTGGCATCCATCACGTTGCCAAAAGAAATCGTGGACTGGCTTCCCTCAGAAGGTGAGTTGATATTGATGGAGGTTCATATCGCGAGGAACGGCCAAGGGAGGGGCACTCCCTTGGCCCACCCCAGCCCAATAAAAGCATAAACAGGGGAAAAGGAGAAAACCATGCATTTCTTTTATTGTTAACTCCATAAATTAGGCACGTGGTCTGGTCACGTCGACTGAAAAATGATGATCTTAAAATGAGGTATACTAGAAATGTACTTTCAAAAAACAGACTAAATTATAATTTGGAAATTGAAATACTTGCTAGATTATGGTAAAACGCCATGATATGTACTCCGGAGGCGCTGCTACAGACTCTCAGAGTTGAAATTGCTGCCAACAAAATGTAAGAACTTTTTGTGATGTTTCCCGCAAGTTTCCACAGTTACCCATCCATGATTATTATGACAACAAATAATCGTGTTTTCTTTTTGAATTTCTGCGCAGCAATGAATGGAAGCAATGTGCCACTAAGTTTCCTGATGTATCATAACGACAAACTGTTCCGATCTCAAACCTTACCGGGCCAAGAGTCGGACTCCTTCCGTCGAACTGTCGGCGGTAGAGTGCTAACAGCCTCCCTAGATGGCGTCAAGATCGACGACCTCCCAGCTAATTCGTCGGTTTTGTCGACATTTAGTCTAACGGAGGTAATGCATTAGTCTCGTCTGTGTGTGTCCACCGAAATTGTATTACCTTGTATTCCCCAAAATCTTCTTCCTTAAAGACGAAGGGTTGTGTCTTGAAATTTCACCACGAAAAAGACTTCATAATTCAAGCTATAAAAGTTATTAATACACAAAAATGTGAATAGAAAGGACCGTTCATTTTTACCATAAAAGAACATTGGTACATGCCTGCGAATATACAGAATACACCATGGCTATCGCAAAATAATTTATCAGCTATATAAATGTATAAGCTAGGTCACGTTTAAAGTGACGGCCAATCACAGTGCGCTGTGTCGTCAGTCGTCACACACAAACTATCCAATGAAAAAAACGATTTAAATTAGCCTGTACCATTGAACTCAAGGAAGCCTGCGCCATATAGCCGATATTGGATGTTGAACATCTTATCATCAACATCGTACCCGCTACAGGTTACTGAAGATGACGAACACCAACTGCAGAACGCACAGTGCGTTTTCTGGGATTTCCAACTGAATAATGGAATCGGCGATTGGTCAAGTGAGGGTTGCTACCTGGTCTCTTCGAACCAAGAGAGGGCGGTGTGTAGCTGTAACCACTTGACATCCTTCGCTGTGCTGGTTGTAAGTATTTGGAGTGGGATAAAGATATGTTGAGATGATTCGTCGTTCTATTGAAACATCATTAATACTTGACTGGCGTCTGGTTTTGTTTTTTCTACACACCACAAGGACATCGTGTTGTTTCTCAGTACATTAAGTAAACGTTCACATCATAAAACACTTCCATAAGGTTGAGAAGTGATACAACTATCTCGACGAAGACATCTTGCACTCAAAATGTATGCTGAAATAAAAGTTGTCAGAGTAAACGAAAAACAAATAGCGTCTCGACAGCCGAGTTTCGTTCGATCGCGTCGGGTACTTAATATTTGCATTTTAATAGTTGGAGACCGTAAAACTATTTTGCCTTTCATAGGACAGATTCAAAAATCTCAGATAGGGTTTTACGATATCCAGCCAAAACCGGGGAATGTTTGGAAAAATATAATATTGTCGGGTGCAAATTCAAGGTTAAAAGTATACAAGTTGTCAAGGGTTACGGTACCTCAACAAGAAAATCATGAAATAAGTACACATTCTTAAATCCTTTGAAAATTAACGTTCAACATCACGAGATATGCCAATTCTAGAAATGTTGAAATTCTAGAAATGTTGAAATTCATATTCATACAACCCTTTAATATATTAATTTAATATTAATTTACATCACCCCGACGCGAATTCCATCGTATGAATAGTCATATTTATCTGTCAATATTAAATTAAATTTAATATTGAGTTTCATTACGGTTTTCCTTAATGTCCAACGACACAAATGCCGTTTAATGCACAATTATATAAATGGCTAAAATCGAATTCTTTTTGTAGGATATTTACGGCCAGGCGCATACTAGTCTTACCCTGGATATTATCAGCAAGGTCGGCTGTGGGATATCCGTAGCTTGTTTAGTTATTGTCATCACTATCTACACAGGAATACGGTACGTTATTTTGAACTGTCCTTGATCGCTGCGAAACTGGTCATATAACCCTTGAAGCAAATAATCCGCCATCTTGGATCCCCAAAACGTCACACCGTGACATTGTTCTGCACTGTGCTAGTTTTTTTTTTTTTTTTCATTTAAAACAACAATTCTCCTAATAATCAATTATTTTTTGTATGTTGGCCAGTCCTAGGTCAGAAAATGAATTTCTTATTTTCGTTGCCGTAATTCTGAGAGGAAATAGTACCCAACTATATACATGTACGTATCCATATTTTACTCATATTTACTGCGCGTGCATCGTGGGTGACCCAATATGGCAGACGGCTGCTTCCATTATGCTAAGGTTTACCGGTCCAGTTTACCTGATGGAAAGTGTCCATCAGTTTCGTCACCACGTGGTTTGAGATCACCCCTACCCCCCCCCCCCCCCTCAAAAAAAAATGGATAACATTTCTCACTTTGGTCTTTAAGCAACAACTTTATTAGTGTTCATCAATAAAGTAACAACTTCAAGAAAACTATTTTAATTTTGTAGTCCAGATGTTTTCTCGGTTTAGTAAGCCCATACTGATCTCAATGTGTTACAATATCTGTATAATGTTACTGTATGCGTTTGAAACAAAATATCGTGCCAAAAAAAATGAAAATCCTGGCACTTTAAATTTTACCAAACTCTTCGCGGCCACACTTTTATTTTCAAAGTTCTCTGCGAGCAAAGATACCCAGCCGCATCCTGATCTGTCTGTGCCTGTCTCTTCTGTGTCTTTACCTGGTCTTCTTGGCGGGTATTGAGCAGACGTCTTCGCATCGTGGCTGCCTAGTCGTAGCCATCTTAATTCATTACTTCACCCTGGCATCGCTGGCATGGATGGCCGTAGAAGCCACTAATATGTACCTGTTACTGGTCAAAGTCATCCATACCACGAGCATGAGACACTTTATGCTCAAGGCGTCCCTCGCAGCCTGGGGTGAGTTGCTGGGGTATTGATGTCGTGGACGGGAAATTTGGAGAAAAAGGAACATTATAATTCAATGTGAACTTACGATGTCGACTAGACAAACAGTGTGCCTTAAAGGTTGCTAGAACACTGCAAAAACGGCAGTGTTAAATTTACACCATTGGTATCTATATAGGACCATCTGGTGTTAAATTTCACTGGTGTTGTCCTATATAGATACCGAATGGTGTTAAATTAAGACTACAGTTTTTGCAGTGTAGACCTTGCTGTTTGTGATACAGGGCGAGTCAAAAGAAAGCGGAACCCAAACCCCCAAATTGTAAATTTCATATTTTGAAAATATGTAGCACTTTATCACCATGCATAATAATGACTGGAAAGCCATTTTTATAAGCTACTTTTAGATGAAAAAAATTACTGAAATTACTCAATCCGTTCAAAGAATATCACCATTTGAACACAACGACCCTAAAACCTCTTTCGTCCAAAAATGCGATTTCAAGAATCGTCTTCAAAACCTCAGTTTAAAAGTTAAAAATGTTCAACAAATCAGTATAAATCATATTGTTTGCCTAATAAAGATATTGTGTACTACAGTTGTTGACAGTTGTTGAAACAAGTATTCTGTATCATTTTCTTTGTTGTTTCAAGCATTCAGTATACACAATAAATTACTTTTTGAACCAAACAGGTTTTAGGGTCATTGCATTTAAATGGTGATATTCTATGAACGAATTGAGCAGTATCATGAATTTAAATAAGAAATATATTTTGGGGGTTTGGGTTCCGCTTTTTGACTCACCCTGTATTTTATTTTTTTTCGTTTGGACCAACAAAAGTGCTCAAGACGGATGCTTAATAACTAACCTGATAAACTTTAGCTCTGTGAATGTTTTTTATTTCGAGAAAACAGAACAGACATCAAACCAATATTCTGGGTCTCGATTTTAATTTGATTGCGCCCTCTCGTGACACAATCCTAATATCACATGATTGTCATTCAGCCGGCTGTCTACATTAACGGATTCGCCCAATTGCAAACCAACTACGGGGCGGATTCTCGTCAATTTCCAAAAATGTGTCGCTTGACACATCTTTGGAAATTACCTTTATTTTATTGTTTTCTTCAAAATGACAACATGATAATGCCAGAAGGAATCATTTCACAGGGAGTTTAGTGTCAATAATCTCCAAGTAGGCCCTTAAGCTTTTTCACAATATTTTGGTGTTACTTTTTGGATAGCTGAAAATGGTATATTTATTTCAATGACAGGATTTATAACTCTTTATGGGGGCAAGATAAATGTGAAATTTTGGGTTGGACGATTTGGTATTAAATCTCTCTGTTTAATTGAAATAATAAAGTGTCAATTCAGTCGAGGCTAGAGTGAAAACTCGATATTTTCAGTTGAATGAATTTCACTCTCAGTAAAATATAGTAAGACGATGGGATTATAGGCATTGGATAAGACATTTTTACAAATTATGGTCAACTTTAGTTGCACCGGAAGATGGCAAAAACGAACAGACATAGTTAGGCGGGTTAAAAATATTGAATAGTTTTATGCCGTTGGCGACAATAAGAGAAAAGAACAAAAACTGGTGTTGAAGGTCATTTTTTTTTATACAATATTTCAAATGTTCAAGAATTCTTGTTTGTTTTCCTTTTACAACAGGAATTCCGCTTGTGGTTATTGTCATCATCCTTGCAGTTGACTACACGCAATATCAGAACAATGATTAGTAAGTCCTGCAGTTATTTATCTGGACTGTTGTATTGCTTTAAACAAAAATTCGACCCCCCCCCTCCCAGTTTTTTTTGGCCGTGATTAAGAGAGATGGGAGTTCAGTGTAGAATTTATTTCTGTAAGGAAACCATGGAATTACATCGAAACAAATATCTCATTGTATTTTTCACAGCTGTTTCTTGAAATCTGGCCCGGCCTTCTTTTTCGGCGAGATACTGATACTGGCCATCGTTCTCTTGTACAACGCGACCATGTATGTCATGGTTCTGGTCAACCTCTACGGACGGAATCAAGTCCGCAGCACGGCCGACCAAAACCGCCGTCGCAAGCTCAACCGCCGGGTACAGAACGCCGTCGCTATCTCGGTCTTGCTGGGGCTGACCTGGGTCTTCGGTCTGCTCTCGATGATCCAAGCTGCCAACTTTGCCTTCCAGGTCTTGTTCTCCGTCTTCAACTCGCTCCAGGGGTTGTTCATCTTCCTGCTGTTCTGCGTGAGACAGGAGAACATCCGCGCAGTGATTTGGGGGAAGTTCAGCACCATCAGTAAAACTAAGCGAGTGTTTTGTTTAAGCGGGAACGATAAAGTGCCGGCAGCGGGCAACGCCACTCAGGCGACCCGTGTGACGAGCGAGAAATCCCCGTCTGGTATCGAGCTTATGATGATCTCTCGTGACAGCCTGTACAAGCGGCCTTTAATAAACACCCGGCAACAAGAATGTCTCGATGAAGACCTGACACATCCTTTCGCCGTCAAACAAGATTGAAGAAGTTTTACCTAAACTTCGCTTAATTAAGAGTGAATATAATGCGTCTGCATTACATGCATGGCTGCGCGCGCCCGGAATTACAGTGCGCCTATAAAGTTGTCAAATTAACTTCCTGCACGTCTTATAGCTACCGGTGTAGCGTGAATTTAGGTTTTATGAAATACAGACTCTTTGGTTGTATTGCGCATGCTCATGCATAGGGACCGGTCACTTGAGAAAGTTTAACCAATGAAAAGGAAAAGGAGTCCGATTTTCAAGAGAGTCCAATTTTCATATCACACCGGCCGTAGTCCGAAGTAGTTTTGTTTGGTCGTAAGTTGAATTAAGACAAGACAAAAATGCTAATTTGACCCTATACTTATAATATTAAGGTTTATTTATCATTTCAAAGTTTGTAACATATATTTGTTAAACTGAAATCTTGTGTATATGTCAATTAATTAATAGTGTATTAATCGAAGAACAAAATTCTTTTTTTTCTTTTCTTTAAAGCATATTAGCATACCAGGCCTATATACGCCTATACGTTTTATTCACTAGAAATTAGCGATTTTTGTAATGGCATTTGCCGGTGAGATGTAAAATGAAAAACATAAAATGATCAACATTGTTGTAGATAAACACGTCGCATATTTCATAATAATTACGAATTCTTTCGAATTCCGAGGTTGTTCTTTTTCTTCACTTGTGCAGCATCCGTATTGATGCGTTGTTGAGACCACTATTTATGTGGCGCGCCCTCTATTATAGTGGTCTCGATCTCCACCACCAAACCCGATTTCGGGCCAACAACTCAAGAAATACACGTTACATTAAAACGAATTTTCGTACACTCATTTGTCATGATGTTTGGCATCAAAAGATTTCATTTCATTAAAAAAAAGTCCATTAATCAAGCTATTATGACCGTAACAATACAGGATTTTATTTGCAACCAATACAATCCTAATGGAAGTCAACATGGATTTTTAACGTTTAAAACACTATATTGTTACGATCATATTATATTTATAGCTCCACGGTTTCTCACACCATTCAAACTACTCATGCTACACATCGTGAAAACTAATTGCACGAAATTTTAATTTAATCCATTTGGAATTTCTTGAGTAGTTCATCGGAAACGAGGTTGTTCTTTTTCTTCACTTGTGCAGCATCCGTATTGATGCGTTGTTGAGACCACTATTGATGTGGCGCGCCCTCTATTATAGTGGTCTCGATCTCCACCACCAAACCCGATTTGGGGCCAACAACTCAAGAAATACACGTTACATTAGAATGAATTTTCGTACACTCATTTGTCATGATGTTTGGCATCAAAAGATTTCATTTCAGAAAAAAAAAGTCAAATAATCAAGCTATTATGGCCGTAACAATAAAGGGTTTTAATCGCAACAAATACAATCCTTATGTAAGTCAACATGGATTTTTAACGTTTAAAACACTTATCTAGATTGTTACGATCATATTATATTTATAGCTCCACGGTTTCTCACGCCATTCAAACTACTCATGCTACACATCGTGAAAACTAATTGCACGAAATTTCAATTTAATCTATTTTGTATTTCTTGAGTTGTTCATCGGAAACGAGGTTGTTCTTTTTCTTCAATTGTGCAGCATCCGTGTTGATGCGTTGCCGAGACCACTGTTTATGTGGCGCGCCCTCTATTGTAGTGGTCTCGATCTCCACCACCAAACCCGATTTGGGGCCAACAACTCAAGAAATACACGCAGTGGCGTAGCCACGGGGGGCTAGTTTGTCTAGTTTGTCTATTTTTCATGATAAATCACCTGGCCACCGTTCAATTTAATGCGTTACTTAGTTTTTTTAGATAGTTTGTCGACAAGGACTATCGTTTCCGAGCAAAATGAGGGGAAAATGGTCTGTTTTGACTGGGACTGCATCCTATCGCCAAGTTTTTCTCCGTGTTGACACAAGACACTATTGAGGGAGAGAAAAACAATATTTTGTCTTAATCTTCTGTCTAGTTTGTCTATTTTTCATGATAAATCACTTGGCCACCGTTTAAATTTAATGTGTTACTTAATTTTTTAGATAGTTTGTAGACAAGGACTGTCGTTTCCGAGCAAAATGAGGGGAAAATGGTATGTTTCGGCTGGGACTGCATCCTATCGCCGAGTTTTTCTCCGTGTTGACATAAGACACTGTTGAGGAAGAGAACAACAATATTTTGTCTTAATCTTCTGTCTAGTTTGTCTATTTTTTTATGATAAATCACCTGGCCACCGTTCAATTCAATGTTTTACTAATTTTTTTAGATAGTTTGTCGACAAGGACTATCGTTTCCGAGCAAAATGAGGGGAAAATGGTCTGTTTGAACTGGGACTGCATCCTATCGCCAAGTTTTTCTCCGTGTTGACACAAGACACTGTTGAGGAAGAGAACGAGAATATTTTGTCTTAATCTTCTGTCTAGTTTGTCTATTTTTTTATGATAAATCACCTGGCCACCGTTCAATTCAATGTTTTACTAATTTTTTTTTAGATAGTTTGTCGACAAGGACTATCGTTTCCGGGCCCCCACCCCCACCCCCGGTTCAGCCGCTGACTAATGTTATTATAAAATGGTGCCAAAGAAAATAAATGGAACGCAAAAGTTCCTAAATTTATTTTCAAATTGCATGAAAATGCAGGAGAAAGGATCGTAGATTTTACAATTATCCGGTGCCCGGTGGAACCCCCCCCCCCCCCCAGCAACGCGTTCGGCAAACCTTCACTCACCCCCCTGCAAGTTTCCTGAAAGCTAGATCCGCCCCTGATAGCACAGAAGCTTGCTAAGAAAAGAAAATGTTAGCTTAGCAAACTCTGCGTTTACCAGCTATTATGTCATGCCTTGTACATTGCTTGGGACAATTCCCGTCCGATTTCTGCAGAGCAAATAAATATGCTTAGCAACAGTTATTTCTAGCATATCGCGGCTCTACGAAAATTAAATAGGTCAAAAATTGCCTACGCTGGCCTATTATGTCTGCATAAAACCCTTCTGACAAATCCTCATAGTATTTCTACACATGACTGAATTCATTGTCCCGTTCTTGGAGTTGTCATGACCGCCACATAGTACAACCAAGGTCAATGCTAGCAACCGGCAATTCCCACGCTGCACAGTGACTAAAAAGCCGCGCAGTTCTCTGAAATCAGGCACTTATAACAATGACATAAGTATGCTTTAGTATTAAACTTGAAATGGAAACGCGACCCCAAAAAACTAAGTTTTTTCCCGATTGTCTTTTCTTTCTTCAAAGTTATGATACAAAATGGACCTGTCGGTTGAAGAAATACAAAACCCAACATTTAACGGCAATTTATCTCTTTTTTTCGCCTTTAATAACATCACAAAATTAAACTTGGCATTATTCTGCAAACAAGTGGCTCTTTTCAAATTGAACCCTATTGTCATCTAAACGCCAATGAACACAATCAAAGATACCGTAGCTTTGTCCGACTGTGGCTTTTTGTTTTCGCTCGAACTCCTCGTGAACAACAAAACTTCAAGCCGAAACGATAAAATGAAAGCGAAAGCTGTCATTATGACAGTGGGGTGATAGTAGCTTGTTGTGTTGAGATAATGTAGATTTAGAACTGATTGAAATAACAACTCGACTCGGATCCGGATGCGGACAAGGAAAATTGAGTTTGAGACCGAAGCATATTTTCGGGCAGGGGGTGGGGTGTCGAAATAATCAATGTTAACCACTCATATATTTAGATAAAAATCTTAGGCTTAATCTCGGGAATGAATGTAAGAAAAATGTATCTGTCATTCCTACCATAGAGCTAGGACCCATCCTACCAACTCCGTGGTTTATGTGTTTCTGAACTTCACCTTCCAATTCAACTATTTTACGGAATCTTGTTACAGCTAGGGTGCAGTGCACTAATTGAAGTGAGAATTTCTACGCAAGCTCATTAGCATCCAAAGTGCCCCCCCCCCAACTTTTTTGAAAAAATGAGACCGAATTGCCCTTTTTTGTGTGTGTGTAAATATAGCCGAGGACCAACTCCCTTGTTTTTGGGCTTCCATCTGAGAGCAGATCTGATGAAAATTACGGTTGAAAAATGGGTCCTACGTCATGAGAAAGTGGAGGGATGCCAATTGTAAAATGGCTGCATGCAGGCTTGGGAAGTATAACTTTTCGGGAGGTGAGTTTGTTTTGGTGTGAATGATTTAAAAATGTAATTGGCTAAATCACTAACAATTTTGAAGAAATAGACAGATGAAGGACAAGACAATAATTACATTTTTGTTTGAGAAACCCCATATGTCGGCTTGCGTGTTAAAAAAAAACAGCCCTGTTTAGGCTGAACTGTGTTGAGTTTATACGTTTTTAATTTAGAGCACTTTTCTAAAGAAAGTTTTCACCACGCCCCATCCTGTCATGAGAATTACAACAGGTGATCAATGATGATCATGTGACCGGTCACCCGTCCTTGACCTAGTTGAAGTAGCGCGCACTGCATGTGTGCTCAGTCATCACGCTATCGACCGTTGTGCAGCGATGTGGAACAAGAATTATCTCCACATGCCGTACCATTGAATCATAGGCATGGTAGAGTTCTTTGATGACGAACCACTGTACTGTCACTGTCATAAACTTACTGTGTTCATTGTAGTTGAGAGTTCGGAACGAAGGGAAGTCAAACTTTTACCAATACCATCCTTAAATAAAAAGTGATCGAAAAGGCAGTCTAGGAATGAAGCGACTTCGAGTCTTCGTGATGTTAATACTAGCGGTGATACTGTGGATGTTTGCCGGCGTTGTGAACTCACAAACCACTGGTGGAACCGCCACACCGATTACCACCACCACACCGTACCCCGGTAAGTTGTGCAGTTTGGTCGACCTTTTCACCGTCAGTAAATTTGGGCCACTCGGACCATGGAGGAATAAGAATTCCTCCATGCTCGGACAAGCCGTGCCTAGTGGGGAAGAGGGCCCTATACTCACCCAATTCAGGAACATTGACATCACTAATTTTTTTCCCGTTAGTGACCTATCACAAGTCATCAGAAAGAAGCGAAAACACGTCCTAAAAACGTCAAATTTAGCAGGGAAAATATTGAAGTATTTACTGAGCAAACACTTGGAATTGTTCAGACCAGTCTCTGCAGGGTGTCAAGTGATGTCAATGGCCTGGTCGGCCCATACACTTCGTGTGGTGCACATCATGCACAGGTGGTTCAAACCAGCAGGAGACAACAACAATTTGTAACTCCCTTCAGAGAATTTTCTTTAATGTTTTGCACCTGGGAGTGAAGGCAAGTGATTGTCCAGCTGTTTGAATAGATTGACCCTTCAATAATCTGGTGGCAAAGTATGGGGAGATGTGTAGAAATAGACCATTATTACCAGATGTTTCTTTTGACACAGTTGACTTAAATGCAGTTCTAAATGGGTGTTGGACTGGTTGTTCCATGTCCTAGTTTATTTTCTTACGTTGCATTTTGCAGCAGCAGTAGGCCCTATAGGTCACAGGTTTGGGACTCACATAAATTGAGAGTCTCAAATTTTCGAAGGACATGTTTAATAAATATCTATTAAATGTTCTAAGTGGCGTCGTAGAACTAGCTCCTTATACAAGTTATAGTTGACACATTCTAAGAAAAAAATCTTGCAACCTCATGCCACTTCCGCAATTGTGTATGGAGAGTCAAGAAAATTTTCTAAGTATTTCCTAACAAAATTGGGAACGTTTCTCAGTCGGTCCCAGATTCATGTCTTATCATCATTTTTGCAATGAATGACCTTCATTGAGATGATATATGAAAAAAAAAGTGGCGTCAGGTTGGAAAATTTTCCTCATTCTAGAATTTTGATTTCCTGAGGCAGATTTTGGAATCCCTATTAAAGGGAGGCCATGCAGTTTTAATGTACCCTGCGTTGAAGTATATTTTCGTAACACCTCAACCACAAATTTTCTTTCTTTTTCAGAGATACCTGATTAACTAAACCGAAATGAAATATGAAGGCCTAGGAGGCCTACTACTTTTTTTTTCAGTTCGAAATAACTACCCCTTCATGAAATGTTTACTCCAAACTCTACGCCCATCTGATCAAATAATCAAAAGGGACTGTGTACACACCCATACTGTACGTGTAAACAAGCATCCACTGGCTAGAACCATTGGTTTCTATGTGTATTCAGAATAAGGCAGATATTTTAGGCCTAAGTACATAGGCCTATATGACATGGTAAGATAGTCAAAATATATGCATATATGCACTCTCAGTAAATCAATAAACAAATCAAAAAATTAATGTGGCCTGACGTTGCGAACTTAGCAAGTTCTTCTTCAGAGGCTAAAAAAGAAATGACAGAGGTACATACATTAACATGGGGGTGCACACAAACATGCAGGGCTGAAGGGGGAAGGATCAAAGGTCACAGGGAGTGGGAACGGACAAAAGAGTGTGAGAGTGAAGGGGGATGATGGGGGGGGGGGAACAGTATGGAGGTGGAAAGGGATGAAAGATGGGGGAAGATGGGTAAACACAAACAAGGAAGACCAGATGGATTATCTGTAACAGAAGACAATGGAGGAAGAAAAGGATTAGGCCCTAATCATTTCCAAGTTGGATGTTGAGACCATGTGGTTGAATAGTTCGACGACGATTCATCCACACTTTCTCTCTGCTGAGGCGAACTGAGTCCTTGCGATGGCCAAGAGATTCAATGCCCTGCAAAATCATATCAGAAATGGAGTGGTTAGGCAGGTTGAAGTGATGACCAACAGGGGTGTCTAGTTTCTTGGTGTTGACCGTTGTTTAAATCAATAAACAGAATTATTGGGTGGGATGTTACATTATAGGCCCTAACAGGTAAATAAAGGAACACCTTTTATGCCTGTTATAAAGAGCCATATAGAATCGAAGTGTCAGGCCCCCTTTTATGCAGCTTTTTTTATTTGCCCATATTATAGGTCAATCCACTAAGGGTGCAACCCAGTAAATAGGCTAAAATTCTGTACGATGAGCTCATGAATAATATAATTTACATTCAAACAATGCTGAAAATTATTAGAGAGTTCGGAGTGCCATGGAATTGGGGAATTGAAAACATAATGGCACTGCACCCCGGCCTGGACTTGGGGCTTCCAATTCTGAGCATTTCAGATGCAGTTGGGTCCGAAAGTGGCGCTATTTAGCCATGTTGTGGAGGGATCCTTTTCCAAAATGGCTACTTTTCCAGTTTAGGAAATATCCATCAGTTTAGAGTGGCCTTCTTTTGGGTGGGAATTTCTCCAGAAAGTCATGGTCAACCCACCAAAAAGTGAAAGGGAAATGAAAGATGACATGTTAAGTTGATCGTCATTTTTCTGTGCAGCGTCAACACCTGTGACAACTTTCTGAGTATTTTAAAAAGAATTTCGAAGTACATGTATGGGGATTTATCACTGGTGTCTACTGGAATTCATTTTGGTTGAACCTCTATAAAGTCAGTTTAACTCTAACCGCCCTGAATCCTTCAAAATCCTCTTTGCCAAAGTGGAGGAATTTGGAGGATTGGGGTTACATGGCAAAAGTGCGTTAATTCCGTAGGATGCACTTTGTCAAGGTCTTGGGCCAGACCTTGTGTTGTTTTTGCATGGCCATGTATAAATATAGGCCTGGAATATGCTTGAAAATCCTTCATACTGCTCCAGGATGTCACGTCACGGTCCAATTAAGGCTCAACATGTTGACAGTCACTGCCACAGGATGTTGCAGGATTCAGGCAGTGGTAACCCCTCCATTGACCATCAAGAAATAATAGAGGAATTTGCAGGATTGAGACTATGCTATTTTTTCATGGGGCCAATTGGAGGATTTTGCAGGATTGAGGCTACATCCTAGCAAAAAGGCCTAAGGAGTTTTATTGTACGGTAGTTTTCTGCAGTTTCATCCACGCATGCTCAGTTGTTTCAGCGATACAATGTAGCCGTTAAGAAAATTGTGGGCTTGTAAAAACAGGACTACTGCAACAATAGACCGATCGGTTAAGCCTCGCCCCTTTGATGTTTGGACCAATCACAACCAAAGGTCTTGACAAAAGTCTGACATGTGAGCAGGCACTTTACAACGTTTTGAGGCCGGAACTTACATGTGTTGTTGCCCATTCATACATGTGCACAATGGGTGGGACTCAAGGGATCCGTCTACAGCACATTTCTGAGAACTTTTTGAAATCCATGAAACTTTCTTTCACTAAAATTTAATAAAGAAAAACATCTTTTAAACAACTAAAACAGGATGCTGATAAGGCATTTCTGAGGTACTTGCTGAACCAAACAACAATCAAATAAATAATTTATTTGTATTCAATTTCTATTAAACCTGCAAACTAACCTAAAGAAAATGTATAATTAAATCAAAAATGTTGCCCCCCCCCCAAAAAAAAATTTGAAATACTGTAGGATCCGGTCGCTAGTGTGCATAATGGTACTGTTACGTACCTTTTATGCACTGGTGAACTCAATTTTCGTGAGGACAAAAGAGTACTTTGTTTACGCAGCAACTGTATTCTGGTTACAAAAAAAGTAGCTTGCTAAATTTCAAAGACTGGGTGAATTTTATCGTGGGTCAGGGTCAATCATACACTCTACATGTAGGCTACATTGTGGATGAAATGAAAGTGAATTTGTGAAAGTGTTAGATGTAGGCCTATGTACCGTACTTAACATGGCTTCTTTTTAAGACCATTTGTATTGGGAGAAAGTTATCCGCCTAAATTCTAATTGATAACACAATAATGGGAAAGTACAAGTTTACAAAAACCAAAACTTTAATGTTGAATTCATGTGTACATATTTAGGCCTGCATGATATATAAAAAAATGAACAAATTGGTATTGTTTGAACTTTAATTAAACACTGTAGGCCTAATTAGCTGTAACTTTCCTTGTGATCTGAAGGTTCCTCCACTGTTGTGTGTATATAATCTCACGGTATCGGTACCCGCACATGTAGTGATTTTTCTTCCGTACATATGGCTTTATATGAAATGGACAAGAGTTTCATATAGGCCTATAAGACAAGTTTCGTGAAATCAGCCTGGGCTCTTTAAAGCGAAAACTGTAGGCCCTACAAAATGTACAAATGTATAGTATAGAAGATCTGTATTTTTTTCAATACCTGTGCAAATTTTTCCCTCATCCCTGAATGGACATATAGTTTCGAAACAAATTCTTACATGTATGTACATGTACCGTTATCTTCAAGTAAACTTGAACCCTCGATCCTGATTGGTCGATCCATGGCAACAAGCCGTGCTCCGTATAACCATGTAGCACGGCCGCGGTCCATACCGCACTTCCCGGCATTGCGCTACTCCAAGATGCGCACGCCATTACACGCACGTGTAATAGGATAACCGCTGAAAATCTTTTGAGTGCGTCAAGTTTGCTTGAAGATAAATTCGTTATCATGCTCGGGCTCGTGGAACACGGAAAATGTTGTGCGTCTGTGTCCCACATAGGGACAAACACAGACGCACTACATTATTCTGTATTCAACTCGCGCTCGCGGGATAACTAATAGTATGGTACATTCGAGGTTTTTTATTTGTGAAACAACGAGGTCTACTTTTATGCATCCCTATAGAACAAAAGCAAAGTGGCTTCATCAGTGCAACAGTTCTCACATAGGGATTTTTTTAGCATTTATGTTATCATTACCGTTTTACATTTATCTTTCTTCGCCAGAAATCATAATTGATGGTTGTCCACCAGTGATTGAGCCTGCGTATACCAGATATACCTGGCAACCAGTTGATGTTTATTGGAATGCGCCCTCTGCAGGACAGCTCACGCCAGTCACCGACACACCCCAAGGGAACCGTTTTAGTTTAGGAGTTACAGAAGTCACTTACATCTTCACCGATCCTGGTGGAAATTCAGCTGAGTGTGTGTTCAATGTGACTGTGCTTCTTCGTGAGTACTGTATGAATTGCTTCTCCCAATCAACAACCACGTTAAAGCCAGAGTCCATCATTTGCAGCTATCCCAAAAAGTAACCGGCGTAATTATTGTTGAAAAAAACTGGTTGAAAGATAGTAAGGGGACTAAACTCCCTGTGAAATTATCCTTTCTGGCAAGCTCTAATTTTGAAGAAATCAATGAAAGAAGGCATTTTCAACGGTGCTTCTTAAGAAGCACCGTAGGAAAATTTAAATCAGCTGTTCGTTTTGTTATTCGGCGCAGCGCGCACAAGCATTGGAACGACGCACAGGCGCGCGCGGTTGCTATAATTCGTTGGATCAGTGCGCAACATCGCGTAAAGCTGCAATTCAAAACAATTCGAAACATGATTTAGCAACTTTTGATTTGAAATTGAGATCCTAGAATGCTGTGTTTCTCGGAATATGAAGCTGAAGCTGAGCTGAAACTTCATCAGGTTAGTTGTTCAGTATCCTTCATTAGATTTTGAACACTTTTTGTTGCTTCAAACGAACAAAATGCACTAATTACAAATGATGGACTATAGCTTTAAAGAGAATGTACGATATTTGCTTTTGCTGCAATTTTCAGAAATAATTCGATTTGGATGATTAGTTTATTATAGCAAATATTGTAAAACTGACTTGCTTCACGTTTTGAGTTCAGAGATACTGGAAAATTTAAGAAAATCAACTATGTTTTAAAACTTTTTGTAGTCTGGTTTCCTGACCCCATGTAAGATGAAACGGAGCAATTTATAGACTTTGGGGAATTGTAAGGTCAGAGAATCAGTCTAGTTGGCTTGCACCCCTTCACAGGTGTGTAATCAATGGCAAAGAAATTGCGGAATAACTCAATATGAAAATTTAGGGGCACTTTAAAAAAAAAAGGTCAGTGTTCTCCAACGCTGGTCGGTCAACCAGCGTTGGAAAAATATAAGTTTTCTTGAAAATGTTAGCACACCAGGAGCCACGATTTACAGGATGCTTTGGACTGTCAGTCCCTAGCAATCCAGTAAGATATTTTGTGATAATTTCATCATTTCGTTTTTTTGATGTTTGCAAATGTTGTATCGTCCCTTTAAAGGCAATGTACATGTACATAGCATCACCAAGATATGAGACAAGAAATTATTTTATTCCCCGGTGTTTCCACATGCTATTATATCCTAGGTGGAATAGTATAGATATTTGTTGTATTCTTGAATGCATGTACCGGTATATAGCTACAGGTAGCTGAGATGAAGCTGTAATTGCCAAAAACATTTTTTTTGTTTTTTGGTCTAACGTTCTTTTATAGCAGTAATTTTAGCCCCCCCCCCCCCAAAAGTACTTGGTCTCTGGTCAGCGCACGCGTCGATTTTAATCATGTGCGTCAACCTTTTTTTTCCCTTCAAATTAACACGGAAGCTACAACAGTGCCCTCTATTGCCGCACCTCCTAAAATTTTTGTACCACAGAGCACCAAGGAATTGGGAAATTGCACCAAGGCAAAGGATTAAGGGCACCAAGGCAAATTATGGAGGACACCAATGTATAAGAGGACACAAAAAGCAAAATAGTACCCACCTTGTCTGTACAATTCAAGCTTGAAAAAAAAAAAGGCAAATAAAAAAATAAATAACCGCGTCGCCGCATCAATTCCAGAACTTCGGGCTGACCAGCTAGAGACTGATTTTTATTTTCTTTTGGCCTTATCACTATATTTCTTCACAAAATATGCTTTTAATGAGATTGTTTTTCCCTCAAAACTTTGGTATGTTTTGCTTTCACAGAAGTGTGTCTGCAGAGTTTTTCTTTTACTCTCAAAAACTGAACATTATGAACTAATGAGTCATAATCACACAAACTTTTTAACTTGCTTTTCATGTCCATACAGAGTGTCCGTCATCCACCGATCATCCTTGTGAGAATGGTGTGTGTGTGCCCACCTCAACTATGTGTGATGGTTTTAATGACTGCGGAGATGGTCGGTTTGGATCAGATGAACAGAATGGAGAATGTGAACTTAGTGAGTGTCTCTTTCATGTCTTTCGTACTTGAGAAAGGGCAAGTTGTCTAAATTAACCCTAACCGAACTCAAGCCGTCAAAGTTCAACAGCAGGTTTTGTTTTAATCTGTTGGGATAGGTACAGTACCCCTAAACTGCTGGTCTTTTACTCTGGGGTTGGCATATACCTGCAGAAACTAAGTCTTACAGTGTGTGTGTACAATTTCCCATGTGCAGTGGCGTAGCCACCGGGGGGGCGTGGGGGGGCGACCGCCCCCCCACGACACCTTGTCGCCCCCCCAGTCGCCCCCCCCCCCCCCCCCCCCCCCCACTGAGATTTTGAGTTTCTAAAAAAATTATCATTGATCTACACGACGCCATGAGCCCTATTATGTACTACAATGTATCTTTTGCTTAGAAAATATTGGTTAAAGTGGTCAGAAATTGCCTCAGATAGCACCACAGAGCATTTAGAATCCAAAATTTTTTGGGGCCCTTAAGCGGACCCCGAACCCTATGCCTATAGCTCAGAATTCTGCTAGCTGATTCAATGACTCCAACCTCGAAAACAATGTTCACAAAATTTTCTTATGCCTTTAGCTGAGAAAACCTCAAAAATTATGTTTGAATTATTATCTTTTGTGCTAAGAAATTATTGGTTAAAGTGGTAAGAAATTGCCTCAGATCACACCACAGAGCATCGAAAATCCAATTTTTTCGGGGCCCTTAAGCGGGCCCCGAACCCCACGCCAATAGCTCAGAATACCGATAGCTGATTCAATGTCTCCAACCTCAAAAACGATGTTCAAATAATTATCATTTGCCAAGAAAATATTAGTTAAAGCATGGAGGAAAGTCGTAAGAAATTGCTTCAAATCACACCACAGAACATCTAGAATCCAATTTTTTCGGGGCCCTTAAGCGGGCCCCGAACCCCACGCCGTAAGGGCTTCGCGCTTGCATCAGTTATGATCAAGGTATGTTCCCCCCCCCCCCACTTTTGAGAAGCGATTGACGCCCCTGCTTGACACCCCCCCATGAAATGTTCCAGCCCCCCCAGCGCCCCCCCACTGAAAAATTCCTGGCTACGCCACTGCCCATGTGGGTGTTGGAATTTGCCAGAATGGGTTTGGTTTCTAGTAAATTAGGCTGGGGAGTTAGGGTTAAGCTACGTATAATGTAGGAAAGGCTTGGGCAATTTTACAACAGAATTAATTGCAATCAATTAGGAACACCTCCATATGATCGTACACAAAAAAATATGCAAAAAAAAAAAGTCCCTAGCTACCTACCCTATTTTCAAATGGCATGTATTCAGAAGCAGAAATATATTTTTGGGGGGCCATAGGCCACAGAAGAACTGAACTGTTGACATGTTTGAAGTCAAAACCTCCTTCTTTTTTTTGGTCTTCAAAGATATTACGAACTTCTCTTACACCTAGATCAAGCATGTAGATCTGCAGAACAGTTGCTTTATGGAGCCTGCGTTCAGCAATCACAGTGGATAAATGCAAGAGAAGCTGTCAGGCAAGTTGTGAAGGGGCAAGAAAATACTGTCTTCAAATTCACGGCTCCGTCCAGCGCAACAGAATTAACACGTCTTCACACGGTGAGTATTTGTGCTCCTCATCACTGATAGTTTATGGGAGGTTGGGGGATATAGGGTTGAGCCAATATGCCATCACAGGTTTCTCATTGGTCATCAGAAAACCCTCATCTGTATGCCTGCATACTGATTGGCAAAACCCAATACATGTCATACGGTACAAATTATGTTAGATTTAGCCTTTACTTCAGGCATGTCACATGGTAAGATCCATTTAAATATCTTACATGTTACCTTAACCCTTTCGCTACGGAATTTAATTTACCTTTTTTGTCCCAACTGGACGTAATTAATCGCTGGAAATTCCGCCGAGCGTCGATGTGGGCGCCGCCATCTTTAAATGTATCTCCGTAAACAAACTGCTCACAATAACCTGCAGCGCACCCCGGCCAGACGGAGAGCAACTTGCAGCGGCTCAAACTAGGGTCAGAGGTTATACGATATAAATTATGTAGATATGGCCCACGTCATGGGGGATACCCTGTTTATTCACAGCGACGCAACCGAACAATTTGTGTGTGCCGCTGTTAGCGGCTCGCTGTAGCGAAAGAGTTAAAGAGCCCTTTGGGCTTCGATTTGAGACAAATAAAAGAAATGAAATGAAATGAGGAATAGGTAACCAGTCTGGATTATATGTGACAGCCAGTCAGTGAGATAAGTAACCAGTCTAATTTATCGGTGTCATTCAGTGAGTTAAAAGGGTACATGTACTAGGTCCTGAAATTCCCTGAAAATTTCATGTTTTGGATTCTTTACTTAAATCCAATTTCAAACACCAGTGAAAAGAAACCAACATAATAATGTCTTACCGTTCCCGGGAAAAGATGAAAAAAAAGTTGGTTGTTTACATCGGACACAGCGGAGTACAAATACTTTTATCCTGTCGTTCTCAGTCAATGTACGAGATACACGTTGTGTGTCAATACAGCACCATGCTTGTGAACAGCAGGGCCCAATCACCAATGTGGAAAATGTGGTTTCTTACCCGTCTGCAAAAGAAGAACACTTTACGGATGAAATCACAACTAGCACCCAAACAGCTCGACTTTTTGGAGTCGCAAAAATTGACCCCGAAAGACGTTCTCGCATGCATAATACAGGAATAACACAAAAAATTCCAAGTTTTGAAAGGATAGTTGTGTGGATGTTTCTATCGTACTTTTAAATGGTCTTTCTGATTAACATTTCATTCAAGGCGCGTTTTGTAGCCCAATTGGGCGTTTTCCAGGACGCAGTGTCCCTTTAACCGACCCAACCTGACTCGAAAATCGCAAAAACCAAAACCGACCCGACCTGACAGAAATGATGGACAAACCTACCCGACTCGACCCGAAGTTGGTTTCAGTTTCGGATTGGATTTCAGTAATTCCAACATTTTGACGGTAATTTTGTTTTTAGGTCCGCATCAATGTGACCGACATTATTGATCTAGAACGGAAGGAAATACCGTCACCCACCGTCTTTCTCAATATTTCATCCTCGTCCTATTCTACAACAGCGAGAGCCCAGGTATGTACAAGGAATTGTATCCTAGCAAATGTGATTAGTACCGTAGGATGCAACTGAAAGAAACTTCCAACCCAAGGAAAATACTTTCCCATCTGTTTTTACTAAAGGGCTGTATTAACACAATTTTGTTGCTGTTTTGTACCCATACAGTGTAGGTTCATGTAATATACAGCATATTAAAACATTTAAAAAACAAAACTACATGTACTCAAAATCATGGAAGACCTTATTGGCTGTATTTATGAATTAGGGTCTCAAGTGTCCTGTAAAATCCTGGCATGTATTTTGGGAAAGAATGTTGCATCCGGACGCCAATTCGGTGATTTTGTAAAAAGTCTGTGGAGTGTCAAGAAAATTTTGCAAGTATTTCCTAACCAAATTGGAAATGTTTCTCAGTCCCAGATTCATGTTTTATCATCATTTTTGCAATGGATGACCTTCATTGAGATGATACGAAGAAAAAAAGCAGCGTCAGGTTGCAACATTCTTTCTGTGTTTTGTGTGAATGCTAATTAATTAGGGTGAGAGCGAAGAGTTGATTGAAAACATTTGTAATATTTTGTTCCATAATGTTACATCAGGTTTCAGGACAACTTGGCACCGGTCTCTTGGAGATTGAGATACGCCTGGCGTTGCCTGTCCAACCCAACGAAGAGATCCTAGTCTCCATGGAATTTGACGACAATATTTTGGCGGGCAGACCCCCCTTCCCTGCAGAGAGCACTAACATAACCAGTGTTTCGGTCAGGTATGCCACCTTCAAGCCTGGATGTGACAACAGCGACTGTCTGGATGCGTTTGTCGCTTGGAAGGCTGTTGTCCAGTCAGCTACCAGCGGACCGGGACCGAGGGTGTGTGTCATTCCTGAAAGTGCTGCGTTCATACAGAGCATCTACGATTCTTGCTTGGGTATGTTGGTGTCCAAAAACGTTACCTTATGTTTAGAGGCAAGTTTTGTCAGTCATCTTTACATGCTTTGACACAGGATGTTTACTGTTCCCCCCATTGTGCATGACTAGAATTTTAAGGTGGAACAATTACATATAATTATACGAACGTCCTTTTTTGTCGTGCTCAAAAACACTATTCAAGTTTAAGCTGATGTTGATTACAACATTTTTACTGTGCTTTAGATGTTGTATTGCCCAAAACCACCATGCCATATTTCTTCAAACAGAGAAGGCATTGCATTATCGAAGTCAAGATGCTTTGTCAGAATGGGAATAACAGAGCATATACAGGGTGGAATTGGAGTCCGGGAGATGTCAATTCAATATTGAGTTTGGTATGTCACCGTATTTTTAGTGTCATGCGCGGGCTTGCATGACAAATTTCACAAGCTTACTCGGGTGGGACTCGAACCCACCACCTGCTTTCTAATGCATAACTAGACTAGTGCATAAGTTAGCACCCGAAAGAAAAACCCAGAAACTGTTCATTTGTACTGGTTTGTTCTTACAGACCTGCCAGAGTTTGAATTTGTCAGTCCGAGTGTGTCAGCACCAGTAGAATCTCAGGTGATTCTTAAGTGCATCGGGCGGGGTGTTGTTCCACCGCTGGTTGAGTGGTATGAAGATGGCAATGCGGTGGCATCTGGATATGGTGCTGCAGCTTTTGAAGTGTCTGTTGGAGAAACGCGAAGGTTAGTCTATGACAGTTTTTTTCTGTTAGATGGTTAGATAGTTACATGTAAATGTTTGTGTAGCCAAAAGAACATTGGGGTTACAAATTGTGAGAGAATTTCTCAAGATTTAAGACTGCTTTGATCTAGGGTGTATCCCACTCGTTTCAACATAGCTAGACCCTGCCAACCCCAA
This sequence comes from Patiria miniata, assembly GCF_015706575.1. Lineage (NCBI taxonomy): Eukaryota > Metazoa > Echinodermata > Asteroidea > Valvatida > Asterinidae > Patiria > Patiria miniata. The sequence continues at coordinate 15,259,308 of NW_024037063.1, forward strand.
GTGAAACCAAAATGTGATTGGAAAACTGTTGTAAAAGTGGTGGCACCTTATGTATGCTGAAAGTGTCACACGACTAGATTGCAGTAGTAAAGTATAGCCCTTTAACCGTGCATGATGAAAAAACTTAGTAAAAATCGCAAGAATAATGATATGCTAATGAGAATACAAGTCACCAAAATCAGTCTTGTCCACATGTTGTTGTTTTTTAAATTGGAATTTTTGTAGTTCACAAACGTTTGAAACCTTGCCAACAAAATGTTTTGACCTGGTAACTTCGATTGAGGCTGTCGGATTATTAACGTCAGTTTTGCTGTAGGCTTACATGTACATGTAAGTTCATTATGGCATAACATTACATAACAATCAAACGTCACGGTTGTTACCCTTTCCAATGTTAAAATGGGCTTAATTGTTTGTGCAGTCTTTTCAAATGGTTGTGCTCAGTCAAGCGGATGGAAGGTATACCTCACTGGACAAACATAGCTCGGAGACCAAATATGCAATTGCAACAATTTTTTTTTTCACTTACGCTTAATGGCTAGTACTTTAATGGCTGCTGATAAAAAGTTTAAAATAATTGTTTACCCTAACCGCCCTGAATCTTTCAAAATCCTCTTTTCCCAAATTGGAGGATTGAGGTTACAAGGCAAAAGTGTGTTACTGATTTTGTAGGATACACTTTGTCAAGGTTTTGGGCCGGACCTTGTGTTGTTTTTGCTCAGCCATGCACAAATATGGGCCAGGATTATGCTTGAAATCCTCCGTACTGCTCCAGGATGTCACTGGCCAAGCCTCAACATATTGACAGTCACTGCCGCAGGATTTTGCAGGATTCAGGCAGTGGTCACCCCTGCACGGACCGTGTTCAAGAAGTAATGGAGGAATTTGCAGGATTGAGGCTATACGCTATTTTTCCATGATGCCAATTGGACGATTTTGCAGGATTGAGGCTACATCCTAGCAAAAAGGCCTAGGAAATTAGGCTTAAAAATAGGTGAAAATTGCTGTCAAAAGTGAATTTCCTTTACTTTGAACCACCCTGTAGAAATCTCACAATGTTAATGGGTGAATTCCCTAACAGTAACTCCCCTCCATGACTCCCCTTTGCCATTTCAGTTTCCAGTGTGTCCTTGACAACAGTATCTGGTATGGAGAGACTGTGACCGTGTCGGTATGGAGTAAGTACTGTATTAAACTCCTGCCGTTATTTATGTATTTTATTTTTTTGCTGGACGTGGCTGGGGATTTTGTTACAGTTTGTGATCAGTCTTTTGGGACTGAGAAACATTTCCAGTTTTGTTAAAAAATGCTTTAAGAATGCACGGGGGGGGGGGGGGGGGGGGGGGGGGGGGGGGGGGGGGGGGGGGGTGGTAACGTTCACACACCCCTGGATCGCCCACTGCATACTATACCAGTAGGCATTCACTCTGGGACTAGCGAAAATAATATCATGTGTAATTTAAAATCAATAAAGTAAACAATTTGACATATCTTTCAGGTGAGGAATGCCAGAGCCTCGATCAGGATGTCCAAGACGTATTCCAGCTTAGCAATCCCTGTTTCAACGATCAGATGCTGACGTTGCTTAACGATGGCCAGTCCCGAGAAGTTAGCTTTAGTTATTTTACAACGGAGCCTATAGTGGCATACAGACTCTTTGTACCTGTACTGGCCTTTGTGGGTTACGTTGAACCTGATTACGGCAGTGATGCGCCAAACTCCGGCCAGACACCTGTTTTGCTGCCAGTTCGGCTGACCATGACACTACTTAATCTCTCGCGAAAGCGTAGAGACGTTAACAGTGACGAGATATATACCAGAGAGTACAGGAACCTTTATGTACCGGTGTTAGCATCTGAGAAAGTAAGGTTTGTCTTGGACCCGCCGGTTTCCATCAGTGCCTCCAGAACACTTTTCGTCAGCGTGACGGTTTTAGAGGGCCAGGGTGGGTTTGTTGAGAGACCACCTGTTGGACCAGCTCAATTGGCTGCGTTGAGTTGCACACAGAGCAACGACTCTACCTGCGACAACTTACTGGATGACTGGTCTCAGAAACAGCAGAATCTCGAAGCAGCGGGATGCAGAACTGAGCGGAGTCTAGAGTTGATGGCGTATCAGATTTGCCAAGGGGCATCCGCAGCTGGTGAGTACAGCATGTATGGCCATAGACTTGAGGACAAGTCGTTAGACAGTTTTGTCTCTCGGAAAACTGGCACTAATGTTTACAATTGTCCTAGCCTCGACATGTCTAACGACTTGACCAATGTGTATTTGGATGGTTATTCATTTATGCGCCCAGCAAAACTGATATGCATTACGTTTTTATAGGGAGGGCCAATCGACAGCCAACCTGTGTTGTTGGGGGAAGCATCCATTATTTCAGTGGGATATATTTCACTTGCTAGATCAATACACACTTTTTTCTTTATTTAGGTTTGCAACGACTTTCAATAAAATGTTACACTCAATTGTAGATTAGAAAATCAAATGTCAAAATCTTGTTTTTCAAATAAGAGCATGATATGCATGGATGCCAAACGACCCAGGAATTAGCTTTTGATCCTACAAGCTACATGTATCAAGCTCCAGGCTATACATTACACGCATTCACGTGTACAGACACGTGAACCGTACCGAGCGCGACACGTATCACATAACTGCCAGGTGTGAATATTTGTATCCTACTGATTCAATCAGAGTGCTCCGTCCAATTTTGATAGCGATTCTCATACGTTGTGCATAAAGCTGAGAACAAATCACGTTGCTAATTGGAATTGAAGCACATGCATCTTGAAGTCCAGGATGTGGCGGCGCGTGCGTGGTGGGTGAATTACACATCCAAGTCCTGACTTGATTTTCACAGCATGGCCGAGAGCGAGTCACATGTTACTTTCCAATTTTGCTATCATTCTGTGCACGGCCAAAAGTACTATACCCGTAGCAACCAAAGTACTATACCATATATACCATTAGCAACCAAAGTACTATTTCCACGGCGCGGTACTTGTGTGCAAATGGATGCTGGTGTGCGCGTAGCGCGTATTGTTCCAACGAGAGCGCGCCGCAGACTTGGGTTCAAACATTTCGTGAAGGGGTAGTATGGAAGAGAGAAATACATTTTCCACCAATTTTGTATTGCAGTTGAAGTTTATTTCAACTGTGTTCAGATTTAAATAATTTAAAATGTTAAAATCAAGCAGAATCTGTGGGTGAATTGTCATAAAACAAATATTGAATGCTTTATCTCGTGGTGAAGTAAAACTAGCCTCCCTCGGTGATCCATAGAGCATTCTATTTTCCCTGGGCTTCGCCTCGGGAAAATAGAATGTCCATGGATCACCTCGGGAGGCTAGTTTCACTACACCACTCGAAGTATTCAATATTTGTATACTATGATATTAAAGTAAATAAATTAATCCATTGCATATATCTCACTCACAAGCCTTCAGTTACACATACATTTATATTAGTTTTACAATGTGCAAATAGCACACGATACTACATACTTCATGCCCTTCCCTTTAAAACAAGTATAATAATTTAGCCCTCTTGGAAACCCCCCCCCCAAAAAAAAATCTTACTAACACAATCAAGTAGGATACATTGTACATGTATGCCATAATAATTCGGCAACTTAGCATTTGTAATGTTTGCAAAGGTAGTGCATTAGTACATGTAGTTTTTTGTTTCTTTGTTTCATTTTCTGCTTGCTACAGAGCCAGTGGTAATTACTCATCCAAAGTCTGTAGACGTCACATTGTTGCGAGTCATCGACAGTCCACCAGTAGGAACGGCCGTTATGACCTGTTACATAGAGAACGCCGTGGAATACGAATGGTACAAGGTTGCCCCCGTTCCGGCTCGGAAACTCGTCAAGAGTGGGAGCACGCTTTCCTTCACGATTGGACAGTCTAATCCTGGTGACCAAGGCTCATACGTGTGTGTCGGGAAAGGCGGTGCCCCGTACAACAGCACGGTAGAAACTCGGCCTGCTACTCTCACTGTTGATGGTATGTACATGTATGTACATGTATGTGTAGTAAACATCGACAACCACAAAAATCAGAATAGCATCAGATTGTTAGGCCAAACAAATTAATAGTTCTGCTTCCGGTAACCCTACCTACCCTATTTTGACAGCCCCTGCCCTAATTTTGTTTGGGAAAAATGAGGGGGAAAAAATCAGAAAACCATCCATTACTACTTTTTACCGTTAACAACATGAAGACATCTCCATATGGTCGTACACAAAAAAATACCCCCAAAAAAACCCTCTACCTACCTATTCTATTTTGAAATACCATGTAATCGGAGCAGAACTCTATCGATCAAGATTTCAAGTCGCATGTTTTCACAGTGTTAGAATGTGTCAAACCCTTACATCAAGACTGCAGCTAACAGAAATGTTTCTGTACAACACTGTTCAATAAAATCTTTGTACTAAACTTCAAGAGATCAGTAAATGTCTGAGAGCTACTTTAGCTAAAATGTCTTTGTCACTGTACGCTTATGTGACTGAGCAGTGATGTACGACATACAATATCCTGAAGAGTTCTGTCTCAAGCCAGGTTCTCATAGTGCAAAAGCGAATGCTAAATGTTGAAATCATGGCAAGTATTCGGGCTGCGAATTTGCAAGAGCTACAATTCAACTTGAGTGAATTTCTAACGCCTGGTTCGTACATGTATAGTGCGAAAGCAAATGAAAAATTTCGATGACGCAACAAGAATTCGGGACACGATTTTGCAAGAGTGGAAAACCTTACATTTCACCTTGAGTGAATATCGCTGCCAATATTTTGGTGACGTCAGCAGGCTTCACATGAAGTATGGACTGGCCTTTACTGTTCAGGCCAATAATGAACATTTCTGTTTCATTCCAAAGGTTTTTCAGTGTTCAAAGTGACTGCCAGGTTCGTGGGTTTGACGTACACAGGAAATCTGAGTGATTCAAACAGCCAGGAATACATGAGCCTTAGTGGGGATGTCCGAAATCGGGTAAGAACAAAAACCCAATACAAATGTCAAATTTGTCAATTATATAACACTTGGACCCACATTCACGGCGCTGCTTAGCAGTTAGCAGAAAAGTTGTGCTGAGCATAGAAGAAAAATTTGTTAACCTTAAGCACTACACTGTATTTCAAGGCATGGATGTGCTAACGGTCGCACATGCACAGAGATTTCTATTGTTACGTCACTAAGTTAAGCTAATTTTCCAAGCAGTTATTAGCATGCCTTTTGCTGTGCTTATGCTTACGGTCTCCATGAAATAGACGGAGGCTCTGGTAGCAGAAAATCACTTGCTTAGCAGCGCCGTGAAATTTACTTAAAGCCCGAGTCCATCATTTGCAGCTATCCAAAAAAGTAACTGGCGTAATTATTGTTGAAAAACATACTGGTTGAAAGATAGTAAGGGGACTAAACTCCCTGTGAAATTATCCTTTCTGGCAAGCTCTCATTTGAAGAAATCAACGAAAGAAGGCATTTCCAACGGTGCGTCTTAAGAAGCACCGTAGGAAAATTTAAATTAGTAGTTCGTTTTGTTATTCGGCGCAGCGCGCACAAGCATTGGAACGACGCACAGGCGCGCGCGGTTGCTATAATTCGTCGGATCAGTGCGCGACATCGCGTAAAGCTGCAATTCAAAACAATTCGAAACATGATTTAGCAACTTTTGATTTGAAATTGAGATCCTAGAATGCTGTTTTTCTCGGAATATAAAGCTGAAGCTGAGCTGAAACTTCATCAAGTAAGTTGTTCAGTATCCTTCATTAGATTTTGAACACTTTTGTTGCTTCAAACGAACAAAATGCACTAATTACAAATGATGGACTATAGCTTTAACCTACTCCATGTGCTCTGACCAAAGCCTGAATGAACGCATGACGTGCATACGCATTGAGGCATTGGATATAGGTGCATATTATGCACATGTTATTTCCCAGCCTTCAATGGGCTCCGTGCGCCAACAAAAGAGGGCGCTTTTGAGAGCTCCGTGGACGGGACGCGCGATCAGGCTATTGCGTAAGCAAATCAACAGAGGGCGCCCATTATACACTTATGTCCGTGGTGCTGAGCACAAATATGCGTAAGACGGTTGCGGGCACCAACTCAGGCAAATTGAAGACATCATGAACGTGCATGCATGCAGTGCAAACGTCCCTCATGTGCGTGTGTTTATGCTGTTGTATGGAGCTATAAACATGATAAATGCTGGACAGAGCAAATTTCTCACTGGCGACCGATTGTTTGCGTAGATTAAGAGGTAGTTTGGGTAAAAATACAACTTACTCGCTTCGTTTTTATTTAATTTGTTTCCAAACAAAACCCACCCATCATTTTTATGTCCATTTGCCAAATTCTACCCGTCATGTTTTATTGTCCATTTCGCAAAGTGCTCGTCCAAAATCACAAACTGCCCGTCCAAAAGACTGGAGGACGGGTCGCAGAATTTAGAGACGAGACGCTGAATTTAGGTGCATTGATATTTGCTCAAACATGGCGCTGTTTATGAATAGTGATATTTCTCTGTGTCTCTTCAGTTCGCCATACTGACCGATTCTGTCCCAGCAAGTGGGTATGGCTTCGACATTGTCGGCTTCAGTCCTGGTAGCGTCATCGCTGATGTCATCGTATACGTCGGTCAGCCTTTCAGCCCTGGCATGCTGGACAGTGAACTAGCAGAGGAAATTGCAACAGCTCTCAATACTCCTCTGCCAGAGTCACTAGAAGTTGAAGTCGTTGAAGTCGTGAGCTTAGGTAGGAAGGGGAAAAAAAAGAAAAAGTGATAGGATGATTTTTCACTTTCATCTTTATTCTGCTTCAAATTCTAAACCTTTTAGAATCTTGCTCTGTCTGCGTGCCAAAAGTCAGTCTCGCTGTTATATAATTGGACACATTTTGAGAATACAATAAAACAAAAATGTGAAGTTTACATACTGTTTTTGTTTTTGTACAGTTTCATATCTAAGCAAGTTTGTCTCTTTTAAATGGATATATCACATTTTGGATATATATGGTAACTTCTTAAAGCTATAGTCCATCATTTGTAATTAGTGCATTTTGTTCGTTTGAAGCAACAAAAGTGTTCAAAATCCAATGAAGGATACTGAGCAACTAACCTGATGAAGTTTCAGCTAAGCTTCAGCTGTACATTCCGAGAAAAACAGCATTCTAAGATCTCAATTTCAAATCAAAAGTTACTGAATCATGTTTTGAATTGTTTTGAATTGCAGCTATACGCGACGTCGCGCACTGATCCGACGAATTACAACAACCGCGCGCGCGTGTGCGTCGTTCCAATACTTGTGCGCGCTGCGCTGAATAACAAAACGAACTACTAATTTAAATTTTCCTACGGTGCTTCTTAAGAATCACCGTTGGAAATGCCTTCTTTCGTTAATTACTTCAAAATGACAGCTTCCCAGAAAGAATCATTTCACAGGGAGTTTAGTTCCCTTACTATCTTTCAACCAAGTTTGTTTTTCAACAATAATTACGCCAGTTACTTTTCGGATGGCTGCAAATGATGGCCTATAGCTTTAACAGCTACATGTATGTACGTACAAGAGAGGAGGAATGTAGAACGGAGTGCTGTATATAAGCAGTGATAGTAATAATGAAATCTATATATATAAGAGAGAAGTTTACTCGCCCCCGAGACGATGTTTGCTCCTGAAAGGATCCGAGACCGCGGGCTCCTGCGGCGCCAAAATCGCTCCACGTCCGTGGAAAAATGCGGAGGGTGTCTTCCGCCGGGTCGGACGCATCGGGTCGTCCTAATTTTCCCGTACGGACCGGCGATCCGTTTCGTCGATTTTTCGTGACTGAATTTTGCACAGGAATTTGCCGTCGTGTGCGCTTTCACGTTGACTGCCTGGCCGCCCCCCGTGCTGGCTTTTCTGCGTGTCTAGACTGTGCGAGGTCAGCGAGGTCAACATAGGAGTTTCGTTTACGTGTTCTACTCGGCCCTTCTGCAAAAGCGTTCACCAAACGTTAGTATGTGGTGACCTTGGTAAAATATTTTTTCTCCATGGTGCGTGGCCACCAAGTGTCCCTATTCTTTCATATGCTTCGCTTGCCGCCCCTGCGCCGAGTGCAACGAATACTCAGAAGGACTACACATTAAGTATGCCTTGCCGCGGTCTGACCAATCGAAAGTCTACACTGCGTAGTATTTCCGGGCTATGCAAAACTGTCGATGGCAACGCGTACTGCAGCCTGCTCCACACCCTGGAAACGAGGTTGGGTCTACGGTGCTCGCTATTTGAAGCGCAAGCATGTGACGTGATAGAGTGCTGTTGCTTCCATAATGTGTTTACAGCTCCATGCTTCCACCACCAAGGCTTAGCGTTGTGAGTTCGCTGCCCGCAGTGTCGTGTTATAATTTCGGGGGCCTGTTTTGGGTCAACGAAGGATCGCCGCGGTCTCGGATCCTTTCAGAAGCAAACATTTCTAGGAGTAGGAGGCCGAGTAAAACTTGCTCTTATATATAGATGGTTGAACCAACTTGAATAAAAGTTGAATCGCAGACGGTCTCGCAAATTGTAAGAAGTTCAAGTTTACGTTTGTTGAAGAGTCCAATGCTGTAACTTAATTATGACCTTCCTCCATGATTCAGACCGTTTGTAATTTTTTGGTAACACTCAACATTTTTATTTTAAATGACACCTTCACGTTTTATTGCATTATCATTTATTGTCAAACTGTACAACCAGCCTTCGACTGTGTACTACAGAAACCTTCTCACTACGTTTTCCAAATGCGACTGCCTCACAAAAAGCCAATTTAACAGACCAACGGCAACATTTACGACAGTTGCCATGGTACATAATTATCATGTGCGTAAATCGACGGGGGACAGGGGACCCCCCCCCCCCCCCACACACACACACATTTTGAGGGGGGACATTGTTTGGTCTCCCCCCCCCCCCCCCACACACACACTTTTTCTTCCCCGAGTAAAAATACTGTAGCCTACAATAATGATTCTATTGCTCAGAATACATGTAGCTGATTCAATTACTCAAAACTCAAAACTTTCACAGATGATCTTTTGCTCAAATTGGTTTTAGTGATCAGAAACTGCCTCAGATCACACCACAGAAATTGCTATTCTTTAACTGCATGTCTCCCCAACTATATCCCCCATTTACATTTAACTCCCCACATTTTCATCCCCAACACTACGCCCTACCCGATCTATGATCGGGTAAACCAGCTTGTCCCTTAATGAACTCAAAATTCCTAACATTGTGGACTCGCAAGTAAATTATCCAAGCAACGTGACAAATGTACACAGAAAATCCACCCTTGCCAAAATGTGTACGAGATCCTTAAATGCTAGTTCGATGCTTCTGAAAATGTTGCCAAGATGGTGTTAAACTGTTTATTTTATTTTAGGTTCAACTTCTTTTTTTTTACTGCAGTCACCTGTTTTGGTGAGGAAGTTGACGGTCTGAGGTTCCCCCAGGCTAAAGTTGGACAGACTGTCCACTCAGTGGAACGTTGCCCAGAGATAACAGCCAAGGGTAAGGTTTTAAAGTTAAAAAAGTATCTTAATTTTCAAATTATAGGTTTTGCCCTTCACCGACGTTTAAACACAGTACACTCAGTGTGTTACCTCCCCAGTGAAAGTTGGAAAAAAAATCACTCGGGTGGGACTCGAACCCACGACCTCCTGCTTTCTAGTACAGATGTCTTACCACTCGACCACCAAGCTAAGGGATCGTTTGGCTGGTTCGAATCTGATGTACATAGCAGCAGGTACCGCATAAACTATTCTTTTGCGTCGGGGTGATATAAATCAAATTATAGATTTTGCCCTTCACCGACGTTTAAACACTGTGTACTCAGTGTGATTTTTTCCAACTTTCACTCGGGAGGTAACACACTGAGTATACAGTGTTGAAATGTCGGTGAAGGGCAAAACCTATATTTTGATTTAAATCACCCCGAGGCAAAATTTCATCTTATACGTAATATCTTATTCTTGGCACAATTTTAAGAAAACTTTACAGTCGTGTTCATCCTGTGTCAAATCACAAACCATAACATGTTGAGTCACAAGCCCAACCCAAGTCAAACCAAGAATGAAATTTGAAAAAAAGGAATGTCTTTTGTTACTGGTCGTTGAAATAGCCTGTCACTTTTGATTTAATACTTGTGATGACGGGATAATAACTCTATTCTAACTTCCCGCTCAAGAGATACCAATTGCAAACCCGACCCGAAACGGACTCAACCCGACTCGAAACCGACTTCAGGTCGGGTCGGTTTTTCCATCATTTCAGTCGGGTCGGGTCATTTTTACGTTTGCGTTTTTCGGGTTGGGTCAGGTCGGGTCGGTTAAGCCATTTAGAAAAAACCCGAAATTAACCAAAATAAACTGAAAAAAAAAACCAAAACAGTTTCAAAATTCACACGGTGAAATATTTATTGCCGAGTCAAGGTGCCCGGTACGCCCAAATGTGGTTTTCGGTCTATGAACATGCATGGTCTATAACATGTAGGCCAGCCAGTAGGTCACGTTGTGAGTACTGTACGGTATGAGTCAGTTACTGAGCTGCAGCAGAGAAGAGGCCAAATTGATGGTCACTGATGAAAATTTATAATTTTCTCGGTTAAAAAAAAAACGCCTAAGTTTGCATTCTAGCAATAATGCCCGTAGTTATGGTTAGAGTAATGTATTTAATGCAGTTTGCATAGTCATGATGTTTACAATGACATGATATTTATGTGCAATTCTGGTGGTTTTTTTTGTGTGTAGCCGGTATGCCACGGGGTACCAGGGATTGTGCCGGTAACATACTGTCTGAAGCAATATGGCTAGGCCCTGTTCTACTGGATTGCTTGGATGGTGAAAATGCCAATGCTCTACTTGAGGAATTGTCCCAAGTAAGTACCAACATTTTGATTGTGTTTAAAGGGAATATACATCATTTGCTTTTGCTGTAATTTTCAGAAATGGATGGAATTGGGGGGTTGGAAATATATAGCAAATATAGTTACACTGACTTTTTGAGGTATTGGGTTCAAAAATGCTATAAAAACCAAGAAAAACAATCATTTTCCTGTAGTCTGGTTCCCTGACTCCATTTAAGAAGAAACAGAGCAGTTTACATACATTGGGGAATTGTAAGGTCAGGGAACCAGTCTAGCTGGCTTGTACCCTTTCATAGGTGTGTAATCGATTGCAAACAAGTGCGATGGTCAACTGGGGCCAGTATTTGAAAAAAGCCATCGGCCGATCAGCGTTGGAAATTGATACAAAAATACCACTTTTCTTGAATATGACAGTATACCAGGTGCCATGATTTTACAGGATGCTTTACACTGTCATTCACTAACAGTCCAGCAAGGTATTTCAAAATGATTTGGAAGTTTTATTCTTTGATGTTTGCAAATGTTGTATTTTCCCTTTAACTTGATCGGAGTGTGATACAAGCGTAGTGGGACTTTGCCCAGTTTGAACCCTGGCAGGGCCAACATGTGGTCTGGGTTTTTGCAGTCCCTACCTGATTTTGTCAGTGCGCTACACTAACCTTAACAAAATGTTGTATTTACTTCCATGTCTACTACCCAGGGAGCTTAAAAGAATTAGAAGATTTTTGTATGCCTTTGAATGATAAGTCAAATGATAATGAACTTGGTTGGAGCTTCAGTGGTAAGGGATAAAATAATCCCTTAAAACTGGGGGGGGGGGAGGATTTGAAGAAAAGTTAAACAAAACATTTGTTTTGGTCCAAACTTGATGTTGAGTAAAAGAAGCTTTAAAATAAATACAATGTAATACTAATTGGTTTATCTCTGCATGTGTAGATAGGTAGTTTATGCGATACGGACAGTGCTAGGCTAAGTCTTGGATTCTGCCTCAACCAAAATATAATGTAGATTTCACAAGTTCTGGTTCTGGTGTGTAGTCTCATATAACCAGGGGTGTGAGTGGAGTCCAAAAAAAATAGCTGAAAATAGCTGAACCTGTAAATAACCGAACCTGCAAGCGCAAAGCGCGAAGCCCTTACGGCGTGGGGTCCGGGGCCCGCCCAAGGGCCCCGAAAATATTTTGAAATGTAGATGCTCTGTGGTGCATTTTAAAGCCTCCTCGCATGCCTGCATGGGCCAACTATTGGTCGAAAATGTTTTGCAATTTATGCATGTTTTTAAGTTAACTTTTCCTTCATGTTGGCTTGAAGCTGCCTAAATGGCCATGAAAACTGGGAAATTCGACCACGTTTTCCATATTTTAACTCCTTACTGCAGATGATACACATCGTCATCGCGTGTCCCGGCTTCTGATCGAGTCGCCTAATTTCTGCTGATTAACCATGTGTTCCATCCAAATCCATTTCCACGGATTCGTAACCTGAGGATCGGCTTGTCAATGTCCATATCAAACTCCGAACCTCTTTGGATAATAACACATTTGTGTTGCACTGACATCTTGCGGAATTAATAATGTCAAAATACGTTCGAAACATTTGAAACGACACACGAACGTACGTATCAGCATGCAGCGGAATACGCAGCAGGATGCGTGCATGCAATGAAATGCACACATGAACTTTGCCCTGCATGATGCCCTCTACCGTCGCGGCACGGCGACAATTTACTAGTCTTATTTCAAGGCTTTATATTTGCAACAAGACGATGTTTACAGCGAGTTATTGTGGAGATCATCGCGTGTCACTACATGCATAGACACAGGAACGGCCGCAAAGAGTCCCAACGCGCTTCATGGCGCATGTGTGAATATTCATATTTATCTGCAGCCAATCACAGCGCAATGACTGTTGGTTCCCCGGATGCTGTTTACACGTTGTGTACACACGCGGCTTCGAGCTGAAAAATGCACGCACATGGCATCGTATAGTACACACGTACATGTACAGTACGTACGTATGTACAATGTACATGTACATTGAATACTTGCTTGCACGCACCCCAGAGCTATGTGTATGTTGTAGAGAGCGGATGGCGTGCGTTCGGTGGCGGCGGAAAATAAAATAAACGGAAATAAAATCAATGCTTACGCGCGGGGGAAAAAAGCGGGGGGAAATCTGGACCATCGGAAGAAAAAAAGCGGAAAACAAAATGTGGCACGCTGAACAAAAAAGCGGAAATCCGCTAAATAGCGGAGATTTCACACCCCTGTATAACATTGGTTCACGTTCAATTGCTCATGCAGGTTAACGTAACGAGTGAGAATGTTCCAGAGATTGCTGATCAGACAGTCGTACTGACGTCTAATCACTCACAGATCGATGCCTCAGGAATCATGGCTACTGCCGATATCCTGGAGAAGATTGTAAATGTTGGCACCCCATCTACTGAGGTAAGAAGCCATTTTTTGCCCAATTTGTTTTTAGAAAAAATATTGACTTAAAACGTGAAAGGCTTTGATGTTCAAAACAGAAGCGGCTGCGTTGAAAGATCTAACTGTTGTTTGAGTATCGTTTGGGAGGACTAAAAAATTAAGTTGATGGAAATTTAATGCATTACAATGACTTCAAGGTATATAGCTAGGATCATTTGCATTTATCCCCAAAGTAGCCGACCAAATTATTATCAAAATTCTTACTTGGATTAATATCATACTTGTACTGAACACCATGTGAAAATATTCCATTTGGCTTGCTGTCATTTCGAAGAAATTAAAAAAAGTAGGTGATTTTCAACAATCAGTCAATTGTCTGAATTTTGGAAATAAAGAAGTGCCATTGAATAAACTGTTTCATGATCACAAAATTGTATGTTTTTTTTTACTGTTTTCTCAAAAAGTGTAATATCCACTGAGCTGAAACTTCCCCAGGTTAGGTTTTGAACATTCTTTGGATTTTGAGTGGTGTTATTGCCAACGAACAAAATGCATGAACAGCAAATCACCCGTGTGCCTTTTAACCAAAATCTGTTTCGGATTCTCTCCTTTTGGTTTAGCCGAATGCTACAATGCTATTCTGAATGTGTATTAGTTTTTAAGTCAGTATTTCGATTTGTATTTGAATTTAGGTCGCTCTTGATGTTGTGAGGGTCGTCAACAACATTCTTCAAGTCGATGACGAGACGTACGAGGATCTTGGCGAGGACCCTTCCCCCTCTCGCATCATTCTGGCCCTAGAGGGCTACATCACGGAGCTCCAGACCAGCAACGCCACAGGCAATCTGACCGCAGTGCACAGCGATATCGCTGTCGTGGCGATCGTCGTACCCCAGGACTCCCTCCAGATCGGTCTAGGGTTTGCTGCCGTGCCCCAGGGCTCCGGTCAGGAGGGGGATTCCCCCTTGACTGAGGATGATGTCATGGTGTACTTTGAGCCAGAGAGAATCCCTATCCCAGACGTCAAAGCCTCCATCACGCTGCCCCCAGAGATTCTGGACTTTGTCTCCCCAGGTATGCCCGACACAGTATTGTTGTACTTGTGCTTGTACTCAATTTTTGTTCTCATACTCATTCTCGTGATAGTATGAGTACGAGTATGACAATGCATGACACAAATGAAGAAGTCTCATGCAGTAGACTCTTGTTAAAGGGAATATACATCATTTGCTTTTGCTGTAATTTTCAGAAATGGATGGAATTGGGGGGTTGGAAATATATAGCAAATATAGTTACACTGACTTTTTTGAGGTTTTGGGTTCGAAAATGCTATAAAAACCAAGAAAAACCATCATTTTCCTGTAGTCTGGTTCCCTGACTCCATATAAGAAGAAACAGAGCAGTTTACATACATTGGTGAATTGTAAGGTCAGGGAACCAGTTCTAGCTGGCTTTTACCCGTTCATAGGTGTGTAATGGATTGCAAACAAGTGCGATGGTCAATTGGAGCCAGTATTTGAAAAAAAACCCAGTTTTTTCCAACGCTGGTCGGCCGACCAGCGTTGGAAATTGATACTAAAATACCGCTTTTCTTGAAAATGACAGTATACCAGGTGCCATGATTTTACAGGATGCTTTACACTGTCATTCACTAACAGTCCAGCAAGGTATTCCAAATTGATTTGATCGTTTTATTTTTGGATGTTTGCAAATGTTGTATTTTCCCTTTAACTCAAATTTGGATATAACTTGACTCTCCGTTTATCTCGGAGTAACACTCCATTCCCATCAAGAGAATAGGATATTATGATCATGAGTACCCCTTCAAAATGCCCCCAGCGGTACCTCCGTTTATCTTTTGTTCGGCCACTCCATAGAAAACGCTGCCAAAACAGTCACAAAGGAGCGTAAACAGATCCAAATCTTTTTCAAGAGTCATTGTTACTACCCAACACAATTGTTCTTTTCACTTGGGGATGCAGCGTGCACGCTGCATTGTGATCGGAATCCGTAACCGCGACAAATCCTAGCTTTTGTGTTGGCCGGATCGCTACCACTGGCCCATTCATAATAGCAGCTAGTGCGCCCTCTATCGATTAAGAGTGTGTCCACGAGAGGACCATGCAGACCGTGACAAGGTGGGGGTCGGCGGATTTGGTTAAAATTTGGGGGGTAGGTGGGTCATAGGTAGCCTTGAGGTTGTACAAAATATTTGGCCAATCTGACCTTCGTAGCAAAAAAAAGAGCCAAAAATGTGTTTTTATTAGTGAAAAATGGTGATTTTTATGATTTTGGGGTACAAAAGTTTAAACGCTTGCTGCTCAACAGGGGAAAGCAGCAGAGAAATGAAATTTGCATGGTCTTGAGGTTGTATCCTGACCTAAACCAGGAACTCAAAATTTAGGAAAAAAATTGCTCTTAGGAGGCAACGGCACTAAGGGTACCCCCAAAGTTGAGTCATAGAAATAGCGATCTTTAAGTCGCCGTAGCGTCATTAGTGCAGGTCTTTGAACAATGACACTCAGGTGAAAGAGAGTTCTTATCATGGTCTTTAAGTATCAAGAATAAAAAAATTGTCAGCAGTTTTTAGTATGAAATGGCAGGAGCCTGTATTACCCCAATTTTCGGTAGTAAAGGGACGGGGGAGGGGCATACAGTGCCCCCTCCCTTTTCTGTATTTTCAAAAGTCGACAACCAATTTTCATGAAATTTGCCACCAAGTATTATTTTTCCAATTTGTAAATAATGACGTCAAAAATGTTTTTAAAAATCTTTCATAGAGGGCGTTTTTTTGGGCACCTTTTTGGTCAAAAAAATGTATTTTTCACATAATTTTTGACTTTTTTGCTTGAATGTTATGAAAATTGGCAAACGTGTATATTTTTTCATGATCAATAAAATTAAAACCTATTTTAATACTGGAGACGCCATTGGGGGCGCTATAATCCCTTAATTAATCCCATTTTTAGGGGGGGGTCATCTTAAATCAATATGGCCGCCACCTTTCAGAGTCCAGGATGGAATGTATACCCTGCCCGATTTGTGGCAGAGGGAGTCCCCACATATGTTCCTATACTCGACACACACTTGTCTTTTTGTTAACAGAAGTATCCCCCAATAATCATCTAAAAAAATCCTGAGATTACCAGAACACAATGAAGACACAATGGGGGTGGGGTGGGGGGGTACACCCTGCCACATATCGTGCACCAAATGTGGGAATGATGGGGCTTGGATGACAATTCTGTTATTTTTTGGCTTGTTAATGTAACCCGGAAAATTAATAAACTTGGAAAATAATAAATTGAATGAGAACAACGCTAAATGTTGGGGTACTCGCTGTCAAAAATGAGATAGACCTAGATGGGGTAGGAACAAATAGAGAGGAATTTGAATAAATAGAAACAATGACAAACACATTTTTAGAATGACAACAAAAAAAGGATGATTTATTTTACCAACCAAAATTTGAAGAAAACCATTCAAAAAAACCAATAATCAAAAAGGATCCAAATTAACTTTTTCCCAAACCTTAAACCTGTTATCCACACAACCAAATAAGTAAAATGGTAGTACTACAGTCGACTTTTGTTATAAAGAGCACTTTTATAAAGACGTCCTACTTCTGCTTATAAAGAGCAAATTCTGAGGTCTCAAATCTCTAGTTCTCTTTGTGTTTCTTTGTTTCGCTGTCCTTTTAAAGCAACATTTCTGTTTAAAGAGGTAGTTTGGGCGGTCTCACCGACCTTGCTGTAACGAGAGTCAACTGTACAAAACTAAATTGAACTTTAAACTTAAATGGAAGTTGAAAGAAGAAAACTGAACTAACACAGTATCAAAATAGAATGACACATGGAACAACCTAACGATCAAACTCGAAAAAACAATTGAATATAAATCAAGAAAATCGTTTTCCTTCTTAAATTAACATTAAAAAACAAGAACAGTCACTGTCTTCCAATAACAAGCCATGATAACCCTTTGTTTAAACACAAAATACTTAAAGGCAGAGAACATGGAACCACTAATGCAAAAATGTTGGTAAAAAAGGATGCAATAAAAAAAATGAAAACGGGTACTACTATCAAAATCTTGACTACTTTGTGATGATTCAGCAGTTGTTTCACCGATTGTAATCTTCAATTCTTCATGAGCCCATCTTCTTGACCTGGTGCTAAACAATGAAGAACTAAACCAAAGGCTTCCTTTGCCTTCCTTCTATAATAACGGATGGTGCTATCAGATGCTTCTTCTAATGACAGACGAAGCTGCCCATCAACAGCAGACATTCCACCCTGAGTAAGGAAAGTGTTCAGGGATTGCAGCTCCACATTCTTTGGTCGGGGGGTTGGAGCCCAAGAAGAGTCAAGTGCACATCCTTTGTAATATCTCCATCAGTTGATGATGACTCAGATGTATGCTAGAAATAATCATGAGGAAAATAAAAACAGTGAGATGCGTGCTACATATAGCAGGGTTGAAATACAAATGTATGTACTCAAAGAAGAGTACTTACAATTCATCTGTGATAAATGAGATGCAATATGTCAAGGTCCATTCTTAGTTCACTCCCATTACCTCATGAACTGAAGTGCATTCTGTGTCGGTGGGTTGGAGAGATGGTACACCAGCCGGCGATGTGAAATCACTAATTGTACACTGCTGCTCTTCTTGTTCCTTAGAGAGCACATCGCTAGGTGGTAATTGTTCCGCTGTCTGGTGCGTAACTGCTTGTTTGTGCTTAGATATACAACCTCTACAGATACCTGAAAGTCATATGAACAGTGAGAATTACCAAGTGTAAAGGCCGCAGCAGGCTTAATATTTTTAAACTTAAAAGATATAAAGCGGGGCGTATGTAGCCAACAATATTGAGCAATAGATCCCTTGAACAAAACCAATGTCATAAATTCCCCCCCCCCCCAAAAAAAAAAAAAAATCTTCTTTTATTATTTTAGATTGACTGTATTTATTTACAATTATTACTTTTTCATTTTCTGATGTGGCTTGCGCTGGAGGATTTGTATAAAAGGGAAAACAAATCTGAAATTGATCTTGTAAATGGTCAAAACAAGAATGTAAGTGCAAAATAAATATTTGTTTTATGCCCCAAACTGCGCATGTTCAGTGCAGCTCCAACTTTCTTTATATAAAAAAAATCAAAATATCCACCATGTGTGTCCACTGCCGAAAACCATGTGTGTGGTCCAGAGCTGTGACAACCAGTATTAATTTTTCACACAATAATACATGTCACTGGTCCCAAGTCAACTGCATGATAAGGGATTTAATTGATATAACCTTCCCAGAAACAAAATCAGTTGATCAGAAATGGACCATGACCATGATTGATTCATTTCAGAAATGTGTGTTTGTTTTATTTCTGTCTTCTTACCTGTTCCAACTGTGATCAGGATACCCCATCGATCAAACATCTCACGGCTAGTTGCTTTATTCCCAACACGGAATGGTTTGCCTTTCACTTTATGGAGTAGATGACAACATTTCCTTGATGATGTCCAACTCAACCCTAACTTGTATCTATGCGCTGGACATATTGTCTTATCAGTGTATGCATCGACGTCGAACAAACCACATCGCAGGAGGATCAGTTTCCATGCACTCGACATTCACATCATATGCAGCGACTTTCCACTTCTGCAAATGGCTCCGTATGTTTTTTGTGCATCGATTAAGTTGCACTGTATTTAGTTCGCGCGGATAAGACGGATTTACACCACATTTGATGGCTTTGCAATACTCAAAATTACTAAAATCACATTGCTGCCGCACAGACAGCATGTCCATGACAGCCATTTTGACGGTGATGTTATGCGAGGGCGCCCTCTTTCGATACCGTGCGCTAACTGGGTGGGCGGCAACAGGACGTTCCCCTCCTACCGGATCAGTGCGCACCACCAAAGGTAGCCCACTCACCCACCCAACCAATAGGTGAAGTCTGCAAAATGTAGATTTTGTTACGCTCTTACAACAATTCCAGCAAAATGTCAATTCAGGGGAACCAAATGCACTCGGAACTGTCTAGGGGGCTATGTAGGTTTGGTCTTGAAAAATAGGAATTTTTCAACTTTGTTGACCGTGAGCAAACAAAAACCGGAAGAGCTGACAGTTTTTTTATTTTTTATTATTGTAGTCGGATATCTGAACTATATTTCATCCAAGTTTGTTGACTCTCAGCCCTGCATTAATTAAGTTATGGTTTACCACGTAAATGACTTCATTTCGTAATAGAGCTGATACGTGTTTGTCTTACGCCTATATCTCCGCAGTGAATGATTGCATATTAAAGATTTATATTTCATCGTTTAGAGGAGATTAAATCCTTTCTTTTGATATGTAGGTCGACAGTAAACGATTTAGTTTAAGGGAATACACGAGGCTATAACTTTATACCAGAAACAACACAAATTTACTCCCCGGAAGTCACCTTTTTTTGCTCAAAATTGTCGGTGCCCCGTACTCGGCCACCGTGTGATTATTTATCGAGCTACTCCACCGAGTGGTATCGTCTCAGGTGGGGATCAAATGGCCAAGATTTGAACTTAATTCGCCGACCCCCCACCTTGTCGATTTTTCAAGATTTTGCATGGTCTTCTCATAAACGCACACTTAAATACATGTCGGACCAGCCATGCGACCGCGCACATTCGGAAAATTCCGAGCATGGTTTTCCGATAGACAAACGACACAAAAGAAAGGTTTGCTACAGGCAGTTACATAAGTGGTTTATTGTTAGGTTTATCTATAAAGCAGACACTTTTATCAGAGTAAATTGATGATTTTTGACTAAAAAAATAAATAAAGACATGTTACATTAGAATGAAAAAAAATGGAAAGTGTGACAAAGAACGTGTCCATTTTATAGCCTGGCATAGCGAGTTACGGTGAAAGCCATTCATGTCATGTTTGTGTAGATGACATGACTGTAGCAAAATCAGGAATCTTGCTTAACCCTCGGAGTCGAGTGACCAAAAAAATCACACCGTGAAACCACATGGAGAATGTTATCACCACTCTGTTTCTAGGTCAAGAACCCCCTCATGCACAAGATATAGGCAGGTCACATGGCCTTTGTGTGGGCCAGGATTGTTTACGACCTCTCTGAGCTCTGGGCGGCACGAGGGGTTGACACAGAGAGATCGGCGGCACAAAGGGGTTGGCCTTTAAGATATCCAATTACTGCACAAAGGCATTAGGCGCCTCTTGGGGCTGCTGTCTTTCAACACTCCTTACTCTGCAGTGGTTAGGGTTTGGCCAATGGGAGTCTACAGGCTTGGGGTATATAGTAGGGGTGAGGATTACATGGAAGCTTGGCCTTATTGGCCCATTGAAAAAAAAAGGTTATGACCATATTTGGAAAATGTGGAGAATTTTATCACCACGTGGCCACACCGAGGGAACTCCGGATACCTGAAATTGGGTATCCATTCCCTTGAGATTTGAATTAAAGAGAGTTTGCTGTAATTAAAAATTCTTCCAAGGGTGTGAGGTCTCAGCTTTAAAGCTGATTTCAGCTCTTTTTTTTGTATTTCAGCTCTTTTTTTCAGTTTCTTTCCCCTTACTTGCTGTGTACAAAAGTATAGGAGATTTCCAAAGTTCATCTTTTTGGCACCTTTTTTCCAGGTGTTTTCAGCTCTTTTTATGAGTGGTCACTCACACCCCTGTTCTTCACACAGAAGCATTCTTGTAAACCCATTTCTACCCGTGCCTTTTGTCAAGAATGAGCACGGCCTGTGTGCAACAGACTGAATTAAACAATCATACTTTTTTTTTTTAATTTCTGTAGGTGATACTGTCCCCATCAGTTTTTTCTTCTACCGGAGCAGTAAGCTCTATCGTTCACCCAAACTGCGTGCCGCGGCCAGGCCCGTGGACAATTTTAGCCGTGCTGTAGGTAGTTACATCATTGCTGCTACCGTGGAGGGAGTCAGGGTGCAGGACCTGCCCATGGAGGCACCAGTCTCCAGCGCATTCCTTCCTGTTAATGTAAGAAATGAAACTATTATGCCTGTTTAACAATTGATCTCTGTGTTCTTAAAGTAGGGTTTAATCTGTAATAAAGTGAAACAGTCTTCTAGACTTGGTCATATTATTTAACTTGTTGAATGAAATCAGGGCACGCTATGATGAATTTACAATCTGCGAGTGATAAAAACAGTATCATCGTAGATTTGTTAATCAGGTGATGCAGATTTGTAAAAAACATGAACAACAAACCCAATGTGAAAATTCTTCTAAATATCACATCTTATTGAAACACACCAAGACAATGAAACTGATCAGCAAACGGTAAATAATTTCAAATATGTCCCCTTAATATATCCCCCAATATCTCCCTCATATTGCCTCATTTACATGTATTCCTCGTATATTCCCTAATCCCATTTTCAGGTGGGTGGCCCTGAAGACACAGTTAATGGATCGCAGTGCGTCTTCTGGGATTTCAGCTTAAACGACAACTTTGGTGATTGGTCGACGGAAGGTTGCAGCAAGGTCACCGTGAATAACACGCGGACCGTGTGTCACTGTGATCACCTGACTAGCTTCGCCGTGATCGTGGTAAGCAAAAGAAAAATGCACTAAGCGATGTGTTTTAGTAAATGGGGCGTGATTGATTATTGTTATGATCTAAAAAATCTGTCTTTCAATATTGGAATTTGCATCGGGTGATGTAAATCAATATTATGTTTTGTCCTTCACCGACGTAAAAACACTGTATACACTGTGTGTTACTTCCCGAGTGAAAGGTGGAAAAAAAATCACTTGGGTGGGACTCGAACCCACGACCTCCTGCTTTCTAGTGCAGACGTCTTACCACTCGACCATTGAGCTTGCGGGATCGTTTGGCTGGTTCAAATCTGATGTTTGCTGGTTCGAATCTGAATTGAATCTGTCTTTGCAAAAAACGTTCGGTTGAAGGTGTTTATACTGCAGTCGTTGGTTGAGGATGCCCGTATCTATGATAACCAAGACGTTTTTGTTTCTTCTCAGGATATCTATGGCAACCAAGATAACATTGTTCTGAGCATCATCAGTAAGATCGGCTGTGCAGTCTCGCTAGTGGCTCTGGTTATTACCATCATCACGTATGTCGCTCTCAAGTAAGTCAATTGGCTCATGTGAGATTCAAGCAATTTCTCCTCAAAAGGCTTCCTAAAATCTGCATCACTGTATAGACAGTCTTTTATTTGCCCCAGACACGTTTCCTGGGAAAATTTTCATTAGCAACTGCTTGACTCAGAAATACAAATAACTTCCTTTTTGGGAAGATTGCGGGGAAGTAGTTCAAAATTTTGCAACTTATACCCAAAAACTTGTCCGGAGATTGTCGCGATACAAATTGAGACAGGCCCATAGCCTTGCATTCTCATTATCCAATAATGACGTCCTCTCATCATAACCCACTTTTCTCTGAAAGTGTTTGTCTGGATTTTTTTTTCTAATGTTCTCATGAGTAAGAGAATCTGTAGTTGTCTGGAAATTGTTTTGACGATCATCTTTGCAGCACTTCAAAATGGGTTCAGCTCATACATTTTTCAATCTGGCCACAAAAACCCAAAGCTCATTGTAATAGTAATTATTACCATTGATGTTTAAGCAAACGGGCTTTGCGCCACATTCCTTGATAGAGTCAGTATTGCAGTCGAGTCCATTATAAGTCTTCACAAATCCATCACAAATCCATCACGAGTCCGTCACGAGTCCGTCACGAGTCCGTCACAAGTCAAGTCACCAGCCCATCAAATGAACTGTGTCAAGAACAGTCCTCTGTCATCGTTTGTCCACTATTACACAATGTACTTGTTTTTATACTGGAGTTGAGAAAAGACTTGTGAAGCAATTACTTTTGACCAGACTTGTGAGGGACTTGCGATGGACTCTCAGACCACAACACCGGACGGAAGATGTGAGGTTTTCAGTAGCTGCATCATGCGTTCAAATCTCTCGTGACTTTGTGTGGTTCTCAAGAGAACTCCAGAATACCGACAGAGCATACTGTTTGAAATGTCAGGTTACCAAACTGGTTCTTTTCATAACCTCATAAAATCACAAAAGAGATTTTGACTACACGGTGTTACCGCAAAGCTAACTTTCATTGCTGTCCACCCTACAAACCTTCAAGCCTTATTAACACTGGACAGGGTAAAATCTGAATAATGGCGGTGTTCTTCTCTCAAACAGGAAACTTCGCAGCAAGCGTCCACAGCAGATCCTGCTCCATTTCTGCTTTGCCCTGGCTGGTCTGTACCTAGCCTTCTTGGCCGGCATCGAGGCCACCGCATCGGGAGTTGGTTGCATCATCGTGGCCGTCCTAATCCACTACTTCACCTTGGCATCTGTCTCCTGGATGGCAGTGGAAGCCACCAACATGTATCTGCTCTTTGTCAGGGTGCTCAACGCCAATGTATCCAACTTCCTGCTCATCGCCTCCATCCTAGCCTGGGGTAAGGCTCGCAATCGTTGAACTTTGAACTTTAAAATTCTGAATAATAATAAAGCTCAACAAACAAATTTACTGTAGCGGGGTTTCAACCTCCGGATTGCCGTTCTGGTGCTCTAACAACTGAACTATCCAGCCCAATCGTTTTGCCATTCCTCAGTCTGACAATGTCTTTATGGAGTGGCTTTGAACTTTAACTTGAGGTGGATATATTGAACGTTGCCTAAAAAATTTGCTCACCTCAGATTTACAGCCCGAAATGGTTAATACGTCCTAATATTATCTCTTGCAATTAATGTTTTCACAGGATTATTAAAGATATAGTCCATCATTTGTAATTTTTGTGCATTTTGTTCGTTTGAAGCAACAAAAGTGTTCAAAATCTAATGGAGGATACTGAACAGCTAACCTGATGAAGTTTCAGCTCAGCTTCAGCTGTATATTCCGAGAAAAACAGCATTCTAGGATCTCAATTTCAAATCCAAAGTTGCTGAATCATGTTTTGAATTGTTTTGAATTGCAGCTATACGCGATGTCGCGCACTGATCTGATGAATTATAGCAACCGCGCTTGTGTCGTGCAAGTGCTTGCATGCGCTTCGCCGAATAACAAAACGAACTACTAATTTACATTTTCCTACGGTGCCTCTTAAGACGCATCGTTGGAAATGCCTTCTTTCGTTGATTACTTCAACATGACAGCTTGGCAGAAAGAATAATTTCACAGGGAGTTTAGTCCCCTTACTATCTTTCAACCAAGTATGTTTTTCAACAATAATTGCGCCAGTTACTTTTCGGATGGCTGCAAATGATGGACTATAGCTTTAGTCTGTACTTACTACCTTTTCGCATACAGGTCTCCCGCTTGTGGTTGTGATCATTATTCTGGCTGTTGACCACACCAACTACATGACCGCTGACTAGTAAGTTCCACAGTTGGTTTTGTTTCATGAAAAAAACATTTACCCAAAATTGTAGATACAGTACTCAGTTGATTTTTTTTATTTGTAACTTATCCAAAAGTAAAAAGGGGAAAACGAGGTTAAATCAGAGTACGACAACATTGAATCATGTATGTAAATACTAATTATTTTTTTGTGATGAACCACTAAAGTAATGGCAGGATATACAACACTTTCATTTTGGCTTCTCAGTTTACTTATTTCATGACTTTAGTTTTACCCTTGAGTGCAATGAACAGATAAACCAGTTCAAAATGGCACCAACTATAGACACCTAACTAAATAAATCAGCTCAAACATTTAGTTCTGTCCGATTTAGTCCATTTATTTCTTACCCAAATAGTTAATACATGTACTTTGGAAAGTGTTACGGCTTTTGGTACAGCTTTTGTGGCTGTATATACATGTACAATAGGTGTCAATCGGTGGGGTACCGCGGGGGATAAATGTTCAACCCAATTGTTAAAGTGGGGATATCATATCGTTTGTCTTGCCCCCCCCCCCCTTTTTTTCATCCCAAATAAAAGTTGAAGCCTATATTTTTTCTTCTATAGCTCAGAATAGCTGATTCAATGACTACAAACTGAAAATGATGTTTAAATGATGATTTTGTTCTAAAAATAGTGGTTAACGTCTTAAAAAATTAGCTCAGATCGCACCACAGCGCATCTAGAACATGTAGAATCCAAGATTTTTTAGGGGCGCTTAAGCAGGTACGTTCCCCCACTTTTGAGAAGCGATTGACGTCTACGGTCTTGGCATATTCGCTTCTATTTTCACATCTTTAAAACCTTTGCTGGTGATGTGATAATGTATTGATGTTAGCACAGAATTTCCTGTGGAATTGTTTTTGTAATCCTGTTTCATGTGACTTGTTTCTGTAGTTGTTTCCTGCGTCCAGATAACGCCCTCTACTTCGGCCAAATCCTTCCGATTGGCCTGGTACTCATCTACAACTTTGTCGTCTTCACGCTGGTCATGCGCCAGCTGACCTGCGCCCGCAAGAGCATCAAGAGCTCCACGGATCGCACCCAACGCCAGGAAGTGACGCGCCGTCTGCAGAACGCCTTAGCCATCTCGGTCCTGCTAGGCTTGACCTGGGTCTTTGGTCTGCTCTCCCTGGTCCAGACGGCCAACTTTGCCTTCCAGGTCCTGTTCTGCATCTTCAATTCCCTGCAGGGCCTGATGATCTTTCTCCTGTTCTGCGTGCGCCAGCAGGAAATACGCCAGGCGTGGTGGAAGTTCTTGACCTGCCAGTGCCGCAAGGACCGGGCCGCTGATTACTCCAAGGGGACGGGGAGTAAGAGTAGACAGCGTGATTCTCACGGCCAAGGCACCATACCACTCACTCACCAGAGTACCAACAGCACCAACACCAGCTAGATGACTGACAACGAAACGGGGCCTGATTGGCCATTGTGGGACCAGTGAGGGCGCTGTATTAAACAAAATAAATTCTGGGAACAAACAGGGGTGCGTTTTGGCGGTCATAACCAAGAATTGGTTCAGTTGTTTCTTGTCAGTGAATTTCTGCGGGAATTTTAAATGGACGAGAATTACTCACGGTACTGCAATACTCAAACCCCCAAAACCATTAGCCAAAGAGAAACAACCGAACCAATTCTTGGTTATGACCGCCAAAACGCACCCCTGTATGGATAAAATTGTTTATTCACGACTTCACTCTTAACATTGCAAACCATTTTAGAAATGGACGTTTTGATACAGCAGCATGAAAACTGATGTCACTTCACACTTAAAAAATTGCCATTAAATTTGAAAGAAACCACAGTGTTTAGTCTGGTAAAGCTTTGTGGGCACATGTGGTCTAGCGGTGGAGCACAAGATTCATGATCGTGAGGTTGTGGGTTCCAGCCCCGCCGTGGCCATGCGTGTTGTGCCCTTGAGTAAGGCGCTTTACCTCAATTACTCCTCTCAACCCAGGTGTTAAATGGGTACCGGCATTATTCAATGCTGGGAAGGTAACAGACTCGCTGTGGAGGAGGTGTGGCGATCCTCCCACAGCAGCATACGAGTCTGGCCCAATCGCTAATGAAAGAGAGATGGGCACTCCGTTCCTGTGAATACAGGTTCGTCCCCTTTTACCTTAACCTTTTAAAGCTTGGTATTTCCTCTGTTTTCTTTGGTTGCTTCCCAGCTGCATATGCAAACTGTCAGCACAGATTTTTCTTTTTTAGGGTAGTAAGAATTCTACTTCTTTGCTTGTGAGCAGACATGAAATAGTTGAGGTACTGATGTCCACAAATATGAAGTTGGTCGCTTGGTTGCTGTACCCTTCACAAAAACTGGAATTTGTATCGTTGTGGAGTCATTTCTTTGTTCTCGTGTACTAAACAAATTGAGTTTGAAAATATAGTTTCAAAATGCTCCTAGTTTAACCAGAATCAATTTCCTTGGCTGAAATTTGGACTTAATATCCCTTACACAAAATACTTTTGTGCTGGATCAACACACCTTGGAAATTCTAGTTTTTGATAAAAAATCTATATATCTATCCGGGATAACTTTTTGGGGACGTATTCACCTATAGAAAGGGTACTGTGTACCAGATCGTCTATACACCTGCAATACACTCTCAAACTCCATTTTCACAAACAAAACCTTTTTGGGAATTCATTTCAATTTAGTAAATCTGCTTACACTATTTCTAGCATTGAAAGGCCCCCTTCCCAAAAAAAAATCCCAAATATTGTAGCCACTGTTTCAAACAAGTGATGTATGTTTTAGAAGAAGGAATAAGAGTCAAGATTTAGGCTACATCCAAATGACCCGGCTGTGGCTGGAAGTAACACATACTTGCTATGAGAAGTGGCTTAGCGGCATCCGTAGCCAAATAATTTAGATGGGGCTAGAATCAAACGGTCTTTTTGTACAGTTTTTATGTTTTCGCATGTTGAATTGAATATAGCTCGATTTAGTATGCTCATTATTGAAGAGAATTACACATATGTATCACTGTATAATGTTTATTCAACTACTCGATATGTTTTGTAGCATGCAGTGTCTTTCACAAAGAAATATTCATAGCTCACTTATTTTTTACTATAGTACGTAACGCACATATATTTTGTATACACTTATGTTTATATTTACATATTGTTAGCCACTTGGTGAATTTGTTGTATTTGTCTTTTAAAATTGTCAAATTGTATTTTCCTAGATATGATATGTTTATGTTGAAGTTGTTGTATTTTCGTATTCCTTCAGTGTATTTTATTTTGATTAATTGTAGGCCATCATAATGAACTTGGCAATAGGTAAGCACACATTCTGAAAGAGGTGGTGGAATGCTCGAAGACATTTCCGTCATTTTTCGGGTATATGTATGAAATAAAAATATGTGATGAAATAAAAATTACTATTGTGTCTGTCATGAAATGAGTACAAAAGGTACTTTTGAGAGCTGTTTTTCAGGTCCTGTCTCGACCCGAACGTGCAGTTTGTGTAAAAGTCGTCGTTAGGGGCAGCAAACAAAACATAGTAAATCGTGACGTAATAAACAGGACTCCCGATGCAGCGTAGTATAAACGAGTCCTGTTTATTATTATGTCACGATTTACTATGTTTTCTTTGCTGCCCCCAACAAAGACTTTTACACAACAGAACCTGAAAAACAGCTCTCAAATTAATACCTTTTGTACTCATTTCATGACAGACACAATAGTCGTTTTTATTTCATCACACCTTAGGCTACATATACCCGAAAAATGACGGAAATGTCTTCGAGCATTCCACAACCTCTTGAATGCATACCTCAAATTTGTATTGTGGCCTCAGATTATTCCATAAAACAAGTGTTGATGTTGTTTGGTAGTGTTTTAAATGCCCACAGACCTTATTTTTGTAGTGTTTCCGAACTCGGAAAATCGGGGTGCTAGTAGATATTTAATCTTGTATTATGTGCCTTCTTTAAGCAAACTTGAATCCTCAATCCTGATTGGCCGATCCATGGCAACAGCAGCGTGATATCAGGTATACGGTCCATAGGATATGATGAGTGCCAATTCAGCATCGGACGCACATGTAAAAGTACGTCGGAAAAAAATTGTGTACAGCGTGTGCTTTCCATCTGTACTGTGTGGGTCAAGTTTGCTTGAAGTTAATGAATTCATATTTTCCAAGCACGCTCAGGGAACACTGAAGCTGTATTGAGTCTGTGTTTTATAAATCCCAATCAGCCTTTTTAAGTACAAAACCTAATCCCTTTTTCTGTCCGTGCGTGCACTTGTTTGTGTATACATTTGTTTTTTAAATCTTGTATATAATGCATTGTACATGATCGTGCAGGTTTTGTTGCGAATATACTAGTTCATGTAAGTGATAAAAACGAAGAATGCGCTTTCTTAGACTCGGCCTATAAGTGGCATAAAATGACGTGAGCATTAAGTCGTCGTTTTTTTCTCAGAAATGTCTCCAAACCAAAGTCAGAGGAAGATTGCTTTAAATGTGTCTTTCATATGTCAAGATTGTTACTAATGTGGCATTCCATCTGACTTTATTTTATGTATTAGTTTGTTTCTTCGTTAATAGTAGTACATTTGATTATTTTCCAGTCTTTGATATTATTCTTTTCAGTACCGTTAGAAAACCATCTTACTTGCAGGAGGGACATATTTTGATTTACTCAGTTAAAATTTATATTAGGAAAGATAGATTAGGGGGAAATTAAAAGCTAGGTAATTAGACAAACCAGAAATTTGTTTTTTAAACTGTGAGTTCGGTTGTACTTTAAACAAAAATACCAAAAATTGCTGGAATATAATTATTAGAGAATTTTTTTTATCTATTTTTTTTTTTTACTTTTGTAACAATCATGACAGTAGTAAATGATATAGTACTTAATGAATACACTAATATAATAACAAAGTTGCCTTCTTGCACTCGTATTAAGATTTCATCAAGCCAAAAAATGACACTAGGAACAAAAGGCCTGGTTACTGTAGTTGCTTGAATAGCTGTATGGTGTTCCAAAAGTCGTACGTTTGCAATTGAAATCAATTGTATATCTTCAAAAACTGAAATTTAATAAATACGGTTGAAGAACTGGAAAATAGTCTTCCATTATAAATCAGTTTGACATACAGTTGATACAATTTTATAAATGTGAAACGTGTCTTCCTTTTTGTGGCTGGCAGTCAATTCAGTAATAAAAAATACTTCAAGCATTACGTGTACCGGCCCTATGCAAACATGCATTTTGTGCCAAGTTGTCCTTTCAGTCAAAATCAATCCAGTGATTGTTTTTAACGGTTCAGAATTCCCACCCTACATAAAGCATGATTGACTGGCTGTGACTGTTTATGTTCAACTTGATAGAGCTTTGCTTTGACAGTGATTGTATAAAGCCAGCTGTGCCCACAACTTGCCTGCTTTGTCTGTTCATGATCTGTTGACTGTTGTTGATCTGTTTTGCTAAACAATGCAAGGTTAACCCCTTACAATTTGAAATTTTTCATTAACATCTAATTTTGCCCAGTTTTGCTAAAAATGCAAGGTTATATAACCACTAATTTTTCATAAACATCTCATTTTGCCCAATTTTGCTAAAAATGCATTTTTAAGCCCTTAAAAATTGCAGTTTTCCAGAAACATCTCATTTTGCCCTATTTTGCTAAACAATGCAAGGTTAACCCCTTACAATTTGAAATGTTTCATTTTGCCCAATTTTACTAAAAATTCAAGGTTAACCCCTTACAATTTTAGATTTTTCATAAAAATCTGGATTCGCCCAAGTTTGCTAAAAGTGCTAGGTTAACCCCTTATAATCTGCAATTTTCTAGAAACATCTGATGTTGCCCAATTTTGCTAAAAACATGCAAGGTTAACATCTTACAATTTTAAAGTTTTCATAAAAATCTGATTTTGCCCAAGTTTGCTAACAATGCTAGGTTAACCCCTTATAATCTGCAATTTTCCAGAAACATCTGATTTTGCCCAATTTTGCTTAAAAATAAATGCAAGGTTAACCCCTTACAATTTGAAATTTTTCATTTTGCCCAATTTTACTAAAAATTCAAGGTTAACCCCTTACAATTTTAGATTTTTCATAAAAATCTGATTTTGCCCAATTTTGCTAAAAACATGCAAGGTTTACCCCTTACAATTGGAAATTTTTCATACTCCCATCTAATTTTGCCCAATTTTAATCAAAAAGCTTAACCCCTTACAATATTAGATTTTTTATAAAAATCTGATGTTGCCCAATTTTGCTAAAAATGCAAGGTTAACCCCTTACAATTTGAAATCTTTCATAAACATCTCATTTTGCCTAATTTTACTAAAAATACAAGGTTAACCCCTTACAATTTGAGATTTTTCATAAAAATCAGAATTTGCCCAATTTTGCTTAAAATGCAAGGTTAACCCCTTACAATTGAAGATTTTTCCTAAAAATCTGATTTTGCCCAATTGTGCTCAAAATGCAAGGTTAACCCCTTACAATTTGAAATCTTTCATAAACGTCTCATTTTGCCTAATTTTACTAAAAATACAAGGTTAACCCCTTAAAATTGAAGATTTTTCATAAAAATCTGTGCTTAAAATGCAAGGTTAACCCCTTACAATTTGAAATCTTTCATAAACATCTCATTTTGCCTAATTTTTATAAAAATACAAGGTTAACCCCTTACAATTTGAGATTTTTCATAAAAATCTGATTTTGCCCAATTTTGCTTAAAATGCAAGGTTAACCCCTTATAATTGAAGATTTTTCATAAAAATCTGATTTTGCCCAATTTTGCTCAAAATGCAAGGTTAACCCCTTACAATTTGAAATCTTTCATAAACATCTCATTTTGCCTAATTTTACTAAAAATACAAGGGAACCCCTTACAATTTGAGATTTTTCACAAAAATCAGATTTTGCCCAATTTTGCTTAAAATGCAAGGTTAACCCCTTACAATTGGACATTTTTCATAAAAATCTGATTTTGCCCAATTGTGCTCAAAATGCAAGGTTAACCCCTTACAATTTGAAATCTTTCATAAACATCTCATCTTGCCTAATTTTACTAAAAATACAAGGTTAACCCCTTACAATTTGAGATTTTTCATAAAAATCTGATTTTGCCCAAGTTTGCTTAAAATGCAAGGTTAACACCTTACAATTGAAGATTTTTCATAAAAATCTGATTTTGCCCAATTGTGCTCAAAATGCAAGGTTAACCCCTTACAATTTGAGATCTTTCAGAAAAATCTGATTTTGCCCAATTTTGCTTAAAATGCAAGGTTAACCCCTTATAATTGAAGATTTTTCATAAAAATCTGATTTTGCCCAATTGTGCTCAAAATGCAAGGTTAACCCCTTACAATTTGAAATCTTTCATAAACATCTCATTTTGCCTAATTTTACTAAAATTTTTCATTTTGCCCAATTTTACTAAAAATTCAAGGTTAACCCCTTACAATTTTAGATTTTTCATAA
Organism: Patiria miniata; assembly: GCF_015706575.1. Lineage (NCBI taxonomy): Eukaryota > Metazoa > Echinodermata > Asteroidea > Valvatida > Asterinidae > Patiria > Patiria miniata. Next base: position 15,291,492 of record NW_024037063.1, read on the forward strand.
AAATCTGATTTTGCCCAATTGTGCTAAAAATGCAAGGTTAACCCCTTACAATTTGAAATCTTTCATAAACATCTCATTTTGCCTAATAATACTAAAAATACAAGGTTAACCCCTTACAATTTGAGATTTTTCATAAAAATCTGATTTTGCCTAATTTTGCTTAAAATGCAAGGTTAACCCTTTATAATTGAAGATTTTTCATAAAAATCTGATTTTGCCCAATTGTGCTCAAAATGCAAGGTAAACCCCTTACAATTTGAAATCTTTCGTAAACATCTAATTTTGACTAATTTTACTAAAAATACAAGGTTAACCCCTTACAATTTGAGATTTTTCATAAAAATCTGATTTTGCCCAATTTTGCTTAAAATGCAAGGTTAACCCCTTACAATTTGAGATCTTTCATAAAAATCTGATTTTGCCCAATTGTGCTCAAAATGCAAGGTTAACCCCTTACAATTTGAGATCTTTCATAAAAATCTGATTTTGCCCAATTTTGCTTAAAATGCAAGGTTAACCCCTTATAATTGAAGATTTTTCATAAAAATCTGATTTTGCCCAATTGTGCTCAAAATGCAAGGTTAACCCCTTACAATTTGAAATCTTTTATAAACATCTCATTTTGCCTAATTTTACTAAAAATACAAGGTTAACCCCTTACAATTTGAGATCTTTCATAAAAATCTGATTTTGCCCAATTTTGCTTAAAATGCAAGGTTAACCCCTTATAACTGAAGATTTTTCATGAAAATCTAATTTTGCCCAATTGTGCTCAAAATGCAAGGTTAACCCCTTACAATTTGAAATCTTTCATAAACATCTCATTTTGCCTAATTTTACTAAAATTTTTCATTTTGCCCAATTTTACTAAAAATTCAAGGTTAACCCCTTACAATTTTAGATTTTTCATAAAAATCTGATTTTGCCCAATTGTGCTAAAAATGCAAGGTTAACCCCCTTACAATTTGAAATCTTTCATAAACATCTCATCTTGCCTAATTTTACTAAAAATACAAGGTTAACCCCTTACAATTTGAGATTTTTCATAAAAATCTGATTTTGCCTAATTTTGCTTAAAAGGCAAGGTTAACCCTTTATAATTGAAGATTTTTCATAAAAATCTGATTTTGCCCAATTTTGCTCAAAATGCAAGGTTAACCCTTTACAATTTGAAATCTTTCATAAACATCTCATTTTGCCTAATTTTACTAAAAATACAAGGGAACCCCTTACAATTTGAGATTTTTTCATAAAAATCTGATTTTGCCCAATTGTGCTAAAAATGCAAGGTTAACCCCTTACAATTTGAGATCGTTCATAAAAATCTCATTTTGCCTAATTTTACTAAAAATACAAGGTTAACCCCTTACAATTGGAGATTTTTCATAAAAATCTGATTTTGCCCAATTTTGCTTAAATGCAAGGTTAACCCCTTACAATTGGAAATTTTTCATAAAAATCTGATTTTGCCCAATTGTGCTAAAAATGCAAGGTTAACCCCTTACAATTTGAAATCTTTCATAAACATCTCATTTTGCCTAATTTTACTAAAAATAATAGGTTAACCCCTTACAATTTGAGATTTTTCATAAAAATCGGATTTTGCCCAATTTTGCTTAACATGCAAGGTTAACCCCTTACAATTTGAAATCTTTCATAAACATCTCATTTTGCCTAATTTTACTAAAAATACAAGGTTAACCCCTTACAATTGAAGATTTTTCATAAAAATCTGATTTTGCCCAATTTTGCTTAAAATGCAAGGTTAACCCCTTACAATTGAAGATTTTTCCTAAAAATCTGATTTTGCCCAATTGTGCTCAAAATGCAAGGTTAACCCCTTACAATTTGAAATCTTTCATAAACATCTCATTTTGCCTAATTTTACTAAAAATACAAGGTTAACCCCTTACAATTTGAGATTTTTCATAAAAATCAGATTTTGCCCAATTTTGCTTAAAATGCAAGGTTAACCCCTTACAATTGGACATTTTTCATAAAGATCTGATTTTGCCCAATTGTGCTCAAAATGCAAGGTTAACCCCTTACAATTTGAAATCTTTCATAAACATCTCATCTTGCCTAATTTTACTAAAAATACAAGGTTAACCCCTTACAATTTGAGATTTTTCATAAAAATCTGATTTTGCCCAAGTTTGCTTAAAATGCAAGGTTAACCCCTTACAATTGAAGATTTTTCATAAAAATCTGATTTTGCCCAATTGTGCTCAAAATGCAAGGTTAACCCCTTACAATTTGAGATCGTTCATAAAAATCTGATTTTGCCCAATTTTGCTTAAAATGCAAGGTTAACCCCTTATAATTGAAAATTTTTCATAAAAATCTGATTTTGCCCAATTGTGCTCAAAATGCAAGGTTAACCCCTTACAATTTGAGATCTTTCATAAAAATCTGATTTTGCCCAATTTTGCTTAAAATGCAAGGTTAACCCCTTATAATTGAAGATTTTTCATAAAAATCTGATTTTGCCCAATTGTGCTCAAAATGCAAGGTTAACCCCTTACAATTTGAAATCTTTCATAAACATCTCATCTTGCCTAATTTTACTAAAAATACAAGGTTAACCCCTTACAATTTGAGATCTTTCATAAACATCTCATTTTGCCTAATTTTACTAAAAATACAAGGTTAACCCCTTACAATTTGAGATTTTTCATAAAAATCTGATTTTGCCCAATTGTGCTAAAAATGCAAGGTTAACCCCTTACAATTTGAGATCTTTCATAAAAATCTGATTTTGCCTAATTTTGCTTAAAATGCAAGGTTAACCCCTTATAATTGAAGATTTTTCATAAAAATCTGATTTTGCCCAATTGTGCTCAAATGCAAGGTTAACCCCTTACAATTTGAAATCTTTCATAAAAATCTCATTTTGCCTAATTTTACTAAAAATACAAGGTTAACCTCTTACAATTGGAGATTTTTCATAAAAATCTGATTTTGCCCAATTTTGCTTAAATGCAAGGTTAACCCCTTACAATTGGAAATTTTTCATAAAAATCAGATTTTGCCCAATTGGGCTCAAAATGCAAGGTTAACCCCTTACAATTTGAAATCTTTCATAAACATCTCATTTTGCCCAATTTTACTAAAAATACAAGGTTAACCCCTTACAATTTGAGAGTTTTCATAAAAATCTGATTTTGCCCAATTGTGCTAAAAATGCAAGGTTAACCCCTTACAATTTGAAATCTTTCATAAACATCTCATTTTGCCTAATTTTACTAAAAATACAAGGTTAAAGGGAATATACATCATTTGCTTTTGCTGTAATTTTCAGAAATGGATGGAATTGGGGGGTTTGAAATATCAAGCAAATATAGTTACACTAACTTTTTGGAGGTTTTGGGTTCGAAAATGCTATAAAAACCAAGGAAAACGATCATTTTCCTGTAGTCTGGTTCCCTGACTCCATATAAGAAGAAACAGAGCAGTTTACATACATTTGGGAATTGTAAGGTCAGGGAACCAGTCTAGCTGGCTCGTACCCGTTCATAGGTTTGTAATCGATTGCAATCAAGTGCAATGGTCAATTGGGACCAGTATTTGAAAAAAAAGCCAGTTGTTTCCAACGCTGATCGGCCGATCAGCGTTGGAAATTGATACAAAAATACCACTTTTCTTGAAAATGACAGTATACCAGGTGCCATAATTTTACAGGATGCTTTAGACTGTCATTTACCAACATCCTATTAAGGTATTTCGCAAAAACTTGGTAGTTTTATTTTTCGATGTTTGCAAATGTTGTATATTCCCTTTAACCCCTTACAATTTGAGATTTTTCATAAAAATCTGATTTTGCCCAATTGTGCTAAAAATGCAAGGTTAACCCCTTACAATTTGAAATCTTTCATAAACATCTCATTTTGCCTAATTTTACTAAAGGTTAACCCCTTACAATTTGAGATTTTTTATAAAAATCTGATTTTGCCCAATTTTGCTTAACATGCAAGGTTAACCCCTTACAATTTGAAATCTTTCATAAACATCTCATTTTGCCTAATTTAACTAAAAATACAAGGTTAACCCCTTACAATTGAAGATTTTTCATAAAAATCTGATTTTGCCCAATTTTGCTTAAAATGCAAGGTTAACCCCTTACAATTGAAGATTTTTCATAAAAATCTGATTTTGCCCAATTGTGCTAAAAATGCAAGGTTAAACACTTAGGCCTATTTTCTTTGAATCGTATTAAATGTATTCTTCCTTGGCTCTATCACGTCAATCTTCAAACGGGTTGTGTCACATTTTATGGTCAATAATCGGATGAAATTTCAATCCAATGCATTATGTTGTTTCTGAGTTATCGTCTCCACAATGTGTGTCAAAAAGACTAAAGTTCGGAATGAAGTTTTCGTGATTTAACCGCTTACGCCTATTTTCTTTAAATCATATTAAATGTACTCTTCCACGGTTCACGTCAATTTTCAAACGAGTTGTGACAAATGTTATGGTCAATAATCGTTTGCAATTTCAATCCAATGCGATATGTTGTTCTTGAGTTATCGTCTCCACAAAAAGTGTTGTATTTTTGTTTAATGGATAGATTGTGGCCGCGTGCTGACCAGTGGTTGTGTAGGGCGCCCTCTTAACAAAAAAACATAGAGGGTAGCAAAATCTGGCACATACACTGTTGGCCGTAATTTGGTTATCACGGTTCCAGTCGATTTCCACTTTTTTTCTGTCATTACATCACGACTTATTACCGAACAAAGTTTCGTTTCAGAGAACAAATTGTTTAATCGCATTGCAATACAATGCGTTTACCTTGAGTTCCCGTTTTCACAAAAACTGTGTTAACATCTCGAACGGCCAGACGTCGGATCGAGCGCAGTGAGCAGTGTTTGTGAAGCGCGCCCTCTTTTGTAAAAAAATTGTTGCATGACGATAAAATAAGGAGAGGCCTTCATACTGCAATTTCCTTGTATTATATTTGATTCATTTTTTGGCGGTTCCTGTAAATTTTCTAGATTTTCGTGTCAAATATCATGGCAAAATATTAGAGGAAATTTCATTGCAATACAATATGTTTATCTTGAGTTCCCGTTTTCACAATAACTGTGTTTACATCTCGAATGGCCAGTTCTTTATACTGCAATTTCCTTAAATTATATTAGATTCATTCTTTGGCGGTTCCTGTAAATTTTCTAGATTTTCGTGTCAAATATCGTGGCAAAATATTAGAGGAAATTTCATTGGAATACAATGTGTTTATTTTGAGTTCCCATTTTCACAATAACTGTCCAATTTGCTCAATTTTACTCAAAAAGCAAGGTTAACCCCTTCTGCAAGGATTTTTTTTCAGAAACATCTGATTCTGCCCAATTCTGCTAAAATATGCAAGGTTAACCCTTTACAATTTCATAAAAAGCTGAATTTGCCCAATGTTGCTAAAAATGCAAGGTTAACCCCTTAGAATTTTAGATTTTTCATAAAAAAATCTGATTTTTCCAATTTCAATACTAACACATTGTCGTAAAAGTTGGTATCTGAAAATGTCTATGCTAAACCCCCTACACCGGGGGTTTGTGTAGAAAATATCGAGACGTTTTTTTTATTACTCCCCATCACGTTCAATTCACTTCGGCAGCGACCGCAAGCCCAATTTGAAAGAAAAAGTTAAGACCGGATCAAGATACCAACTTTTACGACATCGTTCTGGTCATGTAAAACATACTTTATGAAGTCTCAACCCTTTTATATTGTAAGATTTTTTAATGTTTTGCATTGCTTACTTTTTTCATACATTCGTTTCTTCTTCTGTTGACTGAAGTTCAAGTGAATGGAGCTGAATATGAAATATTTGCCTGGCCTTTATATTATCTCCTTTTATTGTGATTTGAAAATAAAGTCTGCACTGGTGTGAACGTCATTTCTGCAAAATAAATTGATTGGAGAATAATAAATTCCAAACAAATGTTCGTTTCTTATATGGATCAGTACCGAAAGAATTTACTCAAACGCAAGTACACTTTGTGATATGATAATACAGCACTCTTTATTCTTAATAATTGAATATATAGATTATAAAAAAATAAAGTTCAGCAGATATTTTAGAAAGCAATTATGAGCACCAAAAAGATGAAGTTCAACTTTGAATGATGAAGAACACAGTACATCAACTTCAGTATAAGTAATACTAATACAAACCGTGCATGCAATCCTGCTGATTAAAAAACACAAAACTCGAAACATGACGGCACAAACTGACTTGTATTTTCATGACGTACGTAATGAAGTTTTTAAGTCGAACACTTATACTGATACGGAAAAACAGTAATATTTTTGAAAACACTTTTTAATGAACTCTTCAAGAATCTTACAATGGAGCTTGCTTTTTCGTTCAACTACAGGAAAAATGAGGTGGACCCCCCCCCCCCCTTCCCGAATCTCAGATATGTAATGACCAATTTTTATGAAATTCAGTATGCTAGTAGACTTTCATGGCTAGTACCGGTATACATGGTTCATGCAATATTTGAGCTCAATTTGATAAAGCATTATGTAATTATGAACATTCCTATTACACACTTTCCTTTTTATGAAAAGTGCATAATTTTCTTATTTTATGGTAAAATTGTACCCCAGCATCAAAAATTTGACAATTAATTTGCATGATGCTTGGTCGATTTTCTATGAATTTTTGTACAAATATTCGCAAAACAGTCTACAATCAATTAAGGCTCAGTACAAAAATGATATCAATAACCACGTACAGACCTCCCCCCCCCCCCCCAATCAAGCCCTTTTAAAGTCACGGCAACTATTATAAATACAAAGATAATGAGTATAATTACTGATGCACGTTAATTTCAAGCTTTGCAATTTATATTTATAAAAAGACGTCCCCTTTCTGATATTCTTTTCATTTTTCACTCACATTCATTTTCTTTTCACCTCAGAGAAGTTTATTCGACAGATGTCCAAACCCTTTAGACGAAGTTCTAAACCCAGGATATTTACCCTGCATACACATTACACACACCCTGTGATCTTAAAACAACACCACGTTACAACCACTATCCCCATTGCAAAGTAATATTTTGATCATAATTATTTCCACACTATAGGAACATAAGCAACAGGGTCCATTTCCTGGCAATGCCGTAGATCAGCACATGAATTTCAGCTAACACAGCCTCAATCCATTTCCGACGGCAGAAAGCATGCTTACCCAATTTGATAAATGTGCTTAAAATCAACAGTGACATATCACCAAGTGTGCGCAATAATGCACGCTTAAGGTTGGTACAGTTTTCTACTTAGTTAGCACATCTTTTCTGCTTATGCTGATAAGCATGAAATCGGCAACATGCAGTAATCATTCCGCTGGTACACATTGTCATCTACATGTAAAGTCGAGTCTCGTTATAACAAACTCGTTCTGACCTAGCCAAATTGTTTGTTATATCAGAATTTTGTATTAAGAGGAACATCAGTCCCATTCATTGTGCACATAAATGCACAGTCGGGAAGGCTTTTTGTTTGTTAAAACCAGAATTTTGTTTTAACAGTTTGTACTAATGAGATTCGATTGAATATCAACTTTCCATGACTCCTTGTGTAAACCAACAAATGCCATGACATTTCCATGACTTTCCAAGATATACATGTGTGTCCACACACATATTCTGTGCACATGTATACATTCTGTGCACATGTATACATTCTGTGCACATGTATACATTCTGTGCACATGTATACATTCTGTGCACATGTATACATTCTGTGTACATATATCTATCAAATCAGAAATCAAAGAAATAGGGCAAGGGATCACCAGTGCCCTTGGATAGGACAACATTATTTCAACAAAATAATCATAAAAATCTCAAGATAAAAAAATGATCCAGAAGAAGCTAATCTCATCAAGATATATATGGGCTCTGTTCACCTACAAAAGAGGGCGCTTTGTGACCCACATTTGAGAGCCCCATGGACGGGATACACCGCGCGTGCGTACTGATTCGCATGCGTATGACGCGAAGTACGCACAACTAATTTTATTCTAACGTGCACAAAGCCATAGCACCTTTGTATGAAGCCCGGGTAGGGACAGGGTGGAATTTTTTTGGTAATTTGCTAATTTGTTCGCACGAATTACTAATTCGTTCGCACGAATTGCTAATTCATGCGCACAAATTGCTAATTTGTGCGCACGAATTGCTAACTCGTTCGCACGAATTGCTATTTCGCTCCCACGAATTGCTAATTCGTTCCCACGAATTACCAACTCGTTCCCACAAATTAGTAACGCGTTCCCGGATGCACGAGTTTGCAATTTGTTCCCACGAATTAGGAAATCGTGCGAACGAAATAGCAATTCGTGGGAACGAATTAACAATTTGTGCGAACGAAATAGCAATTCGTGCGAACGAAATAGCAATTCGTGCGAACGAAATAGCAATTCGTGCGAACGAAATAGCAATTCGTGCGAACGAAATAGCAATTCGTGCGAACGAAATAGCAATTCGTGCGAACGAATTAGTAATTCGTGCGAACGAATTAGTAATTCGTGGGAACAAATTAGCAAATTACAAAAAAAAAAATTCCACCCTGTCCCTTCCTGGGCTTCATATCTTTGCATAAGCGTCAGGCGTGGTCAGCAATGTGTTTGAATGCCTCGCCCCCGACTCTCCATTTCTTGCCTGTGAGGGGGTACATGTACAACATAACAAAGGCGCAGGTTTCGTGACTACCTCATTAACTTGACCACGGATGAATGAGTAGCTCCGCGAAGTTCGCGAACTGCTTTGCTCTTAGCGTCATTAGTCATTATTGAAGCCTGCCCTAAGAAAGCACATAAGTGTGACATCGTTACGTTTCGGGTCTATTGTTGTTTTGACCTCATAACTTGGGTTAACTTAATCATAATCACAAACTGCATCATAATTCCGCATTAAACTATTCAGTAAAAAGAATCATCGTCGGCCATAAAAAAAACATTCAATTTCAGAATCTATTATTATATATTTAAAAGTATAAATTCAATTTATATACATCTGTGTATTACACACTTTACAAGGTCTTCTAAGCATTATCATGATTATAGAATTTATTTGTAAAAAACTTACTATTATCTATTAAATGTTTTAAGGGCCCATGCAATGTTAGTTTTGAAAGGCGATCCTTGAAAATGCACCTTTGTGTCCCATTTAACGTTACTTTCAATTTTTGTTTAGCCATTTTCAAGAGTATTTTTTATGCCTTTTTGGTTTTAATTCTAATGCAAATTTCCATATTCATAAGCAAAAGCGTGATGTCATTTGAAAGATGGAATGCTCCATTCAACGAGGCGAAGCCGAGTTTAATGGAGCATTCCATCTTTCAACGAATGAAATTTTTTTCTCCATTGTATGAATGGAAAACTTTCATTATTTGTTTTACATAAACATCCAAGTAGATCTTTGTCATTTGATTGGAGGATAAAACTATTTAAGAACAAACAAAATTGTATTATGGCATCCTGCATTTTTTCCAGTTTGTTCAAAGTAAAAAAAAAAAGGTTTAAAAGTCAAAACATTACCAATATGAATGTTAATACTGTAAGTTCTTAAAACAATGCAAATAAATCTGCAAGGCAAGTTCAGTTCGTACATGTAACTGCATCCGCTTCACAGGCAAGTTTTGTACTGATGTATAAAACGCACGGATGTGGTCTAGTGTGAGGATCGTATAGCGCCGCTGCACGTCTATGCGCGGCGCTATATGATCTTTGGTCTAGCGTGCGCGTGCAATAGATCAAAGAAATTCAACGAAAATGCATGGTGAATGGAACCAAAAATGCACGGCTCACGGCCGTGCAATGGTTTGATTAATGAATGCCATGTGACCTTCAATCCTCCAATCAAATGTCAAGGATTTACTTGGGTGTTATATAATACGCTTTGACTTACGCCCTCTTGTGGTATGATCCTCAATTGTCACTCGGGAAATAACGCTCATTCACGACTGTAAACAACTGCAAACTAAACTAAATTTGGTAAATTTGGGGCAGTATTTGAAGAAGAAAAAAAAGCCGTTTTTTTTTCTTGCAATAGTTTGGTCCTAACCACGGTGAGGAAAAGATGGAGATACCTCTTTTCTCGAAAATGACGGCATACTTAGGCGCAATGATTTCTTAGAGAGCTTGATCCTATTATTTACATAATAACAATGAAGTAGGAAATTAATTAATATCTTTTTGAATGTTTTGCAAATGGTGTCCAGTGAACCCTAAAAACACATTTTCATTTTTTTTTACATGTATGCAAGTGAAACTTAACTACATGTCTGTGAAACTTAAGTACATGCACATGCATATCATGAAACTGCTATTAGGATAAAAGTTAGGATAAAATTGATTAAAGTTAATTTCTTTTTGTTCATGCTTACATTTCTTTATATTTTAATGTCTGCTGTAGCTGCAGTTAACGGTAAAAATACTCATTGTTTAGGATTGGAAACCGACGCAACAATTTTTCTCAAAATCGAGAAAATGAAATACTACTTCAACAGAGTTTCTCTTTCTGAATGAAATTTTCTCAAAATCGAGAAAATGAAATACTACTTCAACAGAGTTTCTCTTTCTGAATGAAATTTTTGTCATTTTGGACAAAAACTACATTCTATTTCTTTTCCCTTATAGTTATACCGACAAGTGCCTACGTGCACTTTAAATTCAGGCATCCTCAACAGAACCTGAGATGAACATGTATACATCAGAGATGCCACCAATATATCAATAAAAACCTGAAAAAAAATACCGTACTAAGCCTGAAAAACTACGGTACTAAAAACCCTGAAACTACCCTTACTCCCTTTCAAAAATCTGTTTTCTGGATGTTTCAGACCAAATCCAGCACTTTTAATTTGTCACATTTTTTTGAAAAAAAAACCACCCTGAATTCAGGTTAAAACCTGAAAAGTGGCATCTCTGATACATGTAACCCTGTACCCGATTTGAGTTACTATTTGTCTTTTCTTTAATATTATAAATCCAGTCGTTCCTGTCACTATTTATTTCCTGTTACCGGCTTGGACTTTGTAGGGTCGGGTTGTCAAGGTTGCACAAGGCAAGTTTCACTGGTAACTTTGAGGCAACCATCGTTACAATTTACATGTAAACGCACCACTGAAAAGAGCTAAGCACAGTTTTCAAATAGCTCAACGTAAATTGTTCCGAAACTTACACAACGCAAGTGTGCCAGTCTTTTTGAAGATTGCCTGGAACAAGTTGCCTGCCAATTGCCTGATGTGACATGGCCCACTGAAGTCCAGATACCAGACATTTTACGGCCTGGTTTTTGTATATATTTGTTTTTACACTGTTTCCCCTGACATGTTAGCAATTGAGACCAACTCAGACGGGTCGAAATCGTCGATGTTGTCCAGCTTGTGAACTCGGGGTTTGGGGTCGATGTACCGGTCGTCAAACTGACTGTCATAGTCTGCAGAACAACACAGATCGCCAACGCTACCCTCAGTCCACTCGTAACCGTTCACTTTATGCTGCCCGTCCTTGACTACTTTGTCTGCATAGATTGGGTAGAAAATGTCATTTGCCGAGCACACAAACACAAATTTCTTTTAAAAATAGGCAAAACCAGAAATAATTTGTGGAAAAGTGATAAAAAGGTGTTGTTTTTCTCTTGAGTCAGAAGCCTAAAATAGGGTTCGTCACAAATGAAAAACCGAAGAATTAAAAAGGGATGTCCTGAAAGAAATGCATTTGGTTTTATTAACCCTAACCATCCCTAATCCTCCAAAATCCTTTTTGCAAATTGGAGGAATTTGCAGGATTGAGGTTACATGGCAAAAGTGCAATACTGATTTCGGAGTACGCACTGTGTCAAGGTCTTGGGCCGGACCTTGTGTTGTTTATGCTCAGCCGTGCATAAATTTAGTCCTTAATTTTACTTGAAATCCTCCACACTGCTCCAAGATGTCACTGCCCCTGCCTCGAACATATTGACAGTCATAGCCGGAGGATTGAGGCAGTGGTCACCCCTCCACGGATCATATTCAAGAAATAATGGAGGAATTTGCAGGATTGAGGCTATATGCTATTTTTTCATGAGGCCAATTGTAGAATTGGGGAATTGTAAGGAGAATTTGTAGACTATGGGGAATTGTAAGGTCAGAGAATCAGTTTGGCAGGCTTGTACCCCTTCACAGTTGTCTAATCAATTGCAAAGAAAACGCGGAATAACAAATTATGAAAAATAAGGATCAGTTTTTCAAAAAAAAGCCAGTTTTCTCCAGCGCTGGTCTGCCAACCAGCGTTGGAAAAATACATTTTTTCTTGAAAATGTCAGCACACCACAACTCATGATGTTACAGGATGCTTTAGACTGTCATTCCCCAACAATCCAGTAAGGTATTTTGTGATAATTTCATCATTTCGTTTTTGTGATGTTTGCAAATGTTGTATCTTCCCTTTAATGAGATCTGCACGTGACTGCACTCACCCTCTTCATGGAGCATGTTGTTGGGCAGATTAGACCTGTCGTCAAAATGCGGCGTGACACCACCAGTGAAATCCCCCGTGGAGGCACTCAATCCGGTACCGCGTCGTTTCTTCCGCACCCCCCACACCACCAGTCCAACTAGGAGCAAGATGGCAAACAACACGCTCAAGAAAACTCCGATGGTTGTTGGAATGTCTTTGATGATGGGTCCCGAGTTCGATCTTTCCTCTGCAGAAGTGGAGACAACATACACATTTTTATTTACACTGTGACTGTCCCTTGAAACATGTCCAAGCTTTAACTTCCACGTTTCAATACAATTTAGAGGTTGTACAGAATAACACCATCTACTGTGTAAGGAGCAAATCCCCTTGTGACCAACTTGAGATATGTTCAATAAGGTGCATTCAAAGTTTTGAAAAGTCTAGAACAAAATACAATTCTCTTGTGGACCTGTCGTCAAAATGCGGCGTGGACCAGTGGTTACGTACATGTAGAACGCCATGGTCCAGTGGTTACGGTGTTTGACTCATGAACGAAGGTGCGTGGGTTTGAACCCGGCCAGGCAAGACACTTGGCTTTAATTGCATCTCAAGTACATTTTTTGGAGCACTCGATCGTACTCGTACTCGTACTTGAATGTCAAATGACGGTACTCGTACTCGGGCAGCAAAAGTACTCGTACTGGACATGTCGTAATTGAACTCGATCATCAAAGTACTCATACTCGAATAGTAGTACTCGGGGAAAAAATGGCATGGCTTGACTTGAGTTTGAAATTGTTGATTGGCTTGTGGAGAAATCAAAGTTTACTGATTTTCCTCTGTGCACGTCCGGACAAACATGTTTAACAGCTAGCCGGGCGTAGGTCTGTATATCGGTCTGACTGGGCCTGGGCCAATTACGCACGATGAAGCATTTGCCGTATGGCCGTATTCGGAAATAAAAGTACTCGTACTCGGAAGTAGAGGTACTCGTACTCGGAAGTACAAGTACTCGTACTCGGAGACCTGTACTTGTACTCGGAGGTACAAGTACTCGTACTCAGCAACCTACATGTAAGTACTCGGCAGTACTCGGTTCTCAGCAAAAAGTACTCGACTACAACACTGCCATTTTCTTTCAATATTGGCCCTGAACAAGGCTAAAAAGGGCTACGAGAGCAACTAAAAGAGTAGGTACTCAGGAAAACTTAAGGTAGGTATTGACATTCCTCTTGAAACAAGACAGATCGTAGGTTGGAGGGAAACAAGCACCAGGCAAGGAATTCCAAAGAGATGCAGCACGTGGCAAAAAGCTATTGGAATATCCTTTTGTTCTGCTGGGCAGGTACTCTTACAGTGTGTGGATAAGAACAGGCAGAAAGTTGCGTTTCTCTCACAAACCATACAAAACAAAAGAGGCAAGATTTCATATTTCATGTAGCACAGCTCTACTATAATCTGCTCTTCCCTGAAGAATTGGTGACAAAACAAAATTGAACAGTTTCCCCTACTTTCCCAGCAATGTCTGTAGATCAGCAAATTTTAACCGTGTTGCTAGGCAACACAGCAGCATCTTGAGGGCATGAACTCTATTTCAGTCTGAATAAATTTAATTGCACCTTTTGGAGTTGTCATGGACATTGGTGTGGTAACCACGGGGCTGAGGGCAGTGATGTTGACATCATTTGACGAAACTTGCCAGGTATCTCCGGGGAAAATCTTGACCTGTAAAGGAAACAAAGGAATAAAAGGGATTTAAATTTGTGATGTGTTGAGTCGAAAACAAGGTCAAAAGCTTGAAATGAAGGCCAAAAATATAAACAACAACAACAAAAACAGGTAGCGAGAGAGTTTTTTTTCCTGACAATCTGTGATTGTAAATATTTGGCAGGTTTTCTGTTCAACTTTCAAACAGTAAATGTGATTTTTCTTTTGGATGATATGTGGAAGTATTTTCTTTGAAAGAAGTGCATCTCTCTTAGCAATCACAATTGTGAATAGCACTGAAAAACATTCATTCTGGACAAAGTCCATTTTCAAATGTTTAAAGGAAAGATGATAAAATAAAAAAAACCTGTTTTTGACCAGCTGCCTAGAAGACTATGTTTCAGACAGGAAATATAAAAAACCGGCATGGACAGGGAGCGTTCAACTTACGGGAACGTTGCCAACATCGGGACGGACTGTGTACCAGCAACAATTGGCCAACGCAAACAAAGCCACAAAGACAAATGGTCTTTCTGACTTGATCAATGTTTTCCAAGATGGCCAACTACATAGTGAGCTGTCAGAGCAGAAATTTACTGTTTTCTACATCTAATTTCTCTGATGACTTGACATGGCTGTCAAATCTCGCTTCAAATAGCAATACATTTTCAACGAATTGAAACGCCGCTATCCACACAGTACAAGTAGACGACAGTTTTCCAACATGGCATTTTCGTTTCTCTGTGGGTTGGCACATATATCGCAGTGGTTAGTTAAAGCAGGGTTCGACCTTAACATTTTTGTTCACTAGCCAGCCGGGCTACTGAAACAGACTCTTAACTAGCCTGCGGCCTTTTCACTAGCCTGCATGTGTTGTTCTTTTGTTATGCGCATTTACAGGCATGCGACTGGGAAGTCACAAAAAAAGAGGAAATTCAAATCTTTCCCAGACTTTGTACAGTGTTTTTCTATTTTCAATGACACACATTGGAAGTAAAAGAAGAGGAAATCAGCTGATCCGAGGAAAAGTTGCATGCCTGGCATTTATGTAAAACTTGTCTAGAGCCAGAAAGTTGACCCCTGGTGGCGAACTTCAGGGCCCCTCGAAAAGGAAAGTTAAAGTGTACAAGTCCGAGTTTTTGAAATAGTTTTGGTACATTGATTTCTTGAGAAAATCTCTGTACGAAATTTTATGGAAACTTGAAAAATCGCATGACGTAAAAGAGTAATATCGTGCCAAAAATTGACCTCTCACTTCCGAAAACTTTCGTATTGATTCGTGGAACTCGATCACTCGTTCAAGCATGAAAATTTATGATCTTACAGATGTAACAATTTTTGACTCGCCAGCCGGGCTACTTAAGGAATAGTTTGACTAGCCCGCCGCTGTTTTGACTAGCTAATTTCAAACCCTGGTTAAAGATTAACATTAGTTTGAGTGAAACACACCCTGGCTCTGGCCAATTAGGCATTGAGATGAATGTACATGTATACATGTAAAGAAATCATGCCACTTAATCACTTACCTTCACTTTATAACGGCCGGGCTCGACATCTCGAAACTCATGCATCATCAGTCCAGACTGTGTGACAAAAACATCAAAATCAAAATCAGGTTTTGTCATTTCGTATGACTTTTGTCCTGCGTGATTGTGAGACAAAAATTCACAATTAAACTACTCAGGTGGGACTCAAACCCACGACCTCCTGGAGTGTCATGGCCCAGCAGTTAAGAGAACCGGACTCGTTGCTGGTGTTTCAGAGGCAACAGTGACGTGGGTTCCAGCCCGCCAGTGGACACTTGTGCTCTTAAGCAAGGCACTTAACCATTATTGCTTCATCCTTCGGATTGGATGTAAAGCCGTAGGTCCCGTGTGTTGTACAATGCACGTAAAAGAACCCAGTAAGTAAACACTTATCGCTAAGAGAAGGGGTTTGCCCCGGTGTTTCTGGCCTCCTGTATAAACTCCCACGTGGAGTATTTAGGAGAAGAACCAACCAAGAAACGAGAACCTCCTGCTAACTAGTGCAGATGTCTTTACAACTCGACCATGAGCTGGCCGAGCTTGCGGGCTGGTTTGAATCCGATACGTGTAGCATTGGGTAACGCAACCTTCTTTCGTATGATTTGCTAACCACTATACAATTTAGCGCAGCTGATGTAGCCATGTAACAGTCTCCGGGGTTGTAGCCGAGTCCTTCACAATTCTGCTGCGAGTGAGGATGATTAGCCTCCCAAATTATTATTATTATTATTATCCATCATAAAATTGTGAGATGCTGTACATTAAAGGAATCTGTCAATGGTAGAACAGATCTTATTAGAACATTGGCATGTCAGACCTCCTAGCAAAGTGTTGCTGATGGCAGGGTGCCATGTTTACATTTACCCGGTACCCTAGCGGACTCCCAGGGAATTTTGCCAGGACTCTTCCTGAATCCTCACAACGAGATGGCACTTGGGCAATGACAACCATTTTAAAACCTCACATTTGAAAGTTTCCTCGTACTAAAAAATGCTTGGAAAATCTTTTCAGCACCTTTTATATCATTAGGGTGTGAGTCGTATGCTACTTTAAAGGTTACCATATGTACAAGATTTACTTTTGCTGTAATTCTCAGAAATAAATGGAGTTGGAGGAATAGTACGTTAAAGCAAATATTGTTAGACTGACTTAACATTTTGGGTTCGTGGATGCTGGAAAAACCAAGAAAACCAATCATGTTCTTGTAGTCTGGTTCCCTGACCCCACTTAAGATGAAACAAAGCAATTTATAGATGTTGGGGAATTATAAGGTCAGAGAATCAGTCTAGCTGGCTTGTACCCCTTCACAGGTGTGTAATCATTGCAAAGAAAATGCAGAAGAACTAAATATGAAAAATAAGTAGCAGTTTTTGAAGGAAAAAAAGTTTTCTCCAACGCTGGTTGGTCGACCAGCATTAGAAATTGAAACAAAAATAGCACTTTACTTGAAAAGGAGCCATGATTGTATTGCATGCTTTAGACTGTCATTCCTTAACAGTCCAGTAAAGAATTTCGTGTAAATTTGACCATTTTGTTTTTTGATGTTTACAAATGTTGTATCTTCCCTTTAATAATAATTAAGAAAAAAACAATCATAAAAATCTCCAGAGGGACATACGTTGGTAACTCAAAGTAGGCCATGAAAAAAAACACGAAAATATGAAAAAATAACAAGGATGGAGTTACTCACATGGCCACTTGAGTTGACAAAATGGGAAAAGTTGTCTGGAACAATTCCCAACTCATATGAGTAAAGGTTAACCCGATATATCAACCATAAATTGCCAGGGTAGATGTGAAAAAACACTCTGATGATCCACACTTGGTCCTCAAAGGCTACACTTGCAGTTGGATGAGCAGGATGCCAATCTTCAGGTGATGCTGTTTAAGCATGAAGAAAAGGACGGTAAATGCACATGTAGTATGAGTAGAATGCCATGATCCAACGGTTACAATGTCATGTTCTTGTGTCAGTGCAAAAACGTCTTAACAGCCAAATTTGTCAAAATTCAGTTTTTCGTGTATTTTTTATTCAGATTTACCCGCAGATTATTACAGGAGAGATCCATTGAAAAATCTCAAAATTCATGTTTTTGTACCGATGTGACACCATTTATGTTTATTATTTGCATTTTCTTGAGACAAAATTATCAGAATTAGAAAAAAATGACAAATTGATCTTTATTTTGTGATAAAAAATTAGGTGGAAAATACGAGAAACAAACAATGTAGTCAATGGAAAATACGAGAAATATTGAACTAGAGAATATCCGCACACTGAATTAGATGCTACTGGGAATTATTAACATTCTACATGTAGTTGTTAGTAGGGATAGAGTAAAAATATTTCATGACTTTACCTGATTTAAGCCCTACGTGCTACGTGGGGCCTTATTGTGTGCCCATGCAAATGAACTGTATCTCGACGAGTTATGACGTTTTGACAAAAGTATAAATATCGCGTCCCCTCCAGCAAATTGTTGATCTCTCTCATTTAACGTGTTTAAAAGGTCTTTTATCTAAGATCACATGGGATAACAAGGAGTTCAACATATTGAGCACGTTTCTGAATAAATTATATTTCTGAGGTTTCTCTCTCTTTTCATTTAATGAAATGCAAAGATTTAGCGAGCCACAGCAAACCTGTTTTTCTCAAAATGAGTTACAATGTTTTTGAACTGACACGACGATGAGGGACTGTGCACAGATTGAAACTATGAAAAAGGCGCATCTATATATATGCTCTTGCAAATATGCTTTTCACGACTCTTTGAAATGACTTGAACAAGTGTCTTAAAAGTGAGATTTTCAAGTTGGCTCTGATAAAGTCAAAACTTGTTTAAGAGCAACCTTTTAGAAATAAAATTGAATTCTAAGCTATTTGATTGTGTTGTAACCCAGGGCCAAAGGGAGAACAGATGGTGAAATAAAATGAGAAATAAATAAACAAGTAAATAAAAGAAAACTTACGAAGTGGTTTACAATTTTCCCCTGAGCAATTGAGACAGCCCCCAACTTCAGGAACCTCATTGCAACCTGGAGGATAGAAAAGGAGGCAGCCAAACGAATTACAGAGAAATTGTCCAGTTTGGGACATTTTGTCGGTCCCAGAGAGCCGTGCCAGCTTAGAGTCATCTTTGCACATATCGCACTGACTGACTGACAGATAAACTCACTGTCACTCGTGAGTCGGGCAGTGCTATCATATAGGATTACCATGTAACACCAATGAATAGGCTAAATCTGGTTAACTGTGTAAACCACATGCATGAAAAGACTACCGCTAAATTGTCATCCTGAATCAATTTGGGCGATTCACAATACAGTGCGCCACCAAGAGTTTGCCACGGAGAATACATTTTTTTCAAGTTTATGGTCGAAAAAAAAAAACGAGGCCCATTGGAATGAGTGTCAGTAGACAACTTGAGCTAATTTGTTATAGATTGGGGTATAGCGTTCGGCCGCCTTAAACAAAAAACAACAACAATAGCATGAATGGGCCATATTGATAAACAGAAAGAAAAGGTTAAACAAATACTCAGATACAGATACTGTTACATGTATACTTACAGGTTTACAGTGCAGATGGAAATAAAACAAACAAACAAACAAACAATACTCGAATCATACGCTGACAAAACTACTGACCGGACAAACTAATAATTTCAAATATCCCGCGCTGCCAATTTGTCGACCATCTCCCACAATGCACTGGGAAAATGAACTCTCCGTGGCAAACTCTTGGTGGCGCACTGCATTGTGAATCGCCCGGATGGAATAGAATGTTGTGCTTGCCTTGGCTTACTTTCCTCATACATGTATACCCGGTAGAAGGGGACCAATATCCAAATATTAATGGTCAATAGTCAGCACATATAAAATCAGCAAAATACGAGTGCCAATCACTTGTTCAATGTTCACAATACATGTACGTCTCAGATTTTTGTGATGAAATCAGCAAATATATGTGTACTTACTCTTTGCATGGTGCGATCGTGTGATGGACTTGCCGGAGTCTAACGATGTCACTGTGACGTCATACGTCCCATCTACGTCTATATCTTTCCAACAATCTATTGAGAAGGTGACCTGCAAAGGCAAAAACCTCACATCAGCTACCGGTACAGTTGTAATACAATCCCAACATTCAATGAAGACAAGCCAACTTATTTGCCGCCCACAGAACGACCCTCTGACAACAGAGAACAGTCGGCGACTGACTGTTTAGGATGAAGCTCCACTAGTGCTTGAGCTACGACTGTCCAGAACATATCAGTTGCCGATTTTTCGCGACCTGAGTGTACATGTACATGTAACTGCAATGAAATTATGATGATCGGCATCAGTCGGCGCTATAAAAAAAAAAGGCGCAAGAGCGTTCCCGACAGGCGGGAATCAATCAAAGTCGACCTGCGTGAACTTCGTGAAGTTAAGACGTCGTGATCTAATACACCGTGCCCTCTGGACACATGCACACAATAGGGAACAAAAGATTGTATACATGTACGTCTCCACAGGGCAATTTCTATAGATGAATAGTCTCCACAAGGTTTTCACGAAATAGATATATGGCTTTTTCTCAAAAACTAGGAATTTCCAAGTTATGTTGATCTGTCACAAATGGTAGAGTTTTAGAAAAGGGACAGTAAGTCTGAATTTCAGCCAAGGAAATTAATTCTGGTAAAATTAAGAGCATTTTGAAACTGTACTTTCAAACTCGAAAACTTGAGTACACGAGAACAAAGACATGTCTCCACAAGAATACAAATTTCAGTATATTTGTGCGCATCAAGATCATCTTATTTCATTGTGTAGCCAATCAGTGTGCGGCAAAAATGGCTGAATGAACAGATGTGGCTATGGAAGGACATTTGATTGTTATCAACACGCTTTATAATTAACCGCTACCGCTTTTGTTTAAGAAGTCACATGACTGTCTGCCGTGGAATTGTCGTCGTGTCATGGGTGACATGAGCATGGTTGCGATTTTTATGCTGCCAGTTCCACGAGATCGAATTACACGATTTCTCAGTTTTGTGACTTGAGCATTACTTTTCTGCTTGATGCCGTCGGTTCCATCGTGGCGCAAGCAACTCACAGGTCGACCTGAGGGTGGCTTTAAACTCGGAAATTCAGGCAAACAGTGTGAGTTGTCAATTTCGCTGACGTCCATTATCACGCAAGTTTCTGTAACGGAGAGTTGAAGTAATAACATTTCGCAAGACTGTGTACGCCTAAAACCCGTGTTGCATTATGTACATGAACATTACAACTCTGTCCCGCAAGTCTAAAATAGGTCTAAAATGACCACGGGTTGACTGTTGATTTTTTGATTTTTGAAAAACTGACAATTTTTACAAACTCATGGATACGTAATTTGATGAAAAATCAAGCATCTCACCTCTGATGGATTGATAGGAGCCTCGCTCAAAGGTGTAAAGTTGACTTGTTTGCAATACTGAGCACCGACAACGTAACTTGTCTTGATAACGTGTACATAGAAACCCCTCAATCCGGTAACGTTTTCTGCAAGAAAAAACAAGAATTCAAGTGATACCCACAGTAATACCCACGAGTCACTTGTTTGAATTAAAAAGGCTACATGCACACATGAGCTGCTATTTTCAAGTGGATGTGTGCGCATTATACATGTAAGTATTCATTATTCTTGTACGTGTAATGGTACCATTAACATGATTAAGGAGACACGTTATCATAATTTCTTCGCACGATGGGAGACATCAGTCATTATACATGTAGGGATACATTTTCATGTCTCCCTAATGTCACGGCCCCCCTTTAGAGGCAAAATTGTAGTCGCACTTAGGTTATATTTGTCGCTTGTGGTACCAAAATTCGTGAAAAAAGGACAAGGGAACATTGGGTTAGGGAACATTTAAGTTTGAAAAATGTTATGCACAAGTCCATGGGAATGTTTCCCAAATGTCCAATCCAAGGTACATGTACGTATTATTAGTAGTATTATACTATATTATTATTATTATTTACTTGGTAGTTTTCCATAAAATCAACAACCACTGGGAAGTATACATGTACTGGATACATCTGGAACTCTATTCTTTAGAGCAATACAGTCACTTCAAGCACAGGTACTGTACATGTACATGGATACATAATGAACATTGTCCATTGTCCAACAGAATCTTGTGTTTTGTTATTTTTGAGATACATGTAAGGTACATGTACTGTTGGTTATGTGTGACTTGAGAGTTACAAGTTCTCAGTGTCCAATCCGAATCATAATAGTCGAGTCTGAATCCAAGTCTTTTGTCTACAGAACTCAAATCAAGTCCAAATCACAAAATTGTGACTCATTATGAACTCGAGTCTAAATTGTGGGGAAAAGTCATGCACCGGTAACTCAGATGCCCAGCATCTCATTCACAAAATGCCTTTAAACTTTCCTTCCCAGATCTACCGTACTGCGAGGTGTAAGAGGATTTTGCACATACCAGGAAGATGCCATGTTATGTTCATGCCTAGCGTCGTCGTTCCACGAAACGGGTGGACAAAATCTGTGATCATGAGGCCTGTTGGCGCTGACGGTGGTGCACTGCGTTCAGGGATGTGTCCACAGCCTTAACGAAAAAAAAGTGAAACAAATATGATCACTTACCGGTAGAGAAGTAACATCTAACTGCAACCTTCCTAAGATGTTAATCCTAAAAAAAACCAGTTATTTTTTTATCATGCCTGACAGTTACATGTACATGATGTAAGAATCCAAATGCACTTACACACCAACCAGATTTTATTTAGTGTCTACAAGCATGACAAGCAAAACGATGATAAGCAGAGTAAAATTGAAGACAAAATTTTGTAATAATCATCATTTATAGCGTGTCCCAAAATACCCGCAACATGTTTTTGCGAGGCTCTAGCGTCTCCGCGGAAACCCATGCCGCCGTTATTTATATATCATTTTAAAGCTTGGAATCTTAACTTTATCCCTGGTAAGTATTGGTTTGATTTTCAAAATGGTTTTGAAATTACTCGTAATCAAATAATGGCATACCAAAAACATACTCAACCGATTTCAAGGAAAATCAATCATGCAAATTTTTTATACCGGCACATGTAATGTGGAAATGCTTCATCATGTTCATGATGTGACGATATCGTTGCCTTTTACAATCTGTGTTTCCTTTTTCTTTTCGAACCACGTACACATGTAGACTACACCTACAAATGTAAAATAAATTCACAATATTGTTCTTTGTTTCAAGTTCAATGTGTTTTAATATAAATCAATTGTTTTTTGTTTTTTTGTTATTTCAACAGCTTGTTGACTCAAGTTTGCATCTGATGTATCGCACCATAGATTTTCCTTGAAATCGGTTGAGTTTGTTTTTGACATGCCTTTATTTGAGCATGAATAATTTTAAAACTCTTTTAAATATCATGATTAATGATGTTAAAGATTAATTATGTTAAAGGGAAAATACAACATTTGCCAACATCGAAAAATAAAACTACCAAGTTTTTACGAAATACCTTACTAGGGTGTTGGTAAATGACAGTCAAAAGCATCCTGTAAAGTTATGGCACCTGGTGTGGAGTCATTTTCAAGAAAATGGTATTTTTGTATACGTTTCCAGCAGTGGTCGGCCGACCACTGTTGGAAAAACCTAACTATTTTGCAACTACTACTCCAAATTTACCATTTTGTATTCAGTTCAAATTTTGTTTGCTACATGTATTGGTTACATGTTCATGAACGGGTGCAGGCCAGCTAGACTTGTTCCCTTACCTTACAATTTTCCGGCATCTGGAAATTGATCCATTTTTATCTTTAGTGGAGTCAGGGAACCGGACTACTGGAACATTTTTGTTTTTCTTGGTTTTTCCAGCATTTTCGAACAAAAAACTTCAAACATGTCAGTGTAACAAAATTTGATCTACATGTATTATACTCCCCCTTCAAATACTTCATTTCTGAAAATTACAGTAAAAGCCAATGATGTACATTTCCTTTAAATTATGGCTGTACATGTTTGTGCCGACGCTACAGTAGAGCCTCACCAAAAAAAGTTGTGGGTATTTTGGGACGCTCTGTACATAACATGTTTATTTCATATATTGTACATGTAGGCATGAACAACCTTCCCTGCGCACAGTCAAAGTCAAAAGTGAACATTTTTTGCCAGCCAATGTTCGAAAATTGTACAATTTCCTCTTTTATACAAATGGACCTGCAGTTATGGCTAACAAAAAATTTTATCTCATGAATAAACATGTGCAACAATATTGATGTACATGTGCATGTACTGTATTTCATTTCAGATGTAAATAAATAAATATATAGGTGCACTTTAATACCTACCTCCTACAGCTACAGATTCACATCGATCTGCCCCTGGAAAGTTCTGAAAATAAAAACAATGACAACATCGACATTGGTCAGTGATTACAATGTACACAATAATAGAAAACTACAAAACTCCAAGTTATTTGTTGCTTTCATACATACATGTACATGTACATGTATGTACATGTATGAACTTGCTAATCACTTATTGTCAGCCCTTTTTCTGTTACCACAAAAGTTTTGTTGTACTAGTTTTTTGTAAGCTTTGTAGGCCTACATTTTGAGCTTGTAAATTGGCAGCATTACAATACATGCTACATGTACACGTACCGGTACCCCGGTAGTACAGATGGTATTTTGTGATCACTTTCCAGAACCACAGTGGAAGGGTCCCCCTCTTGCGAGTACTGGTTTCCAGGGTGACCGTTTAAGCCGAATTTTGGCTAAATTTGACAGAATTTTTCGGAAAAAAAGAAAATTTGACAGAAACTTTAGCAGAATGAATTTTTTAGATTTTTAGCAGAATGCTGTAAAATTGGTGGTTTGACAGAAAAATATGGCAGATTTGAAAAATATAGCTGTTTAGTTTTGAAAATTCAGTTTGAGGTTCCCGATAGCGCCGTGTGAAGCAAGACGTGCATTTTTGGGGGGGGGATTAATTTTTTTAAAGAAAAATTTTATGATTTTTGTTTCGTTTAAAGGATATTTTATAACATGAGTAAAAAAGTGCTTTCAATTAATTTTTTTAATAAAAGGTGATTTGGCCGATTTTTGTTTAAATCTAACAGACCTTTGAAGTGCATAGCAGAATTTTGCTATTAACTTACTGTCGCCCTGCTAGTTTCTCATGACTGTACTGTTTAACCATCCCCTAACAGTAAATTGTTTTAATTGAACAACTATTTTTCTAACATTACACATACCGGTATATAAGAACTGTATCTTTTTTTAGGGTCGTTCTGTAAAGTATTGCACTATCATTTGTCCCTTTGTTTCAGCTGAATAAACATGTACATGTACATTTTCTGACTCTCTAAATATGCAGTTGTTCTTTAAGAGTTATTATAGCAAACCACATATACCTACCCCCCTAAAAAAAAATTGTTTGAAGTCATTCTTGATGATACTGGAAGGTATTTCAAATGTCAGACGTACCAGGGTAACAGGGACAGGAAAAAAGTCACATTTTGCACCTCAAATTTATACAATGTAGAACGACCTCTGAGCTTTCAAACGAGACATCAAACTTCTTTTTTTTTCAAAGGTCAATATTAATAAACTTGACAGATCATATAGGCCTAAACAAACAAAAAAAGGAATCAAATTTAAATTTGTTGTTTTGCTACTAATTCCAAACAAAACTGTATAATGTGTACAAATTTAAATTTAACAATATTTTTGTGAAAAGCAAATGAGTAAGAGTTTACGGACATGTCATGCATACAATGTACATGTACATGTATGTTCAACGTGTACGTAGACTACAAAAAAAAGGAATAAAATTTAAATTTGTTGTTTTGCTCCTAATTCCAAACAAAACTTTATAGGCCTAATGTGTACAAATTTAAATTTATCAATATTTTTGTAAAAGCAAATGAGTAAGAGTTTACGGACATGTCATGCATACACATACATGTACATGTACATGTATGTTCAACGTGTACGTAGACTACAAAAAAAAAGAATCAAATTTAAATTTGTTGTTTTGCTCCTAATTCCAAACAAAACTGTATAATGTGTACAAATTTAAATTTAACAATATTTTTGTGAAAAGCAAATGAGTAAGAGTTTACGGACATGTCATGCATACAATGTACATGTATGTATGTTCAACGTGTACGTAGACTACAAAAAAAAGGAATAAAATTTAAATTTGTTGTTTTGCTCCTAATTCCAAACAAAATAGTATAATGTGTACAAATTTACATTTAACAATATTTTTGTGGAAAGCAAATGAGTAAGACTAAGAGTTTACGAACATGTCATGCATACATGTACATGTATGTTCAACGTGTACGTAGACTACAAAAAAAAAGAATCAAATTTAAATTTGTTGTTTTGCTCCTAATTCCAAACAAAACTGTATAATGTGTACAAATTTAAATTTATCAATATTTTTGTGAAAAGCAAATGAGTAAGAGTTTACGGACATGTTCAACGTGTACATGTATGTAGACCATCTTTTGTCTACATGTACCTGTTTAACAGGAACAGAGTCATCGTTTTCAACAGGATGAAATCCATTACTTGGAAAACTTTCGGAATCACATGAACATGTACATGCAGTACTGACACAATGTATCAATCATAATGCCATGTACCGGTACGCACTGGTACCGTACTTCTCAGAATTGTTGGCGCTGAAGGTCACCTCCCAATCGGTGTAAAAAATGGGGGAATTCCCCTTCTGTGTATAGGGTGACCTTTAATCCACGATTACAGCCCAGCTGTGCAATGCATTATGGCTATGCATTACATCAGCCAATACACATGATGTGTCATGTGGGATGTATTGTAGTATAGGTTCTGTGTTAATGGTTAAGGCCTGTTATGATTACGTAAATGCCATGCTACTGCATTACCGTGCCAAACTCAATTAAATTGAAAAGGCAATAACTCGGATATATGTAGAGAAATCCGGGTTCGTGATCACTGTTCACTCATACACCCCCATGGAAAAAAAAAAAATTCACGCAAACTGCCCCATGACCAATTACCTTTGTCCTAGGTTCTGGAGCAGCCCAATTGGGCTACAAAACGCGCTTTGAACGAGATGATGTTAATCGGAAATTTAACATTTAAAAGTACCGTAGGATATTAACATCCACACAACTATCCTTTCAAAACTGGGCGTTTTTGTGTTATTCCTGTATTACAATGTATGTGGGCGAGAACGAATTTCGGGGTCCATTTTTGCGACCCCATAAATTTGAGCTGTTGGATGCTACATATAGGCCTATTTACATTTTAATATTTTTTTAATGACCCTGAGTAATGTTAGTAACTTGTAACATCATAAAATAAATCAAATCTTTTCCCTATAATTCAGAAAGTAGGCCTAATACATACACAAAATTTTATTTTCTTACCAAATCTGAACGTTATAATCATAAATTGCAAAAATCACTGTTTTTACCAGAAATATGAATTTTTTTTCAATTTCGTTTTTTGAACTGAATTCCCCATTTAATTGAGGTCTGGAAAAAGTACAAAAAAGGTTTAATATATATGTAAATATTTATTTTTGACATTTTTTGCTCTCCCATGGAGAATTGCCCATGTATGTAGTTCTGAATTCGTTCGTAAAATGTTCGCCTTTTGCGGACGTTGAGGAAACCACTTTTTTTGGCATTGGTGATTGGTCACCGCTGTTCCCGAGACACACAACATGTATCGTACACTGAGAACGACACGAAAAACGTATTCGTACATGAAATACTCCGTCATGTCCGATGTAAACAAGCGGGTTTTTTTTGTCTTTTCTCGGGACTAAGACATTAGGTTGGTTTCCTTTCAACCAGATTATGTTGAAATAGGCTAAGTAAACAATCCAAGAAATAAAAGTTTCAGGGATTTCATGACCTACCGGTACATGTAGTACCCCTTTAACAAAACTGTATGCTGAGCAATGCTTTTGGCACAGAAGAGGGCTCTGCACATGATAAAAGTACCAGAACAGGCCTACAAATCTTATTGGTCATTATGATCAGAATGGGAAGTCGCAAAAACTAAGTGGAAACTCCAAGCTGCACAAGACTTTAAAAAGAGTTTTTGAATTTGTAACTTTAGCAACCTTGAGAAGTTAAAGAAGAGGAAATAAAAAAAAAAATCCGGTTGTTTACATTGGACACAACAGAGTACGAATACGCTTTTCCTGTCATTTTCAGTCAATGTACTATACACGTTGTGTGTGTCAATACAGCACCATGCTTGCGAACAGCGGTGACCAATCCCCAATGCACAGAATGTGGTTTCTTACAATCACAACTACATGTATACATGTAGCACCAAAACAGCTCGACTTTTTGGGGTCGTACCCCCAAAGTCGTTTTCGCATGCATAATACAGGAATAACACAAAAACGCCCAATTTTTGAAGGATATCGGTACTTGGGTAGTTGTACATCCTACGTTTAAATGTTCTTTCCGATCATTTCGTTCAAAGCGCGTTTGTAGCCCAATCGGGCTGCTCCAGGACGCAGTGTCTCTTTAACCTCATACAATCCGCGTTGTGCACGTGCACGCGTGTAGAACCTGCACGCGTGTAGAACCTGCACGCGCGCACGCTCGCGAGTCGCGACTGAGATGAGAACTTATGCAATGCTCAGATTAACCGTTCAGTCTCATATCCAGCAGGAAAGCCCGCAGTTATCAAGGCTAACACCGCACTGATTTAACTTATTTTTTGCTTGTTAAAGTTACAACCATATATCGTTTGGACAAGTTTACCGGTATTGGCACGATATAATAAAACAATTGTTGACTGCTGAGATATGGGATATATGGCATTTTTAACACCCTTGGCTTTGTCTCCGGTGCTACGTGTATGCGCCCCTCAAGTGTTAAAAACAGCATATCCCACATTTCAGTCAACAATTGTATCAATTTTTAACTTACTATCACTCCCATTCTACCCAGTGAAATATCAATTTACATTTGTACATTCTGGTTGCTGGGATTTCAAACTGGATGACCGATGTTTACACTTTGTGTATCAATGCCACAGAAATCATATTTTGGTTAGTTTAAAACAAGGAAATAAATGCAGCCATTATATGAGTGAAGAATTAAAACAAAAGAGTTGACACAGAGCTTCACTATTCGTATTTGAATGTGACTTTAATAAGTTTGACAGTTTAATGGCCCGGACATGACACAGACGACAGAAGGTCAAAATAATATTTCTCTGAAGGGATGTACATTGTAACATGCAACTTTAAACTTCCTCAATGGTTTCAATGACATTTTGGGCATGGCTGTATCCATATTTATCTATGGCTGCTAATTATGGCAATCTTGATCGCTTATTCGGTATGCTTGACTTCAATTTGATGCGCACTGATTTTTTTTAACACACTTTTCAACAATCTTTAATCCATGAATTGCCTTCACAAATATACTTTGTTGAACAATTGTTGATAGATCTATACATAAATACCTGAACAGTTCACCCTATTGGTCAAGAGTGGGGGGGGGGGGGGGGGGGGGGGGGGTGGCGGGGGGGGGGGGGGGGGGGGGGGGCGGTGGCGGGGGGGGGGGGGGATTACACCAGTCTAGTCTTTGTTACACCAGTCTAGTCTTTAGCCTAAGATCTCAGCCATCGAATGACGAAAAACTTTGAAACCCGGTACCGGTACATGCATAGAACAACTATTCATGAACATACCAAGAAATTTCAGGACCATAGGTCAAAGGGTTTTGGAATTATGGCTAATGGCACCTGAAACAACCAGTCCAACACCGCTTCAGTACTAGCCTTTCGTCAAGGCCATCGTGGCTCAAAGCGGCGAAAACGCGAAGCGACTGGAGTGGGAGACCACACAAGCGAGTGGTGTAGCCACTCGTACGTGCTGACTTAATCTTTGCTCCAGTCGCTTCGTGTATTTCGCAGCTCCGCCACTCTAAGCCACGATGGCCTTCGTACATGCTGACTTAATCTTTGCTCCAGTCGCTTCGTGTATTTCGCAGCTCCGCCACTCTAAGCCAAGATGGCCTTCGTACATGCTGACTTAATCTTTGCTCCAGTCGCTTCGTGTATTTCGCAGCTCCGCCACTCTAAGCCAAGATGGCCTTCGTACATGCTGACTTAATCTTTGCTCCAGTCGCTTCGTGTATTTCGCAGCTCCGCCACTCTAAGCCACGATGGCCTTCGTACATGCTGACTTAATCTTTGCTCCAGTCGCTTCGTGTTTTTCGCAGCTCCGCCACTCTAAGCCACGATGGCCTTGGCGAAAGGCTACTTCAGTACTAACTGCATCAATCAACTGTGCCAAAAGAAACAGGTGGCATGAACCGGGAAGTAGTCTCTATTTACTACACATTTCTCCACAGTCAGCCACCATCTGGACTAATGGCACTGAATGAAGTTGGACCATGGCCGGACATGTTTACACCAGTCTAGTCTTTAGCCTCATTTTGAAATCACTTGACT
The DNA here is from genome assembly GCF_015706575.1 of Patiria miniata. Classification (NCBI taxonomy): domain Eukaryota; kingdom Metazoa; phylum Echinodermata; class Asteroidea; order Valvatida; family Asterinidae; genus Patiria; species Patiria miniata. The sequence goes on from NW_024037063.1 coordinate 15,321,658, forward strand.
TCCCTCTCATGTGCAAAATATTGAAGTCTCCTTTAAAAATTCAATTGAGTCTTCAAACTTGGTTGGTAAAATACTGAGGTTTTCTTTGCCCAATGAAAATTTAGAGAATTTTGCTGGCTAATGAGTGAGTAAATTTGGCGTGATTTCATTTTGCATGTTTTTGAGCACTTAAGGCCCCAGTCTCATAATAAGGCCGAAAAAAAAAAACTGCTTCAGATTACATGCCTTTCAAAAATAAGGTGGGTCGGTCGGAATTTTTTTTTTTCCATTTTTTTTTGGACGCCATTATAGTCACCGTGCATCGAATTGCGAAGTTATATTGCAAAGCGAATTTGTAAAAATAACAGAGGTTTCTTTTGAAAAAAAATAGCGAATGTAAGTAAGAAAACAAATAAATACAAGCATTTTTTTAACGCAAAAGGGTTGATGAGGGGTATTTTGTGAAGACAGAAAAGACAACAAGGTTTTTTTTTTTTATTCAATCATTATTTTTTTTTGGGGGGGGGGGGGGAATTGCTGATAAATTTTTAGGGTCGCAGCCGGAAGCAGTTTTAAGTATTATTTTTTGGGGGCCTAAACATGGTAAAAACAAAATGTGCCTGTGGGCACCCTACTTTGAAACCACCTTCAATGATCTGATGATAGTTTTCTATCAATCTATAGGCTACCATTTCATGAATAAAAGTCCTACATGTACCTTCATTTGGAGCAAGGTTTTTGCCATTAAATCGAAACCTGCCTACAAAAAATCCAGGTAAGGCCAAGGTAAAACAAATAGTTTCTTGTCCGGGATTTTTGAAGAAAAAAATGAAGGGCATTTCCCCCCCCCCCCCCCCCCCAAATGTTGGATTTTCAAAGACAGCGGATAGATTCTTCCAGTTTCTCAACTTTTGCTGATGGAAAAAAATCCGTACTGGATCACCACTTTTTTTCAATAATTTTCAAGCGCCAAAAGTTGCATCTTTTATGGTTATTCCCTCCACTTTCCCTCCTCTACTCTCACCCTCTCCTTTCCTTTATTCCTATTTATTAATCAGTCACTTACTTCATCGAGATTCTAACCTCGGACTCTTGCTTGAAACATGAGACTTCTAACCGCTACTAGGCCGCGCACGATCACTGTTGCAATGATCACTCTTTGGACGTACATGTATTTGAAGTATCCATTGAAATGAACTAAATATTCATGAGAAAATAAATATTCGTAATGACGTATTGCACTATCATTGGCCGGCTGATGCGTTGTCATGGTTGTCGATGTCGTGCGTATAACGTACCGCTGTCTTCCAGACACTTCAATCAGTTTCGACCGGCTGCTTCAACTCAGTTCTGCACGACATGTGCATCGAAAATGCTCTCTAAAAGCACATTTTGCCTTAATTTTTTTTTGCTTTTACAGAGCTTCCTGGATTCCTCTTGGGTGAAATCACAAGGTGAGGTGAAAATTGATGTGTTTGACGGCAGGTAAAGACAAGTGGTGACCCAGTATGGAATTTTTACCCAAATAAATTATTAATAATAATAATTAATTAAACTAAAACTAAAACTAAAGGGGAATAAAAATGTACTTACTGATGAACAAGGATGATCACAACATGGAGGTGCACAATCACACAAGGTAGATGTCACAAGCAGTGATAATATCAGACCTGTCACCAGGAACACAAAGCATGCACGACCAGGCCCCTTCATGACTGCCAATCTGTGACACGATTTGTAGAACTAGAAAGCAATGCAGTGCCACTGCTGTTATAAACCACAGGTCAAACAACTTTGCAGCGGGTATACTGCCACTGACTGCGTGCAGGCCCTACGCGGTTTATGCGAGTTTATGACGTTTGGCACTTGCTTGCTTGGCGACGGGAAATTACGTACTTATTTGGCAAGCAAGTACTTCTCGCAGCGGGATGCATGAAGAAATGTGTCTTATCTCTCCATGATTCATGGACAATGAATCAAGTTGCATGTCTTGGGGAAATCCATCCATCAATGTACGTCATGTATGTGCAACCGGACCTGCAACTTCAAGCCTGACAGTGACACTCGAAAATTAATGAAATTATTACACACAGACGACCGAGGGCGCTCTCACTCATGTCTGTGTACGTGTGGACCACGTGTTCTGAGTCGAGTTCGCTCGTACCCCCGCCCTGCAAACAGGGAGCGAAGGTTCTGATTTGCGATATTTTCTAGACCTGGGCTGCGTTTCCCGCATTCAGAATTCAAGGATATAATTTACCTACCTTCCAAATCGCAAGTGCAAGCAGAAAAATCTGTCTTGAAAGGAGTCTAGTAAAGTAAAAGTATCACTGCCGCCGTGCGCATGCCCGTTATTCGTGGAACCGAATCAAACGCACATTATTACCATGGAAACCAAAGTTGTTCCAGGCATCCAGCACGAATCATCCAGTGCGGCCCACGCCGGAGTACGTAACTTAACTCGGGGTGCTTGCCAGCGGCAGCCCAACCAAGTGCATCTTACTGCTAGGGTCCCGGCCGCCGATATCCACTGACTCCGTCCACCAACTCCATCTATACCTGCAGGTCCGTCACAACTGGCGCAAAATACCGGGCCGACGGCCAGTGACCTATATATTGCAATGGACATATAGGTGGCCGGCCTTTCTGGTACCGGCTCTTTGCTGAGCTGAGGTAGGAGAATTATTATTTATTAATCCTTATCGCATCATCTTTGGAATCCCTCGTTCTCCTGACGACGGGCAGAGCATACTGTTCGAAACGTTGAGTCCCTCCGGTTCTTTTCAGAACCACACATACTCACAAAAGAGATTTATTCACATGGTGCTACCGCAATCTTATCTTGTCTGAGAATTATTATGTTATGTCCCTAAAGTTTCACGGATTGGTTGTAACTGCCCATGAGTTAATCTTTCAATTATTTTTTGTTTCACACCGAAAATTGTTTCTTCACAAAACCCAGGAGAAAATACCAATTGGGTCCCATAGCCAAGGCATGTGATCCCGTTATTTCTCACTGACTCACATTGTGTTCTGATGGGATTCAACTAGCCCAGGTTGGATGACGTCTTCATTACACAACGGAGTCCAACCTGGGCTAGGAATGGATTCAACACGGAATTTGGGACATATTCAATGGAAACTCACTAAAATCCAATTGGATCGCCGCCAGATCCCATTAATTCCCATCGAAAAATGGAATGGGACTTGATGGGACTTGACTGGAACTTCAACTCCTAGGAATTCGAGGTGTGAAGTTGTTTGGGGTTGCGTTAGACACATTTTGGGCATGTCAACCATTCAAACATCATGACATTAACACGCAAAACCCACCAGCATCTTCGCAGTTAATATTTATGATGATCTGGTGATGAAAGACGCCTAGGCCTACACAGGCAATTTGAAAATGAGCGAGATTTACAATGTGTATAGTAGCCCAAATGTTTCACGTACGTGTGAACCACTTTTTTGGTGTCCCATACACGGGAGGGATCATGGGCCGGGAAATTTGTATAATGTTTCTGAGAAATAAAAAGATTATTGCATAATTATCATGCAAAGAATTGTTATTTTTAGTCTAATCAAGTTATTTTCACAATAAACAGTTGATGTGTTATGGGTAAGGCAAAAAATACATCATTTGAAATAATACACACTATACATTGAGCAAGAATATTATCACACAAATAGCAGAAAATTAATTCGGTTTCCCCTTTACACGCGAATGGTTTTGACATGGTATTTTGGCATTTCTAGAGTAATGTCTGATTTTGGCTACAATTAATGAGGCATATCGATATCTTTCAGTTATACTGAAAATTATTAATGAATCCCTTGTGAATCAATTTTTCCATTTTTTTGTCAGAATGTCACAAGTTGGTACCCTAATTTACAGAATAAGCAAGGCACCTGTAAACCTTTCAGTATTATTTGCGGCGCGACAATAATATTGTTCATGAGACCGATCTTCTTCTGTGCCCTACAGAAGCACAAATGATGTATCATGGCAGATGAAAGTATCTTTTATTTAAGAGGGTTATGTTGCAGACGCCTAACATTGAAACATGTCGACACAACACAACACAAACTGAAGAGAAAATCGAATTCGTTGAACAGCGCTCGTGCCAGTAAGAGCTAGATGTCTCTTAATTCAATAACAGCACGAAAAAGCCTACGGATATCCCTTCCTTAATTTACGTCAATATCTTCCTCGATGTTTACCGTATCTTTAGTATATCATCATTATCATGCATCCTTTTTTTTTCAAATTCGATTCTTTCCTGTTCGTCTCTAATCTTTCCTTCGTTTCCGTTTGTTTTCCGAAAGGCAGACAAACGTTTTGCAGTTCGTTTATTCTTTTTGGGTGTGAGTGACCCATCGCCGAACCCGAAAAAAAAATCAAATTGAATATCTAATTTAGCATTAAGCTTTCCATCGGCATCATACAAAATAAATGACCATGAGTTCATTAACTTAGAATAGGCCCCCTATAACTAGTATAAGGAAATTAAAAAATTTGATCCAACATCATTCCGTTCCAAAATCGTCACACGTAGGCCTACCACAAAAAAAATAACTTTTTTGAAGAAGCTCAAAGTGGATTAAAGAGATAAGGAACTTTCGGTAATATTATTGTTTGCACCCAATGCCTTCCCAGCCTGGCATAAGCCATGTCCGTGCCGTGCCAGAGCGGCATGCCTGTCCCAACCCACGAGCCACCCGGCGTTCAACCAGAGCTCATGAGCGATGCGGCGGGGGATGCTCGGGGGTGCTGCACGGCGCAGCTTGCTCCATCAGACAAGCAAGACGGACTGGACATCTCAGAGATTCTCGCGGACATACCACAGCCTGGATCCACAGCGACATCACCATCAACAGGGCCAAGGAATCTGGACGAGGGGTGGGCGTGGCTGATCATGATTGCCGCCCTTTTTACTCACATTCTGACCTTTGGCATGAGCTATGCCACTCTGGGGGCGTTCCATGTCGAGCTCTTGAAGGAGTTTGGAGGAAGTAACGCCGAAACGTCTTGGACTGGTTCTATCATGCTTGGGATGATGCTATGCACTGGTACGTGAACTAATATCTCAAAGAGAAATGCCCAATGTCTCAAATTTACTCGGTACCATTTTCCCAGAACTGCCATGCCCTTAAATCAAGCTGGCAGATAGAGAACGAAGATATTATGTTTTAAGGGAAGAGGGAGGTTTTCATACTATTTTGGTATAGCTGTGCTTCGCACTTGCATACAGGGTGCTTTTTAGGCTGTTCAAAGCACCTGTGGATTTTTTTTTATATTTGGTCATCGAAATTTTTTCGGCGTGGCAGCGATAAAATGTTTCAGAATAGCCTTCATTATTCAGAACGTTTTGAATGGAAACATGTCTTGGCAATCGTGCAAGATTTCAAGCAGCTTTTTATAATTTAAAGATGAATTCCCCGTGCTTTTTCGAGTTTGACCCGAAAAAAGTAGATTGTTTTCTTTTGCTATTTTTATGGCAATATACATGTAGTTATTCACTTTTAAATAAGACATCGAACAAAAAAAAAATCATTTTTTCTTGCAAAGTAAATTTTCAACGATAATTTTTTTTCCTACTTTTTTTCACTAATATAAAGTCTTTTGACAGTTTTAATCTTCTTTCAATTAACAGGCCCATTGATAAGCGTTTTCATTGATAAGTTTGGTGCATGCGCAGTAGCTGTAGTGGGCGGGGCCTTTGCATCAGCTGGTTTCATTCTCAGTGCCATGGCAACAAGCCTGCTTCATCTGTATTTCTCGTTCGGGGTTCTGGCTGGTAAGTGTGCTAAGTTGACTTGTTTGCATGCACTGCATTAAGTATAATAACCATCCCTTGTTCTTTAACTGACACTCAAAGTTATCGCATTCAATGATTTTCCCATGTTCCTGTAATTTAAGATAAGGAACACAAAGAACTGTGTACGCAGCTGGTCACAACAGGAATGAACTATTTAATTATCAATATGCCTAATGTTGGTAATGACCTATTCACATTATCCTCTGGATGCAGGCCTTGGTTTCGGGATGAGCTACCTCCCATGTATCGTCATGCTGGGCCATTTCTTCGAGCGTCGGCGTGCGTTTGCTGCCGGTATCTCAGCGTCAGGTTCAGGCCTTGGAACCTTCATCTTCGCCCCAGTCAACCAGAGCCTTCTAGCCAACTTCGGCTGGAGGCAATCGTTTGTTGTCCTTGGAGTCCTGGAGCTCATGCTGTGCGTGTGCGGCTTCACGTACTTGAAGAGGAAAATCCCAGTGCGTGGGTTGGTGTCTGAAGGCGATGGTGGAGATGCTAACGAGGATGGCAGCGAGGGGGCAGGAATAGCCGAGGCGAATACGGAAGCCTCTTCCCCATCTGTGGCCATTTTCAGCCGCCCAGACACTGGGACAAGCATGCAGAGCTTCAACTCCCTCCGGTCGAACAAGGCGCACACCCCCGTGGGCAGTTGGACGCAGAGTATCGGCGTCAAAATGGGCAGGAATGTGCTGCTACCGTCACCTCGGAATTCACCGCTGCCGGCCTCGCCTGTTCTGCTTGATAGCTTCTTCGGTCTTCCGTCACTGTCGGCTGCTGCATCAAGCAACTTCAGAGGGTCCTCTCTCGCCAACAACTCATCGTTGGGTGAAGCAGGGAGTCAAGTCTCCCCATCCGGACCGATTCCGACGATAGAAATCACCTATGCCTCGTCGCCTCCGTCCAAAGTGGCAAGCCCTTTAGCCCAGTCGCCTGATGCAGGCGAATTAATGGTAGGCAGCTGGCAGCAGAGTGTGGTTGTCAGGGCAGGTCTGAGCACCTTCTTACAATCTCCGATCACCTCTCCCATCGCTGATTCACCCCTGGCTATGGACAACACCTCACGGGACAACGTCTCAAGACTATCAGTGCCATCAACGCAGGAGTTTTCTCTGGAGAAATCTGCGGGGTCTTCATCCCAGAACCACCTCCCAACAACCAGTGCACTCGATTGCGTCCCAGAGAAAGAGAGACTCTACCCCGTGTTGAATGACCTCGCAGATCACAGTGGCACTATTTCAGTCACCAACATCGAAGCAGGACTCCCAACGATCTGGAGGAGGAAAGTCTTCCTGCAAACCCAGAAGGGGAAGACAAGCCTGACGTTAAACTCACAAGAAACTGCAAGGAGTGCGTGAGCACCCTGTCTATCATTTGCGGCTTGTTTCACAATCGCTTCTTCGTTTTTTTCTGGCTGTCTGGCTTCATTCTGTGCATCGGCTACCAGCTTCCGTACATGTATTTCAAGGCCTTCGCTCTGTCTCGGGGTCTGGAACAAGACGCCTGGGCCGTGATCCTGGCTGTCATGGGTATCACGGACACGGTGGGCAGGCTCATTGTTGGCTCTGTCTTCGACCGTGTCATGTGTGTCTCGCACCGTTTGATGGGATACCTAGCTTCGCTGTTCATATCTAGTATCTTGCTAGCTCTGATGTCGACTGCCTCTACCTACACCACTCTTGCTATGACAGCAACGACTTACACCCTAGTTGCAGGGTCTACAGATCCACTGGTGCCTGCCCTCCTGATCGAGTATGTGGGACTGGACTCGCTTGGTTACTCCTTTGGATTGGTCATTGAGATGCAAGGAATTGGCTTCCTGGTGGGACCTCCTCTTGCCGGTAAGTTCTTGGGGCAGGATCATGATGATTTGATAATAATCGCTGATTGCGGCAAATACCATTTGCTTCAAATCAAACCACAATGTCGTATTCCATGGTAACTATCCGCATAGTGGTTCTTAGAGAGGGCGGATCCTCAATAACAAATCGTTAAAACGCTTTCATTTTATGTAAACAAACTCCAAACTCTCTCGTAAAATATTGTGGCGACACTGGTTTTCCAATTAATCTATTTTTTTTTTGTTGCCCCACTGAATGGTCTAGGTCTAGAATCGTAACTGAGTAGGCCTACGCCTGTTATTAGTCCCCCAGTGTCTTCACTAGCAAATAATAGTCCAACTGAATTGCAAAAGGTTCATGAATTAAAAACAAAAGCAGTTATTCAAAAATAACGTTAATGATCGAGACACCTTTGCGACGACGTTCACTCCAAATCATCTTCTTTTAATATTAGTTTCGAGTCCTATACAATTCGCAAGTGACGTACATTTTCATTGCTTTTTTCGGCTTGCGGAGATATTAGGCTCCAGATATCATTGTATGTTCTGCAAAGGCTCCCTCTGTTTACCAATTATTCATGCTAGGTTACGTGTACGAATACGCCCAGGACTATGGGTCAGTCATGATAGTCGGAGCTGTCGCCTTCTTCGGCAGCGGTCTGGTACTGATTCTAGAACCGATCTTGGGATGCGTACAGGCGTGGCGAGCAAAGCGTCGCCAGGATAATACTCGGGAAGAAGAAACGGCCGACGTGGAAATGGCTGAACTTACAGCAGCCTGAGTCATTCTGGTAATGTGGGTGGAGACGATTGGCCGGACCACTCTGGACACAAAATGGCTAACAGAACTCCAGTTGCACACACACACACACAACTTGACACGTTACGGACAAATTGGGATTAGCTACCATTTGGTGTCCATTGTCTGCACTGTATACATGTATATTGCAACTCTGTTGCGCACATCAGAGGATACGTCTTTTGGCTCTGTTGGCGAAACCGGACCGTTGACAAAGCCAAATAACAATTTACCTAATATAAGAAGCTGTTTCATTAAACTCTGCGAGTTGAAACCCTGCAAATGATGCAAGGTTAATAAATAGAGAAAATAACAAATATATAAAGAACGGCATCTCCGAAAAAAAATATATTGTGGGAGCTGAATTTCCTATATTTACGAATTAATTATAAATCAGTCAATCATGAATCATAATTTTAAAATTCCTGTCAAATCCCTTCACGTTAAAAAAAAAAACCAACCCATTGTAATGATGATATTATACCTGTATGTTTTGTAACCATGGAGACTGGTTGAATCAAACTTAGTTTTGGAGAGTTCAAACTGTAATAAAACCAAATTACCAAATTACCAAATAATCGAAATTGAAAAATAAATATTCTACAAAAGTTCAACGTTGTGTCTGTGTTGCTTTTCATAAACAGTTCTAAAGCAGACACTTTGCATTGTTGTTACGCGCTACTCACGTCGTAATAAGCAAACGACTTTGCGTGCGCATTCTTAATGTACATGACAGACCAATCCAGCCACCTCTCAATATCACAGAGGCCCCCTTCACAGAACTGTGCTCGCTGAAGCTCAAAAGTCAAATAATCCATCACGAGCATGTCGCTTCAGGGTGCACAATGGTTCCTCCATCGAAGGGGGCCTCGTTGGTGTCCAGCGATCAGCGCCCTCTATCGGTCCTGCAAAGAGTCCATGTAAAATACATGTAACTCAAACCACGCCCCTTCCTTTCTACCCTTTTCACCGTGTTTAGACCTCCAAGGAGAAGACAGGTATTGCAACCACACACTTTGTTTCATTTACAGAAATTTTCAGTTTAATACAAAATTGAAATTAAAACTTAATGAATAAACAAAATCATCATATTTGTATTAAATAAAACCGTAAAACAAGTTACACATAATCGTGTTAAAAAACGTACCGGGGTAGATTCAATCTGTTTTCATAACGCATATCCAGTATGGAACTAGTCCCCTCTAGTCTATTTCCTCAATGTCACCAGTCTAATGATAGACCAAAATTTTACCGGCCAGATGGCGGACACAAGGATAACCACCAGTTTCATAACCATCCTAATACACCTGTCAATTATAAGACACATACCATGACCCCTTCCCCAATGATGTGTCAAGAGTGTGTCATGTCCTTATTGGCTGTGACACAGGGGTGTATCAAGCCAAGATTTGGTGTGTCAAACATATTTATGGGGCACGTCGCTTTTCCTCAGTAGGTGTGTCACAATCTGTGAAAGGTGGGTCCAAAATGTTGCCAAATAACGTCAAAACTACACATTTGGTGCTTTACTATTCTGACGCAGGGGGTGTATAGATTCCACATAAGGATGACCCACTGTTGGACGATGACACACCATTGCCTGGGTGTTTTTTAACACCCTTCTCCCATTCCAAGAAACACCTTGTTCGGTGTTCATAATTACAAGATTTGAAAGTGAAAATCTAAATCATTTGACCTGCATTTTTCAAATACATTTTGCATTTCTTAATAGATGTCAATACAAGCCCCTATATATATACACACATGTAAACATTATGTTCTTCAATTGCAAAGTTGGCGTACCGGTAGCGGCCATCTTAAAAGGGCACCTTACATGTACATGTACAATGTATGGTATTTTAATTCTGTAACAATGAATGCACAGAAAGGTTCACTCATGCATATTCAAGCAAGTCAAAGGCATTGCTCTTTCAGATGGCTGCTACTCATAAGGTCTATACAAGAACAAATCTTAATGACAACAAAGTAAGTAATGAGAAAGGCCATGGGAGATATGTGCCGTAGACTTTGTGTTAAAAGGGCAGTGCATATGTGGAAGGTGATACACGAGACTTGTTCCGGTCCCTCCATTGTCCTTCAGACTTTGAATGTAGGGACAGGTCCATTACCAAGCAACGTAAGTCCGCAATTACCGACCACGTTGCAGCCACCAACCACACCATAAAATGGGACAATGCCACTGTGATTTGATGGAGAACCTGACAAAACTAGATGATGGCTCAGGAAGGCCATATGGATCAGACGCAGGGGGAGAACACTCTCAATAAAGATGGCGGGGAATACAAGCTCCATGACCAACTAGTCCAAGCCATGCCCACAACGCCCTCTATGACGACCAAGAAAGGGTATAAAAGGCAGTTGAGCATTGGACATGGTTGCTTTTCTGACAAAGCTCCTAGCTTACAATGTACATACGTAGGAGTAAACGTAAAAAAAATAAATCCAACATCTACACTTTTTTGGTTTAAAACAAATGAACCTCCTAATTTATGTCTTACGATTAAGCCATAATAAAGGTCAAGTTCATAGCTAGGTTAGCTATGAACTATACTTAAACCCTAACAGAACTCAACCCATCAAACCCCAATGGCATATTTTGTTGGAATCTGTCAGGATGGGTACAGTACTCCTATTAACCGACAGTCTTTTACACTGGGTTGGCACAGGTCCAGAATCAAAGTCAGAAATATGTGTGTGCAGTTTCCGGTATTGGAATTTGCCAGGATGGGTATGGTTTCTAGTTAATCATGCTAGGAAGTTACGGTTAGTGAATGCATATTTTTTAATAATCCCCAATTTCAGTAGATTTCAACTTACCTTTTTTTTCCCAAGTGAGAGAATTATAATCAAACATTAATACACAAATCCTTTATATCACTTGGTACATCTTAAATGAGAAAAGAGGGTAACAGTTTAAGAAAAAAAAAAGCAGCACTGATGAAATTGTGGAAAGGGAACAGAAAATTTAACCAAACCATTACTTTCATAGTTGTATTTTTTTATTAGAAGTTACTGAGTTTATAAACTGTTTTAAGTTCTGATGATTTTGTGATCCAAAATATCCAACATTCCCAATAATCCATGACAACAAACCCACCTATGTAAACACCAGTAATCGTGGACCCCCTATTGTCCCTAATCCTCATTCCTTTGCTTGTACTCAATGTTTTAACAACAGCTCTCACGGTTTTGTACACAAATTTCAATCGTGGACGTTCGGTCCATCGTGGACGTATTGTTTGTGCCCTAACCCTTTTGTCCTAGGTCCACGATTGCCGGTGTTTACATACTCATTGTAACACATGGGCAAAAAGGGACAGAAGTTTCACAATAAACCATTGTTAAAAGTGATGTCAATCATCATCATCATTTTTTCCTTTAAAGGTAATGTACAACATTTGCAAACATTAAAAAATGAAACCACCAAATTATTATGAAATACCTTACTTGACTATGAGTGAATAATAGTCTAAGGCCAAAAAAAATAAGTCTCCGGTTTCTGTATGGAGCTTTCCCAAAAAGTGGTGCGGCGACGCGGCTTTTTTTTTTTTTTCCTGATTTTTTTGCCTCAAATGTCGGCTGATGACTGCAAATGGTGCCCGACTAGACTAGTGCAAATACATGGGAGTCCAGGAAGCCATGTAAAGCTATTTTCGATCAAACCCCATCTAAAAACACGTTAAAATTGTGCAGCAGCAGGATTCAGTCAAACCAGTGAATTTGGCGGTTTTGAGACATCATCTTTCATTGAAAAAAAAAACTTTTTCATTTTGCCGACGCGCATGGCTACGGCGACGCGTGCGCATACCAGAAACAGGAGACTTTTTTTTTTGGCCTAAAGCATTGTACATGTATGAAACCATTGAGCCTAGCATGCTGTCATTTTTAAGGAAAGTGCAATTTGTATTCCAACGATAGCTCCGCCAACCATAGTTGGACAAAAACCCCAGCTTTTTTTCAAATGCTACCCCCACTGGACTGATTTAGTTAGTCCACATGTTGTCTGCGATCGGTAATGTGTGTAGCCTGCTAGTCTGGTTCCCTGACCTGATAATTCCTGTTGTCTATAAATTGCTCCGTTTTGCCTGAAGTGTAGGGTCAGGGAACCAGACTACAAGAACAGTCAGTGTAACACTATTTTCTATAAAAAAGTAACCCCCAAGGCCGTCCATTTCTGAATATTACAGCAAAAGCAAATGTTATACAGTCGTGTCTCGTTATAACAAACTCGTTCGGACCTAGCCAATTGTTTGTTATATCAGAATTTTGTATTAAGAGGAACATCAGTCCCATTCATTGTGCTCATAAATGCACAGTCGGACCAAGGCTTTATGTTTGTTATATAACCAGAATTTTGTATTAACAGAGTTTATACTAACGAGAGTCGACTGTACAGTATGTATGTTATCTTGAGCCTTAATTCCTCCACATTTAATATTTTTGACACATCTGAGGGAGTAGGGTTTAGAAAATGGCTCGGGACAACCAAACAAGGTTTATTTGGTTAATTGTTGTAAAAAAAAAACACAGAAAAAAAACAGGTACACGCACATAATCATCCAAGTGTTTGAAAGGTCTTACATTGTACATATCCACTATCTGTCTCTGTAAATGACTCAGAGTGCCAGCGGTCCATGGTTCGAACCCGCCCAAAGAGACAACGATCATTTGCTGTGCTTAAGACAGGTGAGTTCAGGATAAGGAAAACAAGTCTGACGGATTTGCGTCTTAGCTCGTTGATGGCCTGCTTCATTGCTGTCGGGGTGAACTCCAAGCTTAGACATGGATATCCTCTCAATATCGTCGAGACTAAGACTGGAAATATTGGTTGAAAATTCCTGAATGAAATAAATAACAAATTTGTATTGTTAAAATCTAAATAAACACCATTTTGAAGTTCAAAAAAAACAGATATTTTCATATCTGTGACATCTTCAAACACTTTCTTATTCTACAATCGGCATTAACCCTAACCACCCCAACCCTTCAACATCCAACCACATGTTTTGTTGGAATCTGTTGGAATGAGGACTGCACCAATAAACTGATTATGCTTTACTTGGGGTCAGGCATGCCACCATTATCAGAGTCTAACAGTTTGGGTGTTGAGTTTACCATATGGTGTTGGATTTTGCAAGAGTGAGGAAGGTTCCTAGAAAATCACTCAAGGCGGTTAGGGTTACCCCTCAGCCGCTCAATCCAACGGGATATCACTACTTTTACATTTCTGTAGGTTCCTGTTGGATTGAGCAGTAAACCCCTGTAGATATTCCTGTTGAAATTTGTTGGATTCAGCAGGCAACTGAAAACATTCAGAGTCAGATTCTGTTGGATACTGGTAAATAACGCCAAGTTGGACTCTGTTGGATCCAGCAGCAAAACACAAACAATAAGGCACGGTTGGATTCTGTTGGATTCAGCATGCCAGTCATAATATATTTCCAGGCACCCAACAACTTGGCAAGTTGGGTTGTGTGGGTCTGTGTTGGATTGAGCAGGAAACTCATACGAGTAGCCGTTGGACTCTGTTGGATTTAGCAGGGTAGTCCTGGGGAACTACAATGTATTACAGGGGTTTAAAGAGTAAAATTTTGAAGATTATCCTGATTCTATGTGAACCACTTCCTTTTTTGAATTCACAATAATGTCTATTTTCAAAGACTGGTTTGAGCAACTCTCACTTTTTTAAACTCTTCGAGAATCTTTTCGGCGTCGGACGATGTGAAGTGTTTCTGCAGCAATCCCTGTAACTCTTCCCACAATGCAGTGCTCTTTCCTATTCTGGAGGCACTGGTCAGTTCTCCGAGGCGTCGGGTCTACGTATGACGAGGTGTATCTTTGTGTCTGGCCCAATGTTGTAGTCACATAAAGATTTCCATCTGTGGGAAGTTGAGTCAACAGAGTAATCAAAGACAGTTAGCGACACTAATAAATCTCTGATGCCTGTCTAACTGGCGGAAGGACATTCCCACATTCAGATACGAACAGGCATGCAACTGTGAAGTAGCAATAAAAGTGGAAATTCTGTACATTTTCGAATTAATTAGTATTCAATTACTTGAAATTGTGTTGGACTGAATATTCGGAGAACTCACCTGATAACGTTTTCCCTTTGAACACAAGTCTCTGTTGATGGACTGGAACGTCTAATTCTTTTGCTACCATCCGTTTGACGGACAAAATGGGTTCTGTCGCCGTTACCTTGAACAAAAACAAAATTGCACAACAAAACAGTCCATTGGATCACTGGTTCACAATTTAGCTGCTAAATTGGAATGGATAAAAGATACTTACATGTTCTGCATTTCATTCAAGTGCATCACAGAGTGTATTTTGTGATGTAAGATTGGTATTAATCTGCTTCAGATTTATTATATTGTTGTGTCAGTAATAAGCCTCTGTATTTGATGACATCACACTTTGTTTACATGTGCACTTTCCTATGGAGCCAGTGGGGGCCACGGTCCACTGAGCACCATAGGAAAGCGCACACGTAAACAAAGTGTGACATCATCAGTACAGTGGCTTATTGCTAAATATAGAACAGAGACCACTTCAGTCAAATATATACCGT
Organism: Patiria miniata; assembly: GCF_015706575.1. Lineage (NCBI taxonomy): Eukaryota > Metazoa > Echinodermata > Asteroidea > Valvatida > Asterinidae > Patiria > Patiria miniata. The sequence goes on from NW_024037063.1 coordinate 15,336,684, forward strand.
TATCGTTACTTTTAGGACACTTTTTCTTCTGCACAATTTTGAAACTTCTAGTTACTTACAGGATGTGTGTTATTTCAAAATTAGGGTTTTCAATCTTGGGAACCTTCTTTTATCTTTTGGTATAAACGGACATGGGGAGAAAATGTAACATTCTTATAAAATGAAAGCCTGATGCTGATTGGCTGATAAATAATAATAAAAAAAATAAGCCAATCAGCATCAAACTTTCATGGTGTTCAGCACTGTCGCCTGATGCTGATTATCAGCCAATCAGGTTTCATTGTATAAGAATGTCTTGGTTTTCGAGAGTGTTTTGTCGCAGCAATTTCCCAAATAAACCAAAGCCCTGCCCTCTTTCCAGAAAATTAAACCTGCTGAATTCAAGAACACTGAAGAAGGTGTCATAAGAATCATAACATTAACAAGTCGAGAAATATTAGCAAGTCACTTTCAGTCATAGTGCAGTTTTGGTGAGTATACAGGAACGGGGTCCTGAAGAAAAAAAGAATGGTGCAACCTGATGCTGTTTTTTCCTTCATTCATGACAGGCTATATCACCTAAATGAAGGTCAGTCAGTGCAAAAATGATGATAAGACATTTATCCGGGACTGATGAGAAACATTTCCAATTTTTTTAGGAAATACTTTGACAATTTGCTTGACTCTTGACGTAACTTGTACACAACCACTGAAGTGGTGTCAGGTTGCAGTATTCTTTCCCTAATACATGCTAAAGAAAGATAACGATTAATGCATACAGTCACTGCCTCGGACATGTGCTGTGGGATTATAAATTAAAATAAATTCAGGACAATTTTTGAAAACCTTTTCCAAAAAGGGAAAGGAACCGCTATCCTTTGTTGCTGCCTGACGCTACTTCAGCGGTTGTGTAAAGTTTGACAAAGTCTACGCAGAGTCAAGGAAATTTTCTATTTGTTTCCTCATCAAACTGGAAATGTTTCTCACTCTCAGTCCCCCCCCCCCCCCCCCCGATCACATGTCTTATCATCACTTTCGCAATGACTGACCTTTAGTGAGGATATGAAGAAAAAAACAGTGTCAGGTGGCGACATTCTTTTCCTTCTTTGGTCATGTTGCTGTTGGTCGAATTGAAGTCAAACTTGTGGCAGTTGTGCATTTTCAAGATCCGTATAAATTCTGAAAAAACTGGCAAGTAGCATGACTGGAATTGTTCTAATGGCAGATGTATGAGTAACTTACATACATGTCGTTTCAACCAACACGTTTGCAATGAAATGAACAAAAATGAATAGTCCAGTATACTGTATTTATTAGGCTAAAGTTAGGCATGACGTGATTCGAAAATCCTTACCTCCACGCAACATTCTCTTCCGTGTGTTTGTAAAATTTTCACCGTTAAGATCATGTCCACGTATTCGGACGTTTTCTCCCTAAATCCAGCCAATATCTCAGGTTAAAGATGATTATTAAGGTTCGTTTCAAATTTTGGCTGACGGTAACCTAGTTCAATTAACAAAACCTCCTGTGAACCTTCCGACAAAAATGTTTTTTGTTGTGTTGTTGAAGCGCTTGTGGTCGAACAAAACCAAGCAATCACGTCGCCATTTTCTTTTGATTCTGTTCTAACCAACGCAACAAAAGGGGGCGCCTAAGTTGCTAACAGAGCTCGGTACTGGGCTAACGCTAAGGCCATTAATTATTAATCGCAAAATTTTATGATTAGTTAATAATATTGTTTTGTTGTAGGGTACCTTGGACATCCGCATATGCTGCTCTTTCTGAAGTTGCACAACCGGTATTTTGCCTTCATGCTAAAAAAAACTAATATTTTTTTTGGGGGGAGGGGGTATTTTTTGAGAAACGGCTAAAAATCATATCGAAAAGGTCCCATCGGACCTGTTGCAACTTTTTACCATCCTGATAGGATGGGTAATATTGTCCGCATTCGTTTTCCCAGGGGGTATATTGCTTTGCGGACACCCCCCCCCCCCCAATTCTGTGACTTTGCCCCATTTGGGGACAGAAATGAGTTTGAAAACTCATACTTATATTTAAGCCTGAGATGCACTTTCTTTGTAATAAAAAAACTGCCCGAGACCACAAGCTTTCATTTGAATGGTAGTTAAGCTTTCTGTCTTGAAAATTTGGCTCGCTATGGCCATTTTTGTTTACCCTACTAAATGACCCAAATCGGCTGTAAAGTGGGTGGCATAGCAAACCTATTGTGCATGTTATGACATCAAGTGCTAAAATAATGTGGTACAGAGATAGTCCAATATCATATCCACAAATGTGGATATTGGAGCATCGCAGAGCTAGTTCACACAGGCGTTTCGCAAAAGATTTTCATTTAAATTCTACCGCACGTTCTATTTTAGCAGAATAAATTTATGAGGATGTTTCCAGGGTGTACAAATTGAATAATAATTGTCGTACAATATAGACATAAACATTAATCATGTCATGCAAGCCAACAGCCAGTGAACGTGCCAGGTATAGGCACGGTCTCATTAGTCTGGTTCCACGGATGAAATCGGACGTTTCTCTACCATTCAATCAAGCGCCGTAACGGCTGCAGCCCAGTAAATCG